>NC_047662.1:22030519-22675519 GCF_011762505.2 Arvicanthis niloticus
CTTAAAACAAATAGTTATACTAGGTGCACTGAGTGACCAGAAGAAGCAGGTGGCAGGGTCCCATAAACCCTCAGAGGAATCTTGACAGTGAGAAGCCTTGGGAGAGACTTCCTCAAGACCATGGGCCCAGCCTGAGACTAAGTAACAGTCTGTCTCATACCTTATTGAGAGCCCAGGTTACCCCTTTCTGTTGCCCGTCACTTCATTCCTCAAGGTCCTCTGCAGCAGCATCCATCTTGTCATCACTTGTGGTGGGACTTGGGAGAACCCCTCGTGTTACATCAGAGAGGTGTGCAGAAAGGTGACTGCTCCTTTGCAGCAATTGCTATGTGCTTGACATTTGGTTGAAATCAGAGCCAGGTGGACGGTGTACACTGTTGGCAGAGCACGAGGAGACAGGCTTTACTTTTAATTGAGCAGACATTTATGTGCCACGTTTTGGGCCACCTGGAGATCCCAGGTAAGCAGAATAAGTTTTCTACCCTCCAGGAGCTCAAGGGTAGAATAAAGGACAGACCATCATGGAGCACTTGGGAGGTGGAGGCAGGTGAATCTCTGATTTCTAGGCCAGCCTGGTCTACAGAGTGAGTTTCAGGACAGCCAGGGCTACACAGAGAAACCCTGTCTTAGGGATGGGTGTGGTGGTGGTGGTGGTAGATGGGTGGGGAGTGGGGATGAGGAGGAGTGGGAATCACCAAACCAAAAAGCAGGTAATTGTTATGTTAATGGACTAGGTGGGTTGTTACAGGGGCCTCTGATGGCAGAGTGGAATCTAGGTAGGTAGCCCCAGAATTTATTCAGGCTGGGGTTTGTAGGGTGAGGAGTTGGCAGGTAGTTAAGAGATGGGGATAGCTAGAGATTTGATACCAGCCCACAAGTGGGCTCTGAGGATGCAGTAGGTTATCAGTCAACTCTTGCAGAGTGGATGAGTTAGAAGAGGTGAGGGGAGACACTTTGTAAGGCATGCCCATGTTACTCTCTTCTTGGAGGCCCAGGTGTCTGAGGCAATGTAGAGCTGGGACAACTCCCAGATCTTGGAAAGTCAGGATAATGGGCTAGGCTGGACATGGAGGCAAGTGAAGAGGGGTGGGCTGGCCATCGCTCCCAGTCCTGAAGAGAGCTGCATTTGGAGGCCTGTTACTACTCTGAGATATGTCTACTTTCTGACATGGAGAAAGTGGGGCTAGAGCTGCCCAGTTTTCAGACCTTGAGAACTTGGGCTTCTCCAGGAAAGGTTACAGAACCTGGAAGAGGCTTAAGGCCAGCTAAGGCACAGTTGAGACGTCACGTCACACACTCTCTCATACTTAAGAATGTCACCGGGACAGCATTTGAAAGCAGAGCACTGTCTCCTCCAAATGTTCTCGCTTTCCAACTGTCTACTGGACAAGCTGGGGCTTCTAACACCTGCATCTGGGTTTCTATGAGGGTTCCTGTGAGTCTGGGGGTTGACAGGCTGCACTCAGGTTGACTTCTTCTTGCTCTTGGCAGGGTTTGGCATCAGCTCATCCTTTCTGGGCATCTCATGGGCACTGCTGGACTACCATCGGTCCTTGCGTACCTGTCTTCCCTCCAAGCAGCGCCTGGGCTGGAGCTCCTCTGCTGTCTACTTCCTTTGGAACCTGCTGCTGTTGGGGCCCCGAATCTGTGCCGTCGCCTTGTTCTCAGCTGTCTTGCCCTACCATGTGGCCCTGCATTTCCTCAGCCTGTGGCTAGTACTATTGTTCTGGGTCTGGCTTCAAGGCACAAAGTTTATGCCTGACTCCAAAGGTGAGTGGCTATACCGGGTGACAGTGGCACTCATTCTTTATTTCTCCTGGTTCAACGTGTCTGGGGGCCGCACTCGAGGCCGGGCCACCATCCACCTGATCTTCATCCTCAGTGACAGTGTTCTGCTGGTCACCACCTCCTGGGTAACAAATGGCACCTGGCTGCCCAGTGGGGCCTCATTGCCAGTGTGGGTTACCATAGGAGGAGGCTGCTTCTTCCTGGGACTGGCTTTGCGTACAATCTACTACCTCTGGCTACACCCTAGCTGCAGCTGGGAACCTGACCTTGTGGATGGGACCTTAAGACTCCTTCCTCCCCAACGTCTTCCTAAGCTGATTTATAACAGGCGTGCCACTTGGTTAGCAGAGAACTTCTTTGCCAAGGCCAAAGCTCAGGCTGCTCTGGCAGAGGAGGTACAGCTGAATGGAGTCCTCTGAGGCAGCGTCTGATTCAACCAGTGAGGAAGATTAGAAGTGGGCCCTTGCAAGGGACAAGGGGGCCAATCACGTGCAAGCCATTTTTTCTTCTCCAACAGACAGGGCAAATCCTCAGTTGTTTGCCGTTCTCACCTCTCAGGTGATTGGTGCTGTCCTGGTTCCTGGTTCCCTAACCTGCTCTAGATGACATTGATTCTAGGAGATGTTCTCGACGGGAACTCTTCCCTACCCCATTCCATCCATTCACTTCAACCAACAAATGTGGAAGGCATTTATGTTCTGGGAGCACCATCCTGACTTCTGAACTGGCTGCCACCCTAGCTTCTTTCCCTGCCTACCTGGACGAATCCTGGGTAGACTCCTAAACACCCGAGGCCAGAGATGCCCCTCTCTTAGGCCACCTTTACACCAAGTGCCTTACGGACCTGTGGTCATGCCCATTGAGTATTTTTCATTCTCCTACCTCAATCTATATGAAAGAAGAACGTGTGCGCATGTGCTTAACAGTATTAAAACCTCATGAGATTCTCCAAACCAGTATGTACTATTAAGTGTAGTCTATCACCCTTTACAGACACATAGCAGGGGTCTGGAACCCCTTAAAACTGAGAAAGACCCCTGGCATACAGATGTGGGCTGTCTTAGGTTTGACTTAATTTTGCTTCCCAAGAGCAGGAGCTACTGAGCCAGAGAAGGTTGCTGGCAGAACTCATGGGCAGACTCTAGTGCATCCTCTTAGCATCTTTAGGACAAGGAAGCAAGTCTGAGGGTCTGGGTGGAAGGTAAAGTACTGGGGGCCCTTTTTGGGTGAGAGGTGTGGAGACTCCTGCGATGTGATTGATGATTGTGGGGATATGGGATGTCCTGCTCTGGGAGCTTTGTGGTCTGGTGGAACAGGGAACAGGAGAAAGGTACCAGGGGCAAAAGAAAAGGTTCTAGGTCCCAGTGCTGGGATCTAAGATAGTTCTACCAGTCATTCATTTATTTGTGTGGATGTGAAATAAACTGTGATCAAAACAAGTACCATCATGCCAAATGCTGAAAGACAGACAGATGGAGAGGTGAGAGGGAGGATGGATACTGTGGGTGGAAGTTGCAGCTTTATAAAGAACTATTAGGGAAGATCCCTCAGAGAAACTGAGGCATTGACGGTGAGGCAGTTCAGCAGTGACTGCAGCCTGGAGCCCCTTGGTTATAAGCAGAGCCTGTTGTATGTTGGAGAAGGAATCTGCAAATGCTGTTCCCTGTGAGACAGCAATCCCACTGCAAGACTGTGGGGTGCTGTTGGCCTACAGCTAAGGAGGCTGCACAGATGCAGGTGGAGGCCTGGGAGAGGCTCTGGGGGAAGGTACTTCTTATACTAAAAATGTACAGGCTGACTATTACGGACAGAAAGGACCTAGTGATTTCCAGACCTGAATCTTACAGATCAGTCAAGAGGGCCAAAGTGGTTGTTGATCTTAAAAAGGCATGAAAATCAACTGCCACCTCTGTCTTCACTATCTTACAGAGGTACACACCTGAAATCACTGTTAATTCTCATTTTATGAAAAGGGTAAGATCTACAGAAGGCTGAGCCAGTGTGGCACACCTACCAATCTGGGCAAGGACATCAGGAGTTCAGACTCCTCAATGACAAAGTCAGAGGCCAGCTTGGACTACATAAGACCCTGTCTCAAACAAAATAAAAATTAAACAAAATAAAAATTATAAAAACAAAACCACAGCATGTGTTTAGAATTTTAGTTTTGGCTGAGTTTTCATCTGTAGTCCAGATGAAGTTGTCAAATGATGGTAACATGTATTTAATTAAATCCAAACTATTATATACTACCTAAAACACATAGCCATATACTAACCTAAAATACACTCACACATACTTTGTGTTTATGAAACAGGGCTTTCTGGGAACATATTACATAGCTGAGGCTGAAATCCCGATCCCCCTCCATCAAGTACTGGGATTAGACACACATGTCAAGGCTGGGGCTGGAGCTATGGCTCAGCACATGGGAGTACTCCTGGCTCCTGAAGAGGACTGAGGTTTGGTGGTTCCCAGTCCCCATTCTGGGTGGCTCACAACAGCCTAGCTCTGGCTCCCGGGGATGCAGCATCCTCCTTTGGCCTTTGCAAATGCATATTCAGACACACAAACACACAAAAAATTTTAAATTAAAAAAAGAAACACGTTACTACATTGTTCTGGCCTATTTGAGATAGCCCTGAGCACATCTTTCTCTTGCCTCAGCTTCAACACTACCATGCAAAGTTCTTAAAGTTTAGAGAGTTTAAAACCAGGTTAGTGACATTACCTGTAGTTAGAAGATGCCCTCTGAAGATTTCCAGTAAAACACATGTATTTTTGTTTTTGGTCATTTGAAACAAGGCTCCACACTGTAGCTTAGGCTAGCCCAATCTCTTGACAGTCGTGCCTCAGTTTATGAAGATGACAAACACCATATCTGCTGGAGAACTTTGAAATGTGAAGAAACTGGTTTTTAAAATTTACATGTCACTGAAAGGTTTGCTGGACAAAAAAAAATTTTTTTTTTGATAGTGTTTGTTGTTTGGGATTGATTTTAATGCTGTCTTAATTTGGCTCCCGGAATCACATGGGAATCTGCGATGCTAAAGGAAGCCTCCCCACAGTTAGCTGTGATTGGGAAATAAAGTTGCCAACGGCCAATGGCTGGGCAGGATGAAAGAGAAAATTAGGTGTGTGTGTCTCTCATTCACACAGCTTGTGGGTGGGTACAGTGCACACGTGGCCTGCTGGGAGCCAAAGGGGCCTAATTACAGGGTTTGGAAAGTAGTCAACACTGGAACCTGTACTTGTGACTGAGCAGGGTGCAGGCAGCAGCGAACGGTCCACTCCAGCTGCACTGTGGCTCCAAGGATCACCAACTAGAGACTGAGACAACTTTCTACTTCCCAGCGGAAATTCACCTTATGGTCAGCCATATCTAACCTTGGGAAACTAGAAACAAATTCTAATTTCTTTCATTGGAACAAAAGGCAAAAGGGCTTCTTGGCTCTTCTGTAAGCTAGTGGGGGCCAATCAGACCAAATGTGGAGGGATGAGAGAACCTGGTTGATGGGGACATGAAATCAGGCCAGATCAAAGGTTTCATATGAGTTCATTAGTTTTATTGGGTTTGCAGCTTAATGCTCAACACAGACCGACTCCTTCTTAGTAAAGTTCAGCACATTTGACAGCTCATGAAATCTATTCCATTTCTACACCTGAAAAAGCAGTGTATTTTAGAAAAAAAAGTCAAATAAACATTTTTCTTGCAAACTTTACAATGTTTTATTTTCCAACATAGACCAAATGATCACTTTTTTTATGTGTGAAATGAATAACTCAGTTATTTAAAGAGTGACATCTTAATGAAGCCCTGATTAGGACCCTGCACGGCTTGGCAAGTGGGCTAACCATATTTAGAAAAGACAAATGAGAAAACTGTATAGAAAATAAAAACTTTATTTTTTCAAGTTTATAAGATAGTTCCCATTACATATAACATTATGGTCAAGGACTCTAGCCACAAATGCCCGCAGTCACATAAATATATATATCCAACCCAACTGATGCCGTTTCCTGCTGAAGAGGCATCTGGAGTCAGGAGGGAGAGTGGTGATCCAGGTAGAGATGGTCCTTAACTGGGATGGTTCTGCTCCGTGTGAGAGGGGCAGCCAGGGATCCATGCTCACTAGAATTGACTCAGGGTAGAGGGCGGGCAAGCGGCCCGCAGATGAGGCTGGGACACAAGCAGTTTTCCCTCTTGTGGTTAAGATATTTGGGAAGCTCAGGATTCCAACTTGGCATCTACAATGAATGTGTTTGGGTAGTTCTAGCTGCTTGACCAGGTGAGAAGCAAGGAGCACAGGCTTACTCAAGAAGGGCCTCAGCTACAACCTAGGGAAGAGTGAGGAACGAGGCCCAAGCTTGGCACTTGGAGGCTAGCCTGTACTCTTCCAGTACAGCATCGAGCTTTGCCTGGTGCTCCTGTCAGTTATGAGACTCCTATTCAAAGCAGTGTCTAGAAGCGACATGTGCTTGCAGCTGCAGATGCCAATCAGATTCTACTTGGAGCTGTGAAGGCTGAGTTTGGGTGAACACAAACAAGCTGTGCCAAGTCTCTTGGGACACTAGCTCTGACACCCAACTAGCAGAGAAGAGAACAACCCTAAATCAAAAGCCCAAATAGGCACCTAAAATGTGGAGCAGGTATCCACTCTCGCTGACATCACCAGCTGCCCCGGGGCGCTGGACAGGGTGATGATAAGGCACAGTCACTTTTACATTCGAAAGTCGAGCCACCTCGGTATCCCAGGACATTCCTGCAACTCCTCAGCACTCCTAGAACTAGCTGTCACCATGAGATGTCCAGACTAATCTTCTAGAACACAGGATCCAGCAGGGAAAGGATTCACCAGCTAATTTCTTCAAGGTGTTCCTTCCAGTAAGGACTGCCTTTTGATGATGAAAGGACCCAGATTCCTTCAGGTCTAACTTCCAACAGCTTTTAATATTAAAAGAAATGTCATTTTATACTTATGAGTGTGTTCTTACATGTAAGTGCTTGGTGCCTGAAAAGCCAGAAGAGGGTAATCCTGACGCTGCGGTTAGAGGCTGTGACTAGCCTCATGGACCCTGCACAAGCAGCGGGTGCCATTAGCCACCAAGCTGTCTCTATTACTGGCGGCTCTTAATGCTGCCTGCTCATTTTCCTTCCCAAGCCTTTGTGGGAGGGAGAGAATCAGCACAAAGGGCAGCAGTCCCTGGGTACACCAATGCACTCCTGCTCCATCTGCCCTGACAGGGGAGCTGCTGCTGGAGCAGGAGCCACTCAGCTCAGAATACCTCCCTGCCTCTCCAGTCAGGGTAGGAGGGAAGGGATTCCCTGTTATAGAGTCTCCCTCCAAGTGTTTGTGGTGGTACCTGTGTGCAGAGGGGTGTGTCACCACTTGGCAGTCTGGTAAGCCTGAAGCACAGCACCAATAGGTGGCCATTGTCCAGGACAAGAAATTACACTGTCAATGAGGGAAGGGTTTGAGACTTCTAAGTACAACTCATCTTGGAGTTTTCTATGTTGGACCATGAAGCAAGGCTGGCCAGGACTAAGAGAGCGGTGCTAAATGCACCCTAGGAAGGGCTGGCTTAGACTCTGGCTCCTTGCTCCCACCCCGTACCTCAAAACAAAGCCAAATGAGTGGCCAAGACACCAACCTCACCTTCTGTCTGAGCCCCTTCCTCAATTGCTGGTCTCAGAAATACTCAAAAGTGTCCAACAGTTCTGAAGATGGTGTGTGGCCTTTCTGTCATTATCTGGTAGCCTGGCATGAAGAGAAATTTTGCCTCTGGGCTGCAGTATCTCTGGGGACATTGATTGGAGCTAGGGGTTGGTCAAGGACACCCTGAAGACTAAGGCTGCACATTTCCTCAACTCTACGGAAGTTTAACCCAATTAAGCAGGCACCGACATTGGTCCTGAAGGAATAGTACCTTAAAAAGCAAAACAAAAACAAAACAAAAAAATCCAAACAAAAACCAAAATAAAACCAAAACACAGCTGGGCTTGAGGGTTGGGACTGAGGCCCAGTTTCCCTCCTGTCTAGGGAGCCAGGCAGGCTTGAGAGGTGCTGTTGCACATAGCTCAGGATTGTATTTTCAATCATTTAAGTCAAGAAAGACTGTCTGGCCTGGTTTCCCACTTCAGCATGGAATCTGAGCAGTGGGATATTTCATGGGAAACTGGGTTTCGATTCTAGCTCTCTGCTCTCCACTCCTAGGCACAGATCTGTGTAATACAAGGTGGGATCACTGAGTGTAAGTGCAGGTGAAGGAAGCAGCTAGAGCCTGCCCTTGGCCTTTCTGCCTTGAACTGAGTGGGTACCGGCCAGCCAGAACTGCATGGAGAGTGGTACCTGTGAGGGAAGCGGGTGTGAGCCCAGCATCTGATGACTGAGCCGACCGACCGCAGAGGAAGCATATGCTGGGAACAGGTACAGCTCTGCAGGAGCACGAGATGAAATCTTACCTCAGGAACCAAGGATGAAATTCCTAGGAAGTCCAAGCCCCTTCTCTCCAGTTTGGAGGCTGAGCTTCCTGGGACAGAGCTTCTGAATTACAAGCTAAAGGCTTAGGTTTATTGTCTGTGGGAAGGAGTTTCCAGAGTTGTGCCATTTGGTTACAGATGAAGAAGGACTGCCAAGAGAACCGAGGCTTACAAGACGGGAGATGCTGAAGTCTAAAGTGAGTGACCAGGCCTCTAGGTGCCAAGGAGCCTCCCTAGAGGGCAGAGCACTGCAGCCTCTGTCCTGCCCAGAAGAAGTCCTGTCACGGAGGTATTTTATTTTAGATATTTCCATTACTACTGTCATGGAAACTTTACACAATGCTTTCTTCATAGGAAAGTGGGGGAGGCTGCTATACAGACCAGACCCTCACCTATAAAAATAACATACCCATTCACTGGGAGAGACGTTCTATAGCTAAGAGAACAGAAGACAATCTCAAGGGGACACATTTTCCATCCACACGATCAGGAGCAGCTCCCAGTCTGTCCATGCAGGGAGAGTACAACTGTGCCCTCAACATTGGCTATTCTTGTTCTTCCTTTTCAAACAAAATAGAAATTAAAGCATGGTAGCTGCAGCTGGCCTGCAGCTCTTCCAGCCGCCTCCTGCTATACAGTGGGCGTGGGGTGCAGCTCACTCAGTTTAACTGCAGTTGTTGGTTGATTGTGTTCTCGCCAGCATTCCATGGAGAGAGAAAGAGCAGAAGAGAAGGGGAGGGGTGCTGAGACGCGGAGAGACACAGGAGAGAAGGGGCTCAGAGGGTTCTGGCTTCTGGCTCCTGTCGGAGGTAAAACGAAGCTCACAAGAAGGGAGGTTCCACACTCCAGTTCTTAAAGGAAGTCAAGCTCTAGAGCCTGGTGCAGGGACACCAGGTCTCCATGGTTTGTGATCCTCCAGAAAGGCATGTTGTGCTGAAAAGAAGGAAGGCTAGTTAGTTAGCTCAGCTTCTGGGACTTACTTACACCCCTCCTCCACAGACATCTTGAGGCTCTTGGTAACCCTCTATCCTTGCCCACCTCACAGGACTGAAGGATCAAGTCATATGTAATAACTGTACAACACAGGACACTATACTGACGTGAGAAATTTTTTTAGGTTTCAATGCTACTTGTACTTTTATGAGATACGTGTTCCAGCTTTCAAGGTCTTCAGGATCAAATAAAATGGTTCAGATAAATAATTAATAATTCTGAATATGGTGGTGAATACTTGTGATCCCAGCACTTGGGAGGCTGAGGCAGGAGGATTATAAGATTGAGGCCAGGCTGAGCAACAGGAGGTCCTGGTATAACAGGCTGGGAAAGCAGCTGATACTAAGGTTAAATCTCACTACCTCGCAGATGGTCAATTTCCTGTCAGCCTTAGCTCTAGCAGGCTCAAATCCTACCCATGCCCTAGATGTAGGACGTGTAGATGGTACGCCATCAGATTTGTTCCAAAAATACCAGGTATAGTACTGGGACTCGAGTGCTCGAATCCATCCTCACAGCACAGCCCCAACACACGAGGAAGTCTTTGGGTTTCCAAAACAGGTTTATTGACATGGGAATGGTGGATGGATCTGAATGCACTCCCCCTCCCCCCCAAACCCAGGGCAGACCTGAGCTAAATAGGGAGGGAAACAGGGTGGAGGGGCTGGGGAGGAATGCTTAATTGGCTCCACCCTCTGGCCTTCAGGTACCTCATTAGTATGTAAATCTCTCTAGGGCCTGAGGCCTGCCCTCCACCTGTGCACAATGTGACTGAAGGGTTTAGGCTGAATGGAGATCAGATCTCTTGTCAGGAGCCTGGGTTCTGGGGGTGTGGCCAAACCCACAACCCAAGAACCAGGATACCCTTCCACGGGGCCCCAATGCATCTCTCCTTTCCATCCAAGTAGACAGGACTGTGGGTAAAACTACACTTGACTTAACCTACCTGACGTTAGGATCTATAGCCCAAACTCATCTACAGTTTCTGTATAAAGGAAAGGTGACTGAGGCTGGGCCTTCACAGTGATTGGAGGACTACATGAACAAACCTTCAGGGCTTTCAAAAGCAACAAAGATTTTTTAGACGATACTGTTTTGTTCTTTCTCTCTTTCTCTCCCAACTTTTAAGAACAGAACCAGAGCCTGGAAAGTCAGAATAGTTTGCCTTTCTGCAGTTAGTCTGGTCCCCTCGGATGAAGATGAGGCCCACGTCAGGATTCATAAAGACTGGAACTTGCTGTGTAGCCTAGGGATGACTCTGAGTTTCTGATCCCCTGCCTCCACTCATGGGTACTGGAATCATGGATGTGTAGCATTATGTATAGTTTTATGTGGTGCTGGGGCCTGCACATTCCTATGCATGTAAGCAAGCATTGTCCACTGTGTCTGAGGCCTGGTTCTAAGATTCTTGAAAGGCAGGGAGGAAAGGACAGAGGAAATCTAACAAATTATAGGAAAACTCCATTTGGGAAACAATGATTTTTCTCTTTAAAGAAAAATGAGGAAGGACAATACATACCACAGATGCACTTGAGTTGTAAGTATTTTTCAGTTTTCCCATTTTCTTCCCACACCCCTTGACAGCCTCTCATGTATCCCATGAACTCACTATGTAGCTAAGGATGTCCTTTCCTTCTAATCCTCTTGCCTCTACTTCACAAGCGCTGTGATTACAGGCATGCCCCATCCTGGTGTTTACAGTGTTGACGATTAAACCTGGGGGATAATGCATTCTAGACAGCACCCTACCAAGTAAGCTACACCCTCAGACTTCACTTCCTCCTTCACTCAGAGTGCTGCCCACCTCTCGTGTAGCTCATCCCTTCTACTGCCTCCAGAGTGTAGGGAGTACAGATGTGTGTCGCTGTGCCTGGCTCTCCAGAGTGTAGGGAGTACAGATGTGTGTCACTGTGCCTGGCTCTCCAGAGTGTAGGGAGTACAGATGTGTGTTCTAACTGCTTCATGCACAATCACATGACTGAACTACTTCCTTCCCAGTTACCTGCTTGGCTGCTATTTCTTCATCTCGTCCATCTCCAATCACTACATATGTGACTTTTTTTCCAAACCTCGAAACAATTCTCTCAAAGCAGCTCTCTTTACCTACAGAGGTAAAAACAAAACAAAAACAACATTTCCTATTAGGACAGTCTTCTCTACCTTTTCTATTTTTTTTAAGACTATTTTTAATTTTTTCTTTTTTTTAAAAGATTTATTTCATGTATGAGGGTACACTGTTGCTGTCTTCAGACACACCAGAAGAGGGCATCAGATCCCATTACAGATGGTTGTGAGCCACCATGTGGTTGCTGGGAATTGAACTCAGGACCTCTGGAAGAGCAGTCAGTGCTCTTAACAGCTGAGCCATCTCTCCAGCCCTTCTCTTCTCTACCTTTTCTAATACCAAAGATAAGAACTGCTGCTCCGTTCATCTGCCTGAGCTTGGACAGGATAACTGACACCATGTGCCAACTACTCAGTTAGGAGTTAGGGGCAGGAGCCCAAAGAAGGTGAGTATGCCATTACCAAAACAACTCACTTTAATGTTCACATCAAGAGTAAGGTTCCCACAATCTTAGGATGAAGGAGACAATGAACCTAGGCTGAACGAGTGATCAGCAAGCTCTTCTTGTACGTCTCATACCTCGTGGCTTTCAGAGCACCCATCTCTTTCATCTAACTCTCCTTCCTCACGTTACAGAGAATGGGCCACAACAGGTTTAGTGACGAACCCCAGATCCCAAGGCAGCCAGCAGCTAGATCTGGCTTGTGTCTCTACTCTAAATCCAAGCTGTAGCCTGGATCTGCAGCAAACATTCTCTCTTTTTAAAGCTTTGTAACACTCTTTCATTGTTCAGTTGGTGCTTGGAGAATTTCATCTGTATATAATAATGTGTTCTGATTACTCCCACCCCACCGTCATGACTTTCTGTGTCACAGGATTTTAACTAGGGCCATCCATGTGACCAAGAACTTTGAGCTATCCATTGGATGGCATTTGCAATTCAGATGCTGTGCTTAGCTGACCTTAGGAAATGAATGACTTAAAATAATGATGATGATGCTTTTGGTGGTGCTTGGAACCAAACTGGAGCCATGTTCTCACCAGGGAAGCATCCTGCTACTAGACCACAATAAATCACTAATGAGTGATTTAATTTTTTTTTTTTTTTGAGACATGGTTTCTCTGTGTAGCCTTGGCTGTTCTGGAACTCACTCTGTAGACCAGGCTGGCCTTGAACTCAGAGATTTGCTTGCCTCTGTCTCCCAAACACGGGGATTAAAGGTGTGCACCACTGCCTGGCTCACTGTAGACAGTTTTAAGAATCATTTTGTGGTTTCAAAATTCAAACCTAACCTGGAGTCAACACCTAAAATATAAGCAGAGTACTGCTATGGGAAAGATACTTTGTTGAAAAAAAAAAAAACAAAACTATAGCCCTTGCTTTTTAGACAGCAGTTGGGGGGAATAACGGCAAGGTTTTGCAATGTCACCCAGACCTTCCTTGGACAGGAATTCTGTGCTTTAGTTGTCATGTACTGGAAACTCAGGTGTGTGCTGTGAGCCAGACTCACTCTCCCTTGACTGCTCACAAGTTACGGCCCCTGCTCAGTTAAGCAAGGTCTAACTTTGCTTCCTTCACTCTGCTCCATTAACCTCATCTGTTAGTCGTGACAGATCCAGTGACCTAAGACCCTTCCTCAACACAGTTGCCTGCCATCTGCAGGAAAGTGATTATAAAACACAAAGATCAGGCCGGCCAGATGGCACAGCAAATAAAGATGCTTCCTGCCAAGCCTGATGCATCCAGTTCAATCCCCAGTACCCACACACTGGAAAGAGAGCAGACTGATACCCACTTGTGTGCCTTGGCTGCTTGCCCGCATGAGCACACTCACACATACAAATTAATTAAATGAAAAGTTCTAAGCGCTTCGTTAAAAAAAAAAAAAAAAAAAGCCAGGCAGTGTGGTGTATACGATTAATCCCAGCACTCAGGATGGCCAGGACTAAATCAAACCAAACCAAAACCAAAATAAAACAACAACAAAAATCCAAAGTCAAAAACCAAAATAAAGCCAATTAAAAAAAAAAAACAACACAAACGTATTAATCTAGGAATTAAGGGAATTGATAAGAATCCTATTCCTCTATACTGCTTGGTCTATCAGAACTGTAAATTGGATACTCCTAGGCAAGTGGCATCTTAGTGGTATGCTAGTCCTGACACTGGTCCACTCTGGATTTCAGTGTCCTACTTAAGAGACAAAGCTCTTTGGGCATGCACTGCTTTCAGTACTAACTTTTCCCTGGCAGTCCTGCCTGCTTTCCTCTGCAGCACTCAGTTGTTATGCTGAATTTGGTTTAACTATTAGATAATTCAATTAAATAATTAAACTAATATTTTCTATTTTGTGTATGTACAAGAACAGAGTGTGACCATGCACACAGAAGCCTGAGGCTCTCAACTGTCATAACAGGAGCTGTATACACACCTACCTACCTCTATGAGACAGGCTTCCTCACTGGGAGCCGAGACTCACTGCCTAGTTAGACTAGCAGGCCAGTAAGCACCAAGGATCATCCTGCCTCTGCCTCCACAATGCTGGGATCACAGGTGCCCGTTATCAAACCTGCTGCACAAGGGTGCTCAGGAACAAACTCAGGTTCGAAGGTTTGTGTGGCAAATATTAACCAACTAAGCTTTCAACCAGCTCCTGAAACTTTTTTACCTTTTTTCTCTTATTTTATGATGCTGGTGATCAAACCCAGGGATGAATGCTAGGTAAGCCTCTCTCCGCTCTCTTGACACTTCTTCCTGCATCTCACAGGCCTTTTCTAAAAACTTTTCTCCCCAACCCCAACTTAAACCAAAATTTCATGTAGGAGAGAAAGTATGTGGCATACCTTTCTTTCTGAGACACAGTCTCGCAACATAGCCTGGGGTATCCTAGAACTGACTTTGTAGACTAGGCTGACTTAGACCTCACAGAGATTGGCCTGCTTCTGCCTCCTGAGTATGTCTTTCTGAATCTGGCTTATATAATGACTTCCAGTTACAAATGTAATAGTTCACTTTTCTATGTGCCTAGTCCTGAATATTTATGTCCAATATGTTAAAGAGTTCATTCTATAATTCCATGATAGCCTTTTTAATTAAGTCAGGATCTGCTTATGAAAAAAAAGTTGGTTCAGATTTCAGACATTTCCCTAACACCAAGCAAAAGGACCATCTTTTGTTCAGAAATAAGGATGAAGAAATGCCCATTGTCCTGACATGTTCTGATCAAGGCCTCTGGTGTACCTCCTCTCCATGCTGGGGGACAAGAAAGCTTATCAGCTACAAGGAAAGAAGGAGAGATGTACACAAAGAGCCAGTTCTAACAGACACTTCATTTGACACCCCAGAACACTCAGGTATGAGCTCTTCTGTTTTGGAGGATGTGGCCAACCAAGTCTTTGCAGAATACCAGCCAGTCCTCAGAGTATCCTATAGCAAAAACACTTCTGATAACTGGTGTGGAACTACATAAGACCCTGTTTAAAAAAAAAAAAAAAAAAAAAAAAAAAAGAAAGAAAGAAAGAAAAAAAGGAAAAGCCATAATTTTTGAAACCCCAGAGAAACTGGAGAAAAGCCTCCTTGCTCCCATTTCACAGCTCTGTCAAGAAAAACTGAGGCTCTTCCTGTGGTTACCACTCCGCACACTACACTGCAGCTTTCAACACTAGCCCTGGATGAGTTAGGACTGAGAGAAAAATCACCAAATAAGCTCCCTTTATTTTCAGAGAAAATAAAGCCATTCCATTATTTTGATCAGCTTGTGGGCGTTGGGCTAATCACTACAGAAAATACAGCCCTTCGGTGTGTGTGTGTGGGGGGGTCTTAGGAAAGGTTCCCTGCTACGGAAAGCAGAAGCAGAGGAGGCAAACACGAAGCACATTTCCTCAGTGCTTACAGCCCTGGTCAGTGTTTCCTCAGTGCTTACAGCCCTGGTCAGTGTTTCCTCAGTGCTTACAGCCCTGGTCAGTGGAATAATTAACCTACGGGGCACAGTGAATGGTAACACAACTCCCACTACTAACTTAGTTTTCTCTCAAAAAATTTTTTGGGGGTGGGAGGTTTGAGACAGGGTTTCTCTGTGTAGCCCTGTCTGTCCTAGAGCTCTGTAGACAAGCTGACCTTGAACTCCCAAGTGCTGGGATTAAAGACATGCATCACCACCGACCAACAGTTTTCTCAATCCTTAACACTTCATGGTTGCTTTAAATATTTTATTTTTAAAATCTTATTTAAAATTTTTAAAAATTAAATTTATTCATTTTACGTATGTATGTTTTGCCTACATATATGTATGTGTACCATGTATGTACTTACTGCCCTCAGAGGCCTTAAGAGGGCATCAAATTTCTCGAAACAGGAGTCAGGTGAGCCAACATGTAGGTGCTGGGAACTGAACTCAGGCCCCTGCAAGAACAAGTACTCTTAACTGCTGAGACGTCTCTCCACAAGGCTTTTATTATCTTGTGTGTGAGTGGGTGAGCATGTACATCCATGTGCCATGGAGATCACAGGACGACCTGTAGAGCTGATTCTCTCCTTCTGCTGTGCGTGTCCCGGGGACTGAGGCCAGGCCACCAGACTTGGTGGTAGATACTAATTAAGTAAGCCAGCTAGCTGGTCTCAATAACAGATTTTAAGGTAAAAAAAGATGATGCTGATGGTGTAGGAGAGAGGAAGTATTTACCTAACTTACTAGTCCTCATATCTTAAGCAAACAGTGTAACTGCTGAGCCTCAACCACCCCATCAGAAGCCTGCTGGATAGAAACATGCCTGCAGCAGCAGAAATGGCAATAACACAAGCCCCAGTGAGAGATTCCCGAGAGGCCACGGGAGGGCAGCACATTACCAATTTTGGTAGCACTGTAGATGTTTTCAATAGGAAATATTTCTCCGAGTCCATACAGAAGAACCTTGGCCAGGGCTGGAACTAACTGGGTGGTAGTGATCAGAACATTCACACAATTCTTTCTAAAAGGGAATAAGAAGGAAAGAGACTGGTGAAACTGAAGCAACCCAGAAGGACAAATTCAAACACGTCAGCTCTTCAGAATCTCACTTAAAAGGAAGTCTCAATGAGCTGGATGCTACTGTTAAATGCCAACAGCAATTCTTTTCTTTTTTTTTCTTTCCCTTCCCTCCCTTCCTAGGGAGGGTTTTTCTGTGTAGCCCTGGCTGTCCTGGAACTCATTCTGTAGGCCAGGTTGGCCTCGAACTCAGAGAACCTCCTGCCTGAGCTTCTCTAGTGCTAGGATTAAAGCCGTACTCTACCACATCCAGCTCAATGACTGCTCTCCTTCAGATTGTATTTTCTGTATTAACGGGCAGAAGGGCCAACGAGACTGCTTATACACACACGTGGAGGTTAGGAACTGAACCTGGGTTCTCTGTAAGAGCAGTGAGTGCTCTCAACTACTGAGCCATCTCTACCTTGGCCAGTTTTTCATTGCAGTAGCCTATTGGCTACTATTACTGTCTTCTTGCTATGGATACCACAGTTAGAAAACAGGTACACAGCAGGGAGCTTTCATCTGCTACTTTATTTAATGGAAGTCCCACTCTCTGTTCTTCACACAGCCACCACTCAGGTTCCTGAAGACACAGTAAGTCCCCAGGCCCTTAACCTCCATGGATTTCTATCCTCACTGTCAGTTTTTGCTCCCAAGTTATAGACATGAGGGAGGGAGGGAACAACACGGCACTGGAACTGCTATAGCTGCATTTATTTTTCAGTCTAGGCTTCAAGGCAAAAAAAATCCCCTTAATCATCTTAATTTTTCAAAATTACACTTATTTATTACGCATATTGAATTTATGTTATCAAGCTTGGCAGCAAGCATCTGCTAAGCCCTTGCTGGCTCCCTTAGTCTTCTTAGCGCATTCATTGTTTCTCCCCATTTTCTTTTTCAGACAGTCTCATAAAGCTAAGACTGCCCTCAAACTCACTATATAGCTGAAGACGGCCTTACACTAACTGCTGATCCTCCTATCTCTCTGACCTGGGGTTACAGGTGTGTACTGCTATGCCTGGCTCTAGACCCCTTTTCATTTAAACCCTGCTCTTTCTTTTCTTTTTTCTGTTTTTTTTTTTTTTTTTGTTTGTTTTTTTTGAGGCAGATTTCTCTGTGTAGTCCTGGCTGTCCTGGAGCTTGCTCTGTAGACTGGGATGGCCTCAGACTCACAGAGCTCTGCCCTCTGCCTCCACTGAGGCTCCTTCTTTAATTTCTGTTCCTAATCCCCTTTTGGGGGATGGCCTAGTTTGTTCTAGGATTGAAAAACACCATGAGAAGATGAGATATAAAGACTATTTCCATACCGAGACTGGATGAGAAGCAAGGACTTCAGCGCAGTTCCTAACCAGGAGTCCGTCAGCACCTCGATCTCTGCTCTGAGTCTCTGCAGTGCTTCCTTCCTCTGGGGGCTGAGGAGGCCTTTCAGAAAAGCAGACCCACTTGTTATCTGACAACATGAACTTGCAATGATGGTCAATTTGATCATTAGTTTGATGGGATTTAGGATCACCATGGAAACAAACCTCTGGTCATCTGTGAGGGATCATCAAAATTAGATTACAGAGGTGAGAAGACCACCCCAAATGTAGGTGGCATCATTCCATGGGCTGAGGTCCTGGACTACATAAGCAGGGGAAAGCAAGCTGAGCACCAGTACTCCTCCATCTTTGTTTACCAACTGTGGACTCACATCACATCGCTAGTAAAGGAACTGTAAGACTGGGAAGACCACACTATTAATAATAATGTGACCATCTTATTAACTCACTATGTGACTATGTATGCTGTTACTGACCGCATGATGGGTATTAATTTGTCAACTGCCAAATGAAGTATTTAAAGAAGACATTTGTCTCTCCCATTTTGAACAATCCATGACTAATTTAGTCCTGAATAACAGAATTTTAGGCACACTGACACCTACAATACTTCTGGGCAGACTATCTCACATGGACACAGCCACTATACTCCTAGCCTTACCTACCAGCCAATGTAGCATCTGGGTCTATTTGACTTGCCATGATGGATATGGACAGCTGCTCTTCAAAATATGGCAGTCTATTAACTAGTACCAACAGTAGTTGTGACTCAAAAATAATAATGACACTACACCATGTGATGTATTGAGGTTGGTATTAGGTGGCATGTTTAGAATTCCAGTACTTGGGAGCAAGTTCAAGGATGGTTCTGGGCTATCTAACAAGACCAAGTAACGGATCTAAACCATAACCCCAAAAGCTAACATGTTAAATTTTGTTCTCAGGGGAAGGTATTACTGATGGAGGTGAGCCTAGCTGGAAGCAGTAGGCAGTGTGCTTTAATGTGACATTAGGAATCAAGCTGCCCTCTCATCCTCCTCCCTCCTTCCCTCTTCTTGCTATGATGTTTTGGTTTACCACAAGCCCAAGACAACAGGGCCAATGATCACATGATAAATAAGTCTTTCCTCCTGTTAAACTGATCATTTTAGGTATCTTATCACAGAGATAAAGTTGACTAATACAGCACATTTTCTTTAAAATGGTACTTGTCTAAAGGAAATACCACAGTTGTCCAAAGTGATATTAAGAAGAACTGGCAATGTAGAGCGAGCATCTACTGAAATCACCATTCTAATGGCATCAACGGTGCAGGGCCTCAACTATTATCTCCTTTTTTTTTTTTTTAATTTTTTAAATTTATTTTTATTTTATGTATATGTTTATTTATGTGTTTGTTTTATATGTATGTATATATGTATGTATGTATATAGTATGCATGTCTGATGCTCACAGAGATCAAAAGGCATCAGATACATTCAAACTGGAGTGACAGATGGTTCAGAGCTACTTGTGGGTACTAAAAACAATCTGAGTCCTCTGCCAGTGCAGCCAGCACTTTAGCTGCAGAGCCATTTCCTAGCCCTTCATGCCCTGTTCTAACTGCCACCAATGGTGCAGAGCCTCTTGCTGTGTCTTCCATTCTAATGGCTGCGGTTGTACAAACTCTCCAAAGGGTTTCAATTATTAGATATCTCTCTCTCTCTCTCTCTCTCTCTCTCTCTCTCTCTCTCTCTCTCTCTCTCTCTAGTTAACATGGCATACATTGCTAGAAAGCTGCAAGGCAGATCTAGGGCACTCTGGAAAGGACTGCAGGAAAGCACCACGGATCAGGTTCAGAATGGTTGGCCACACTTACCACCCACGTTGCTTTTATGCTTATCGTAGATTTCCCTCACTTTTCGGTAGCGAAAGGCCAGTTTCCTCATCCAGTCCACACCTCCCTGAACACCCACAGATGAACCATGGCTTCCACTGCCTCCTGAACCACTGAAACCATCTGTTGAGAAACTATAGTTGCTGCAAAGACAGAAGATAATGAAAATTAAACGCCATACGCACAGGGCTTGAGTGTAAATGTGACATGAGATTCTGTGGCTTGTTCTTGGTATGGAATAAACAGAGCTAATGCTTTAACATCTTCTCACTAGGATTGGTTTTTTTTTGTTGTTGTTGTGTGTTTCTCTCTCTCTCTCTCTCTCTCTCTCTCTCTCTCTCTCTCTCTCTCTGAAAAAGCTTCATGTAGAGCCAGCCTAGTTTCAACTTCACTATGTAGCTGAGGCTAGACTTGTACCTCTAATCCACCTGTCTTCATCTCTAAGTGCTGGAACAAGTGTGCACCATCATGTATGTCCAGCCTCCCTTTACCTTTCCAGGATGACTTGATGGTGGCCACTGAGAGGAAAAGGGGAAATAACCTAAGCAGTAGTGCCCCACAGAGGCTCGCTTGCGATGACAGAATAATATACAGTGAAAAACAAAGCAGACTACCCAATTAATACAGCTATGTAAATGTGATCACAGCTGTAGAAAAAGAAGAACTGGAGCCGGCCATGGTGGCTGCACACACCCCTGTAATTCCAGCATTGGGAAACTGAAGCTGGAGGAGCATATGTGAAAGGTCAAATGGGCTCCATACATGTTCCAGGACAGCCTGGGGTAGAAGTTTTTTCAAAAGAACTGAACATGTCAAAATAGGGTTCAATACATTAAGGGGAAGATTCCATACTAAATAAAGCGGCCAAAAAGCTGGGTGGTGGTGCACGCCTTTAATCCCATCACTCAGGAGGCAGAGGCAGCTGGATCTCTTGAGTTTTGAGGCAAGCCTGGTCTACAGAGCGAGTTCCAGGACTGAGGACTGAGTTTTAGGAAGTTACCCAGAGAAACTCTTGTCTCAGAAACAAAACAAAACAACCCAACCCAACCAACCAACCAGAAAAGCTGCCAAGACATAAACTAGGAAACCTAGTCAGTCACATATATAAGAGAAAACAAACAAATATATAAGCCAATAAATAGGCCATAAGATGCTTGACAGGAGGCATTCCTAACAAAGCAGAGGCAGTCTTGGCCATGAACAGCACAATACACATGGAGTGGCTGCTGCTCTGCAGGGAAGGAAGGCTTCCTTCTTGGTTCGAACGTGGACGGTGTGTTCAGCTCTGCTACACATTTAATAATTATACATGTTTTAGTCCCAGAGTTCAGCTGAATTTGAGGTCAGCCTGGTCTACACAATGAGTTCCCGGACAATCAGGGCTACATAAAGGAACCCTGTCACCAACCAACCAACCAACCAACCGACCACAAAACCCAAAATAACAAAAACTGATAGGTGAAATGCTTAATTCCAGGAAGTCACAGGGAGGAACATTTACCTCAACATGAAAAGATAGAACAGTCTTTTCCCCTAAAGTCTTGAAATGTTTGGGCACTTAAAAAAAAAAAAAAAGATTTATTGATTGATATGAGTGCTCTATCTGCATGTACATCTACATGCCAGAAGAAGGCATCAGTGCTTACTCTAGATGGTTATAAGCATCATGTGGTTGCTGGGAATTGAACTCAGGTTCTCTGAATAGCAGCCTGAGCTCTTACCACTGAGCTATCTCTCTAGCACCTATGTATGATACTTTTTAGTCAAGGCCACTGGACCAAGGCCATTGAAATGGCTCAGTGAGTAAACATGATTTGCCACACGAGACTGGTGACTTGAGTTCAATTCTAGGATACAAAGTAAAGGTAGAGAAAGAACTGACTCCAGAAACTTGTTCCCCGACCTCCATGCATACACATATGCACAAGTGTGTACACACATACCCCTATATTTTTAAAAAAGATCAATGGGCCAGAAGAAATAGTAGCCACCAGAGGACTGAGGAGACTGAGCTGATAATGAGACTGCCCTGGTGTAGTCGTCACTGAAATACAACAGTCAAGACAACAGTTCATAGGGATATTCCTGACACCATCAATCCTTCACTGGGCAAATTCCTGCTGCTTATGTGCAGCTAGAACTACCCAGCTTAGCAGCATGCTTTCTCCCAGCAGGAAATCTATATGGAGAGAAGCCAGTAGCAGAGTCATCCTTCACTCCGAGATGCTGCTTCATCCTCCAGTACTGTTACCCGGTAATTCTTGAGGCTTTGGTCAAATGCTATACCACTGAGGCCTCTCTAATTGTGCCACCTGCTCCCTTTACAGAGCAGTACCATGTCACTTTCTCCTCTGCTTCTTATCATTTTTCTATCACTGCCTTGCTGTACTCTATGTTACAGTTAAGTTACATTGGTTTCTGGCTCTTCTAACAGTAGACCGTGAGGACTGTACTCTTCCTCTTCCTCTGAATGCAGTGTTCTGTACATCCTGGGTGTACTGATATTCAAGGAACACTGTGTTTACCACACCTCAAATCCTGGCCATTGTCATCAGAAGCCACATCTTCCACATGCACTTGGTCACACTCCTGTTAAAAGACAAAATGTACACGTTCATTCCAAGGAACAGAGGTGCTGTCACTACCATGACATTGAATAAAAAGACCTACCGGTTCTGGAACTTGTTCTGGGTACTAGGTTGGTCTTGAACTCAGAGATCTGCCTGCCTCTGCCTCTCAAGAGCTGGGATTAAAGATATGTGTCACCACAGCCCAACTTGTTTACAATTAATTTTTGTAGATGAAACAATGTTTGGAAAGTATGATATCAAAATTGGGACTGGGGCTTGGAGAGATGACTCAGCAGTTAAGAGTACTGACTGGCCAGGCTGTGGTGGCACATGCCTTTAATCCCAGCACTTGGGAGGCAGAGGCAGGATGATTTCTGAGTTCGAGGCCTGGTCTACAGAGTGAGTTCCAGGACAGCTAGGGCTACACAGAAACCCTGTCTCAAAAAACCAAAAAAAAAAAAAAAAAAAAAAAAAAAAAAAAAAAAAAAAAAAAAAAAAAAAAAAAACCAACCAAAAAACCCCAACCAAAACCAAAACAAAACAAAACAAACAAAAAAAAAAAACAAAAAAAAAAAAAGGACTGACTGCTCTTCTAGAGGTCCTTCCAAATCCCAGCACCCATATGGTGTGTTATAACCATCTGTAATGAGATCTGATGCCCTCTTCTGGCATGCAGGCATGTATGCAGACAGAGCATATTAAGTACACAAATCTTAATTAAAAAACCAAACCAAAACAAAAAACCCCAATCAGAACAGTTGGAAGAGAAGTGCATACCTAAATTATAAGCATAAGCACAGGTCATCTAACACAATGCTTACATCTAGAACATTTTCTCAGGACCACAGTACTGGTGAGTGGGAGAGAGAGGAGCTGAGAACTTCTATCAAGCCCAGATGTACCAGCCGCCTAACTGGCTGCTGTCTTCCCTGACACCACTAGGGTATCTGCACCAGAATCCTCTGGGGAAGGTTTTTAAAATTCATATTCTTTGGTCCATGTCAGACCTACTGGAACTTCTGGAATGAAGTCCTAGATTCTCCAATTTTAAGACACTCCCCAGGGGATTCTTATGCCCCCTAAAGTTGAGAACTACTGACCTGGGGGTGGGGCAGGAACACATTCAGGTCAAATTCTTCTAAAACTTTCAGTCCTGATTTCGGACTATTGTCTAGAAAATCATTACAAATATAATTTGGGAATAATTATTGACACACAGTAGGTTCTCAACTAATGTTTACTATTAATGAATAAATGAATAATGAATAAAAACTATGCTGTTTCACTTTGTCAACAAGTGTGGTTGAGGGAAGGTTAGAGCACTGTGGATGTGGAGTTTAGCACAGTCATCTGGTTTGCTGGGAGCTGTCTGTATTTACAGACAACTCTGTGTTTGTAAATGTTCTTTTACTTTACTTTAAAATTGCTGCTTTTGAAAAAGTATCTATACAGCACACAATACAGAGTGAAAAGCCATGAGGTGGGAACACCTGCTCCCTCTCAGCCTCTGCCCTGTTTCCCAACAACCCTCTCCTCTGGCCAGAACACTTATTACTAGTTTCTTAAATAGGATGCCTGCTCAAGGGCAGGTTGGGAACATGTTGCTCAAGGGCAGCCTGAGACTCCCATTATGAATTTCTCACAGCCACAGTCCTGTGATTTATTATTACCATGTTTACTCCCAAGGGAAACTAAACAGCAACGCTGAGAGTTCTTTCACCATGTCCTCCCAGTGTGTCCTATTTCCATGAAAGAGCTGAGTAGACAAAGCTTCACTTATACATGGATAATACACATGTATAGAAATACAATGAGAACCAAGCATGCTATTGTATGCTGTAATGTCAGCACTTAGGTAACTGAGGCAGAAGGATTTTGAGTTTAAAGCCATCCTGGGTTACGCAGATTAAGGCCTTGTCTCAAAAACTTCCAGACCTCCAATCCAAAAACAAACAAACAAACAAACAAACACCCCAAAACAGAACAAAAAATACTTAAAAGTTTCTACAAGAAAATATAGAAGAATATTTTTGCCATTTGAAGATAGGCAAATAAACTTTAAACAATTAGAGTCAGAAAAATTTTAATATAGAAAAAAATATAATAGTTCATATAGATTCAGGGTTATCTGAGTTATATAAAACCATTGATAAATTACACTGAAAAGAAAAATAGTCAATGAAAGTGGACAAAACCCATCTGACAGCAGTAAGATTAGTCACCTATCAATTAGAGACCACAAAGGTTAACTAACTTTCTCCCTTTCTCTCTCTCTCTCTCTCTCTCTCTCTCTCTATATATATATATATATATATATATATATACACACACACACACACATAAATACATAGATACATATATATGTATTTATATAGATAATCTATATTAATATCTATATTAAGCTATATCTATATTTATATAGAGAGAAACCCACACACCTTTTTTCTTAGTGTCACTATCTATATAAAGTAAAGTAAAGAATAGTCAAAATATAATCAAGAAATTGGGCATAGGGACTGAAAGACAAGCTCAGTGGTTGAGTATAGTAGCTGCTCTTCCAGAAGAGTTGGTTCATTTCCCAGCACCACAGGGTATTTGTAATTCAAGTACCAAGGGGATGTAATGTCCTCTTTTGGCCTCCATGGGCATTGTACCCATGTGAGCTTGGACAAACATGAACAGAAAACAGCCACACACACTCAAACAGCAGCAACAGGATTTGACAGCACACACCACTGATCCCAGAACTGAGGAGGCAGAGGCAGGTGGATCTGAGTTCAAGGACAGCCTGCTCTACATAGTTTGAGGCCAGCTACTGCTACACAGTGAGACTGTCTCAAACAAAACAAACAAAAACAATTAACACTAAAAATAATGAAACCCTTTATATATTATTTAATGCTAACATACTGGATTACTGACCTTTATATTAGTGTTCTTGTACTTTACTTTCAAATAAACTAACCAAAACAAAAATCAATTTTTAGTTTTTGGAAATAGGTCTTCCTACCTTAGCCTTCTAATTGCTGGGATTATAGATGTGTCTCCAGACCTGACTCAGAGGGGCCATTCTGAGAAACCCACACACTGTTTTTCTTAGTGTCACTCTTCCTATTAACTCCAGGCTGGCTAGCTCAGCTGGCACAGTGGCTGCCTAACATGCAACAACGGTCTTGATCCCCAGCTCTATGTAACCCCTGGCATGGTGGCACACTGCTAATTCCAGCACTCAGGGCAAGAGGATCACAAGTTCAAGGTCATACATAGTGAGTCTGAGACCCTTCTGGGCTACATGAGACCCTGTCTCAAAACAAAATGAAACAAAACATCCCACCTCCAACTCTGCTAAAAAACAAAACAAAATCAACTAAGTCTAAACTAGAACTCCCAAGATCTAGAAATTCAACTGTGACACTGTTCTTCCTGGAGATAGAAGCCTGTGGTAATAATGTTAACAGAATCCTTCTCCCTTCATCCCCGTTTAACTAATCTCTTATTAGGCACTAACAAACATCTCACAGAATAAAACACCTCACAGAGCAGAAAAACAATTTAAACCACTTACCTCTAAGTCATTGAAAAAGAGATGTGTATCAGCCACTTCAAAAATCATTTCTTCCATTGTTAAACCTGAGCCGATTACTACTGTTGGGTCCTAGAATAATAAAAAGTGAGCATAGTTCTTGGATCACAGCACTGGTTCTAATGTTCAGAGGTTTTCAAACTACTTTGAGCCTAGTCCAACATACCAGGATTTCAAATCTTACTGAGGCAATCTCACTCACATTTATAAGAACCTGGGCTTACAAAATACAGAGGTTATGGGTAGTTATTAATAAAAATGTCAAAGCCAGGGAATGGCACATGCCTTTAATCCCAGCACTCAGGAGACAAAGGCAGGTGGATCTGAGTTTTGAGGCTAGCCTAATCAACAGCCAGTACTACACAGAGAAACCCTATCTCGAAACAACCCCCCCCCAAAGAAAGAAAAGAAAAGAAATATCTTTATTAATTTAACAAGTTAGTTTTTAGAATATATTATCCTAAGATTTCATTCAATTTTGACTCTTATTTCTACACTTTAATTCTTATGAAGTACATTAAAAAGTATACCTATTTATTTGGTGGGTGTGTGTGTGTGTGTGTGTGGTCAGAGGACAACTTGTGAGGAGTTAGCTCATCACGGCCACTGTGGCTAGCTTGGCAACAAGCACTTTTACCTGGTAAGTCATCTCATCAACCTGAAAAGTCACCAATCTTGTATGACTTCAGAGTCAGTACTGCTCCTAGATCAGATGTCTAGCATTACCAGCAAAGCTACCTAGGTATGTAGCCTGCCAGACACAAGTCATGTAGTCAAGTTTTATACATGAGAAGTTCCAGGCCAACAGGGGAGGACGAGGCACACAGCTCAATGGTACAGCATTTGCCTAGCGTTTCTGAGGCCTGGGTTTAATCCCAATACTTTTTTTTTTTTTTTTTTTTTTTTTTTTTTGTTTCAAATGTTTATGTATATGGGTGTCTTGCCTGCATGTCATGCTTTTGTATCACATGCATACAGTGTCAGCAGAGGCCACAGAAGAGTGTTGGATCCTCTGAAATTGGAGTTATAGATGGTTGTCAGCTGCCACATGGGCACTGGGAACCAAACCAAAGTTCTTTGTAAGAGCTATAAGTGTTTTTAATTACACACCATCTCTTGAGACCTAATCCCGAATACTGTCAACTATATATATGTAAAAAGTCAACAGGGCAAGAGAGGCAGCAGAAAAAAAATGGATTTGCAGGGAAGGGACAGTTTCCATAGAAGAGACTCCGGTTACCTTTCCATACTTCTGAGCATAGGATCCAGTAAGAAGGGAATGAAATATGATGATGGTTTCATCCAAGTCCCAGAGAAATACCCGCTGGGGGGGAGGGGGAGACAAAAAAATGAGTTATCTGTCAATCACAGTGGAATGAGAAAACAACAACAACAACAAAAACAAGAAAAATTAAACTAAAAAAAATCTACACATATGTGGAAATGTAATAATACAATTGTACAGAATCAATGATTTAAAAAATCATAAGTAAAATCAGAAAATATTTGAGATGAATGAAAACAAATACAACATATTACAGCTTATGAGACACAGTGAGAGCAATGCTGACTCTAACTATGAATGCATACATTAAAAACAGAATGGCAGGGGAGGGAGGGGCGCATAGGCAGGGAATCTCTGTGAGTCTAAAGCCATGTATGTAATTTAAGAGAATTCCAGGCCAGACAGGGCTATCCAGTAAGACCATGTCTCAACAAAAAAGAGGGGAAAAAGAAAAGAAAAAAGAAAGCCAGAAAGCAAGCAAGCAAACAAGCAAGCAGCTGGCATGGGTACATGCCTGCAATCCCCTAATTGGGGAAAGAGACAGGAATCACTAATTGCTGGGGCTAGCCTCAGCTGCACAGAAAGAGCTCATAATAAGAGAAGAGGGAAAAAGAAGCCTCAAGCCTCAGGACAGAGCTTACATTCTATAGGCCTAAGGCTCTGGGTTCAATCCCCAGTTCAAAAAAAAAAAAAAAGAAAAATCTCAAATCATAGCCATATTATACATGTAAGGACTATTTAGACATGGCAGGCAAACTAAAGCTAAAGCTAGGGAAAGGGAAGAAATAAATAAGAGATAAAGTAGAAGGAACCAAGAGAACAGAATAGAGAAAAGACAATGAAAGCAACAGTGGGTTCTTTGAAAATTTCAACAGAACTGACATTCACCAAGATCGATGAAGGACAGAAAGACAGAGACTCAAATGACTAAGACTTTGAATGTAGGTGGGGACAGAGCTGCCAACCTCAGAGGTGTAAATGGTCCCTGACAGGGACTCATCAACAGTTGTATGCCAACAAAATGGATGACCAGGTGGAAAAGTCTAATCTTAAACACATAACACAACCTAAACTGGCTAGAGAAAAAGCAGAAAATGTGGTAAAACCTGCCACCAGTAAGGAGTCAGATCTAGTAATTTAAAATGTCCCTATAAGAAAAGCCTGAGATCCAGTTATGTCACTGGTGAATTAGGAAGAGTTATATTAATTCTTAAGTGTCTGCTCTGTTTCCAAAAGCACACTAAAAAGAAACATGTTCTAACTTACATAGTGAAGCCAGAACCTCTAAGAGCAGCTCATGAAGCAGAGAGGACTAGAGTGGGCACAGAAGATGACAGCCTCATGAAAACAGTGTACAGATCTCTCTCTCTCTCTCTCTCTCTCTCTCTCTCTCTCTCTCTCTCTCTCTCTCTCTCTCTCTCTCTCTGTTTTAAAAGGTTTATTGTCATGGCGGAAAGTAGATGAATCTGGCTGCACAACACACCAACACACACACACACATACACACACACCCCCAGTGTACAGATCTCATCCCTAACACAGAAAAATAGCTGTGTATCATAACTGACTGGGATCAGTGCTTGGAATTTAAGAATGGTTCTCTCTATATAAAGTTAATCAGTGGTTATATAATATTTAATAATTAATTTAAGAGAGGGAAAACACATAATAATCTGAACAGATAAAGAAAATGCATCTGACAAAAGTCCAGTACCCTTTCATTCTGTGCGTGCCTCTGTGTGTGTGTGTGTGTGTGTGTGTGTGTGTGTGTGTGTGTGTGTTAGGGGTAGAAGATAATGTGTTCAATACATCACTTAAAAAACAATCTCACGTTTTAATGTAATGAGTAATCTGAAAAAAAAATTAAAAATCAATCCCATTAAAGTAACGTTCAGGAGACTGGAGAGATGGCCCAGCTGTTAAGAGCTCTGGTTGATTTTTCAAAGGTCCCAAGTTTAATTCCTAGCACCCACGTATCAACTCACAGCCATCAGTATCTGTAATCTCAAGGGTGTCTCATACTTTCTTCTGATGTGCAAACACATACAGACAAAATACCATATACATAAATAAACGAATCTTTAACAAAATAATACTCAGGAGTAAATTTAACCAATGACACAAAAGATTTGCACAATATGCTGAAAACTTTAACATACTGCTGAAAAATGGAAACCATAAATGTAAATATGCAGACTGGAAGACGATGCTGCTAAAATGGCATGGCCAAGGCACGTTGAACCACACCCAAATCTCCAAAGTGTTTTTATTTAACATTTTTTCTTTAGATTTATTTTTATCTTATGTGTGTGGCTATTTTGCTCACATGTATGTCTGCACCATGTGCATGCTTGGTGTTCTTAGAAATCAGAAGACAGTGTTGGGTCTTATATGATTCAAGTGATGGACGGTTGTGAGCCACTAAGTGGCTGCTGGAACGAAAACTTGGGTCTCTGCAAGAGCAACAAGTACCCATAACCACCTCTCCTGTTCCGCTATAGTGTTTTTTAAACTTGTGTTAAAACACAGTGTTTACAGGAATCTAGATTTAATTACTACCAATTTCAAATAAAGTGGTTAAAAAAAAAGAAGAAAAAAAAACTGTTCAAAAAATTCATAGGGAATCTGAAAAGATCTCCAAATAGCCACAACAACCTCAAGAGAGGACAAAGTTGGAGGAGTCAATGTGATTTAACTTAGGACTCAATGTCATAGAAAGATATTCAATACTATTCGTCATTAGGAAAAGGCAGTGAAGAACTACAGTGAGATGTCGCTTACATACAATAGAGGGGCTTTCATTTCTAAAAGGGGCAGGGCCAGGCATAGCTCTGTGAGCTCCAGACCTGCCTAATTTACACAGCAAGCTTCAGCAGCAAGAGGTATGTAGAGCGCCTGACTCACCACCACCACAACCTAAAACACAATTTAAAAAGGGGAGGGGAGAAGTAAGCGTCGATGAGAATGTGGTCAATGGTGACAATGTAAGAGTGTGAAAGTGCAGAAGTCTGGTGGCTCCTCATAAAGTTGAACACAGATAAGATCCAGCAATTCCATTATTGACAATGACCTAGAAGTGAAAGTGTCTTCAACAGACACAAGATAAGCAAGGTGCAGGACGCATGTGCATATATAGTGGAATACCATTCAGCCATTGAAAGAAATGAAATTATGATCAATGCTGCAACACAAATAAATTTCAAAAGCATCATACTGACTGAAGTGAGCCTGCTGGGAGTGCAAACACTGTATGCTCACACTCAGATATATCCGGACCAGGCAAGTTCACAGTGGCAGAAAGCAGAATCACAGTTGCCATGGGCTAGGAAAGACTATGGGAGTTGCTGTTTAGGATCAAGAAAAGGTTGTGAACACAGGGCAGAGTGGCTCACAGCTGTCATCTTAGCACTTAGAAGTATGAGGCAGGATTGCCCAGGAGTCCAAGGCAAGAGTGAGATGGTCTCAAACAAAGAAAACCAAACACAAAAACCACAAAAATGTTCCAGAAACATATATAATGGTTAATATATCTAACAACACTGAATTATGCTCTTAAAATGGTAAAGTTGGGGCTGAAGACATGGCCGAGCAGTTAAGAGCATCACTGCTCATCTAGAGGTTGGACTCCCAGCACTCAAGTGTGGTTCACAAGTGTGTAACTCCAGTCTCAAGGGATTGAACATTCTCTTCTGGCCTCGGAACACCATGCACGTGGTACACAGACATACATGCAAACAAAACACCCACATATTAAAAAAAAAAAAAAAAAAACCAACACTCGTACTCACAAAAATGTTCAAATCTTAACAGTACAATCCTTTTTAAAAAGATTTTTAGGTGGAGTCTCAGGCAACTATGCAGCCAAGAATAACCTTGGACTCCTACTCTTCCTGCCTTCTGAAGTCATAGGATTACAGGTGTGTAGTATGTCCAGCAAAAGCAGTAAAGTTTTATGTAATGTGCATTCTGGTACAACTGTTAAACATCAGAATTGTTAGTTTTCCTAAGAATGATACCAAATTTTAGTTTCTCTATTTCTTGCTATATTTGCTCCCTAGAAAGGAAGACAGATTCTATGTTCAGCTTCAATTATCTGTGTCTAAGAGCATATTTAAGTATATCTCTTTGCTTTATTAAGTATCATCAAAGAAAAATTAAAGCCACAAAAATATGGTAATATGTGCAAACCGGAGGGCTCAGCACCAGCTTCTCACTTGTGAATTGGCAGGAAAAGGGAGCGGCATCACGTAAGTTAAAGCTGGCTCATGTAAAGTCACTGCAGACCCCACATTCATTATGCTGCAGTGCTGTACAGATTGTTCTTAGAAATTAGTTATTTGTGCATATCAATCTTTGTAACTTTAACACATTGCTATGTGAGACATGTTACTGGGGAAATAGATCAGCCACTTGTCAGGTATTGTCCTATAGCTTGGAATGAATGATTAAAATCATCTGAAGCATTGCTTCTGGAAAATTTAAATCGGAAGGCTTTATTCATTTTTGAATTTTTCTGTCTAAAAGAGCTCTTCTATTCACACATAGCTAAGTTCTTTAAAGATGTGAGGACACCTGTCTGTGGATAAAGCTGATCATGTTTTGCTACAGTCTGCAGGTGAACAAAAGAAGTATTAGAAAAATTAAAAAAAATTCTAACATTTGAATTCTATTCTATGTTTTTCTATTCTTTCCAACCATAACTGAAATCTATGTCCACAGTAAATTCCCAGTGCTCACAGCATGGCATGGTGTCCTGGCACACTCATCACACCTGTCTGTCCCACAGATGCACTGAACTACCCGCCCCCTCAAATTCTAAATGGAAACACTCTGACATCGTTCACAGCTCCCTTGGCTCTCTCCTGAGATGCACTGTATTCTTTCTGTTCTCTGAATGTGGAAAACAATTTGTTCCTTTGTTAAAGTTACCTTGAATCAAAAAGGGTCAAACAGTTGGAAGGGATACAGAAGCTAAGTTGTGGGCATGCAGGGGTTTTCTTTTATCTGGATTTTTTTCCCTCTTGGGCAATTAAATGCTCTCACAAGAAATTCAAGTCGACACAACATACTACAACATCATGTCTGCAAATTCCAGACATATGCTTGACAGAGGTGAGGAAAACAGAACAGGTAACTCAAGTGAGTTTCTTCACATACTTCTAATTCACTGTCCTGGGAAGAGCTGGCATCAGCTTTCCTCTTGCCCCGGTTCTTGACAGTCATGTTTTTCCTGGACTGATCATCAGCATCTTTACTGGGTGTATTCTGGGACAAAGGTGGGTTTGTAGAGGAGTCTGTTGAAAGGAAAAGCAAGAAATACACTGTGAGCAGTCCCAGGCTGTGAGAACCACAGCAGAGACAGGGTCTGCAAGAGGAGCAGTAAAAAAGACAGAGTCTTTATTTTAAAAAGAAAGGAACCTGGGAAAAACAAGACGCCCCTTACACCACAATCTGGCCAGGATCCTGAAATAACCAGAATGGCCTACAGATACAAGATCTACCTACACAGACAGTATCTGCCTACAGAAACATCATCTACCTATAGACATGTGCCTTCTTAAAGACATCCTAACGGACAGCCTAAACAACAAATTGTGCCTCCTTATGGCCAGAATGCTTGGGACCTCCAGTTTAATTATACTAGCACCCCTCCCTCATCCCTAAATGTGCCTCATGAAAAGCACCTCACAATTTCATTTAAGAACTACTGTTCCTGAAGTGAAGCAAGTGCTCCTGACTGAGAGAAGGCTCCAGGAAAAGAGCTCTTGCTGCTTTTGAAGAGACTTGGACTGAAGTGGACTCACCTCTAACTCCAATTTCAGGGGACCCAAAGCCCTCTACTGATCTCTGAGGGCAGCAGACAAACAGTGGTATACATTCATATACACACACAAAACACATGGAGACATACAATAAATAAATCTAAAAAATACATAAAAGAGAAATAAATCAGCTTTATAGTCTTTTTAAAAACTATTCTTCCTGTTACTTTACATGAGTGAGTGTTTTGTCTGTCTGTATGTCTGTGTACCACATGCATACAGTGCTGCAGGAGGTTAGAAGAGGCCATCAGGTCTCCTGGAACTACTAGAGGTCCAGACAGTTGTGAGCTTCTCTGAGGATGCCTGGAATTGAATCCAGGTCCTCTAGAAGCACAGTCTGTTCTCTTCATACATAGTCATCCCTCTAGTCCAAAATTGAAGAACTGATATCTAACCTAACTTTTTTTTTTTTGAGACATAGCCCAAGCTGGCGAAGAACTCACAGATATCCACCTGCCTCAGCCTCCCAAGTGTCCAGCATTTTTACTTAGCATTTAAACTTTACTTAAAATTTAAGCTCTGTTTATTCTTTAAACTTTGTTGTAAATTACATTCTTCTGAACAATGTAACTTAGACACAATCACACCTGCAGCCACTGTAAAGCTACCTAAGTGCAATCCATTCCTCTTGAGAAGATATAGCTGCTGAGGGCTGTGTAATCCTGACCAAGAGTTCTAACTCCCACACTTGTGTTTGTGAAGCATGTCCTTTCCCTAATATTAACTCACTAACTTTGTCTCACTTTGGCTCATCCTGAAATTCTGTGGTATAATCAAGGACTGGGTTTTTTCTGCCAGTAAGAAGTCTTTAAACAGAAGGGAACTCCTTGGGCTGCTGGTGGCAGTGCAGGCAGGGCCAGGCCTCTCAGTGCCACTTACAAGCAGTCTCTGGCCTCTTGAGTCAAATGTTAGGATTGCAGCTGTACTTAGAACTTAAAAAAGTTTAAGACACAGAACGAGCACCTGCTCTGAGTTCCTAGCAGGGGTTCAAGAAACGCCTGTATTAAAACTGGAGCCCTGCAATGTAGGGCTGTGAAAGGGGTCTTGGTTTTTGGTAGAAGCGCTGGCTGGAGGTAGCCTGGAGACCCTGCAAGGGATGGGCATCTATTCCGCTGCACTCCCAGGATCCAGGCTCCTATCACCTGGCATAGACCTCCATTAACTTACACTGTTCAGTCATGTAGGGCACCTCCACAGGTAGAGGGCGTGACTACAGGCTTCAGCCTTAAGAGATTTACATAATAATGAGATACCTGAAGACCAGAGGGCATAGCCAATTAAGCATTCTTCCCTAGACCCTCCCCACTTTCTCCCTCCCTATTTAACTGCCCTGAGTTTCACAGGGAGTGGGGGGTGGGGGGGTGCACATCCAGATTCAACCATCATCCTTCGTGCCAATGAAGCCGTTTTGGAAACCCAAGGACTTTCTCATGTCATTGGGGCCACAACCGTGGAGAAGGCCTTTAATGAGCCGCTGTAGGCCACAGCCGCCACGCCTAACTTCCCACCTGGAAGAACTTTCTGCGTTTCCAGCCACCTTACCCACACTGCAACCTTCAACAAATAAGCTCTTGGTCTGAAGATATGGGAGAGAAGACTGTGCACTAGAAACACATCTTCTCATGGTTGGAACTCTTCTGTCGTAAGCATCTATAGACATTTTGCCACACAGTTTCTCATCACAATCTGTCTGCACAGTTTAAACTTAGAAAAGGAAACCAACAGCATGGGGAAACTAACTCATTCCAGAACAAAATCCTTTACCATCACTTGTAAGCACTGTTGGATGAAGTGTCCTTAGTCTGGTTCTCTGTACTTACCAGAGGGAAGCCTCTGTGTGGCTGGTGCAGGTACCATAGCACTAGGTTTCTCTGTCTGGTATGCTGTAGCTGCTAATGCTGTGTTCTCAGCATCACTGTTAGCCTGACCTGTGACTCCAAAGCTGGAACTGGGGTAACAGGCCTGATACTGATTCTGTCCAAGAATAGTATAGGTGGGATAGTCCTGCGGGCCAAAGGGAGGAAGATAAGACAATTACAAGAGGTCAAAACTATTTTCCTAAAATGTTTTCTTATTTTCCACCTACCTAACAGTCCTAAGTAATCAATAATTTTCAAAGTGCAAAAACTTGAGTATGGATGCATCATCTAAGTGGACAATGTGAATTTGGTTAAACGTGCTTCAGGAGTAAGTTATAATATAAAAAACTAAAGACACTATTCTTTGAAGGTCAAAACAAGGGCTGTGAAAGAAGAGAGCCTATACAGGGCTGCACGGCACATAGCTGGGAACATAATAGAAAACACTGGGCCACTATGGGAGCACATGAATTCGGCTTGGGAGACAGACAGGAGGACGAATGCAAGTTTGAAGCCAGCCTGGATTGTGGTATATCCCAGGACAGCCAGGAGTGCATAGTGAGGTCCTGCCTAAAAAAAAAAAAATCAACCCACCTACCCAAAACAGAACAGCACCCTATGAACCTGAGGTACTTGTGGACTTAAGAAAGAATAAACACTTAATCCCAGCACTTGGGAGGCAGAGGCAGGCAGATTTCTGAGTTCGAGGCCAGCCTGGTCTACAGAGTGAGTTCCAGGACAGCCAGGGGCTATACAGAGAAACCCTGTCATGAAAAACCAAAAAAAAAAAAAAAAAAAAAAAAAAAAAAGAAAGAAAGAAAAAATAAACACAGCACCAGTGAAACAATAAGGCACAGAAATCAAGGAGGAGGTTAACTGTGGAGACAGCAGTAGTCACAGCAGTTGCTGCAGAGAAAGTCTGAGCATGTTAAAAACAAAAATTCTGAAACACTGAAGATATTATAGTGATCATTTAAGCACACACATAACACTGATCAAGACCACATCACAGCCCAGCATGGGGGTGGTGCTGCATGCCTTTAATCCTAGAACTTGGGAGACAGAAGCATGAAAATCTCTCTGAGTTCAAGGTGAGCCTGGTCTACAAAGCAAGTTCCAGGACTGCCAGGGCTACACAAAGAAATCCTGTCTCAAAAAAAAAAAAAAAAAAAACCATGAAAAGGAAAACAAACTATAAACAATTAAGAAGAAGATGGGTGGAGGTAGTATTTACTCATTCCACAATAGTTATAAGTTCCTTTTAAGTGAATGCCAGTGATTTGTCTAAGCTCTGGGAATACAAAACTGATCAAATATAGAAAAATAAATCCTGACCCTTCCTGGAGTGCACACTCTAGTGTGAGCACTGGGGGAGTTCACAGTCAGCATGATGGATAATGCCACAGACAGAACCATATTTCTGGGAGGATTAGCAAGAACAGGAGAGACAGGAGAGCAGTCAGTGTTCTGACGGTATCCAGCAACAGGGCTCGACAGTCTACACTATTCCTCGTTGTTCCTTAGATGGGCAAGCTGACCATGGAAAGAAGAGAAGAAGCAAAAGTTGGGTGAATCCTATCAAGGAGGATGAACAAATGGGGCACAGTACCTGGTTTGAGATGCTGGCCACGGCTGCTGCTGGGATATTGGCAACTGCAGATGAAGTGGGTATCAGGCTGGCGTTTGTGCTTGAAGCTACAGGATTGAGAGGATTATGAGATGTTAGATGTAATTAGATGTAAATGGCTTAAAGATATGGAAGATAACATGTTTTAACTGAGCATATCAGCAAGGAGTCAAAGAATACTGGCAAATGCTGGAAGCTGGAGAGATGGCCCAGTGGTTAAGAGTACCAGCTGCTCTTCCAGAAAACCTGGGTTCAAGTTCTAGCACCCATATGATGACTCAAAATTGTACGTAACTCCAGGCCCTCCTCCTGGCCTCTGTGGTACCAGGCGTACATATGATACACAGACATTAAACAAATAAAACACCATCTATATAAAATCTATTAACTTTTAAAAAGGCAGACACTTGTTTTGCATGTGAGGCTGTATTACAAACAAAACACTTGGAGGATCTGTTTCAATTTGAGTCTACGGAAAGTCTTAGAAGGATGCATACACAATTCACAGCTCACACTGACATACCAGTGAAGTCAGAACTAAGCCAAATCGTCCCAGTCTTTTCTAAAAGCTGAAGAATGATTCCACTCCAAGTGACCTGACAGTCAGTAGAGCTCTGGTGAGTCCTGTGTTGTGGTATTGTTTATGGCCATTTGCCCCAAATTATGTCTCTCCTAAGGGACGTACTTACTTTGAGAAATAAAGCTAGTTCTCTAAATTTTAAAATGCTTAGAACTGCTGTATTCAAATAATGGGTTATTAATGTGGATCAATAAACACCATGAGGACTGGTAAGATGATTTAGCAGGTATTGCTGCTTGGTGCTAAGACTGATGGCCTGAGTTAGAGTCCTGGGATCAACATGGTAGAAGAGGTCTGACTCCCACTAGTTGTCCTCTGACCTTCATATGTGCATTGGGGTGTTCATACACATACACACACATGCGCACACACAAATGATGTAATAAAACATTTTAATACCACTATGATTTGTTATTCAGAATCTTTATCAGCAAACCTGCAAAGACTCAGAAGATATTAAATCTCATCTGGTCAGGTAAAAATGTATCCTATCAGATAACAACTTGGAATGCCTTTAAATTTTACATCTTTTTGTAACAGAATCTATCAGGTTCTGACCCCAAACTTCAGTGACTAGCTAATATCACAGGACTTTGCCTAGGTAGACAGGGTAGTAATTAGTATTGCCAGGCACCAGTTCTGAACTCTTCTCTCTCATTTACGACAAACAAAGAAACATGGTTCTTGCTGCAGTTACCCACCAGAAGGACAAAACTGACCAGCACAAAGTTCTCCAGGGGAAAGCTAGCAAGAAAACCTCTACTAAAACAGAATGTGGGAAAATGAAGTAGGAAGAACGCAGGTCAGACCAGAAACAGGTTCTGGAGGGCACTGTGTCGAAAGCCACATCTAGACAAGGACAGTCACTGCTCCTGCCACAGGCTCAGCCCGCTGCAGAGCTTGGGCCAGAGAAGAGATTCAGACAGTGTGTTCAGTTGATAATCCCAGTGATCAAAAATCAACTGCATCTTCCTAGCGTTCTTTCCTCAGTCACTGGCTGAACTAAGAGCTTGGTCTCCTGAAATCTACAGGGCTCTGCCCAGGGCTATGGCAAGGATCTTACTGGCTTCTTTCCTAAATACAAGTAAATGAAACATATTTAATAACTTATAGATGGTATGTGCTTCCAATCAATAGTCATTTTCTTCTCTGCTATAGCTGAATCCACTCGTCTTCCTAAGAGCAAGCATCAAACAACAACAGTACACAGGGCAAATAACTCCTAAGCAACTTTAATCATTTTGTGGAAAAAGACTTTCTGGTAATTCCAGAATACAAGCAGTATATTATCCTAGGCAGGCCTGAAACAGAGCAGACTGAACAGAAGTGACATCCAATGGGAGACGAGCTAGCTAGCTTCCTCAGCTCTTCCAGCAGCCACTTCCAGACCAACTTCCCTTTCCTTTGGGTGTGGCTTGAGTTTCTTTTCCCCTCCGGCCCAGCACTAACACTGAACACTTGCAGACTCAATTATACTTGGTCACTATACACATGGGAGAATTCTGGCAAAGTAGTTTCAGAAATGTAAGAATCAGCCAAGCATGGTACACTGTGAAGATGGAAAAAAGAGGATCAGTTCAAGGCCGGCTTCATATTCACAGTGAATTCAATAACCCTCAATCTAAAAACTAAGTGGTATATTTCAGGTTTGTATAACTATCACTGAACCCAAGTTAATTTACCTAAAAATGTACATAATCACTATCTGCTTTACCTTATAAAGAACTATGATTAACAAGTTAGGAATAAAAAATTACTAATCATCCTACAGACATATTATTAAACTGCAGGTGTAATAAAAGCAACAATGTCCATCATGATAATGTACCCTTTATTCCTTCAGAGTACTTAGGGAAATCTTACTCGCTCAGTGTGTTTTCTACTCTCCCCAACAGACTGTAAGCACCGTGAGGACATACCTTGCTGTTTTATTATGTCCAGCACCCAGCAGAGTCCTCCAACACATAAAAGGTGAGGCTTAGCTGGGCAAGTGGTGGCAAACTCTTCTAATCCCAGCACTCAGGAGATAGGCTGATCTCTGAGTTTGAGGTCAGCCTGGTCTACAGAGCAAGATAGCCAGGGCTACATAGAGAAACCCTATCTTGAAAAACCAAAACCATCTAACCAAACAAAAAAGGTAAGGCTTAATAACTATTTGTGAGATTCAGTCTTGCACACAGTAGGTATAAAAAACAATCTTTTTGTCTGTTAGAGGCTGACAGTCAGGTTACCTATTCTTAAGAGAGTTACATATTCTCAGTATATAACCAAAATACTCAACAAAAAAATATATATATTATTATATATATATATTATATATATAATATATATATTATATATATAATATATATTTATATTATATATATAATATATATATTTATATTATATATATATGTGTGTATATATATATATATATATATATATATATATATATATAAAATATATATAACTCAAAAACTCAACCAAGTACTAGCCTTTGGTAAGAAACTGCCGGTCTGGTTAAAACTGACTGCCTGGGTGGGTCATTGATCATTCATTCATTTGTCAAACACATACTGTCTACTAAGTGCAAGTACTATTACATGGGCATGTGGCCTCTATCATGTACATAAAAATATAAGGAAAACAAAAACAAAATACAACCCTGCACTCAAGAAGCTTAGTAATAAATCAAAGTAATTCTCATAAACAAGGATTGGCGAGGTGACCCAGTGGATAAAGCTGCTTACTGCCAAATCTGAGGACCCGACTTTAACGCCGGACCCACATGGTATGAGAGAACTCATACCCAAAGTTGTCCTTCAACCGCCAAATGCATGCTGGGGCACATGCTCATACATGCTTTCATGCACAACCATGTACAGTAATTTTGGAGTAGAGATTTACATCAGCAGTGGATAGAGTCTGAACTAAGCTGTGTGATAATGGATTAGAGATAGAGAAATCAGTAAAGATTCATGTATTTAACTTACAATACATATGTGTACTTAACACAGGTTAGAGCATACATTTATTTCTTGCTCTGTTAACAGATATCTAAAAGAAATGACACCTGACAACATAGTTGCAATGTGCCTGTATCTTGTTTTTTTTTTTTTAAAGATGTTTTATTAGTAGTATTGCATGTGTATGTATGGTGGTTTGAAAGAGAATGTACCCCACAGGCTTATTTGTGTGTGTCTCCACACGTGTGCCATCATATAAGTATGGAGGTAAGAGGACAACTTGTGGGAGGGAGTTGGAGCGCCCCTCCTTCCACTGGAGATTAAACTCAGGTTGTACGGCTTCCATGACAGAAAAGTTATTTTACCCACTGAGCCATCCTGCTAGTTCCATTGCTTTTTCTAAAAATTATATTTATTTATTCATTTATGTGTTTTCACACATTTATTTTCTTTTTAAAAGTTACATTTGGGCTGGAGAGATGGCTCAGCGGTTAAGGGCATTGGCTGCTCTTTCAGAGGTACTGAGTTCAATTCTCAGCAACCACATGGTAGCTCACAACCATTGATAATGTGATCTGATGCTTTGAGAAACCGGTAATTCCAATTTAGTCATAAATAAAACATCAGATAAGTTCTAACAGAGGGGTATCCCCAAAGCCACCCAGTCTTCATTAATCATAAACGTCAGAGCAGAAAGTTTATGGAAATCTAGGGAGACATGACCATTAGATGTAAGATACATCTTACATTTGATTAAGTTACCTCCTTAACTGATAATAATTTCTAATATTAGTTCATTAATCATGCCAAATGTAGCGTACTCATAAGAGATGCAATTGTAGGGAAAACTGTTGGGTGTACACATTAGTGATAATCACATCATCTTGTGAAGCTCCTCATTTTGTAAATAGTTATGCAATAACCATTCCAAGGACTAAAATCACTTGGTTCCCAGAGCTAAGTAACTTATTTTTCTGGATTCTAACCCTCCCCACCCTAAGAGCCCCTGGTACAGCTAGCCATGGGAGATGTAAATCCATATCTTGAAAATTCTTTTCAGTCCTCTTTTTCCTTCTTTACTGCCCTGTAAATGCCTTAGCTGTAAACTGACCGCAGCTCTGGTTTTTGTATCAGGGACTCTGCACAGTTCTTTTCCTGGACAGAGACTATGCTACTGCTGAGTTGCTCACCCCCTTGTCTGTATTCCTCTCTCCAACCTTGCAGTACAAATTACTTGAGGACCGTGTATACTCGGCCCAATTGTTATGTCAATCTAAACATATACTAACAGGAAAGTCTGTTAGGGCTGAAGAGAGGGCTCAGCAAATAAGAGCACACACTACTGTGCAGAGGACCTTTGTCAGGAAGTATTCTGGGCAGCTCCTAACTGCCTGTAACTCCAGTCCGGGAGATCTAGTACCCTCTCCTGGCCTCTATGGCATCTGCACTCACATGCACATACTCACACTCATCTATACAAGTTTTAAAAGGGGGCCAGAAAAATGGCCCAGCACTTAATTATGAGCACTAAACACCAGCAGTTACTAACAGAAAAATGAAGAAAACCAGGTTAACAGGTTCAAAGGAAAAAAACATATCCACAACACATGGCAAGTAAGGACGGCAATTAATAAAAGTCAAGCAATCCTTTACTTCACTTATTCTGCAAGGGAAGAGAAGTGTTAAATTCAAAACAAAACTATAGAAGGGTAGATATTTTATACCTCAGGACCCTTACTCTTCCTTCATGACCTATATGTATCCCTAAACAGGGATATAGCTAAGAGGGACCTGGTACCTCACTGCTTGTAGTTGATCCCCAAAACATATTATCTTAGAAAAACACTGAAAATAAAATGAAAGTTAGAAATGGTAGGTACTGTGTGCTACTCCCAGATGGGCACAAAGGCTTGGTTAGGAGGTTCCTCCTATGTTGGGCCCACAGGTTCAAGGTGAGTCTGGATCAGGTCCTTACATTTTGTTCCTCCTGGGTTGCTCCTGTTAGGGACAAAGAAAATGGAGGAGCTGGCAAGGAAAGAATGAAGTGTAAAAGAGAAGACTCTGAAAACTGGAGATAAAGGTAGGTTAGACCTAGGTCTTAAGAATAAAGTAGGAGGTTAGAGGGATGACTCAGTGGTTAAGGGCACTCACTGATTTCCCAGTGGACTTGAGTTCTATTCCTACCACCCACGTTGACCAGATCACGACAGCTTGTAACTCAGGCTATCTTCTAGCCTCTGTAAGCAACAGGTGGGTACTTTCATACACACACACACACACACACACACACACGCACACATATACACATACACACACACAAATAAAATTAATCTTAAGAAAACAAAAACAAAAAAACCCAAAAGTGGCCTGGAGCTGATACTGCAGAATCAAACAAGTCCCAAATCAATGAACTGAAAGCAGTTAAAACTAAAAGCCTTTTTCATCAGCAAAGTTCCTATCTACAGAGGTTGTGGGTGACCACACTCATCCCAAGAGGTTTTGTTAGTTAGTGCTGGGATTAAAGGCGTGCACCACCACCGTCCAGCAGTTAGTTTGTTTTTTGAACACAGGGTTTCTCTGTGTAGCTTTAGCAGTCCTGGAACTCACTCTGTAGACCAGGCTGGCCTTGAACTCAAGAGATCCACCTGCCTCTGCTTCCTGAGTGTTGGGACTAAAGGCATGCGCCACCATCCGCACAGTTTATTTTATGAGGAATGAAATGTAACAAGCTGTAAAATAAACAACAACAACACAGAAGCACGGAGGCAGACGAGAAGTCAGGTAGGTGGCCACTGCTCTCCACTCTAGAGCATGGATTTGGGAGAGCAGGCAAGGAAGCGCCACACTGCCCTTCTGCCCACTCACCCTGATTATAAAATTCCAACCTTGTCAGAGAACTCAGGGAAGGAAAGTTGTTTAAATTTCACTCTGAATAGAAACAAAAATGAACTTTTCTTTTTTCTTCACACATGCTAGGCAAGCACTCCACCACTCATCGATACCCTCACCCCAAGAGTGATCATTTTGAGCAAAAGAGATACTCTCACCAAGAAGTAGTAAACGGGACAGGTGTCACAAAGCCACCAGCAGAAAAGCAGCCACATCATACATTCCACTGACAATTCACATAGAAGCCAGCAAAATTATGACTCAAGGAGTTGCCAACTTCCACATGAAGAAGCCACTGAGAACAGACTAGCACAAAACCAAGAGAAGCTTTCTAGATATCAGCATGCAAGAGAAGGCTTCACTTCTGGTACGCAGCTCGCATTCAAAGCCTAAGCCACTTACAAACCACACTGCACAGATTTGCCTAACACAAGAAGCATGCACAAACGCATGCCATTCCCTTTACTTTAGATGGTGTTCCTGTATCATCCAGTTTGTTTGGATATACGGGCAATTAAAAAAAAAAAGATAAAAAAGTTAAATAACAAACACACAACCATGCCTATTTACCTTGAATGGGATAAGAATAATGTGCTGAGCTTGGCTGGCTTGTGGTTAACCCTGTAGTGCAGGTAAGAACACTGTGTTGACTTGGAGATGGAGTCTGAATTAAACCACTCTCAGGTTTCATACCTGGCCACAGTGCACCTGAATCAGATGATAAAGTGGACTAATTACAAACAACACACGGGGCTGAGGAACACGGCTATGCTTTAAATACCAGCTGGGAGGTTTCAAGTTGAAATCTTAAATTTGCGGGAGAAAATTACTGATTCACCCACTTATAACTCAAGCAAACATATTTTCAAAGAATTAAGAGGATGGAGCCATAGGAACAAAAACTGCTAAAATCCCAACAGTATTCCTTTATTTCAATGGGTGGAGCAATTGACCAGGATTCAGAAAAGAGTGCACCAACCTGGAGTACTTGTCAGGAAGAACTACTGATGTCAATGTACAATGAGAAATTCAAATTGTCAAGTTGGGAGATATCCTACTAACTTAAAATTCACTTACCCATAAGAATAAACAAGTTTTCCAAATGCTTTAGATACATTTTTCTTAAATTGATTATTTTATAAACTTTGTTTCCTATATTAGGAAAGACTTGCCAGCTTTAAAAACATACAAACAAAAACCATTACATAGGCAGGAGAGGTGGTTCAGTTAGTAAAGAGCTTGTTTAACATATATAAAGCCCGGGCTCAATCTCACCACACAGAGTGGACACATCGGTGCATGTCAACAACCCCAGCACCCAAAGTAAAGGTACATCCTGACTACCTAGCAACTTTAAGGGTATCCTCAGCTACATGAGACGGTGTCTCCAAATATATACGTGTGTGTGTGTGTGTGTGTGTGTGTGTGTGTGTATGCTGTCGACACTTTAACTGTCTACACTTTATAGCATTACATTGTATAAAACAAAGCCAAAATAACATGTAAGGAAAAAAGTTCTACATGATTCTATCATCCAAACATAACAACAATTAATGGACTGCAGAAGAATCACCCACATTTCTCAGGGTGTCCTGCTCCATCACTCTTTGCCTTACTCTTTGAGACAGGGTCTCTTGCTGAACATGGAGTTAGGCTGACAGCCAGCAAGTGATCCTCCTTGCCTCTGCGCCCCAACTCCTAGTGCTGGGGTTATAGCACACACATTGCACACCTAGATTTTTCTACATGAGTCCTAGGGATCTGACTTCAGATCCTTATGCTGGAGAAGCAAACACTGATTCAAATGAAGCATTTCTATAGGCCACTATTTTATTTTTTAAAATTTACACATAAAAGGTTAAGAATCAGTGTTATAATTCTTGGTGGTCTGGCATTATATATTTTTGTTAAGCATATTATCCCTTACATATTACAGTAACTTCCATATTTATTTTAAGCAATGTGATTCTATTTCCCAAGCAGGTTTAGACCCTAAGGTCTTAGCTTTATGAACATGTTTATTAGCACACAGTATTAAAGCAACACGTCATCAACATCAATGCATCAAGTAAGAATCTCTCATTAGCCTTATTACTTAGTATTTTACTACCGGAGGCCAAGTTTTACCATGTGGACCAGTCCTCCCGCAATGCATCAAGTAAGAATCTCTCATTAGCCTTATTACTTAGTATTTTACTACCGGAGGCCAAGTTTTACCATGTGGACCAGTCCTCCCGAGTAATGAGATTAGAGGTGTTGCCATCATGCCAGGCCAGAAACTCAAATAAATATTTTCTTTTTGAGGAAAGGAGGAATAAAAAACAGTATGAAAACTGCCTCTAGCATCATTGTCCTTTAGGTATATATATTCCTTTAAAGGAAACCTATGTATAAGTCCTTATATGAATTCTATAGAACTATTACACAGAGCAAATGAAGAAACCAAACCATAGGGTCTTTTTGTTTTTAATATATATACATTAAAACATAACATATATAATATATATAAAACATTAATATATATTAAATATAGATAGATAGAGAGGAGAGAGAGAGAGAGAGAGAGAGAGAGAGAGAGAGAGAGAGAGAGTGTGTTTGTCTGTGTGTGCGCTCGTGAGCACATATGAACAGCTTTTCTTCTTCTTCCAGCATGTAGGATCCAGGAATCACACTCAGGTCATCGGCCTTGTCAGTAGGCGCCGTTATGGGCTCAGCCATCTCAGCAGCATTCATTCATTCATTCATTCATCCATTCATTCACTTACTCATTCATTTTTTGAACCAGGTCTAACTACATATGGTCTTGAACTTATGTCCTCCCACCTCTGCCTCCCAAGTGACAGGACTCTGTGAGTTCATTATCATATCTGGTTTAAAACTTCAAATGATTCTTTTGTCCCTGCATGTATAGGTTTTTTAAATTAACTTTTTAGTTAGCATACAAAGTAACAAACAGACTCCACTGTGGTCTTCCCAAGCATGTGGCATTCTGTGCTGACTCAGCCCCAACGCAGGTGCGCACAAGCACACTGGAGCTCCTTGCTTCGCAGCCCACTCTGCCTGGCATCTCTCAGATGGGTCTTTTGGCTTTCTCATCAAATGCCCTCCATCACCTGCTCTTTTCCCTTCCATGACTTTCTAGTTACAAGAGCCATCTCTGCTTATGCACAATTTAGACCTAGGTTCCACATACAAGAAAACCTTTGGTGTTTGAGTTTGGCTTGTTTTGCTTAACATAATTTTTCTGTAAATGTCATGATTTCATACTTCTGAGTTTTCTGTTTCTTTTTAGACCCCAAACTCCTTCCTGATCCACTTGCCTCTATTTCAGAGTGCCACCACACCTGGCTGCAATCCTGTAGACAGACAATAAGGCTGGTTCCATTTCCTCACTACTGTGAACAGTGAAGTAATAACTACAGATATTTAAGTACCCCGTGGTAACTGACTTAGTGTCCTTCAAATATAAACCCAACATGGTAGATCTGGGCCACACGTATTGGGGTACATTGTGTTCAATTGTTAATTCTGTGCCCCAATGGCCTATCACTGGTTTCATATTTTATAATATTCATTTTCCTTACCTGCCTAAGGCATTTTAGAATTGTACCTGATTGGCTTTAATAAAGAGCTGTTGGCCAGTAGCTGGGCAGTAAACAGAAGGAACTTACAGGGAGAGAGAAGGACTATAGGAGAAGAATTGAGAGGCAGGAGATTCACCAGTGGACAGAGAGGTGAATGGATGGACCAGAGTGGAGCAGAGAGGTAGACCTGACCAAGTGATGGGTTATAGTAGTCAGGAGACTGCCCAACAAAAGGCCTAAAATTTAAAATATTAATAAGTGTCCGTATCATCATTTATAATGCTGCTGGTGGGTCCAAGATAGTCCCACAATACACATAGTAGTAATTCAATCTAACTTTTTTTTGAAAAACCTCCACACTTGCTATACAAATTTACATTCCCAGTAGCCATGGATATTTTTAAGAATATAAATTATAGGGCTGGAGAGATAGCGCAGGCCTGGTTAAGGGAATGTATTGCTCATGCAGAGGATCTGAGCTCGGTTCTCAGCTTCACGCTGTATAGACAACAGCTGCCTGTAGTTCCAGTCTCAGGGCATCAAAAACTCTGGCCTCTATAGGCATTGTTCTTAAGAGTACACACCTCCTTCTAGCTCTCCCTGCACATCATTAGAAAGTAAACAATAAACACTAAGAGACTATAAATTATAGTGGGTACTGAGTTTTCCATTCTATGGTCATACTACAGTCTAACAAGGGCTTTTCTAGTCCCCATGTCTGCTTCTAAGGTCCTTCTGCTAAATAATGCTGCTATGAACATCTCTGGTAACAATTCTTTGTAGCTCCACGTAGTCCCACAGGATAGATTTCTAGAATCCGATCTGCCGTGAGAAATGGAATGAACTCTAACATGCATCTCTAAGTCTCCTACCTCACAGCAAAGTTCATCAAAAGAACCAGATTAGTGCTGGCTCCAATCAGACTGCGTGAGGCTCTAGAGGAGGAGGAGATTGCTCCTAACCTTTCTATAGTTCTTCTAGTTTTTTCCCACATTTTTAAAGTGGACACTTTTTTATTTCAAGATGAACAATGAGACCATGTTTTTGATACAGACAAAAATTTGGGAAAATTTAGCAGACCACAGCTTAAATGCAATCCTAAGCACTTACTAATTGTATGACTCTTTGGGACAATGACCTGACCAACTCTAAGCTGCTGAAGTGGCACAAATGCTACTTCTTACCTCTAAGGTCTGCTTAAGGATTAAATGAGACAATAATATAAAATGTCAAATCCTAGTATAACCTATTGCTTGATACAGTAAACATTTAAAAGTATAATTATAATGAAAGTTTATTTATTTAGGGTTTTTATGGATTTTTGTTTGTTTGTTTGTTTGTTTGCTTTTTGAGTCAGGGTTTCATGTAGCCCAGGCTAACCTCAAACTCATGGCAATGTTCCTGCCTCCCTTTCTCAAGTACTGTAATTACAGAAGTGAACCACCATGGCTGGCTATAATTATAACGGTATGTTCCAAAGTCTATTACAGCTGAGGTATAGTAACAGACCTAGTTACCCTGAAAATAGCACTAAGATAACCGAGACTAAAACTCGGACTCCAAAAGCAGTGTTTTCTTATATGTAAATGAACATATGAAAACAGTATTTACTTAAATTAGTGTTGTACTCACGTATACACACCCTGTCAAATACAATGTATACACTTGTGGGTGGCACAATCAATCTCTGTGGAGCTGGTTCTCTCCGTGCACCTGTCTATGAGTTCCAGGGGTTGAACTCAGGTTGTCAGACTGGTACTTCAAGAGCCTTCACCTGCTGAGTAATCCTGGTGGTTTTAATCCAGGTAAATGACTGTTAAAGACACTGTGACACATGTCTGCTATCCCAGCATCTGAGAAGGGGAGGCAGGAGGATTAGGAGTGAAAGGTAGATTAAAATAGACACAGAATTCAAAGCCAGCCTGATCCAAAAGACAGAACCTAAGGCCGGTCAGGTAGCTTAGCTAATAGAGGGGCACTTGCATGCAGGCCTGACAGCATGTGTTTGGTTCCCCCAGATCCACAAGGTGGCAGCACAGAACTGCCTCTCACACTTGTGCCTGCACTCACAGGCACATAAAATGAACAAACTTGAAACAAAACAGATAAAATAACCTTAAGAAATATTACCAACAGGGTCAGGGCTTGCTTTGTTATTCAATCATTAGGACCAGAGTTTGCATCCCAGCACCCACATAACAATCTAGGCATGGTTCCAGTCTGTACCTGGTCTCAGGGGGATACTGGGTGGAGACAGGAAGATTGCTGGGCTTTCCTGACTGTCAGCCTACCCCAAGATGCAGAATCCAGGTTCAGGAGAGACTGTCTCAAGGGGATGAGACAGAGTGACAGAGAAGGTTATTTATGACCTCCTTTCACCTCACCTGCACACACACATATTGCACATCACACACACATACACACATACACACACACAAACTACAAACATACCAACATTTCCTATAACTTCTCTGGAAAAGTGAAGAAAATATATCTACCATATACATTGCCCCTAACCTAAGTCTTTTTATCAGTAAGTCTCACATACTACTTCTCAAACCCAGCGAGCAATGCCTTGGGGAGCCGTGAGAAAAGCACCATAAAAAAAGGCAGCGGGCCTTTTACCTCAGGTGCATTTTGTTTCCTGGATTGTTCTTGACCTTGATTACATACCTCCTGTGTTAATCATTTACATTCAATTTATAAGACATATTTATTCTTGTTGGATGTCAGAATATAGCTATGGGACCCAATCTGGTCAGTGTACCTTGAATCTAGTATGGCCTTCTACCTTTTGTGCTTTCCCAGATATAATCTATAGTATGTATGAGGCAACTGTACTTCAACTGCTTTGTTCTCAGACAGTCCTGGGAAAGGGCTGCTCTGTTAATATTTAGTATATGCTTGTTGGCATTTATTTACATGTTTTCCTGAACTTAACATTCCTTGGATTATTGCTTTCTTTGTTACCCTGGTGTATGAAAATACACTGAAACTAAAGGACTAAATGTCTACCACATTGGACTATGTCCGCCCCATTCTTTCAGGTCCTCTCTGATCCCAGGCTCAGCAGGAGTTCTGCATAACTCAGCTGAAAAGTCGACAATTACTTAAAGTCAAATCAAGTCAAAACAATTAACTAATTTTTTTTCTCTCATTTACTCACAGGATAATCTATGCAATGTAAGTTTCTCTTGCCTGAAACTACAATAAACAGATTACAAACATTCATAATTACCAATTATTCATTATAACACAATACTTTCTCAAAGTTCTCAGCAGAGTTCTATTTACATAACTTACTTTTTAATGTGAGAGAGATGATGACTCTAAAGGACACTGTTATAAGGGATGCAGGGAGCACCTTGTGAGGTGTTTTATTTAATTGAGTATGGGATAAGAAAAACAAGTTATTATTCAACAACAAATGGGATCAACTCTTCAGTGTGATATAGAGCCTGGGCTTGCTAATCACAAAGTTTGATCAGAAAGAGTGAGAAGAAATATGAAAATAATTTCTGTACAACTGCTAGCCTACTATGAGCCATCTGAGGAAAACTTATCTTAATATATCCAACAATAAATAACCACAGGGCTGGAGAAATGGCTCAGCAATTAAGAGCACTGGCTATTCTTCTAGCGGTCCTGAGTTCAAGTCCCAGCACCTACATGGGCTTACAACCATCTGCAACTGTAGTCCCATGGGACCCAATGCTCTCTTCTGGAATGCAGATATACATGCAGACAAACACCCATATACAAAAAAATTCATAGACTTTTAAAAATTATTTTATATAAAAGAAAAGGGTGAGGTGGTGCAAGCCAGGAATCTTTAGCACTTCAGGAAGTCTGTAGCAAGAGGATCACCAAGTTTCCAGGGACACAGGGAGACCCTGTTATGAATTAGTACCATCTAGGAGTCATAGGTGGCAGTGCATGCCTATAATTCCAGCACTTGGGAAGCTGAGGCAGGAGGATTTAGAATTAGAGGTCAGCCTAGCTATAAAACACTATCTCAGGCTGGAGAGATGGCTCAGCGGTTTAAGAGCACTCTTCAGGGGGTCATGTGTTCAAATTCCAGCAACCACATGGTGGCTCACAACCATCTGATGAGATCTGATGCCCTCATATGAGTGTCTGAAGACAGCTACAGTATACTTTGGGCTGGAGCAGGCAGGCCAGAGCAAGTTGCCCCGGAGTGGGGGTAGAAGGAGGGAGGGCAGATCGAGCGGGGCCAGAGCAAAAGAAAGAAGGGAAGGGAAAAAAAAACAAAAACAAAACAAAAAACCCCACTATCTCAAAAAATTAGAGAAAATAAGCGTTTTGATTGAGGTGGACCACATGCTACGTAGGATGCAAAAGGCCATGTGACAGATCCCCAGACAGCAAAATGAGCAAGCATGCAAACACCTTCAATTCTTTTTGGCATTTACCAAGGAGCCAAAGAAGGCTATGAAGCCTAAAAGTGAGACAGCTGTCAGTTAACACATGACACTAACCAAGTGAACCAACAGAAGTAGATCTGAAGAAACTAAAAGCAGGTGACATCAACATGCCCAGAATCCAGGTAATAACATCTCTAGAAGTTAAAACAATCCCTAGCCCATTTAAATGAGGTCTCAAAGACGGAACTTCTTTAACTAAAAAATTATTTTATGTATTTATGTGTATGAGTATTTTGCCTTCATATATATCTACATGTATGCCTGGTGCCCAAGAAGGCTAGAGAAGATGGTAGCTGAATCCTGTACAACTAGAGTCACAGACAGACGTGAACTCTGGGTACTGGCAACTGAATCTGGTTCTTTGGCAAGAACACCAAGTACTCTTAACTGCTAAGGTATCCCTCCAGCTGCCCAGAACATAATTTTTATATTTAATTTTTAATATTAATATTAATACTTAATATTTAATCTGAAGGAGCAGAAAGGGTTTGTGACCCCATGAGGAAAGCAACGATACCAACCAACCAGAGCCCCCCAGGGTCTAAACCACCAGCCTGGGAGCACATAGGGAGGGACTCATGACTCCAGCGGTATATGTAGGGGAGGATGGCCTTGTCGGGCATAGGTGGGAGAAGAGATTCTTGGTCCCATGAAAAACAAACACAGAGTGTGTGTGGGGGGGAAGTGAGGGTGGGGAGGAGTTAGTGGGGGCTGGGGGTAGGTGGGGGCACAGCCTCATAGAAGCATGAAGAGGGGGGATGGGATAGGAGGTTTCTGGGTGGTGGGAGGAAGTGGGGTAAGGGGATAAAATCTGAAATGTAAATATAATACCCAATTAAAAAAAAAAAAAAAAGAAACAGGAAAATCACACCCTCATGGAAGCACAGGGAGGGGGGATGGGATAGGGGGCTCCTGGGTGGTGGTGGGAATGGCGTGAGGAGATAAAGTTTGGAATGTGAATATTATATCCAATAAAAAAGGGGGAAAAAAAGATATCCCTCCAGCTGCCCAGAACATAACTTTTAATGTTAGGTAAGTTAAATTAATATTAAAATTCATTTAAATATTATCATTAATTAAATTACTATTAATATGTAATATTTCAGTGTTAAAACAGGAACAATAAATATATTGTACATATCTATAAACTTAAACATGTATAGAAAACTTGCCACAGATATTACATGTTCAAATAACCTCAAACTAACTTCCAGTAAATCATTTTGATTAACAGTTTATATCCAGGATACATAAAACTAGTGAAAACAACTCCCTATCACATAACTTCAGATGTCCTCCATTCTAAGAGCACTTTTGGCTCATCAGAACCACATATGATTAATTTGGGGACGGAGTGGTGGGAGAGGAGAGGGGAAATTAGCCAAAACAAAACTAAACAAAACAAAACCAAAAAAACCAACAACCAGAAAACAACGATAAATAAAACAAAACCCTACTGTGAGACTCAGTCTAGCTGAATATTTAGACTTATTGGTTTTAGCTAAAATTGGCCACCTCAGAATATATTTCTTATGTATACCTTAGCATGGCACTATGTATATATAACGTATGTCAAGTCAGTTTCCCAAACAATGACTCCATGCTTCTGGCTGGGTGTGATGGTACGCACCTGTAATCCTGGGATTCAGGAAGTTGAGGCAGGAGTATTGAAACTTCCAAGCTAGAACTGGCTACACAGCAAGTTCAAGGCCAGACTGAACTAATGCAGCAAGATTCTGCTTCAATAAGCCAAAGGTCAGAAAGCATAGCTCAGTGTCGGATGACCTGCATAATAGGAGTGCCTGAGCTTGGGGGGAATGGGGGAATGGGTTTCAGAGTTAAGAGCTTGGAAAGAATCAAATTTTGATGGGCAACCTAATAATTATGGAAAACTGTAAACATAACTTCTACCAAACACTTATTAAGTAAATACTCCTGATCAGCCATGCTTGCTCTCCGAGCAGGGACAGATGTTTCTGATTGATGAACACATTCTTAAGAACGTCTCACAATAGGATAGCTTACCGAAAGGAGGTAGTCCATATGTTTGGGTTGCCTGAGGGTAGACAGCGTAGGGTTGAGACTGCTGCAGTGTCTGGTACTGAGTCTGCCCAGGATAAGTGGTTTCCGAAACAGGAACAGAGAGGATGTGTGCATAAGGTCTAGGAAATCCAAGAAAATGAAAATTTCCATATTTGGCTCACTTAATTAATGAAAATGGGCAAACCAGTTAACATCACTGAAACAAAGATTCCAGGAATAAGATTAACTTTCTACAGTAAAATAATTTTTATCAATGGCCAGAAAACACAAGTTTGGCCCTTTTCAGGTTCCATTACTAATCTTTCCAAAGAATAATTTTATGGAAAAATCAAAGTCTCAAACATCTTCCCAAGTTCTAGCTATCACACTACAAATAAGTGTGTTACATGGAAGGTCCTAAATGAGATACAAGGATGACTTAGTTATACCCTGTGTTTGGATAATGCCTAAGGTCTGGGCTGGAGTCAGGACAGTTGATAGAGCACTTGCCTAGCACTCTTCTGATTCTTAACACCACAGACACCAGACATCATGGCTCAAGTCTGTTATACCAGGACTTGGGAAAGGGAGGCATAAGGATTAGGAGTTCAAGGCCACCCTTCACTACAGAGTGAATTCAGTCATTCTTGACTATGTAGTCAGTTTGACGCCAGCTACTTAAAACACTTTCTCAGAAAACAAATCAAAAGCAACACTTTAGGACAATGAAGAATGGACTGAACAGAAGAGCACTGGGCCAACTGCAGTTCTAAGACAGGAAAAGTGGGGCTGATGGAGTAAGGACAAGCAACCACATCAAAAAACAGGGTAGCTAGGGAGTGGCACACCCCTTTAATCCCAGCACTTGGGAGGCAGAGGCATTTGGAGTTCTGAGTTTAAGGTCAGCCTGGTCTACAGAGTGAGTTCCAGGACAGCCAGGGCTACACAGAGAAACTATCTCAAGAAAACAAAAACAAAACATACATTTTGAAAAAAACCAGGGAGTAGAGATTTGCTCCAGTATCCTCAACTTGTCTGAGAAATAGGAGTCAGCTTAACTAATGGACCTTGGAAGTCACTTTAAGCTTCAGCATGCTGCCACTAATTGGTGCCAGCCATACCAGGGACAGTCAGGAATGAACTTCACTAGTGAAACCACAAAACTGCACCCTGGCTTGCTGACTTGTAGACATCCATTCTACTATACCCTATCTTACCCTGTGCATATAACTTCTACTTATTTTATTTGGCATATTAGGTTGTATGAAAAAGTGCTATTATATATCATCAAAGTTTTAATAACTAACATAGGGCAGAAAGGATATATCTTAACAAGGGAAAAAGATTTCACTCCCAAAAAACCATCTTTGGGAGCAGACAATAAAGGAAGGCTAGAAAGAAGTAGCATCTGAACTGAATAGATGAGCTGTCCACAAAATAGAGGCAGAGGGTTCCAGGTCAAGAATAAAGCCCTGGCAAAGGAACAGAGAGGAGGCGGGGACTTCAGTGTCCAGGAGGAAGCCTTACACTAATCCTAATTGAGGCACACTGAGAAAGGACAGGAACACACAAAAAGGAGAAAGATAGGGGTGTGGCCCTCAATGCCAGGCTAGAGTTCAGACAAATGCAAAACAACTGGAAGGTCCTAGACTCACTGCTTTCTAATATGGATTAGAAGCATGTAAAAATGCAGGTCTGGTTAAACAAGGCGAGTAATGCAATGGTTCCAGTAAGTGGTGAGGAGGTGAGGATGAAGGCAAATGGCACAACTGCATAAAATGTCTGAGTGCAACAACTGTGTACACATAGGATAGATTTGCTGTATGCAACATACTCATGTTTCAGTAGACTCAGAGACTTGCATTAGCCAGAGCTAAGCCTGCAAGATAATTTAGACAAGAGTTGCTTCTCAAGTCCCATGAGTTTACTTTGAAATAGTGTCTCGAAAACAGTTAATTTCCAGATATTGTAAAGAACATACTCTCCTTTCCCATGCTTTACAGAAAATACTACCAGGTTAGTTAGAATATTTTTAAAATGAAGTAAGAAAATTCATTATCTCAATCTTTAGTCTTTGAAACTAAATGACAGTACAACTTGGATAGCAGAAAGCTTGTGGATTTGATGTGTTTTCACATTTAATATCTAGTGTACATGTGTCCGAATCTGTGACCTGAAGGCTGAATTCATCCCAGGATAGCTCTGAATAAGACCTAGTATATTTACAGATAACATGTCAAAAGGGTGAACACTTCTATGGCATGTAAAACCTCTCTATGATGCTTCCAGATAGTGTTAATCACACCACAGAAGAAAACCACATAACAATGACTAGCCCAAGCAGACATTAGTATTAACATCAGGATGAGGAGAACTTGAGCTAGTTTATGTAAGTAAAGGTGAAGTGAATGGCTCACCAAGGAAAACGAACGCCAGCTTCCTTTCCTACCAGCCTCCTAGGGATCCCTCACCTCTCCAACAAACATTTATGAACCTCGCAGTGTGAAACACACACAAACAAGCTAGTTTAATGGGTGCAGTTGTTCATGTCTGTACATGGGCACAGGCCCACTCTTCATTAATACACAACTGCACCTTGGTACAAACATTGTTCTGTACCCCACTTTAAAGGTGACGAAACTGGTTGTTGGCAAACACTGGCCTTACACCATGAAGGCCTAAAACGCTCCTCTTTGTAACTTCCATTCATTACACTTGCCCAGTTAAATCTGAAGCGTTGCTGAGCTGTTTTTACTGACCCATATGTCAGTGTAGGGAAAGGGCCAGAAATCACATGAGTGCCTACTTGATGAGTGAGTTCCTATGTAATAGTAATCAGTTCCAACAACTACCTGATATTTTAAAGGATGATAAATAGAGTATAGTTAGATGTGATAAAAATTGGAGTAAAGATAGAGAACAAGGGAGGTGAAAAAAGTTAAATATTAAATTTGTACTGAGCCTAGAGAAAAGTTTGGAAATAATTATTCAACTTACTTTGCAGAATACATTTGTGAGGTATAATCACTGGATGAGCGAGGGATGTAATCGTTGCATGTCATAACTGAAAGAAACATATTATTAGGTAAAAAAGTTAGAACATTTAAAAAAGCAAATGAAAAAGTTATATATCTTACTATATAGTTCTTCAAGGTGAACAACACACAGACTGGATGCCAAAAAATTTCAAAGAATGCAGAGAAAACACCTCATTTCTACATTTACAGACCTATTTGTAGAGTTTAAGGGGCAATAAGAGAAACAAGACAGGATGGGGGGACAGATGGGACTCGGAAAACATCTGAAGGTAAACAAGCAAATCTTTACTTCCTTGTCACTGACCTCAACTCTCTATAAAGCAAAACCTCCTAGGCTCTCTGCTATGCTCACTGACAAACTTAAAAAGCTAAACCCATATCTAAGAAATCACACAATGCTTCCTTGATGTCCTCAGACACTGGATGCTTACCCTAAGTGAAAAGCCCTAAAAATGGTTAGTGAGACAGGTTTGGTAGAAGTTTCCAATCTCATTCTATTGGTATGTAGAATCAACAGCAGCATAGATGGGAGCAGGGTTTGGGGGTTTTTTGTTTGTTTGTTTGTTTGTTTGTTTAAAAAATGTTTTTATGCAAATGAGTACACTGTTGCTCTCTTAGACACACCAGAAGAGGGCATCGGATCCTATTACAGATGGTTGTGAGCCACCATGTAGTTGCTGGGAATTGAACTCAGGACCTCTGGAAAAGCAGTCAGTGCTCTTAACCGCTAAACCATCTCTCCAGTCCGAGAGCAGGTTTTTGTATTATCACTTTCTGCTCTATACTAAAGGCTTTAAGTCTGGCCACCCAGATGCTTCAAGACTCATGCAGTGAAGTCCTTTCCCACCTGGTGTCCTCTTGCCTCCCATGACTTTATCTAGAAAAGGCTGCAATGAAAGCTTGCCCCTCACAATCAAAACTGGGATATAAAGTCTATAAATCTATAAATACGTGGCTCAAGACTGACAGGCATAAAAAGCCATTCGTTAGGCTCCACTGCAGTTCATTATCCACAGAGCTGCACCGTAAATGCTTGGCCAGACTCCTGCCCTGTCCTGACTTTATTTACCATCATGAAAGGAGCTCTTCTGTTGCAAAGATGGACTGAAGAGGAACATCTGGCTTCTATCTAAGCTAGATTCCCTGGAAGAGTGACCTGTACAGAAAGGAAACGTCAGGAGACACCCAGGAGAAAAACAAACTAACAACTGTGAGTTTATTATGAAAGTTCTTGTCCAATGCCATTGTTTGAGGTCTTTAAAAGATTTATTAAAAGCTTGAAGATCACTCTTATCTATAATCTGATTAACAGAAATGAAGGTGCTCTCAATCAAATACAAATATTTTATCCATCCTGGGACATAGACTAGGGTAATTCAAATTCTGTAAGATGGTATCCTCTCCAATGATAGGTACTCAAACCCTTATCTACCCCTCCCCAAATGACAGACTAAACCTGGAGTTTGGCAGTATCTAGATCAGTGAGGAATTAGAAAGTCAGGGCCTAACCTGGTATCATACAGTGCGGGGTTTAAAGTAGTACATTGTTTTGGGTACAGTAAACGTGGTGAAGATAAGGCAAAGAGCAGAGGTATGACCAGTACACCATCTCATCAGCTCGGAAGTATAGAATAAGAAAGACAAGGAAGTGCAGGATGACTTTCCAGTTTTTCTTTTAGACAGTGATACAACAACATCTGAGGATGGGCATGTTTGGGAGAAGATCTGATTGGCTAAAAAAAAAAAAAAAGCTTTTTACATAATATATATGACTTTGCTTTCAGACACTAGAGAGTTCAAGAAGGCAGCTAGATACACAAATGAAATCAGAGAAATCACACAGGAAATAAAAATGTGATATTTGGGCATGATGCTCCACGCACTCAGGAAACAGAGGCAGGTGAGTTCTCTGTGAGTTCAAGGCCAGCCTGGTGTACCTAACAAGTTCCAGGGTAGCCAGGGCTACATAGGGAAACTTCTAATGAATTAATTAGGTATTTGTTAGCAATGTAGGATATTTAAAGGAATGTAATGTAATGGATGGAAGCATCCGTGACGAGGATGTTAGCCTAGAACCCAAGCCTGGGGCCTGATATTCAAGTAAGCTAGAAGAAGGGTCATCAGGGAGAAAAGTGAGGGCAAACGTGCTGAGAGACAGACTATGAGGAGAGAGAAACGTCTACTAGAATTGGCAATATGACAGCAATCGAGGACCTTGCTAATCAGTTTCACAGGAAGAGAGAAAAGAGAAGCTAAGTCAACCAGCTGAAGAGTGAACTGGCAGAGGAAGCAAGCAGAAGCAATTCTTTTCAGAGGTTCAGACATATAATGAAACACAGAGAAAACCTGCATATCATCAAAGATGGTAGCTACCAAGCACGTGTCTCTATGAGAAGAAGAATTAAGAAGAAGAATGTGATATGCAGGAGTGGAGGTGAAAGAAGCATCACACCACATCTTGGGGAAGGCTAGAGAGGACACAGAACGCAAATATAAGGACTTACATTTAACAAGAGCAAGAACCCTGCAGTTCTGACAAGGAGGACACAGACAATATTGGTACAGACAGACAGAGGCCTAGAGGTGGTGCAGTGTAACAAGGGAGCGACTTGTGTAGAGCCTTTATCTGAGACGACAAAAGGTAAGGGTGAGGAAAAGGTGAGTGCGTCCTGAGGTTTTGAAAGAAGAGCTGTACGTTAAATGGAAACTCTCATGAGGGAAATGAAGACTTTCCACACAGAGTACTCACCCAAAGCCCTGTGGTTATGACTAACATAACTATTCAATGAAGTATATAATTCTATCCAATAGTGCTTAGTTATTTGTACACACTTATAGAGAAGAGAGAGAGTTGAGTTAAACTAGGGTTGGGGTTTAGAATGAAAAAAATACAAGGAACATTAAAGACTGATAGGTAAGATTACTTGGTTTTAAGTTTTTGTTTTAATGCTCTTGAGGATCGGTCTGGCATTAGCCCACTACTTTTTTGATTTCTAATAAAATGCTACTACTTTTAGAAGTTCAACCTGCAAACAAAAATAAAGTCACTGAGTATGATTCCTTGGATGAGTCCATCCATGAGGCTTGTCCTCAGCTGGTATTTTAAAGATGTGTCTCCGAGTACACTGCGAACAGAGGGAGAAGAGCCTTCTAGATATTTGGGACAACCCAGACACTCAGTGAAACCCAATTATACATGAATAACATCATTTGGTTACAGAAATCTCACATCCACTGTGCATAAAACATGGTACTTACTTTCCTCTGACATGCTAAGATTTGACGTAAGGCTGGATGTCTCAGGCTTCTGATCACTGGCATCTGGGGTGTTTACTTGACTAGGAGAATAAAACAAACACATTAGGCCTGAGCTGCTGAATGATAAAGTCAAACGCATCTCCTCCTGGGCTAGCCCACTAAGAAGTAAATCTAGATGATCTCCCTACTCTTAGTTTTACCAGCTAAAGTGAAAGAAGGCCAGGGCCAGGCAGTGGTGGTGCACGCCTTTAATCCCAGCACTTGGGAGGCAGAGGCAGGTGGATTTCTGAGTTTGAGGCCAGCCTGGTCTACAGAGTGAGTTCCAGGACAGCCAGGACTACACAGAGAAACCCTGTCTCAAACCGTCACCCCCCCCCCCAAAGAAAGAAAGAAAGAAAGAAAGAAAGAAAGAAAGAAAGAAAGAAAGAAAGAAAGAAAGGGAGGAAAGAAGGAAAGAAGGAAGGAAGGAAGGAAGGAAAGAAAGAAAGAAAGGAAGGAAGGAAGGAAGGAAGGAAGGAAGGAAGGGAGGAAAGAAGGAAAGGGAGGAAAGAAGGAAAGAAAGAAAGAAGTGCAGGCAGGCAGGCAGGGTCAGGACCTTCAGCCTTCAACTGCTCTTTTTCATAGCCCTAGACTCCTTGAAAATTTTACATCACTTGGAAGGCCCAGCTAAGTCACAGACTAGACAATTTTTTTTTCCTCTAAGATACTCAATAAAACAACCCTGAACATCTAACAGTGCTATCACTTTAAAAATATTATATACATTGTATATGGATGGATCACAAGATAATGTGTTGACTTGTTTATACTAGGAAACAGTGAGCCAAGCTAGTTAACAAACCCACTAGCTCACACACTTATTCTTTGTGGTAACATCTGAAATCCATTCTGTTGGTAGTTCTGAAAGATAGAGTACCTTATTTCCATACCTTTCTATGTATCTGTTACTTTGGTTAATAGCATAACAAAATAGGGAGATGTCTTATTAGAGACAGTGGGTCATCATCAGCTACAAATTTTAATTTGAAGTTTTTAAAGACCAAATGTTTGTTCCCAAGGAGGAGTTCTAAACCCTTAAAACTGTTCAGTTTGCTGTATTTCTCCTCTATTTTTATTAAGGAGAGTTAAGTTTGGTGTGTTGGTGTACACCTATAATCCCAGCACTAGGGAGATGCAGGCAGAAGGCTCAGGAGCTCCAGGCCATCTTCTAATAACTCCTGTCTGAGGCAGCCGTGGCTCTAAGAGTCCCTGAGAATCTACAATGTTGCAAGCATGCCCTAATGTTCTGGAATAGAGAGGACTCCAGGTTGAGTCCTTTAGAACCTTTTCCTCCTTTTCTTTCCCTTTAAGTCCCAGTGCTCCATCACTCTCAACCACAGGAGCATGCTGGTTAGAGTACAGTCTAACTACACAGAGTGACTCACTTCTAATTCTAGTACTTGGGATGCTGAGGAATGAGGATTTATCAAAAGTTTAAGGTCAATATGGTTTATAAATTTAGTTTAAAGCCAGTTTGCAAAAACAGAATGAGACACTAAAGTTAAATTTTATCTCTGTTCAAATGATTTCATTTTTGAATACCAAACTATAAGCCAAGTTAGGATCATGGAAATTAGAGGGAGAAGAAAATAAATGACATGGATTAGTTACATTGGTATAAACCGAAATGGCTAAATTATTATAGTGACCTGAATTTTAGATAAAAGTTAAGGACTTCTGAGTTCTACCTCAAACCTACTTAAATAGAATTCATACAAGGAAGAACTTGAAACTGGACCAGAATTTCTGACTGCAATGATAGTTTGTCTTTCCTGTGTATTTGGGATAAGTCTGATTTTCAAACTCACACCCACTGCTAAAGAATATTTTTAGATCCTGAATATCAAAAGTAATATGCCCTCATATACACTGGGCACACCAGCTCTAAAGGGCATTTGATTCCAGTTTGATCCTAGAGTTTTGTTATAGCAAAATTCCCTTCATATGCAACTCTGGATGCACAGATTAGAAACACACCATCAAGACAGAAAATTAAGTCTAGCACTTTGTTAATATTTAAAATTGTCGGGCTGGAGAGATGGCTCAGTGATTAAGAGCACTGACTGCTCTTCCAGAGGTCCTGAGTTCAATTCCCAGCAACCACATGGTGGCTCACAACCATCCATAATGAGATCTGATGCCCTCTTCTGGTGTGTCTGAAGACAGCTACAGTGTATTCATGTACATAAAAGTAAATAAATCTTAAAAAAAATAAAATAAAATAAAATAAAATTGTCACTAGAGAAATTATACAGTCTGAAAATATTACTACCTTCAAAACATATAAATTTTTGCTTAAGAAAAAAATTGCTTAAAAAAATAAAAAATGACAAAAAAGGTCCAACTTTGTAAACTGTACATCCAAATACTTTCTCATTCAACAGACCTCTTTCCTGTCTATAATCAATAATTGATAGATTAAAGAGAAACATAAATGTATTATTTATCCTTAAAAGGAAGGAAATTCTACCTGGGCAATGGTGGCACAGGCCTTTAATCCCAGCACTTGGGAGGCAGAGACAGTTGAAGCTCTGAGTTTGAGGCCAGCTTGGTCTACAAAGTGAGTTCCAGGCCAGCCAGAGCAGAGAAACACTATCTCAGGAAAAGAAAGAAAGAAAGAAAAAAGAGACAAAAGAAAAGAAGAAGAAGAAAAAAACAGGAAATTCTGATACATGCTACAAAGAGAATTTGCAAATGTATATATGTCCTTTTGACTATGTACATAATCTTATAGCCCTTTACATGAAGTTTTTAGAATAGTGAAATCCACAGACTAATCTCACAAAATCAGAAAGCAGAATGGAACAAGTTGGGGCGGTGGGGGTAAGGGTGTACAGGGAAGCTTTGTTTAGCAGATATGAAATTTCCATGCGGGAAGGCAAGAAGTCAGAGACAGATGGGGCTGACAGTCACACAAGTTCATGTACATGATGCTGCTCAATCATATTTTTAAAAGTGTTGTAAGGGCTGTGGGATGTAGCTCAGTGATAAAACTCCTCCTAGCATACACAAGGCGCTGGGTTCAATCCATAGTATGGTGGATGGAGGAGAAGGTTTAAGGCTGGGCATGGTGGTTCAAGTCTTTAAATCTCAGTCCTTAGAAAGCTAAAGGTCACAAGTCAAAGGCCAGTATGGTCTGCACAGTTAAGACTCTGTTAAAGGAAGAAGGGGTAAATGGTACATTTTATGTTAAGGACACTTACTAATAGATTTAAAACTTACCAAAGGAATAAAAAAAAAAAAAAAAAAAAAAAGAACTTCAGGAAAAGACAAATTAGCAGGTGCTTTTTTTTAGCAGGGCAGGAGAACTGACTTCCCATAAAAAGGAAAGAGAAAGTATCTACAACAGGTCTAATGAGAAGCAAGATGCTTTTATTTTTTAATTTTATTTATTCAATTTCTTGGTTTCTAAAGAGAGGGTTTCTCTGTGTAGCCCTAGCTGTCTTGGAACTCGATTTGTAGACCAGGCTGGCCTCGAACTCACAGATATCCACCTGCTTCTGCCTCCTGAGTACTGAGATTAAAGGAGTGCACCAACACCGCCTGGCAAGATGCTTCTTTTTTAATATCTCTTAATTTGTCTTTGAATTAAGTAGCAAGTTCTCCAGCTGAGTGAATAAAAATAGTAGGAAGTAAAGAGAAAGGGAGAAGACTGGACTCGAAGACAAAAGGAAGAAAGATTGAAGATGATTTTTAGACACTGGGAAATCAGACAAGAAGGGTGTCTACCTGAGAGAAAAGCATGAGTGGAAACAAGAATGAGCCAGTGTAGTTCTGTGCTGTTCTAGTACAGTGTTACAGTGATAGGGAGCAGATGAATGATCTGGGTTTAAGAAAAGTTGTGGATTTATTGTCAAGTAGATTGGGATTATGTATAGATAGGTGGACAGATAGGTTCATGCAACAACATACTCCTGCTGGCAAGCATAACACTGGAAACATTAAAAGAAACATAAAAAGTTAACATTCTCAAGGTCTGACTACAGAAATAGATGATGGCATAGGAGACAAAACATGTGGTGCAAAAAAGATGCCTCCTTTCTACAGGAGTGGACAAACATCTAGGGCATTATACTCAACTGATAGTTAATGTCAAATTCTGTATTTCCCTTATTTCAGTCTCTTCTTCCAGGTTTATATACTGTACATTTGAAGAGTATATCAATTTTTCATTTGAGTTTCTCCATAAATGCCTGAAGGCATAACAACAAAAGATATGCATACATCTTAGAGGAAAAGCTATGTTGGAGGAGCAGTTGTTTGTTGTTTTTTGAGATAGAGTCTGGTTAAGTTGCCCAAACTAGTCTCTGGTTTGGGGTTTAATAAATCCAATTTTGAAGAGATGTTTTAATCTGAAACCAAGTAATTTCCCAATATAAAGGTGGCAGTGAGAACCAAGAAGGCAGCAGTCAGCACAAAGCACACCCTACACCAATCAGTATGAGGTAAAAATTAAAGCAGATTGTTAAAAAGAAGCCCAGTTTTACAAATACCTTAAAGTTTGTTCTCCTGGTTCCTGCATCTTGGCTTTTTTCACCTGTAAACATCAGCACATGTAGAAATCAGTGCAGTAATCTGATTCTGAAACCCTAGTTGTTCAAACACAGTTGTTTCTCAGCATCTCAGGTGGCAGGCTCCAGGGACCCTCACTATAGGAAATTCTGTAGATGCTAGTCCTTTATATTACCACACATAGTTCTCATGTACTTTAAGCCATCTCTCAATTACTTACAATATGTAACATGATATAAGTACTATGTGAATAGTTGCTATACTGTATCACTTAGAAATATTATTAGGAAATGGGAATGTCTGAAGAACTTGTGTACTAGAAATACCCTCCACCTGTCAAAGTCGCCTTCAGTTGGTTAGTTCACATACTGACTGACACTTGGTTGAGAAGGTTGACTATATATTAACTAATATGTTAGTGTTTCATTTTGTTCTGACCTAAAATGTCATTACACAAAAATGTGAAACTTTTGTAATAGTAGTTACTTGTAATAAGCCAATCAAGAGGTTTAAAAATAGCAGGATGACATACAGAGTCTGAGAAAGAATCTAACACCATTATAACAGTGGGAGAAAGAGATGTAGCCCAAGTAATAGGAAAACAATGTTTTAAACAGAAACTGTGAATTGAAAAAAAAAAATCAACAATAGTTTATTGCCTGCCATAATTTGAGAAGAGGAAAAACTTCAGCTATTGTTAAACCACCAGTTTACACCTTTAAATAATATCCTCTGGTTTTAACTCAATTGAGAACCCTAGTATGGTAACATATACATTTAGTCTTAGTGCTGTGGGGGAACAGAGGCAGGTGGATTTCTGAGACTTCAAAGTCAGTTTGGTCTACAAAGCAAGTTCTGAGGAAGCCAAGGCTATAAAGAGCCTGTCTAGAAGCAAACAAACCAAAAAAGAAAAAAGAAAAAGAAAAGAAAGAAAAAAAGAAAGGAAAAAAGAAAATGAAAATTGCCAGGCGGTGGTGTCGCACGCCTTTAATCCCAGCACTTGGGAGGCAGAGGCAGGCGGATTTCTGAGTTCGAGGCTATCCTGGTCTACCGAGTGAGTTCCAGGACAGCCAGGGCTACACAGAGAAACCCTGTCTCGAAAAAACAAAAAAAAAAAAAACAAAAAAAACAACAACAAAAAAAAAAAAACAACAAAAAAAAAATAAAATTAAAAATATTAGTCTAAGGTGAGATAAAACAAAGATAGAAAATGAACAGGAGGGAAACATTAAATGTAAAAACATAAAGAAGCTACTGGACCAACACAGATGGGAGACAATGCCCTAAGTAAATTTCAGAGTAAACTAAAGACCACAGCTGGACTGTGCTGGGTTTGGATATATTTCCCTATATTGTCCACTTCGTTATTATAATTTTTAAACTGTGTGCTAACTTTAGTAATTAGATGGGAATGAGTTGCTAAACCTAATTGCTTGAGACACAGAACATATACACACATATATACACTTGAGACACAGAATATATACACACATATATACACTTGAGACACAGAACATACACACACATATAACAAATGAAAGGGAATGATTTCATCAATTTAAAGCTTTTTTAAAATTTTATTTATTTATCTATCTATCTATTTATTTATTGGTCTCTTAAACATGTGGGGGCATAAAGACAGCATTCTTTTTTTTTTTTTTTTAAATGTGTAGCCCAGGCTGGCCTCGAACTCGTGATCCTCCTGCCTCTGCCTCCTTCAGCAAATCCTAACAGCATGCGCCACCACAACCAGCAGCATTCTTTATTCATAGTGTAAAAAAACAAGAAATAAAATGGTTGACCCCTCCCTCCCTTTTTTTGTTTTTTTGTTTGTTTGCTTGTTTGTTTCTGGACAGGGTTTCTCTGTGTAACAGCCCTGGCTATCCTGGAATTTGCTTTGTACACCAGGCTGGCCTGGAATTCATTACTCACAGAGATCCACCTGTCTCGTCTCCTGAGGGCTGTGATTAACGGCATGTGCCACCACACCTGGCTAAGTAGACCCTTTTTATTTTTTTGGATGGTCACATCTAGCAAATAATAATACCTGGTTGTACTTAACTAACAAGGAGGGGAACCAACAAATTACATATAGTTTTTATAATGTTATCATAAGCAACCTTACAAAATGCAGCAATCCTATCTACAGGTGGAGGACCCTTTCTCTCTGCTGATGTAAGCCTCTACTTGAATAGAAAAAACAAACAGTAACTAAACCTAGGAAATACCCAAAGGCAAGCTCGGAAATGAAGCACCTGTTTAACATGAGGCAGGCCCTGGGTTCAATCTTTAGTACTGGAGACAAGAAAACAAAACAAGTAAGAAAACAACAACCACCACTTACACACACACACACACACACACACACACACACACACAAAGGAAATAGAAAGAAAGGAAGAAGAGAGCTCACTGCAATTTATAAAGCAAGCATCCATGAAAAAACAATATTATTATTACCTGGTGCTTTGAAGAATTTGCCAATATTTTAGTATCATATAGTCATCTGAGCCACTCATTCTAAAAGCTGAAAGTGTCAACATTACTACCAAATGTCACGTTCTTTTCTAAGGTCCTCAGCTTTAGGATGCTGTTAATGCACTGACATTACAGCAGCACAGGTCTGTAGTTCCACACCCACTCCCTCATCCCTCCCTGCCATTGCTTTGAATAAAGCAGCAGCAGTAAGCAGCAGAACTCTGCAGCTGTTTCAAACGTCTCTCTCATTCACTACAACTTTTCTGTAAATAATCAAAACTGCTTTGATAATTATGGCTCTAAGGCTCAGGTCAACCACGACTGTACTCTGAGCACTCAGAGGCAAAGGCAGGAGGACTGCCTGTAGTTTAAGGCCACCTAGATCCCAAAGTGGGATTTTTGTCTCAAGGAAACAAGTGGGTTTATGAAGTAAAACTTCTGAGTCTGGAAGGTCAGAACTCATTTACAACACGGAAGCTGAGTATGGTGATGCTCTCCTGTGATCTCGGGCCCCAGGAGCTTAAGGCAGAGGCTCAGGAGTGTCAGGCCAGTCTGGGCTTCTTAGTGAGACACTGCCTCCAAAACAGAAAGAAGGACCAGCTGGGGACGCTGTCCTTTATAGCCTACAGACTACTCCCCTTCGTGGAAAACAAAGACCAGAAGTCAGAGCTAACTCGGTCATTCTGTCTGAGCAGTCTGTGGCAGTCACTTGTTTTTATCATATTTGGGATCTACAAGTATGTCTACTGCAACCTGTGGATAGCTGGTCTCCTTAAAATGAACCACTTGCTCTTCCTAAGTATTTTCTTTAAATGGTAAGCACTCCATGTTTTCTTGGATTTTGTACATGTACATGACCACAAGTCATGGCATCTACTAATGATAGGAACCTACCTAGAGGACAAAGCTGTTTGTATTTTATCTAGAATCCAGAGTTTCCCTCTACCTAATTCAAATATTCCTTCTTTAAATATTGTTTGAGACAGGGTCTCATGTACAAGTTATGGAGCCTAGGCAGAGCTTGAATTCCTCATGCTCCTGCCTCCACTTATCAAACGTCTCCATTAGGGTTTCCATTTATGTGATAAAACCCTGTGACCAAAAGCAACTTGGAAAGCAAAGGATTTATTTCATCTTATACTTCCAGGAAATAGCCCCTCACTGAGGGAACCCAGAGCAAGAAGTGAAGCAAAAACCATAGCGGGTGCTGTTACAGGCATTTTAGGTGGGAGCTATTTTCTCAATCGTGGCTCCTCTGCCCAGAAGACTGTAGCTTCTGTCAAGTTAGCAAAAAACAAATCAGTACATCAAGTGCTGGGACTCCTGGTCTGCACCAGCTTAGCTGGCCACCCAAACTCTTACATTCCTGTTTTCCCTGTTCTAAATCACAAAACAGCCCACTAGAATTATTTTAATGAGTCATACCATTTCTGTCTGCCTCAGTCTTTATGTAGAAAAGCTAATAAAGCCTGTGGTCATGTTTTCTCAAGTACTTTCTGCCTCCTTACTGACAATGGTACTGATCTGTCAGGTATAGTGTCCGTGTGCTCACATGGTTGCCCTGACACATCTACACCAGGAGCGCAAGCATATAAGAAAGTCGACTTTCTATAACAATAACCAAACAACAGACATTCTAGGTTTAAAGTGCTTCAGTGTCTTACCTTCCTCTAACATGTAGGCTTTGCATAATGCTATAGAAACTGAACAGAGCATGAAGGAACAGAAGCAGAGTGGAAGAGATGAGCCGTTAGCAGGTTAGTTTCACAGTTCTTGTTACTTTACTTAGGTAGGGAGTAACTAATGAGTCCCATTTCAATAGTATGTTAGTATTTATGTAAGTCTTTGAATTTATGAAGACGTTTGTCTTACTAAACACTCAAAGGTGCCACTTTCCTCGGTACATTTAGTATCTATAGTTCAACTGTTTGCTAACAGTGCACATCCTATATACACTATTCAAGATGATTTCAACGCTATTATTCCCCTGGTTATTATTAATTCACCAAGGATAGGGAATCACACTTAATAATTTCAAAAAGTCTTTTTATCAGCTGCTTATGTCTCCCTAACTTTTACAGTTACCTTGACTGAGAGGGCTAAAAGAACAGCAAAGTAATCATGAGTATCAATCACTCAACACATAAAGAAACGGCAATGTTCATCTGGAAACGCTGAGTGTACCAAACAGACTCCTTAGCATTAAGGCAGCCAAGTTTGAGTTTAACAACATTAACATGTCAGGCAGAGCAGTGCACATCTGTGATCCCAATCTGGGAGGCTGAGGTAAGAGAATCATACATTTGAGGCCACTGGAGACTGCATATAGCAAGACTCCACCTCAAGAACAAAACAAGAGAACATATAACATTGCTTTCTTAGAAAGAAATTACTAAGGAATCTGTTCTTTACTCCCTTTTCTAATTTGGATTCTGTACATATAATTGAGTAATATTCAAAATCTCTTCAGATTAGCTTTTATACAACCAACTTGAACTTGAAGGAAAAACTCACCGGTTGCTCTGGTAGGTCTTGCTCTTCTTCCATGAGGACCACTATCTCTTTATACACTTACGTGACTGGACTGCAGGTCTCTGCGGTCTTCACAAACTGTTTGTAAAAAGAGAGGAATTCAAGCTTTATATACTTGTAAAGTATTATCATCAAGGCCATCACAGAATGACCTTTTAATATTTTGCTACTCAAGCTAGCATTCTACGTTAGTTCCAATCTCAAAATCTCAAACTTGCACGTGGCTTGTCAACACTGACATGCTGTTCCAAGTCATGAGAGCTGCACACATTGAGTTCTGTAAGGCTCTGCAAAAGCCAACACGTGGAGCCACTTCTACTGGTTACTATAGTGCCTAATGCATTAAACACTTTACAATGACAGTCATGCGAAGATAATACAACAATTTTTTTTAAGGATTAGGGTTACATTTAAAATGATAGAGACTGGCCTAGCAGGTCAGTAAGTTATGATAACATCTAACCTGCTTTAATGTGGAACATTTACATAACTGTTAACACAGACACACACAAGTGCTTTAAATAGGACAAACTGGAAAATCAATTAAATACATCACAATCAACTATCTATATGTAATCAATTTAAATGAAAATGTAATTCTTCTGGATCTCGATAAGGCAAATAAACAGGTAAAGTGAAACTTTAAATATGAGAATTAAGGAAAAGTAATTATGTAAAGCTAGGATCCAATTTCATCTGAAATAATGAACGTCCACTAAATATACTAGGTGATTATTTAAGTAAATCTTTACTTTTCAAACTTTATTCTTCTGGTCCTAACTTTTAAACAAAAGAAGAAACCCACCATCTTTGACCTGCTAACAGGGATACATTATAAAAACGAAATACTCCATTCCTACTTAACCGAGCCTTGCTGTTTCCCAGAGAAATGCTGCTTAAGTCTCACTTGTATGATTTCTCCTAACAGCTAGCAAACGGAACTTTAACAGATGTTCAGACTCCTGCTGCAGCAATAATGTAACGAACAATAGATGCAGAGAAATCCAAAGCCTTTGTTTCTGCTAGTGCCCACTCACCTTGTGTGGCTCTCATTTGTACAATATAATATACGGTTTAAAGCCACGCATAAAACCAGGAAAAGGACAGAAAACAAGTTTAAGAAATACAAGCAGATGAAAAACTTTAACAATTAGGTGATAAAGCTTTACTTCTTCCTCTGCTCTTAAATGTCAAAAGAAAACCAGTTTAAAGGTCAGAAGTACTTGATGCTCAATGCACTCACGTGTGGCTCATGCAGAGCCTCAAAAGCTTCGTTCCGAGTATGACGCAGACAACCCACACTGTGGAATTACAGGATGCAAAATGAAAGCTCTGGCTACAATCTTCCCCGACTTGCTTTGCTCAACACAGAAGAGCATAAGCGAGTATAAACTATGTGACCATGTAACTGTTAAAAACAAACAATTTTGTCTTACCACTTTATGGTTACTTTAATTAAAATCTCTGTGATTATTGCACTATGCAAACATACATTAGTAAATATATGCCTTCAACCCATTAGAGCAAACAAAATAGGATCAAATTATTAGAGAAACAGAGTGTCTTCACTCTTTAGTTGTCGACTTTGAGTCTAACCAACACAGAAAGTGGTAACACTTCATGTTTCTCAGTCAAGAATATGAATGTAAAAACTGCAATCTGAAGGTTTTTTCAAGAATTGCTCTCAGCAAAGACGGAGGGGAATCTCTTCCCTGGGGCAGAGTTAAAATATACATCAGGATGGAGGAAGGTGAGGACAATTATTAAAACTGATAGTCAATAGTATTTTTTAATTTTATTTTTTAAACACAAAACTAATTTATTTTAAAATCAGAATATTAAAAGAGAACATAAAGCTTTTTACAGATCAAAAGGGGGTAATACGTTTTAAAAGAAATATTACTTGAATATGTATAATCAAATGTTCAAACTATTCAAACTAAAACAAAAATAATTTAGGGTAAGTTATAATCTTGAGCTATTCAAGATGAGTTATGTAGCAAGTTATAAGGTGACTTCTTTATGAAAAAAATTAGAAAATAATTTTTTATACTTCTGTTTCTTTGAAAATAAACATTCTTGTTAACATCTTGAACACTGCCGGGCAGTGGTGGCGCAAGCCTTTAATCCCAGCACTTGGGAAGCAGAGGCAGGTGGATTTCTGAGTTCGAGGCCAGACTGGTCTACAGGTCTACAGATTGAGTTCCAGGACAGCCAGGGCTACACAGAGAAACCCGTCTCGAAAAACCAAAAAACAAAAAACAAAAAAATCTTGAAAACTTCCAATCTCCTTCCTCTCAGCTTTTCAACTGAAGGGATAAAAGGACAGTTGCCATATTTCAGAGAGAAGAACTTTGAAAACTCAGGCTTAATATTTTTAAGTAACTGGTCAATTATCACCAGTAATTTCCATCATTTTAAAACAAAAGCTGGGTGTGGTGGCACACATCTGTAATTTCAGCACTCAAGAGGCTGCAGCAGGGGAATTATTGTAACTCTGAGGACAGCCTAAGCTATACACGGAAACACAGTCTCAAACAAAATCAAAGGAAACAAAAACAATGCCACTAAAACCAAATCGAATCAAAGTAGCTTACAAAGAAATAATATTATTTATTTCAGGATCTCTTCAATCCTGGCAATTATGATATTTGGGACACTTTCAAATACATATTCTAGAACATCTGTGAAAAAAAATACATTACTAGCAATAAATAAAATATTTGCATTGTTGCAATACAATAAAATATACACCAAAGTACTATTGCTATCAATATAGAATTCTTCCTTCCAATAATTTTTAAGTTGAACTATTAGTCCCTTAAATAGAAAGATGCAAGTATTTTTCACATTTTCAGCATTTATCAATGTGCTAAAACTTGTTTTATTTTTTTTATTTATTTTTTTGTGATTTTAAAGAGCAAACCAAGGGCCTCACACAGGCTAAGTATTCTATCGTCTACCACTGAGCATATAATGGCTCAGCCATAAAACTTCCAATATTACGTCACCCTAACTTTGTTTTTAAATTGATACAGGCTATATAACAGAAAGTCACACTCATTAGCAATGTAGGAAACTGGATAACATTAACCCAATTCTTGTTTCCACTCTGAATTGTTGCAAAAATGTTAGGATTCTTATTTCCATAAATTAATTGTAATTTGTATGTATTTTTACCATTAGTAAAACCTGATATTATTTTGTGGTAAGATGGGAGATTTAAAAACACCAAATAATAACAGCTATGACACAGAAGTGAGAAGATTTTCCTGCTATGGAAATGAACATAATAAGAATGCAGTCACTAGCTGATGAAGTTACAAACACGCCGGGTTAACCTTTTAGTTTAAGTTCCTTTCACTTGAGCAATAAAGTCTCAACAACTTCCAAGTTTCAGTTCCTACTACTGGTTTCTAAATACACTTGCTTTATCATGTTTTCTGAAGACGAGAACTCGTTAGTATTCATATGCCTTTATGGAAATATAAACACAAATAACATGGGTTTAATGGGTTATATTTGGGATATATATGTATATACAAATATATATGCATGTAATAGCAATTAATGAAAAAAGAAGCTACAACTTTGAAGGAGAGGAGACAGGGATATATATATAGGAAGGGTTGGAGGGAGGAGAGGAAAGGGAGAAATGTGAAATTAAACTACAATCTCAAAAATAAAAATAAAAAACAAGGACAATATAATATCAAGAAGAAAAATAGTATTTCCTAAGAGTTCACATTTCTTTACACTGTCAATGAAAAAGCTAAAGACTGGTTTGATTCAAAGAAGCTGACAGTTCTGTTCTTTTGTGAACTTTTTCTGGGGGTTGGAAGGGGTCCTCACAATGTTGCCCAGGCTTGCCAAGAAACCCTGCTCTCAAGTGACAGCCCTCTGCTGAGTCACTACTCCTGTGCCAACATCATTTCCTCTCCTTTGTTTATTCTGCAGGGATACGGTGGAGCCCAGAGAACAACCAGCAGCAGTCAGCCCTTTCCTTCCACCATGTGGGTTCTGGGGATTCAATTCAGATCACCAGGCCTGGCAACAAGTGCTATTACCAGCTGAGCCACTTCACTGGCCCCCAAACACCCAATTTTTAGAACACTATTTCAGTTTCACATGATCATAAACAAAGCCAAATCTTTTTATAATAGCACAACTTATTTTCACAGCTAAGAAGAAAGTAAATAATTAGTAATAAATACTTCAAAAATCTAGATTCCTACTTCAAAATCTTTCTTTGTAGCTAGAGCAACACATTATTTATCTTGTGATAATAATGGCCATAAGCAGAACTTGATCTATTTCAATGTGCTATTGCAGAAAGGAAAATTAAATATATTTATATATACTGTGCCTATGGTAAAAGTATGTATCACTCTTAATTATGACTTCAAGACAATGTATAAATAATGAGAAATACCTGATTATATTATATACAACAAAGGAATTTATAGGTAGTTAGGTGTGCACAGAAGTACTAAGATTAACACTGTTACTGGCCATTCTAACTTGCTCTTACCAGTGACTGAAAGTGGGTGATGCAAAGGGGGAAATCTAGATTTTATACATTAGCTTTCAAATAAGTAAATAAAGGCTTGTTTCAATACATATATATTTCTTACTGAAAATTAGACAAAAATGGCAATAATAACTGTTTGTGAGGAAGAATAGAGGCTATAAAAACTGAAAGTCTCAGCATCAGCTCGAGGACAAGGGTGCAGGGTGCGGGTGCAAGTGCTTCTCCTTTCACCACCTCACTCAGCTCTCTCTCTATCCTAAGACCAGAGCAGCATCTTGGAGTCACGGGATTTAAACAATCTGCCAAAGGTCAACAGAAATGATGTTACTGTAGGGTAAAGTGGAAATCCACTAGAAAGAAACTAAAAGATAGTGGTAATGGCTTCACACTGTGAATTCATCCAAGGTCACCAAAACTACTTTAAAATGGTTAAACTACTTGGTGTGTCGATTCTCTCTCTCTCTCTCAGAGAGAGAGAGAGAAAGAGAGAGAGAGAGAGAGAGAGAGAGAGAGAGAGAGAAAACTAGAAAGACAAACTTGTGATCAAATCTAAAAAGGATTTACATAAACAGCTGGGTGTAGTGGTACAGCACTTGGGATGCAGCAGCAGGAGAAGCTCTATGAGGCCAGCCTGGTCTACACAGTGAGTTCCATACCAGTCAGAGTTACAGAGACAAATTAGTATGTGAAAGTCAGAAAAGTTGATTATCAATGTGTAGAGAACATTCACATCATATCCTACCATCAATTACAAATATATGAAGAATTAATCTTTCAAAAATTTGTGAGGAAAAACACAGTACCACAGTATTCCACCTTTATCCATAAAGAGATAAATTTATGAGCAACAGAAGAAAACAGAAGAGACAGATTAACAGATTCTGTTGTATGAAATAAACTGTCATGCAATAAAACAAATGTAAGGTTAAGAGGATAAAACAAAGGCAATATATGCATGGTTATGATGAATAAAGTCTAATATCTACAATACAAACCAAACCTTACCTATATCTACTGGTCACTGATAATTATGGGGCAAACCATGACTTGGTGCATAAACCTGCCAAACCATACAAACAGGCAGTTTAAGTAACTGCAAAGAGCACATTCACTACTAACTGATGAAATACACAAATTAGGTTCTATTTCACATATACTAAAGTACCAAAAATAAGTCTAAAAAAACCCTAAAAGTTATCTGGGTTAAGATGATAAATCACAGCTGAAAATGGTGGCACCCACCTTTCGTCCCAGCACTCAGGAGGCAGAGGTAAGTGGATCTCTGACTGTGAGGCCAGGACAGCCAGGGCTACACAGAGAAACCCTGGAGGGGGTGGGGGTAATCTGTCAAAGCAGACACAGAAAACAAACAGCAAAGAATTTCGGTTTTCTTATTAACACTCTGGACTTGCTGGCTATCTCCTGGGTACTGAGTGAAATATACAAGCTGGAAAAAAATGGAAAATGAAAAAAATGTATGGAAATAACAGGAAGTGTCTGTACCTCCAACTGACCAACTACTTCTAAACAACCAAGGCAGGAAGCTGGGTGTGGTGGCACATGTCTGTAACCTCAGGATCCTGGAGGCAGAAGAGTGAGGAGTTCAGGGTCGCACTCAGCTACACAGTGAGATGGAGACCAGCTGTAATACACTCTATAGTGGTAAAATGTCATGTGCTGTTTGGCCTTGTCCTCCTGTCTGTCCCACACTCCATCACGTTTATTTCAAGTGTTCTCCAAAACACCTTTTCCTAGGACTGTCTGGCCCGGTAACTCTGTACTATCAAGAAGGCAAACAGCCAGCAGCTAAGGGTATTAGAAAACACCGTGTCCTTGAGAACAGCTAGAGGTAAAAGGCAGACATTACTGTTGCTTATCCCGTCTACAAAAATGTTATGATGGGAACAAGCCGCTAGCAGTTCACCCACAAGAAGCTCACCCAGAGAGAGAAAGCTCTCAGCAGGAACTCCAGCTGACTGCCTGTCTTCCCCTGATGCTTTCTGCTAGCTGCAGTAAGCCCTGGTTTGATGACCCTTGTCTGGTATCTCTAGCAGTAAGCCCTGGTTTGATGACCCTTGTCTGGTATCTCTAGAAGTCTCTATGGATGCTGTGTGTACCCAGTCTGCCGCTGTTCTGCTCTCTGTGCTCTACTGTGCTATGTATGCTCACTCATTTGAAACTGAAACATGGCTATTGCAGACCACTCTCAGGACATAGAGGAACAGCAGCCTGGCTGTGTAAGATCTTATTTAAGAAACACAAACAGTAACATAAAAAGGGGGAACATAAAACACTGAAAAACATCCCAAATAACTGGTAAACTTGTCTAACAGATCTGACATATAACTCCAAAGTTAGCACCCTGTTTTTATGCTGACTCCAATTCTAAATTTAAATTAGAGAAAAAAAAAATACTCAGTAAACAGCAATACTGACAGTTTCCGGTACACCGTTAACTTGACAAATCTTTCCAGTGCTTTAAGAATGAACTCAAATACCAGTATTTGTAAAACAGCCAATTAAGATGACCATCTAGCCAGGCATAGAAGTGTACACCTTTAATTCCAGCAATGGGAAGACAGCCAGGCAAATCTTTATGAGTTTGAGATCAACCTGATCTATACAGTTTCAGATCAGCCAAGGCTACACAGCAAAACTCTGAGTCAAAAACAATCAAACAAAAGACTACCCATCTGCAAGGCAGTTACTGTATTTACTGACTAAAGACTAAACATATTCCTAATGAAGTTTATATTTTTCTTCTTGAGAGATTTACATCATTTTATGGCATCAACAGAATAGACTGCTTTTCCATAAAAACTCTTACTAAATACTTAATTATTTAAAAATATTTTAAGACAGGGTCCTTAAGTGGCCAAGGATGGCCCTGAACTCCTAATCCTCCTGCCTCAGCCTCCCAAATTCAGGGATTACAGGCATAAACCACGTCACCTGGTTTAACTGTTTAATTTTACAACTCTGAAACTAGGGGCTATGACTTTCTAAGGCCATTTCTAGTTAGGCCCCAGCCTCCCAAATAGTGCCATGAGCTAGGAAAACAAGTCATGGCTACCTCTGTTTCTCAGTATTAGTTTCACACAGATGACTGATAAGTCTAGGTTATGTGCATAACCAAACAGTTTTCCTTAGAGTGGAGGAAGTAAATAGGATCTCTGTTCTGCTCTGAATTTGTATGGAGGTTTTAGTCATCTCATCCACCTCTACTGACTATAAGAAAGATTAACTACACAGCCTGATGTGAGGGCACATGCCCCTAATCTCAGCACAGAGGCTGCAAAGATAGGATTGCAAATTCAAGGCAGACTTGGACTACATAGTTAGACCCTAACCTCAAGGAATGAAGAGAAAGAGAATAGAAAGAAGCTGGGAGGGAGAGAGGAAGGAATGAGGGGAGCACAGTCAGGCAGTGTCTGCACACAAGTTCACTTTCTGGATATGAATTTATCTCTTCTAAACATCACAAAATTATGTGGGATCTAGCTGGTCTCCTACGCCAGGGCTTTCACTAATTTAGGATAATTACAGCTTTAATGTGGGGAAGAGGTAGTGCAACTCTTACTCATTTTGCTTTCTGCTTCCTCTGCTTTTGTTGTAGAGATCTACTGCTACTTTAAGGCTGTCCTTGCTTCTTTCTCTAGCCTCAAATGCATTTATTCATTCATAACATATTTGATGTCTATGTATGTCAGACACTAGTCTACATATAGGATGTCAGTGATGAATAGAGTCCACAAAGTAAAGGCATCGTTATCCTAATGGGTGAGATTCAAAAACTAAATAAGGTGATGTCACTTCTTGAAGTTGTAAGTACTAGAGTAAATAGAAATGAAGACTAGAAAACACATGAGCTGGGTGTAGTGGCTCATCTCTGTAACCTCAGATTGGGAGATGGAGGCAGGAGGATCAGAAGTTCAAAAGGATGAAAGAGACAAAGTCTCGAAAGGGGGCGGGGGTGGGAGAATGACAAGAGAAACTACTTGGAAAGGAAAGCTCTCTCTGACATGTTAATTTGTCAGCAGAAATCTAATATAATGGAGGTGAGAGCTGTGTGTTGGAGAAGGAAGGTTTTCCTTTCAGGAATGAACATTTGGTAAACATGAAAGAGTAAAGTGCTGGGCAGTGGTGGCACACGCCTTTAATCCTAGCACTTGGCAGAGGCAAGAGGCAGGCAAGAGGCAAGAGGCAAGGAGGCAAGGAGGCAAGGAGGCAAGGAGGCAAGGAGGCAAGGAGGCAAGGAGGCAAGGAGGCAAGGAGGCAAGGAGGCAAGGAGGCAAGGAGGCAAGGAGGCAAGGAGGCAAGGAGGCAAGGAGGCAAGGAGGCAAGGAGGCAAGGAGGCAAGGAGGCAAGGAGGCAAGGAGGCAAGGAGGCAAGGAGGCAAGGAGGCAAGAGGCAGAGGCAGGTGGATTTCTGAGTTTGAGGCCAAACTGGTCTACAGAGTGAGTTCCAGGACAGCCAGGACTATACAGAGAAACCCTGTATTGAAAAACCAAAAAAGAGTAAAGAAAGTAAAAATAGTATCTAGGCAGTTTTGAGAAATAATAAAAAGACTGGTGCTAACAAATTAATGACTAGTAATATTGGTAAGGACCCTAGGAAAGAAACCAGGGTTAAGCAATAAAATGGTGCGGTTTCATCTTTACTCACTGAAATAGTGAATAGACTGCAGGGAAACAGAAGCCTGCCTGCCACGGACAGAGCCTTCAATGTGTTTTAAGGGAAATGCTCAAAACTGAGAGCAACGGCCAAGAAACTGAGGCATGCCCCAGGTGATGTCCATTATTTTTGTTAGCTTGACTGGCATCTAGTACATTAATTACTGAAACTTCAAATGTGCTTCGATTTGTTTTTTCATCTAGTTTCAACCCATCAACCCAATCAACCCAATCTCTCTGTTTCTTATTTTTCAAACTCCATTAAAGTCTCATCAGCTGAAGGTAATGTTTCTACCCAAAGCACTACAGAAGGAGACAAAAGCATCCAGTGGACCTATACTCAGTTCCTTTGTTCATGCCCCATAACTTGGCAACAACACAAATCACAAACTTTTTAAGGGGGTTTGGAGAGCTGCAACCATACTACACCTGCCATGATAAACTTTTTGCAGACAGAGAAAAGCCGTCACTACACTAGGCAACTCCTTCTATAAGTAAACAGCCCCAGTAAACAGAAGGCAACTTAAGGCTACTTTATTTGGAGGCACAAAGGAGAGATATGTTTTAGTATTGTCAGCTGTAGGAATATTTATGCTAACTTTACACTTTCATTAAAAGAATACATCATAATTACTGAGAAAGTTATATACATAAACTATATTAAATTCTTAAAAGAATATTCTATCAGGAACATATCAAGAACAAGAATGTTTTTCACAATTTCTAATTTTACTTCTTGGAAAATCATCCTTAAAGTTGTCTATAAAACTGTCTCTAATGAAAACTAACACAAACTTTCCCCTCACCAGCTTCCAATAAAATGAGATGCATTCCACAGGAAAAATTTCCAAGCCACAGTATAAAGTACTAAGGAATGGGTTAATCTGAATTTGCTAATGCGAAATGAGTCTGGACCTGCGCATAAGTATGAGGACTAGAGTTCTGATTCCTGGAAGCCACATAAATGTGGGGTGAGTGTGGTGGCCATTTGTAATTCCCGTGCTGGGAAGGTGCAGATGGGGTATCCCCAGAGCAAGCTGGCTAGACAGTTAGCCACATCACCAAGCTCTACTTCAAAGATGTATCAACAAACCCCATCACTCTTTCCCAACACTGTTGCTTCAGCCTACACAGTGAAGAACAGCAATGAAGGCAGTTTTAACTTATTGTACCTTTTCAACAAAGTAATCTCTGTAAGAAGCAGGCCTGGCAAGAATAAGAATTTAGGGTGTGCCAGGCAGCAGTGGTGCACACCTTTAATCCCAGCATTTGGGAGACAGAGGCAGGCAGATTTCTGAGTTTGAGGCCAGTCTGGTCTACAGAGTTCCAGGACAGCCAGGGCTATACAGAAAAACCAAAAAAAAAAAAAAAAAAAAAAATTTAGGGTGTACACTTTGGGATCAGACTCCAGAACTTACCAGCTCTGATACTAGCAAGGGGCTTGAAATAAGGCCTCCTAGACCGCAGTTACTTCATGTGTAACAATGCATGTGAGAAGCACTGAATGGCCTCAACTTGACTGTTATGTGGAAACTAAGAAAGAATCCTAATGATGTTCTGTAGCTCAAGCACTCTCACAACCTCTTCATTCAAGATTATTGCAGTAGTGGGGAAACTTTAGTTTTTTAATTACTAATGTACAGGAGCTGGAAAGATGTTTAGTAGTTAAGACAGATACTGCTCTTGCAGAGGACTTGGTTCCATTCCCAACACCCATATCAAGCAGAACTGCCTCTAACTCCAGTTCCAGGGGATCTGATACCCTTTGTCCTCTAAGGGCACCTGCACACATGTACACAAAAACTCAGGTACCTATACACATATACACATAAAAATAAAAAATATAAATTATACACAAGAGTAGGTTTCACTATGACACTTTCACTTACGGTTACTCCTCTCATTGTTTCTGTTTTAAGACGGGATCTCACAGAGCAGATGCTGGCCTTGAACTCAATTTGTACTTGTGGATGACCCTTAACTCTGGATTTGTAACAGTACCTCCAAAGAATAAGGACTGTATGCACTGCTCGTATATTGCAGTTGAGACCATGGTGTAGCAGGGTCTCCTCTCAATTGTTTTACATAATTATTCAGCTAAAATCTTTATAAAATCAAGGTAACTTTCAGATGATCAAATCTGGTAAACCCAGAGGCCAGAGAGATAACAATTACGAGTTCGAATTGCCCTTCTAGAAAATCCAAGTTCAGTTCCCAGCACCCACTTTCAACAGCACACAACTGGCTGTAACTCTAGCTCCAGCAGGCATCTAACGCCTTGGCCTCCGAGGGCATCTGCAATAGCGTGCACACACCCACAGGAAGATTTGGGCCACTCACATAATTGAAAATAAATCATTCCCCAAAACCCAACTTCAATCCAAGCAAAAGCTAATGTAAAAACAAAACAAAACAAAACAAAAACAAAACAAACAAAAAAAAACCCCAAAACCCTACAACTAAAATTTTTCAAAATACAGGTATAGTGCATTATAAATTATTGCAGCAACTCTGTGACTGATGAGCAGCCAGCAGTCTGTTTAAATGAATGTAATAAAACAGAGAACACTGTAATGCATCACTATTAAATAGTAGTCTCTTGAACAAACAAACAGATAAAAGGTTAGGAAGTTGAAGCCACAAAGGCCAAATTCAAACCTGCCTAAGTAGCTTTGCTACTGTGGGCAAGTTATACACTCTGTGCTTCCGTTTCTTCATACAGAACATTAGAATGTACTTCAGAATAATGTAGGAGCCATTTAGAAAAGAATACCAGACATAAATGCCACGTAGTTTGATGTTTGTGTATGTAGATATGTTTGCATTCATTTATTTATTTTTAAGAAGAGGTCTTGCTATGCAGCCCGGGCTCAGCTAGAACTCACAATTACTATTTTTCTGCTGTGGCCTGAGTCCTGGGACTGCAGGCACAGACACCATGCCCACCTGAATTCATTTTTCTTTCTTTTTTCTTCTTTACTACAGACTTTTAGGGTTCAGTTGTAAAATAAGTCACCATATGAAAAATAGCTATACTTATAAAGAAAGTAATCTTTATATTAAGCTGTAATAGAGACTTATGCAATAACCTTAAACTCTAAATGGCTTCAAGGCAATATGAAATCATAAATCCAGTTTAAAAAAATCATATACAAGCCGGGCAGTGGTGGTGCACGCCTTTAATCCCAGCACTTGGGAGGCAGAGGCAGGCGAATTTCTGAGTTCGAGGCCAGCCTGGTCTACAGAGTGAGTTCCAGGACAGCCAGGGCTACACAGAGAAACCTTGTCTCGAAAAACCAAAATCATATACCATCATCATTGTTGACACATTCTTAGATCTAAAAGTTGTTCATTTTCTGTGTGTTTAGTTTCTATTTTTAGTTTGGTTTGAATTTTCTGAGACAGAATCTCACTCAAACTCACCATAATTCCTACTTCCTCCCAAGTGCCAGGATTACAAATGTGTACAATGTCCTTCCTAAATTAGGTTAATTCTATTAATTCTTATATTTAACTTTGAAATATTTAAATGAGATTCAGAGTTCAATTTAATTGCTGGTTCTATACATAAGATCATCTAATTCATGTAAGCAATACATGAAATATGTAATGTTATAATGGACAATGTAGATACCCAAATTATATTTACTCAAAGAGCTGTACTACAAAGATTACTCTTCATTACTTTACTGGAAAAAAAAATTTGGCTGTAATAAATACTAACCAAATGTGTAAGTTAAAGTGCATCCAGCACAGTCTACAGGGGGATCTTTAAGATACTGAATACTAACTGTACTCCACTGATTTGGTGATTTTTCTAAAATAAACCACTATTCTGGTATATATGCTGGCACAATCCCAACACTTGGGAGATGGAGGCAGGGGGTCAAGAGGTCAAGGTCACCCTCATCTATACAGGAAGTTGGAGGTTAGTCTCCATTAAAAAAAAAAAAAAAGTCAGAAGAGGTCTGGGATTCTACCTGGACCTCTTCTGGAGACTAAGGAAGAGCTTAGAGATCAGGTGGGGTGGATGGAGGAGGAGCCACAGCAGGCCAGCCTTCAGGATGGAGAGTTGGGGCTCATGTAAGGTTCTTGTCTCCGTCCCATGTGGAATTCCACTTAGCTGCTTCTTAAAAGCTGTGACACCCTGCTGGCCACCCACCAAAGGTAGGGGGGAAAAAAGGATACAGGAGAAGTGGACCTGTTTAGAAATGGTTCTTTGGAGCAAATCCCATCTGCATTGTCAGGAAACCAGCAGTTCACGGGTCAACAGCGACAGCTCGATCCACTCAGAAATACTTCATGGATATACCAGCAGACCAGTTCAGTAGTCAGGATAGCAAACATCAATCAGCAGCAGTGGTACAACCTATCAGAGACAACTAGTCCCCAGCCGAATTAGAACTAGTCAGCAGGAAGTACCAAGGCCAACAGGCATGCAGTTCTCTGCTGTGTCTCATCAAAGCAAAGATCATCGAAGATGCAAGTTCAAGAAGCTTTTAGCTACGCAAGCAAGGGAAGCCTCACCTCCGTCAGTGTCTGGTTAGTACTGTTTCTACTCCTGCCAAACATCACATGTGTCCTCCACTGGTCTTGCCTCAGCCTATGAGTCTGACTTAGCAAAACTCCATGTGAGTCTGTCTCAGTTGACATCACTCTGCCAATCAGCCCGAGTCCACAGAAACAGCAAGAAGCCGCAACAACCACCAAAAGTTTTTTGGTGCGTTTCTCTCTATGGAGTCCTGACAGATGGAGCTCAACAATCCATGTAAGGCGGACCAGTGCATATATGTCATTAGCAAAGAATCCTTCATCGTGGGTCCTCTCACGTGCTTGTGTTAGCAAAACACTCTTTTACCCGTGTCTACTTCAGGAAAACACTCCTTCATGTGTTTGCCCCAACAAAACACCATCCAACACAACTGACTTTCCAAAGAACCCTTAAGTTTCCACTTTAAAATGGGTTCTAAGTTGCTCAGACTGGCCTGGCACTCTGTCTGTAGCCCGGGCAGTCTTCTTGCTGATCTTTCTGACTATTGGATTATTGAGTGTTTGTTTTGTGAAACAGGTCTCATTATGTAGCCTGGCTGTTCTGAACTCATAGAAATTTACATACTTCTACCTCCTAAGTGTTGGTATTAAATGCATGTGCCACCACACCTGGCAGGTGCATATTGACCCTTTCATCATGAATGCGTCTACATAGTGAGGAACAATGTTATTTCCAGTGAGACAGCTCAGTGGGTAAAGACACCTTCCACATAGCCTGACAACCTGATCCAGAGCCCCCGTGTGGTGGAAGCAAGAATCGTTTCTGACCTCCACAGGTGCCCCATGACCCTAATACAAGTCATGCACACACATGATAAAAATAAATTAAAAAAAAAAAAAAGTCATACTTAAACTATAAATTTCTTCTGATTTAAAATGATTTTGCATACTCAAAAGGTAAAAACATTAAAGACAAATATGAGGTCCATGCTTTAAATGTCTGATTTTGTTTGTTTGTTTTTCAAGACAGGGTTTCTCTTTGTAGCCCTGGCTGTTCTGGAACTCGTTCTGTAGACCAGGCTGGCCTCAAACTCAGAGATTTGCCTGTCTCTGCCTCCTGAGTGCTGGGATTAAAGGAGTACATGACCACTGCCAGGCTTAAATGTATGATTTTTCTAAATTTGCTATAAATAAAGTACTCCTACATTCACTAACTAGCTACCTCATGACTTGGTTGATGGTGCCAAACAAAATCAAGATGATATATTCTATCATGTGCTATGTTCTCTAATATAAAGGATTTCATGTGTCTTAGACTTAATATATGTATTTGGAACAGGAACATGCACTTACATTTTTAAGTTAATTAGAATATAAAGTCCAGCTGTTTTTCTTTGTATTTTATTATAAATAGAATTCAACTGTTGGTATAAACCATGTAGGTGAATTTATGGAACAATATCCCAGTCCTAACATGGTATGTTTCTATTTGAACTAGTCTTCCTCCATTTCACAGACTACAATAACATGTAATACACAAAAATTTTTTAGATAAAAAGCTTCTATTAAAGCTACTAAAAAGCTTTATGAGAGCCTTTTATTTGTGAAAGTAAAGGATGAAGTCGTGAGGAAGAGTAGGCAGATCACAAAACCAAGGTACAATGGTAAGGACATGCTGGAAGTATATTTTGCTTCTTGAATATTTAAAACTGCATCATCCTTTAAATATCATAGTACTCTAGGGGGAAAAAAATCAAAGCACTGTGAAAAAGTACAATGGGAAGTAAGTTGGCAAAAATAATAACCAAAAATGATCACGCAAAAACCAGAAAACACGGCAGGTATAAAGCATGCAGAAATGCTTTTTAAATTGAGTACTCAGACTTAAAAACTGAAACAAACATAAAGTAAAAATTGCTACAGAAAACCTACAGTGGTTTCTCTTTACAGCTTTAAAAGCAGTGTCTTTGGTAACGGGAGAGCTGACAGTTGTGGTAGTTTGAAAGCAAATGGCCCCCCATAGGCTTTTATGTTTAAATGCTTAGTCCTCAATAAAACTGGGAAGGACTGGGAGATGTAGTCTGGCTGGAGTAGGTGTGGCCTTACTGAAGGATGACCTTGTTGGAGAAGGTGTATCATTGGGGATAGGCTTTAAAGTCTCAAAAGGCTCAGTGTGAGCTCCTGTATGTTCTCTCTCCCATCTGCTTCCTGCCACGATAATCATGGATTAACCCTCTAAAACTGTAATCAAGACCCAAGTTTAATACTTTCTTTGGTCATGGTGTCTCCTCACATCAACAGAACACTGACCAAGACAGCAGGTAAGTAAGAAAGGCAGGTTCTTCAGTACCTAGGAAGTCTGTCATGTTCTGACCCACATCCAGGAATATGAACACTGATGCTCCACTGACAATCTCGAATCTTTACTTCATTTAGGGGCTTCTATGTAGAATATAGATCACAACAGGAAAGTATCACTTTAAAAATCTAACTTATTCTGTCTGCATTAACAGTTTGTTTCTCTGGTCCCTTTTAAAAGACAAATCCAGGTTATAAATTTTGTATTTGAAACAGTCTCACTATGCAACTCTGACTGGCTTGGAACTCAGATAATCTACCTACCTCTGCTTCCCAAGTGCTGAGACTAAAGGCACATGCCACCATGCCTGGCCATCACATGTATTTTTAATCCTAATTTTTAATCCTTCACTCCTGAAACTTAAACCCATCAAAATCACCCTTCAAATACTACGCTGTGCTCACTAGTCTACAGTTTTCAGAGAACTAAATCTCATCACTCTGAATGCAAGTGCAGAACTTCTTTTTTAAAAAATTATCTTAGTGGGCTAGAGAGATGGTTCAGTGGTTAAGAGCATTAGCTATTCTTCCAGAGGACCAAGGTTTGAGTCCCAGCACCCACATAGTAGCTCACAACCATCCAGTTCCAGGAAATCTAATACACTCTTCTGGCCTCTGAGGGCACCAGGCACTCATATCATAAAGAAGAAAAGCATTCTTTAAAGAATTTTTATTTATTTATATATTTTTATGTATTTGTATATGTATTTTTATTTATTTTTATGTATATGAATACACTATCGCTATCTTCAGATACACCAGAACAGGGCATCCGATCCTATTACAGATGGTTGTGAGCCACCATGTGCTGGGAATTGAACTCAGGACATATGGAAGAGCAGCCAGTGCTCTTAACTGCTGAGCCATCTCTCCAGTCTAAGAAGAAAAATTTTTTTTAAAAAGAAGAAAAAAAAAATCATCTTTTTTTGTTTGTTTTTTAAGACATGGTTTCTCTGTGTAACAGAGACCTAGCTACCCTGGACTCACTTTGCAGACCAGGTTAGCCTGGAACTCCCAGATGCCCACCTGCCTTTGCCTCCAAAGTGCTGGGAGTAAAGGTGTGTACCACCACAACTGGCCCATCATTAATTCTTAAAGATGGATTATCAATGAAGGAGTATATTTGAACTCTAAATTCCCTTTGGCTATACACTATAAAAACCTCACTAGGCTCAGACTGTAACTATGAGTAAAAAGCAACCAAACAGGCCGGGCATAGTGTCATGTGCCTTTAATCCCAGCACTGCAAAAGCAAAGGCAGGCGGATCTCTCTAAGTTCAAAGCCAGCCTGGTCTACAAAGCAATTCAGGACAGTCAGAGAAACAAAACAAAGCAAAACAAAAAACTCAACCCTGCTCACCCCAAAAATATCAAGCACGATGGCATAGACCTGTAATCCCAGAGTTTAGAAGGCAGGAGGACCACAAGTTCAATGCTATCTTCTACTACATAGCAAATTCCAAAAGTTCCAGGCCAGCCTAGGGTCAAACCACACCACAAAAACAGAGGAAGGAGGAAACAAAGGTAGTGGGGGGTGGGAGGTGGGGGAAGGAACATAAAGTTCAGGAATGAAAACAAAGTTGAAAGTTGTGCACCAACTATATACATAAAAAAGATATATTTGGAGAACAAGGGTGTTTTGGTTGCACCGACACCGGTACATAGGCGCGGGCTGGCATGTCCTTGGGCTAAAGATCGAGACATCTTCGAGTCTGAGCGTTTGTGGTGTTGACTGGCCTGGAGCAAATTAAAAATGGGTGACATTGAAAGGGCAAGAAGATTTTTGTTCAGAAGTGTTCCCAGTGTCACACTTTGGAAAAGGGAGGCAAGCATAAGACTGAACCAAATCTCCATGGTCTGTCTGGGTGGAAGACATGTCAGGCTGCTGGATTCTCTTACATGGATGCCAACAAGAACAAAGGCATCACCTGGGGAGAGGATGCCCTGATGGAGTATTTGGAGAATCCCAAAAAGTACATCCCTGGAACAAAATGATCTTCACTGGAATTAAGAAGGGAGAAAGGGCAAACCTAAAAGCTTATCTTAAAAAGGCTACTAATGAGTAATTCCACGGCCTTATTTATTACAAAACAAATGTCTCATGGCTTTTAATGTATACCATAATTTAATTCATACACCAAACTCAGATCATGAATGGTTAACAATGTTTTTGTTGGACAGTCCTGACTTAAGTAAAACTGACTTGTCGTAAAGTGGGTATGATCTTTTTTAAAGCAACAATTCCGGTTGTATACATGCCATCACCGCTCCTCTCTTTCTCAAGATAAGATTGGACTTAATTAATAAGGTTTTACTTTCCATAAATATGGGGGTGTCGCCTCAAACCTATTAAATGGTTTTATACTTAGATTTATATAACTGGGTATATGAATATGTTTAAACACTGGGAAAATTCTATCACTGTCTCAGAAACAAGAAGACTCACCTGTGTTTCAGTTTGTGTTCACTGGCCTCTTTTAGGCAATGGCTAAACACGAGGAAGCAACTGTCTATTTTTGACAATGCTGTTTTAATTAGAATTCCCTACATCAAGGATGCTGCGTTTTACCACTGAAAGGCATTTACTGTGGTTTATGTATGATATCAAATAAAGAGTATTTAACACTTCTTAAAAAAGAAAAGAAAAGAAAAGAAAAGAAAGAAATATTTGTCAAACCTTGAGGTAAAGAAGCCAGTGGAGCTGCCACAGTTACTGGGGTTGTTGCTGGGAAATGAGAAGGTTAGGCTGAACAAAGTCAACTCTTTCCAGTCGGTGGAGGTGCAGGGGAGGACAGATAAACGTTCATAGGGGCTTCCCTGGCCAGGTTAATCCTGAAAACCAACCAGAAGGGTCTTTCTCTGTGGCATCTAGGACTAACATGGCCAAGCTCCAAAGTTCTTTGCTAAAAATAGCTGGAGGGAATAGCCCAATTTTGAAATATGCCAGACTATGCTATACTCTCATATCTGTATATGAGAGAGAACTGCGCCAAGAGAAACCAATAATAAACACAGATTTGTTCTGTTCATATTGAATTATTAATACTGAATTTTAGACTGATCACACATAAAAGAAAATGGCGGTTGCAAGAAAATGCTGCAAACACCCAAAAAACTGAAGGGAGGAGAAAAAAAAAAAAGATCATCCAAAGTTGTACCTCTAGATATACCTTAGATCACATAATTTGAAAAACAGGACATTAACCATTATTAAGTCTAACCCTTTTCACATTATAGATGCCTTAAAACCTCCAGAAAATGTAAGTTAAGATAATATGTCTTAAGTTTTAAGATGAGAAGATCATGATTTCTAAACCATGGTAGCAACACTAAAGAAAAAGAAGTTAAAAAGAATGTTCTAAGAAACAATGTCTGGCTTATTCGGAAAATTACAGTGGTGAATCTTGGCAGGAAACAGCAGCACCACACTAAAATGTTTTAAAAGTTTATAAACCTGGAGTCCTCTAACTTTAAATCCATGCAGAGTGCAGAACATCCGCATTTTTGCCTCAGCTGTGCATATTCATTCTCGTGGGACAGAGGACACAAAACAGGCCAGGACGAAGACCTGTCAATGTAGATCACACAAGCGAGCCCGCCACCTGTTCGCTGCGGTCCAGGGAGCCCAGCAAACTGAGGCAGAGCGAGGAGCTGGGAACGCCTTTGTTGTTCTCTAACTAGGGAAGCGACCTCAAGTCTAACCTCGCGCCTCAAGGCAGAACTTGCCCCTGGAGAAGTCGGCCCGGATCTAGACTTTGAAGAAGCCCTCCTCTGGCTCCGAAAAGGCAGGCAAAACACTCGTGTCATCTACTAGTCCCTGGAGGAAGGAAGGGTCACAGGTGAACAGCGCTGGGGGGCGGAGCTGAACCCCAACGCCCCGGATGGAGGAACAGTGGGCTCTCAACACACGGGTTCGGAGAAGTGCTAAGAGAAGGGGAGGAAGAGACAGGGCGCTGAGGTGAGAAGGGGCGAGGCCAGAGCGATGGAAAATGCTCGAGGGCAGACCGGCAGGGACGAGGAAACGGCAAAGGGACCCCTAGCCAGCACGACCGGGGAGGAACTCCTCAGCCGGGACCCTGAAGGCTGCACGCGAGCCGCCGCGCTCACACCGTGGCGGCGGCGGAGACTCACCAGACGGCTGCAGACGCTCCACAACACGACATGGGACCACTTCGGACCCTCTGTGGAACCAACAGAGTGGCGGAAACCGCGGCGTTAGCGTGACCCGGATGCGCATCCCTAGGAACCGGAAGTAGATATACGGGGCCTTCTAACAATCCACACCCGGTTCCGCCAGAACCCCGAGTACCCGTCAGGCTTCTCGGGGCGGGGCAAGGCCTAGGTCCCGCCCACCTCGCAGACCGAGGCGTGTGATTGACACCCTGGCCACTAAACACTCGACACCTTACTGAGTGCTTCACAGGGTGCCTGCGCTGCTAAGCTGCAGCCGCTTTCGTGAAAAGTACTCCGGACCTCCTTTCCTTGCACTTTCCACTCCCCAAAACAAAGTTCTACTCTGGCTGGTCTCGAACTCAGGATCCTCCTCCTTCAGCCTAGGGCTTGTAGAACAGGCTTGTGCCTCCATGCCCAGCCACCGCTCTCCAGAATCTTTGAAAGTAAGTGCTAAAAAAATGTGTGTGATTCCTACCGTCAGTTGGTCGATTTAGAAAAGCTAGGAGAGAAGGAATGGAACTTTTGAATACACTTGAAAGGCTAACTCAAAGTGAATATTTTTATCCGAAAATTTAGTTTACACGTAGTATTACACTTGCAACTGCCTTCATTTTGTGAATATTGTTTTTAGGAACTTTTTTTGTTTGTTTTTGCTTTGGGGGCGGGAGGAGGGGGTTTTGTTGTTTTGTCGAGACAAGTTTTCTCTGTGTACCTTGACCTGGAACTCCCTCTATAGATCAGGCTAGTCTCGATCTTCGAGATCTACCTTCTCGGCTCAGAAACATTGTTTAATGCTTCATAGATTTTAAAATGCAACTTAAGTGTGGACGAGGAATGGAGTTGAAAACAGGTTTTGTCTGCAGGTAGCTGCCTGCAGAGGGGCGAGCCCGTGCCCTTTGCTCTCTCTCTCCCTGGTTCGAATCCCGCTGTGACTCCGCCCGAGTTTCATGAAAAAAAAAAAAGTTAAAAAAAAAAAAAGGCCGGGCGGTGGTGGTGCACGCCTTTAATCCTAGCACTTGGGAGGCAGAGGCAGGCGGATTTCTGAGTTCGAGGCCAGCCTGGTCTACAGCGTGAGTTCCAGGACAGCCAGGGCTATACAGAGAAACCCTGTCTCGACCCCCCCCCCCAAAAAAAAAAGAAAAGAAAACAGGTTTTGTGTCGTCTTCAGTGGATTCAATCTCAGAAGGGAAAGACCCTCAAGAAAAAAGACCCAGGATTACAAATACAATATTAGATTAACCACAAAGTTAAAAAACAAAAACCTAGCTTTTTTTTTTGTTTTCTTTTGTTTTTGGGTTTTTTTTTGTTTTTGTTTGTTTGTTTGTTTGTTTTTGTTTTTTTTTTGGTTTTTTTTTTTTTTTTTTTGGTTTTTCGAGAAAGGGTTTCTCTGTGTAGCCCTTAGCCCTGTCCTGCCTCTGCCTCCCAAGCGCTGGGATTAAAGGGTGCGCCACCACCGCCCGGCTCTAGCTTTTCAATATAAATAAAAAACAAAAGATTTTTATTAGCTCCTTCTATTTCAACAAATTCCTAAACAACTACTTTCGGGAAGCTTCTTAACCACTCTTTCTCACACATCACACCTAATTAGCACAATCAGTAGTTGCTGTCTTCAAAGTCTATGCAGAATCGGACCATTTCCCATCTGTGTTGGTATAAACCACAGTCAATATGTAATTCGGAGTGTCTTATTCATATGCTTGCTACCCTATACTCAACACAGAAGCAGAAGCCTCTTGTGAAAGCCTTAATTAAATCACCTGCTTCTTCCAATGGCACTGTCTCAGTGTGAACGCCAAAATCCTTACGTTACCTACAGGACCCAGAACTTAAGTCAGCAGAGTAGAACTCTAACCTACTTTATCTTGTCTTCCTTCCACTTAAGACACACCGACCTCTGCTGTTCTTCCAGCCTGCAGGTAGGCTCGGGTGCTGTCTGCTTTGTACTCCCTCTGCCCGGAGTGCTTTTCCCTCATACAGCTCTATGGTTCACCTTGTCGCCCCCTTTAAAGCTTCAAATGTGTCTTCTCATGGAGACCACCTCTGACGCTGTGCTTTAAGTGGGAGCCTGATTGTCTCCCTGTACTTTCTTAACCCCTGATAATTGTTCTCAAGACATTTGTCCAACAAGTTGCTTGTGGGTTTGGCTTACTGTCTCCCCATCAGAATAGAAGTTCTGTAAGGGCTTGGATTGGGGTTTGGAGGAGTGTTTGTTTATTTGTTTGGGGTTTGGGGTTTTTTGTTGTTGTTGTTTGGTTTATGTTTTGGGTTTTTGAGATAAGGTGTCTTGTATCCACTAGATTTGTGGTTGAAAATGGATTTGAACTTCTGATTCCTCTGCCTCCTCCTCTCCAATGCTAGAATCTCAGGTGTGATTCTATGCTGGAATGTTCATTTTTTTGTGAGTGTATTTTGGCAATAGAACACAATGTTACATAGTAAACAGCGAGTACATGAAAGGCTAGATTAATTGCTCTTTTTTTTTTTTTTTTTAACTACTTTTACTGACATGAACCACCAGCTCCACCAGAGGGAGCCCACAAACAATGTGATGCCCACAGACACTGTTACCAAAGTACATACTATACATACATATCAGTCCTATGCATTAATTACCAATTTAAAAACAACACCCTAGGGCCAGCAAGATGCCTCAGCAGGTGAAGACAGTTGCCTCCAAGCTTGATGACCTGAGTTCAATCCCTAAGACCCACATGGTGCGACAAGAGAATCAATTTCTGCAAGCTATTCTCTGACCCTCATACAAGCTCTACTTACACCCATACACATGCACATGGGTAAATAAATAAATGTAAAAAAAAAAAAAACCAAAAAACAAAAAAATCAGTGTCTTTGTAATATATATATACATATACGTACATACATATATGTATATAATTTCACTATGTAGTCCTGGCTGTCCTGGAACTCTATGTAGACCAGGATGGCTTCAAACTCACAAAGATCTGCCTGCCTCTGCCTCTCTACTGCTAAGATAAAAGACATTCCTCACCATTCCTGGTCTTTGGCATTCTTTGAGAAAAAAAAATCCTTGCTGCTTACTGTAATCTACATGGTCCCTCTTGGCCAGCCCCTCCCAGCTCTCAGTTTGCATGCCTAGCCTCCACTCACACAAAAACCTCTAGCCGAGCCGTCTTTCTTTGTATTTGTGCATTTTGAGGTCATGGTGGCACAAGCCTGTAATTCCAGTTCTGGGGAGACAGAGACAAGAGGATTGACTATTCCAAATTGGAGGCCAGCCTAGTCTCAGTACTGAGACTTTGTCTCAAAAACAAATATATAAAAACCAAAAACTATAGTCCTTGACTTTGAGTCTTACAAGTACACACAGAACCTATAACTGAGTTCACAGTATAGATGAGGTATTGTGTCAGGGAAAAAAATTAAGGGACTTCCTTGAGGTCACATGACTAAGCTGGGGATGGTGACACATGCCTGTAATCCCAGCACTCAGGAGGTTGGGGCAGCAGGTGAGTTCAAAGACAACCTGGGCTACATAGCCAGGCCCTGTTTCAGAAAACCACAGAACAGCAGTTGCCAGTGGAGCCTCTACCATGCAGCCCACCCAAAGTATAACTTTTCCTTTTTCCATGTTTTTATTCTTTTTCTTTCTTTCAGATACTTGTCTGGTTTTCCTGGTGCTCTGTGCTTTCTCACGCTGCCTGCTAAGTGCCCTCCCAGGACCCAGCTCTCTGTCATGGCTGACCTCTGCTCCTAACTCAAAGGCACCCTTCTCTGCTCTGTCTCTCTCTTGGCAGCTGCCAAGGCCTACAGCTTGCCTTCACTGTTGTTTTCTCTTAATCTCTTAAAAAAAATATTCTTGAACTTAATAACAACACAAAAAGAACAAAACAAAACTATCAGTGAGGACTTAAACTAGGTCAGGATGACTTCAGAGCCCAGGGTCTTAAACTGCTGGGCGGAGCTTCCCTCCCACTTCAGGAAGAATAGCAGGAGAGCCGGAGGACAAGGAGGTTTGCATTTACTTACAGGTTTCTCACTGGTTTCATGCCTCTCTCCTCCTCTTCTTCCTCCCCCTCTCCTCTCTGTTTTTTGTTTTTTGGTTTGAGACAGGGTTTACTATATCTCTCTCTGTCCTAAAAGTTTTTCCATCTTTGCTTCCCAATGTGGAATTCCAGGCATACACTATACTTTGATATTATATCCAGTAGAAACGTTTTGTGAGTTTTGATTTTCCTGCCTTAGTACAGTATTTCTGAGGACAAACCTAAATAAATACACCAAAAATGCTGTTATGATTTCTTCAAGCTTAGTTGTATAACACTCACATATCTATATAATTTCTTTTTCTTTTTCTATAGATTAGGACCAATTCACTCAAAATTTAACACAAAAGAAGGCTATTCTAGACATATACTACTAAACAAAGCCAAGGTACAAATCAAAACACAAAACTAAATAAGACAAAACACTAAAATAAGACTGATTATAAGGCCTCTGAATTGAATTATTTCTAGTTTAGTTTTTTTTTTATTTTGTTTTTATTTTTAATTTTTTTGAGGCAGAGTCTCACTATGTAGTAGGGGCTATCCTGGAACTCAAAATATAGACCCGGCTGGCCTCAAACTCATAGAAATATAATCTGCCTATGCCTCCTGAGTGCTGGGCCTAAAGGTATGTATGTACTACTACTCCCAACTTATTTCTAGTTTAAAGATCATGTATGCCCCATGTTTATAATAGTCATCAATGTCATGCTTGACATGACTGAAGAACAATGATCTGGGTTTATATATGTCAGTGTTGTCTATCGTTCTTTGTGTATGTATGTGGGATAAGTTCATATATAGGTGTGGGTTCACATGTATGCATGGACACGTGGAAGTCCAAGGCAGAGGTTGGGAGTCTTCCTCGATCACTCTCTGCTTTATAGATTGTGACTGGTTCTCTCCCTGAACCTAGGACTCCATAGAGAGAAACACACCAAAAAGCATCTGATGGTGTGTTGCAGTTCTTGCTGCTTCCAAGGACTTCTGAGGGCTGCTTGGCAGACTAATGTCAGCTGAGACAGACATACATGCAGAGGCAAGACCTGTGAGGTTATAAATAAGATTTGAGGGACAGTGACAGAAGCTGAGCTAGCTTTGCAATGCTTGTTGGTCTCACGCCTTTGCTGATCTTCGATTTACTGAGGGAGCTACGGCAAAGAACCCCAGGTGTCTCTCCTGCTGACTCGTGCCAAGGCTGAGGCATGACTGTCTCTGATAGATAGTGCCGCTGCTACTGATTTCTGTAAGATAACCCAGCTCTACGGAGCTGGACTGCTGGTGTATCTGTAAAGTGTTTGCGAATGGATAGAGCTGCTGCTGCTGCCAACCTGTGAACTGAACTGCCGATTTCCAGACAACACAAGCAGGAGTTGTCCAAAGAACCTTTCTAAATAGGTCTCTCCCTTTATAAAAAATTTCCCCTATATCCTTTCTTTATTACTACCCTGGTGGGTGGTGGGCTAAAGGGGAGGTTAAAGCATTTAAAAACCATCATTAAAAATAAAGTTTGAAAAAATTAAAGTTACAGGATTGAAAATTGGTGTAAACACTATATATAGAAAATAGTGTTCCTAAAAGAAAATTTAGTGCTGGCCATGCCTTTACTCCTAGCTCTCGGGAGGCAAGAGGAAGTAATTTCAGTGAGTTTGAGGCCAGCCTAGTTTACATAATAAGTTCCAGGCCAGTCGGAGCTACCTTGTCTTCAAAAAAAGGCCAAAATGAAGACTCCAATCTATGTTCAAAGCAAGGGTCAAAAGGTCAAGGGAACACATCTCTAGGTCAAAGGTGGGAGATGACAGAAGAATCACTCTGGAGGATATAAAGAGAATGTAGAGAAGACAGTCAACCAGTAGGAAGGCAAACTGACCTCTGCTGCCAGTCCTCGCTACAGATAGCAGCTACCAGTACCAGATGGGTTAGTTCTCCAATAAAGGTACCTTGACCAGGTGCAGACCAGGTGTACTTGGATGGACACAGCCTTGGGAGAACTCACTGGTTTAGTAAAATATAGTCTACCTGGTGTTAGAAGCAGATGTGGTAGTCTCATCCATGATCCCAGCACTTGGGAGCAAGATGCAAGAGGATTGCCACAAGTTCAAGACCAGCCTAGTCTTCATGCCAAGTTAAAATGCCATCTGTGGTGATTTGAATATGCTTGGCCCAGGGAGTTGCACTACTAAGAGATGTGGCCTTGTTGGAATAGGTGTGGCTCCCTCAAACGGTCCTCTTACCCTTGTGTGTAGTAAGGCACACATTACACAAATAAATGAATAGATAAATAAGTGTAATAAAAGGGGAAGGCCCAATGGAAAGGCCTAGGCCATCAACATGGCACCATTATGAATGGATTAATTCCCCCCTCCCCCTTAAAGTTTTGGTTTTCCCTTCCTCCCCTTCCTTTTCTTCTCTCTCTGTTGGGGATTGGTCTGGTGCAGCTATGTATTCAGATGCTAAATACTGGTCCCCCCTGGTCTGGTTGTCCCCCACCCCCATGAGCACACCCTCAGGTACACACCAAGTGATGCTACTTAAGCCTTGCTCCCTAATTTAAAGCTATTGGTTAAATAAAAATGGCTACAGCCAGTTCCAGGGGAGAATAAAGGAGCAGGCTTTCAGTTCCCAGGCTAACAGTCACAGGGAGGGATGACAAGGAGCAAGAGAGGGGGAAGAAAGAGGAGGAAGGAGAAAGGAGAGAGGAGGGGGCCATGAGAGGAGATGGACCATGAGCACACAGCCAAGGGAAGTGTGCCCCAAGGACAGGCTGGTGGAGCAGAAATAACCCAGGTGAGACTCACAGCAAGCAACAAGGGACGTCCGGCTGGGATGTTACTTAGAACCTCACAACCTGCCCAGCCTAGGCTTATAGCTTGAAAATAAAATATCAAGATTTTGTGTCTTTTATAGGGGCTAGTTAGAATAGATAATTCATTTATACCTCACGGCTTCCCCCTCTGCTCCTCTTCCCCTCCCCCTCTTCTTCTTCCCTCCTCCTCTTTCTTCTTCTTCTTCTATAAATAAGGTCTTATGTAGCCCAGGCTAGCTTTGATCTGGCTAAGTAGTCAAGGATGACCTTGACTTCTGGTCCTCCTGAGTTTTGTAGCTAGTTCAGAAACACCACACTGGGCCTCACACTACTTTATTTTCCCACATCAGGGTTGTGCTGGGACTTTCCCTCATTGGGGGTGTAGGTGTACTTTTGGGCTACTTTATTGGGTTCTTGTATCTACAACCCTTCCAACCTTTATTCTACCCCAATTCCTTCCAACCCCCCAACACTAGGTTGGAGAGAAAGAAAATTAGAGGGGAAAGAGAATCTGGACCTCTTCCTGCTGATTAGGGGCAAGTCCAATCTTTGTTGTCAGAATATCCAGCTATCCAGCTATCCCGCTATCCCGCTATCCCGCTATCCAGCAGCAGCAGCTGTTACAGGCCCTCTTGGGGCTCTCCTATTTATACCCTCTCCAGAGTCCCTAGAATTGAATTCTTTGCAGATGGCAAATAAATAAATAAATAAATAAATAAATAAAAATAAAATCATAACCCACAAGAGCATGAGATTCTGTTAGTGGCAGTGAACAAACTGAAGCAGCCCCATATCCCACACCTGGGATTAAAACAAAAACATATCTACATAACAAAACTGGGTTTTTAGGAAACCAAAATCCTTACTGGAGGTAAGGGGAGCCTGGAGAGATGGCTCAGCCGTCAAAAGCATTTGCTGTTCTTACAGAGGACCCGAGTTCAGTTTCCAGCACCCTCAGAGCTGCCTGTGATTCCAGCTCCAGGGCATCCAGCGCCCTCTGCTGGCGACCATGAGTTCTGTGGTAACATGCACATGACCCCCACACACAAACACCTTGTCCTAATTAGGGTTTATTGCTTCAATGAAACACCATGACCAAAACAACTTGCAGAGGAATGGGTTTATTTGGCTTACACTTCCACATCATTGTGGGGCAGTGGGCTGTGAGTGGCAGCTGGGTACCTAGTCGACCTCCTTGGAACCCAGGAGACCCTAAAGAGATGGTAGGAGTTTGGCTCACTCCTGGGCCCCCTGGCTGCTTTCACTTAGCTTCAGCCCTCCACAGCCCCTCCCAAAGAGAGGTTTGAGGCCAAAGGTCACGTAGGGAGTGTGACAAAGGCCACAAAGCCTCAAGACATCTCCATATTCATGAGATACCTAAAGGCCTGAGAGCATAGCCAATTAAGCATTCGTTCCCAGACCCTCCTCCTCCTCTTAAAAGGTATTTAACCTCAGGCCCACCCTGAGAACTCTGGGTATAGCTTCATCCATTTTCCGCCACGACAATAAAGATCTTAAGACCATATCTTAAGACCATGGACTACCTCTCCTTTTGGGGGCCCACTGTGGAGAAGGTCTTCAACTACAGAGCCGCCATCTAATCTCCCCTGCTATGTTTCAGCCACGGAGGCCACCAACTCAGGCAAGCTAGCGGAGCCAGCCATGACCCAGCCAAGAGAGTCGCCATGACCAAGAGTCTCTTCCCTACGGGAAGCTGCTGGAGCTCGTTCCCCTCACCCCTTCGGCTGCGGGTCAGTCCAGCCTGAATGCCCCATCTCAGCCTTTCCATGGCCTCTCAGCAGCCCTTGAGAGGCCAAGGGTCTGAAACCAGTCGGTCCCTGGCCGCCTCCTGGACCTCGGATTTCCAACCTAAGAGCTCTGGCCCCCAGGGGGTCTCAGACTGTGTTCTATCCACCCCGAGCAGAGCCCTGCGGCTTCTCACAACCCCATGTCTGTGTGGCGTGGAGAGAACACAGTTGAATTCCCGCACCTCTGCTGCCCTGAGCCTCAGCCCCTTGGGGTGGCAGACACTCGGGACCCACAATTCAGCCCAACAGGACCCACGCCCACACTCAAGACACAGCCCAGCTGACACGCTGTCCTGTGGCTGTTTAGACTAAAGGACATTGAGGCCCTTCCAAGGCTGTTTTCTTGTCCAGTCTTTTTTTTTCTGCCCTTGGGTCTTCACAATGCCCGAAGCTATGCGCACCACAGCCCAACACATCATGGTTCATCACTGAAGGAAGTCAGGACAGGAACTCAAACAGGGCAAGAACTTGGAGGCAGGACCTGATGCAGAGCCATGGAGGAGCGCTGCTTACTGGCTTTCTCAGCTTGCTCTCTTAGAGAACCTAGGACCACCAAGCCCAGGGATGGCACCACCCACAATGGGCTTGGCCCTCCCACATCAATCACTAATTAAGAAAATACTCTACAGGCTTGCCCACAGCCCAATCTCATGAAAGTATTTATTCAATTGGGGTTTCTCCTCTCAGATGGGTTTAGCCTCTGTCAAACTGATATAAAATCAGCCAGCACACACAATTAAAATTGATTTTTAAAAATTATTTTGTTACTTTATATGTATTAAATGTTTCAACTAAAAGGAAAAAAAAAGTGTTTCAACTATGTGTGTACACAGGGCGCGCGCGTGTGTGTGTGTGTGTGTGTGTGTGTGTGCCAACAGAGTCCAGAAGGAGGTGTTGCATCTCTTAGAACTTGAGCCCCAGGCAATTGTGAGTCTTCTGCAAGAACAGTATTGCACATTCAACTCTGGATCTTATGCCCAGCCTCCCTTCCCCTCCGTGGCTCTTTTTACTAGAACTTAAATGTAAAGTGAACCAACAATGGACAGGAGGGCAGGGTGGGGCTAGAACCCGGGTCTCTTTCCATCTTGGCATGACTTCATCTTCAGTGGCAGTAAGGACACGATGTTCCTCACCTCTGAACCTCAGTCTCTTCAGCTACACAGAGGAGTGCCTCCCTCTTAACTCGGAAAATTCAGGTACCTGGCGCAGAACAGACAGGGATGATGTCAGCATCCTTCCGGTCCGTTATTGTCTCAAAGAACCCCCAACAGCATCCGGAAGGATGATCCCAGCCAAGCAGGAAACAGTAAGGCTTGCCCTTTCCTGTTGCTCCCTTGACTTTCCCACAGTCACACCCTCCTTCACTTCCCTGAACTTCATTCACTTTGTAGTTGGGGATGGAAAATGGGAAGACACGAGATCTCAGAGAGGCTTGTCTCCAGGGATTCAGCTCAACCCAGAGCGGTGATGCTCAGATGCTATTTGGTCATGAGCCAGAGTTGCTGTTTTAGAAAAACACATCCGTTCTGGGCTCCGCTACCTCAGGGAAACTCAGTAAGTTCTCGAAAGCACAATAAAATGACTCACGAGCTAGAGAACAGGAGTTCTGAGGAAAATTACAGAGCCCAGAATGGTTACATTAAGAAAGCAAAAGGCAGAGGGAACAATGGAACTGTTGAAAATCCACTCAGCTGCAGGGCTGGATGTATACCTGAGTCCCAGGGCATATGAGATTGAGGCAGAAGAGTTGCTACTAGTTCAGGCATGAGGCCAAGGCAGGAGAATAGCTTCTAATTCAGGCATGAGGCTGAAGCAGGAGAATTTCGACTAGTGCAGGGCAAGCTTGGCACAACTAACAAAACTCTGGTTTTTGTTGTTGTTTTAAAAAAGACTCACAGAGTTGAGGGTGTGGCTCGTGTGCATGCATGAGGGTCCTTATGCGCACGCACATGCCCGCAGAGGGTCCTCATGCGCACGCACATGCCCGCAGAAGACAGGATAGATAGGTCGATGCGTAGATTTGAAGGAATGAATGGCAGGGAATTAGAAGGATCTTGGCAAGTCTCTTGAGGCAGGAGCCTGAAATAGGAGGCCCTTGCCTGCCTGTATATATGTGTGCCGCCTGCATGCAGTGCTCATGACGGCTAGAAAGGAGTCAAATCCCCCTGGGATTAGAGGAACAAATCAAAGGAGCTAAGGAGAATGTCAACAGCCAAGACAGAAAGGGGCAAGAAACTTCTAGTCTCTCTGGGGCAGTTTTAAGTATATAACAGAATCACATGGAGGAGTTGTTAAAACAGACTTCTGGAGCTCAGTCCCAGAATTCCTGAATCAGTACAGAGCGGGGGTGGGGGGGTGGGGGGGGGGGGGGGGAGAAGGACCCAGAGCTGTGTATTTCTAACAAGTTCCCAGATGGTAGTGTGACAAGATCCAAATGAAAGGACCACTTGAGGGAGGGAGCACGGAATGAGTCAGTTCCTCTTCCCCCGCTGACCCCCAGAGTCTCTACCCACTGAGAAATTCTAGCTGACCCAGGATTGAGTAACTTCTGTGACCAGAGAGAAGAAATCTCATGACTGGCAGCCTTGTGGGTATTTAATGAGTGGGGAGGGAAGTTCTCCGAAGGCAGGGCCAATGGACACACAAAACTAGATGTCTTCAAAGCTAGTATTGAACATGCTCCCCCATCGGGAGCAAGGTCTTCTCCAGCAGTTTCTATCACAGCTAAAAGTTCTAAAAGGCCGGGCAGTGGTGGCGCACGCCTTTAATCCCAGTACTTGTGAAGCAGAGACAGGTAGATCTCTGTGAGTTTGAGACCAGCCTGGTCTTCAGAGTGAATTCCAGGACAGTAAAACCCTGTCTCAAAAAAACAAACCAATCAAGTTCTAAAAGAAAGTATGGGCTGTGGCAGGGGGGGATACAGACTCCTACACACCAGTATCTCTGTTCAAACTTTATTCAATTTCTGGACCAAGAAAAGAGACTTCTGCCATGGCTGCTTTGTTGAATACAGAAGCCTAGAGGATGCAGGAGACTGCACTGGGTGCCCTTTGGACCAGATAGGCCTCTGAACAGAACTTGTGCCACTGTGAATCTCAACTTAAGAGAGGCTGATGGACCGACCGGGATTGTTGTTCTAGTTATCTTTGCATCACTGTGACAGGATGTCACACAGGAACAACCCAAAGAAGGAAAGGTTCATTTTGGCTCATGGTTAGAGATGGTTAGGTCCCCAGGGGCTAGGTCTGAGGTTGCTTGCCCTTGTGGTTGGTGGCAGGAGCATAGGACACAAGAGTTTCTTACCCTCACAGCAGACAGGAAGCAAAGTAAAAAGCCATCCCCCTCTTTAACCTAGCCAGGTCCCACCTGCTTCAATTTTCCCAAACTCCCCAAATGCTACCACTACCCAAGGACCAAACCTCAAGTGCATGAGCTTATGGGGACTTTGCACATCCAAACCGTAGCAATAATTGTCCCTTAGAAGTTCAACATCTCGGCCAGGCGGTGCTGGCGCACGCCTTTAATCCCAGCACTTGGGAGGCAGAGACAGGCAGATTTCTGAGTTCGAGGCCAGCCTGATCTACAGAGTGAGTTCCAGGACAGCCAGGACTACACAGAAAAACCCTGTCTCAAAAAACAAAACAAAAAAAAAACCGAAACCAAACAAAAAAAAAGTATGTAAGTGTATGTGAATATATATATATTTTTTTATTTACACTGGAACAACTATGATTTTTGTAGCCAATAAAATGTTTTTTTTTTTTTTTAATTCTGTAATTGTTAGCAGTTTGCCTAAAGCACGATTAGTTGTTATATAATTCTCTTTAATTTACAAAAACACACAGGAAAGGACCCAAGATTTTAATTTTGTTTAAAAAAAAAAAAAAAAAAAAACCCTTAGGGAGGCAGAAACAAATGGATGTCTATGAGTCTGAGTCTAGCCTAGGCTACATAGTGAGCTCTGGGCCAGCCAGGGATATATGAGACAATGTCTAAAAACTAAAATGCAAACAACAAACTTAGACATTTTATATTTTTGCCTCTTTCTTTTTTCTAATGTTAAAGAACAAAGATTTAGAGCTGGGATGCAACTCAGCTAGTAGACGGCTCATCTCACAGGCTGGGGGGTGGGGGGAAGAACAGGGGAGGGGCAGGGGAGGGGAAAGAGAGAGAGGAAGCAAGCTTTTGCTTTTTATTTCTTAACCTTGTAACAAATACCGTGGTGGGCCCCTCAACCCCAGCCGTAGATCATTCCTGGGGCCAGATGAATGCTGACCTGTGTTTACCTGGCTCAGTTCCTCTGCTGTCTGTTGGAATCTGGGGTCAAAAGCACAGAGATTGGATGTGGAGGAAGCACTTCCCAAAGGAAGACAGGCCAGGCATCCATAGCTGACCATAGAGCGAGGGGCCGAGGTCCCATGTTGGGAGCTGACTTTAAGCAGAAATCGACTAGATCATCTTTGCAGCCATCTGGAACCATATACCCTGATAGAGACTTGTTTTTCAAAAGCCTACAACGGCTGACGCACACTCTGATAAACATCTTGTTTATCCCACTTAGCTTGTTTTGCTGTTTAGTGCCCCCAGCTGCATGGTGCACGTGGTAAAATGTCTTCACCTGTGTTCTCCTGCTTGTGCTTATAAATACCCAGGATTTTCTTGTAATAGAGTCAATAGGGAAATAAAGGAGGAACCAGACTTGACTACACACTCTGGTTTGTCTCAATTCTTCGAATCTCTTGCCCCTCCATCCCCACTCTCTCTCTTGACCAGAGCACTTAGCCCCAAAGCGTGGGGCAGTGTGGACAGCAACATTAGTGGCTCCCAAAGCGTGGGGCCACCAAGTGTGGAGAGGGCAGACCTCAACAGTCCCAGCCTGGTGCCTGACGGTGGTTCTCTGAGAACACAGGAGGAAAGACTAGAGGGGTTAGACTTTCTGGAAGGCCTGCTCTGTGCCTCCCACGAATTGCAGAGGAAGATGGTGGCAGAGCCTACACCAATCTCTCCATTTCTTCTGGTTCCAAACTCTGTGTGGTTAGCATTGAGAGGACAGACGCGGATCAGAGAGGCCACTGTAGAGAGACGCTGCACAGTACTAATAATGAAGGGTGTATGGAGGCAGCATGGAGCCTCACTTATTCAATCTGGGAGAAGAAATCAAAGAGGACCTCCTGGAGGAGGAGGTGTTTTAGCGAGATTGTCAAAGCAATGAAGAAATGACTTACGTAAGCAGGGGAAACCAGAGTTTCAACTCTGATCCGTCACTCTTTCCCTGCTGGGGACTTTCTCACACCCCCACCCCCATCTCCTTCCCTTTCCCAACTCTGCCACTCAGAGTCATCAGCTCTATCCACAGTGGGGCTTTCCAGAGACTTTGTCACACTGGTTGGGAGGGTGGGCTACAGCAGCACTCTCGCACTCTCTCCACAACTTCCCCTCTTAGGAGGAAGAGCTATCTTTTCTTTTTTCTTTTCCAGGGTTTTGTATATGGGCACAGGTATGTGCCATGCATGTGGAGGCCTGGGGCTAATGTCCTGATAGCTTCATTCTTCCATCTGATTCACCGAGGCAGGGTCTCTAAATCAATCCCAGAGTTCCCTGATGTGATTAGTCCTGCTAGCCACCTTGCTCTGAGGATCCTGGCTCTGAACTCCCCTCTTAGCAATCACATGGCAAACCCTTATAACGGCTGAGCCATCTCTCCAGCCCGGAGTTATCTTATTCATAAAAATACATTGAGTAACTTGACAATGGTGATTGTTGTGTTTTATAAAGAAAAAGAAGCCAAGGATATGCTTGGTGGAGACATGGTGGTGCAGACCCATGTTGAGCCATCCCTTCCCCCTGAGGGACCAGCCACATGACTGTATAGTATAGAATAGAGTTTATCTAGGGCATGGGGGGGGGGGGGGGGGAGAGAGACAGAGACAGAGAAACAGAGAGAGACAGAGAGACAGACAGAGAAAAGAGTTGAAGAGTAGTGAGCACGTGGAGGAGGGAAGGGGAATGGGGAGAGAGGAGAAAGAGGGTAAGGGGAGAAGAGAAGAGCAAGAGAGTGAGGAGGGGGCAAGCAGCCCCTTTTATAGTGAGTCAGGCACAACTGGCTGTTGCTAGGTAACTGTGGGGTGGAGCCTAGACAAAATGCCAACAGTGATGGATGGTAAACATCTCTGTGACTATTCTAGAATGCATTGAATTGTATGCTTTCAACATGTCAATTAAATATTATGCAAATTATGTATCAGTAAAATTACTTTTTAAACAATAGTAGATGGTCTGGTGGTAGAACAGTTGTTTAACATGCAAGGCTCTGGGATTGGATCCCTAGGATTGGGGGAACACTCATAGTGGCTTAAGTAACAAAGGAAGTATTGTCTGATGACCGTGGGGCTGTTGCAACCAAAGCCTTGCCATTTTGCAGCCACGGGACACACGTCTTTATCTTCCTGAACCGAATTTTCCTCATTGTAAGGGGAAATTAAAATTTTTATTACATTTATTTCTTTGGTGTGTTTCTGTGTGTGCCCACCTATGTTAACATGTATGGAAGTCCGAGGACAGCTTGCTGGAGTTGGTTCTCTTTCCACCATGTGGATCCCAGGGATTAAGCTTGCTTTATCAGGCTTGGCAGCAAGCACCTTTACTGTAGAGCTTGTCAGAGAGAACTAACCATCGGGTCAAAGTCCAAGAGTCAGTCCTTCCTCCCTTCCTTCCTCCCTCCCTTCCTTCCTTCCTTCCTTCCTTCCTTCCTCCCTCCCTCCCTTCCTTCCTTCCTTCCTTCCTTTTTCCTTCCTCCCTCCCTTCCTTCCTTCCTTCCTTCCTTCCTTCCTTCCTTCCTTCCTTCCTTTTTCCTTCCTCCCTCCCTTCTTTCCTTCCTTCCTTTCTCCCTCCCTTCTTTCCTTCTTTCCTTCCTTCCTTCCTTCCTTCCAAAGTCCAAGAGTTCTTAGTTCTTTCTTTCTTCCTTCCTTTTTCTCTTTCTTCCTTCCTCTTCTCTCTTTTTTCTCTCTCTCCCTTCCTTCCTTCCCTCCTTCCTTCCTTTGTTTCTTTCTTTATTGTTGTTTATTTGTTTGTGAGACAGTTTCATGTAGCCTACATAAGCCTGATCTCCATATGTAGGCAATAATGATGACCTTTGGGTCCTTCTGCTTCTGCCTCCTGAGTGCTGGGCCCATGCCTGATCTGTGAGGTTCTAGGAATCAAACCCAGGCCTTCCTGTGTGCTAAACAAGCACTCTATGAACTGAGATACCCAACCATGCAGCTCTCAAGGCAGAGAGAGGATCATAAAACAGTCACAGAGAACACAAAATCCCAGAGGCTTGGAGGAAGACAGGCAGAGGGATTTTACCTCGGATCTCAGTCCTAGTTCATTTTCTGTCATTAACCCAGAATATTTGAGTGTAGCTGGAGAGATGGCCCAGATAAGAGCACTTGCTGCTCTTGCAGAGGCTCAAATTCAGTTCTCATCACCCTGGTCAAGTGACTAACTACAACCTGTAGCTCCAGCTCTATGGGATCCAGTGACCTCTTCCAGCCTCCACTGGTATCTGGACACATGTGCACATGCTAATTCACACACACACACATGCGCATATGTATAAAAGTAAAATCAATCTTTGAGGGTATTTATAAAGACAGCTTGTTTAGACCAGGAGGCTAGAAGGCTAAGATCAGATGACCCCCATCACTTCAGCCTGGTAAAGGTCCCCTTGACTGAGTCACCCCATGAGGAGAGAGGGAGAGATCACATGATGAGACTAGATCATTCACATGACCCCTCTTCCCACCCCCAGCTCGTTCATTTTCTAGTTTTAGAGACAGGATCAGGTGTAGTTCAAATTGGCTTCAAATTCACCATGTAACCTTGAATTTGGATCCCTGTCTTTTGTTTGTTTTGTTTTGTTTTTCGAGACAGGGTTTCTCTATGTAGCCTGCCTCTGCCTCCCAAGTGCTGGGATTAAAGGCATGCGCCACCACCGCCTGGTTTGGATCCCCGGCTTTACCACGGTAGTGCTGGGATTACAGGCATTCATCACCATATCTGGTTTATGGGCTCCATGCACGCTAGGCAAGCACACTACCCACTGGACCACCTCCCCAGCCCCGGTTCATAAACATGAGAGATGAGCACTACTCAATAACGTACACAACTAATTCTACTAATTCTAAAGCAGAGAAATCCAGGAACTAGACCTGCTCTTTGAAAGCAATTCATTCTCTCAAGAACCAACAAGAGGGACGGAGAGATGGTTCAGGGGTTCAGCAGAGCACTCAGGTCCAGTTCTCTGCATTGGCTTAGTGACTCGCAGCCCATCTCTGACTCCAGTTCCAGGAAATTCGATGCCCTTTCATAGTTTCCCCAGCTCTTACCACACCGGAGACCAGGCCTCCAGCACAGGAGCTTTCAGGAGACAAACCACAGCTGATCCCAAATCACTTCCCATTCACTGAACAAATGTACTGAATATCTTCCCGCATGCGAGGTCAAGGTACAGGTGCACAAGAAAGAGGAGAGACTTCCTGCTCCCAAGAGACCTACAATATATCAAGGAATAGATACTAAGAGGAAATAGAAGTCACAGTTGCAAGGTGGCGTCTGTAATACCAGCAGGTAGGAACTAAGGCAGGAGGAGCATTACAAGTTTAAGGCCAGCAGTGGTGGCGCACACCTTTAATCCCAGCACTTGGGAGGCAAAGGCAGGTGGATTTCTGAGTTTGAGGCCAGCCTGGTCTACAGAGTGAGTTCTAGCACAGCTAAGGCTATACAGAGAAACCCTGTCTCAAAAAACCAAAACAACAACAACAACAACAAAAAGTTTAAGGCCATCAAGACCCTGTCTCACAACTATGAATTATTGCTATTATTTCAGGAAGGGAGGACTCCTGTACATGCTTTCAAAACAGAGAAAGGAGACAGAGATGGTTGAAAAGGCAGCTCTTTCTTTCTTTCTTTCCTTCTTTCTTTCCTTCTTTGTAGCTTATTTATCATACTCATTACACTGTGACGAATTGAGGGGACATGGCATTAGGAAGACTGCCAGGACCAACTTTTGTTTTCCAGAAAGGGAGGGCTTTTTCCACTGGGTGCTGAGCTGTGTTCTGAAAACTCAGGAGTGTGGGCATGAGGAGTTCTGGGGCAGAGATTATGGTCAAGTCCCTGAGGTGGAAGGAGGTTCTTTACTCATGAACCAGCAAGAAAGGAGCCTCAATCTTTGGGCAGGGATAAGGGAGGGAGGAAAGGAGGGAAGAAGGGAAAGAGGTAACAAGCAGATCTCCATGAGGTTCGGTGAGAAACTTGGAAAGCTTCAGGTCCATTGAGAAATCACTGAGAGGTTCTGTTCAGAGACACAGCATTTTTAAATTACTCTGAGCAAAGTGTGCTAGCCCAAACCTGTAATCTCAGGAAGATTGCTGTGGGTCTGAGGTCAGTCTGGGCCATGGGATGAGTTCCAGACCAGAGCACGCAACAAAGATGTCTCAAAAGCCAAATTTTAATTAATTCAAATAAAAGAACACTCCGGCCACTGTGTGAATTCGGGGCATGGAGGGCTGGGTGAGGGGACTGTTACATAGGTCCAGGCCAGCTGTACTGGCAGTCAGAGCCAGGCTGTTCATGGAGGCCATGGTGAGGAAGAGTGAGAGTCTGGATCTATTTTGACAGTTCCACTTCCTGGTTCTGGTTCCTCATAGAGTCAGCCTTTTTCATCTTGCCCCTGAGTTTATCCAAATTCCCCCTTTGATCTCCTTCCTGCCCTCACTCTTACCCCTGTTTCCTTTTTGCTTGAGTAAGCTAATGTGTAAGAGGGGGTCTGTTATTTACGTTCAAATCACCCTGATAATGAGACTTACAGGCTCTCAAGCCTGCTCCAGTTCCCCCACCACACAGCGCCACCAGCCCAGCAGTAAGGAACAGGTTTTGACTTGTGAGTAATGCACGTAGGAATGGCCAATCTCCTGAAGAAAACCTTCCAGAGAACTTCTGAAGGGAGCAGTCCAAGATGGCTTACCTTGTGGTATGGAAAGAATGCTTATGGTCTGCCCAGAGATGTCTACCACACCAGATAAGCAGTACAGGTAACACTCACAGGCACTGACATGTGTAGCTTATGTGTCCGGCTTTGTTCTAAAGAGTTTGCGTGTATTAGCTCATTTAAGCCTCAGGGAAATCGTAAGGTGTAGGCTGTCACTGTACCTATTTTTACAGATAAGAATCACAAAACTGGGGCTGGGGTTTAGCTATGCAGTACAATGCTAGTCTGGATGGGTGAGCCTCTGGGTTTGGTCCTCCAAACACATACACAAGAAGAAAACTCACAAGCCAGGCAGTGTTTGTGCATGCCTTTAATCCTAGCATTTGGGAGGCAGAGAAAGGCAGATCTCTGTGAGTTTGAGGCCAGCCTGGTCTAAAGAGAGACTTACAGCACAGCCAAGGCTACACAGAGAAACCCTAACTCGAAAAAGCAAAATAAAATAATTCATAAAATGAGTGTGCGGGTTAGCCCAGCTGTTCTGGCTTCACACTCTCAACTGTTTCCTGAGACGGTTGAAATCAAGTTGTGCTAGGCTCTGAGATATTCCACATTGTATAAAACAATGGCTATGCCTTGCCCTGAAGGTCTCCACTGTAAAAGCAGCTTTTGACTCTGTCTCAAGGGTAGAGAACGACTTTAGCTGGGCTGGCCCAGGACTGTCTATCAGTCTCCACCCCTCCAGCACAGACTGGTAAGTGCCTTATTCCTGAGGAGAGATGGTGAATTAACACCATGGGGACACACAGTTGGATTAAAACCATGTTAGGGGGCTGGAGAGATGGCTCAGTAGTTAAGAGCACTGACTGCTCTTCCAGAAGTCCTGAGTTCAATTTCCAGCAACCACATGGTGGTTCACAACCATCTGTAATTGGATCAGATGCACTCTTCTGGTGTACACTGAATTCAGTGCATTTACTGTATACAGGGTACTCATATACATAAAATAAGTAAATAAGTCTTTTAAAAAAACCATATTAGGAGGAAGCTTGAGAGATAGCTCAGTGATTAAGTGTGTGTACTTTTCTTGAAGAGGATCTGGGTTCAGTTCTCAATACTGACATCAGGAGCTCACAACACCTGTTACCCCAGCTCCAGGGGGATTCAATGCCTTTGTCCTTTGCAGGTACCTGTGCACATATGCACATATCCTCATACACACGCATACACTCACATATTTACACACACACACACATAATTAAACCTAAAATAACTCTTAAAAAATATTAAGAAACCAAGCCCAAGAACTTAGTGGATACTCCAGACCAAGAAAAGGGTGTACCTCCCTCACTTGGACTCCATCGTGTGAGAGACACCTGACACTACAATGGTCCCACATCAGCCTACCACCATCTGATCCTTGTCATGTGTGTGGTAACACTTTTGAGAGTTCTGGAATTTCTGGCCCTTTAAAAAACACAAAAATATAAGACTGTGCTTTCCTTTTAATCCCAGGTGTGGGGGGCGGGGCTGCTTCTGACTGTCTCCAGCAGCTGACTGTGATCTACCTCGTGCTCTAGCAGAAGTGTGGTTTTGCCAGCTGCAGATAGTTTCTGTGACTGTGTGATGTTTAGAGCTGAGAACTCTTTAGAGGGTATATAATGCTAGGGCCTGAAGAGATGGGTGGGTGGTGGTTGGGCATTTAGGGAGGTTGGTTGTGGTTTGTTCGCAGCTGTGGCCAAAGACGAAGCAAAAGGAACAAAATTAGATTCAGGGCTGGCTCTCTTTTTCCCTCTAACCTTGTTTCTCTCCTATCTAGTGTTGGGAGGGGGGGGGTGAGTTGAGAGGGGAGGGGATAAAGGCTGGGAAAACCAAGAACCCACAGAATAGCAAAGACGAGCTACATGTGTGCATCAAGAACCAACAGGCAGGGGACTCCCCAGCTTCATCTCTGCTCCCCACTCAGCTGCCTTCCCACTCACCTGTTCCCTCTCTGGCCTTGAACCTAGACCTGGACCCAGACCCTAGTGCTGACTCCCTCCTCCCAGATGAACTCCTGCAGACCCTCCCTCCAGACACTGGTCTGGTTCCTATCTTAAGACAGACTCATCCTCGGTCTACCCTGGAGACCCTTGAACTCTGCTGCAGCCTCTGGAACTTGTATTCATTCATGACTCATATGAATGCATAGAGATTTATAGCTGTATTTAATGTATGCTATATGGTGTGTGATGTGAAAGTTCGTATAAATTAAGGGAAAAAAGAACCTGCCCTGTCCTTGACCAGGTCACCATGGGAGGTAGGACTGTATAACACATTTCTGTCATTAAAACTGCTAAACTTTGCTGCGTAGCAGTGGTGCACGCCTTTAGTCTCAGCTCTCGGGAGGCAGAGGCAAGCTGGTCTCTGAGTTTGAGACCAGCGTGATCTACAGAGCCAGTTCCAGGACAGCCGGTGTTACACAGAGACACCCTGCCTCAAAAAAAAAAAAAAAAAAAAACAAAAATAAAAAAGCTGCTAACCTTGTGATTCTGTTGTGATTTTGTTGTGCCTTAACAAATTCTAACATTGTGGAAAGACACAGATGCTTTTGTTTAGGTTTCTAACGCAGTACGCTCATGACCTAGTATCTGGTGTAGCTCATGCTGGCTTTGAACTTGCTAGGTAGCTCCTGATTCTCCTGCCTCTGCTTCCACAGTGCTGGGATTACAGGCAGCTTGTGCCACCTAAGCCCAGTGATGTGTTGGTAGGAACCAGACGCAGCTTTGTGTCTACTAAGCAAGCATTCTCCCAGCCAAGCCGCATCCTCAGCCCAGTACACTTTATTGAACAGGACTGACTTACTCACTGTGGCAAGCTTAGCATCCCTGGCCTCAAACACCTCCACAGCCCTGAGCAGATATATCACATATTGTTGTGTCCTTTTTATAGACGAGGAAAGCAGACCCCAGGAGGTGGCATGGCTTGACCACCATGCTGGGCAAGTAGAAGGAGAGGCATCTTTATTACTCTAACCTCTAGTCCCGTGCCTTTTGCTACCCTGACTTACTTAAGGTGAAGAAAAAAGGCAATTGAGGGACACATGAGGGATGAGGGGAAAGCCCTATGAGGCAGAGGCTAACAGAGGCTCACGAGCTGCTGGGAGCCACTCTAGGCTGAAAAGGCAAAGACTGGCAGGAGTCAGTAAACCTTCCCTTACACAGGGATGGCAAAAAGCAGAGAAGCAGAGAAAGACATGTACTAGCTGAGTTTTGTGTCAACCTGACACAAGCTAGAGTCATCAGAGAGGAAGGGGCCTCTGTTGAGGAAATGCTTCCATGAGATCCAGCTGTAAGGCATTTTCTCAATTAGTGATCAGTAAGGAAGGGCCCAGTCCATTGTGGGTACCATCCCTGGGCTGGTGGTCCTGGGTTCTAAAAAGAAAGCAGGCTGAGCAAGCCAGTAAGCATCACATGACCCTTGCATCAGCTCCTGCCTCCAGGTTCCTGCCCTGCTTGAGTTCCTGTCCTGACTTCTTTTGGTGATGGACAGTGATCTGGAAGTGTAAGACAAATGAACTCTTTCCTCCCTAACTTGCTTTTTGGTCATGGTGTGTCACAGACCGCTCTGCCCCATGCTTGGGGCCTGAACACATGATACCTTGTCTCCAAAAAGGCATAACAATTCCTTTAAGCTTTTAGGGGATTGAGTAAAAAGCACATCCTGCTCTTGAGGGCCTTAGTTAAGTTCTCAGTGCCCACTTCAGGTAGTTCATTACTACCTGTAACTCTGCTCCAGGGGATCTGACGCCCCTTACTGGACTCCAAATGCACCTGCATTCACACATGCTCATACCCACACACATGAACATAATTTAAAAGAAAAAATTTAAAAACAATGATTAAAAAACTTGAAAAGAATCAAGTTGTCAGCTGGGCAGTGGTGATTCACACCTTTAATCCCAGCACAAACAAACAAACAGACAAACAAAACCCAAATACCAGGGTAGTACAAATGTGGGTGACCGTTACAAAGTTCTTTCAGCCAACTGAATGTCACAGACCACTGAGTCAAAACAAAACAAAATAACAACAACAAAAACAAACAACAAAAAGAGAAAAGCAGAAGGCCACTGCATAGATTATCACCTCACTCAGCTGGAACTCCTCTCCATCAACCCTGCCCTGACCCCTAACTCTGCTATTTTTTTTACCACATTTGGGGCCTTTGAACTTGTGGAAGATTCTGACTCAGCCTGTCACCCCTCAGTCATGGTTCCGCTTTCTCCTGCCGACTTCAGCAGGAACGCCCTGTATGAGTTCGGGCCATTGTATGGCCTGGTCAGCAATCACTTGTTTGTGAGATTGAATTCCTTCAAGCTAGGAGAAAGACTCAAAGGCCAAGAGTCACTCAGAACCCAAGATAATAATCACAGTCACCTAATAGGATGTGGACAGGGGACCTTTACCTGCCTCTCTATCTAGGGAGACACCATATTGTATTATGCCCAAATGAATGTGAGTCCTCCTGACACATAGAAGTGACAAAGGAAGATGAACCCAGTTCATCACTCCCAGACCTCTCACCTGGATCAAAGATATCAGAAAGGAATCAGAATGTGGAAAGAAAAATGTTATGAAGAGACAACCCTGAGATAAGGGATTAGCTACCTTACCCTCTGCTAGATTGGTTTGAGCAAGGCTAAAGAGCTCAGCAGGTGAGTGAGATTGAAATGTCCAACCCCAAATGCAGCACGTAACACATCGATCATTGTGAGGGAAGGTAAGTGAGAAACGGGAGTCCCTGGGTAATTTCTCCCTGACCATATTCGACCCAAAATCAAAGCACTGATTAGCTATATGTAACAGAAGAGGAAAACACTCTTATTGCTGGAAATAGAGAGCTGCTGACAAGATTAATCTGTTCCAACCAACCCTGCAAAAGAAACCCTAATCTTCAGTAGTCTGCCCTTGTCACTGTCCCACAGTTAATTGCCCATTGTCCAGACACCCTTTCTCACAGTCTTTTCCTGTCTTCACAGTTCACGACTCCTGTTAAAATGATATAAACCAGAGCTGAGGAGATGGCTCAGAGGTTGGGAACACTGGCTGATCTTCCAGAGGTCCCGAGTTCAATTCCCAGCAACCACATGGTGGCTCACAACCATCTGTAATGAGTTCTTCTGGTGTGTCTGAAGACAGCAATAGAATACTCATATACATAAAATAAATAAATAAATAAATCTTTTTTAAAAACTATACAAAGCAGACACACAAGCACATGCTGCTAATTCAGCACTTGGGAGTCTCAGGGAGAAAGATTGCAAGTTCAAGACCAATCTAGGCTACATAGCAAGATTCGACCACAAAGCAAGTAAATAAGATGCAGGGGCTAGAGATGGACCACATCTGTCATCGTACGACTTGGGAGGCAGAGGCAGGAAGACCACGATCATCCTTGGTTCCATAGCACATTTCAGACTGATTTGGGCTATGGTAAGCTCCATCTTAAAAAATGAAAACCAAGCCATGACATGGCTCAGTGGTTAAAGGTGAACCTGACTTCAGTCCCTAGGACTCAATGGGCAGAAAAAGAGAATTGACTTCCTCGAGTTGTCTTCTGACCTCCACATGTGGCATAACATGTGCACAGTCCCCCTCCCCAGTAACTGAGCTAATAGATATAACTAAAAAAAGGTAAATGAATACATAAATGAAAATACTAGTCTGCATGAGTCCCTGGCTTCAACTCCTATTTCTGAAATAAATTAATGAACAAATAATGAGACAAAAAATGTTAAGTGGGGCTAGAGAGATGTCTGAGCAGTCAAGAGTGCTTGGGGCTCTTACAGAGAATCAGTTTGGTTCCCAGCACCTACATCAGTGGCCTCACTACCACTTGTAGCTCTAGTTCCAGAACAGTGCCCTCTTCTGGACTACAAGGGTACCTGCACTCACATACACATACACACACACAAATAAAAATATAATTTAAACTAAAGAAAAGGATTCTGCCAGGCAGTGGTGGTGCACGCCTTTAATCCCAGCACTTGGGAGGCAGAGGCAGGTGGATTTCTGAGTTTGAGGCCAGCCTGGTCTACAGAGTGAGTTCCAGGACAGCTAGGGCTACACAGAGAAACCTGTCTAGAAAAAGAAAAAAAAAAAAAAAAAAAAAAAGATTCTTATGTGCATGAGTTTAACGGATACTCAGTCATCCTTTGCAAGGCCGTAAAGCCTCATGTTCATAGGCTCTAAAGTCAACCTGCCTTGTTTTTAATTCCACCCATATCAAGTATATGTGATGACTGGGACCAGAGCACTTAGATCCATAAGCCTGCTATTTAGTTTTTCTGTATTATATGTGAAATTAGGAAACAAGATTTGGTAAAGCAAAGTAGATTTATTTACAGTTTTAACAAACTGGGGAAAGAAAGTCGGTTTTTCTACACCGTTTGTGGATAGCTGTGGCAATTTTACAGCAAAGATGAAATCACTGGGCATGGAGTCAGATGCTTGGAATCCCAACTCTCTGAAGGTAGATGCAGGAGGATCAGGCTTCCACGGCATACTCTGCTACATAGAGAGTTCAGCCGTATGTACCTTTCTTCTGTCAAAGAAAGAAGGGGAGGGTGGGTGAGAGGAGAGAGAGAGAGAGAGAGAGAGAGAGAGAGAGAGAGAGAGAGAGAGACTCAGGAAGGGATCATAACTCAGCAAAGTTCAGAAAACCAGTGCCTGCCATAAATGACACACGACACCCCCTCCAAGATGCTCAGGGAACATCTTGGAAAAGGGTTTGGGAAGAATGTGAGAGGCAGAGGAAAGAGCTGAGTGCTGTGGAGAGCCATCCTCCAGGTACAGCAAGGCCATTGAGCTCTTGGACTCTCAGCAGGCACAACCCCCTCCCCCCACCTCTCCCCTCCGCACAACAGAAGGCCCATCAGCATCCTTGCTGTGCTGTGGGGCAGGGCTCCCAAGGCTCACCCATCTCTGAGGACTTACACTTAACTGTTTATGGGGGGAGCACACGGGGGTGGGCGGGGGGAGACTGACGGACAGGGACAGACACAGACTTGTTTCTTCAGTGCTGAAGTCAGTGATACAGTGCCTGTGCTTTGTAAGCACTCACAGTTAAACTCACTGAGTCTCACACTGGTAAGACAAACAGAACCACACAAAAGTAGAAATGGGACAAGGCGGGATGAAGATGAGGTTTATTCTAGTAAATATGATAGACCGTGTTTTCTATTGCTGTGTTTAAACACCGTGACCAAAAGCAGCTTAGGGAAGACAAGGATTGCTTCTTGATTTCACTTCTGTGTCACAGCAGCAGCAGGGGGAGCAGCTACCACCACCCTCTCAGGGTTCTGGCATTTATATACTCTCTCAAGCGTCCCTAGAATCCCAAACATAAACTATCTTCAGCTGGCAGAATCATGCTCCTACCGGAGCACAAGACAAATCATAGTCAGCTGCTGTGGACAATCTGAAGCAGCCCCATATCCCACACCCAGGATTAAAACAAAAACCTATTTACATAATATAGCTGGGTTTTGGTTTTTTTTTTTAAAGATTTATTTATTTTATGTATATGAGTACATTGTCTTCAGACACACCAGAAGAAGAATATTGGATCTTATAGATGGTCGTGAGCCACCATGTGGTTGCTGGGAATTGAACTCAGGACCTCCGAAAGAACAGTTAGTCAGTGCTCTTAGCCATTGAGCCATCTCTCCAGCCCTGGGGTTTTGGTTTTTTTTTTTTTTGTTTTTTGTTTTTTTTTTTTTTTAAATTCTCACTACTCCTGGAGGATGGAACTAAAGCAGAAACACAGAGGAACACAGCTTGGTACCTCTCTCAACAGCTGTTTTTCTTGCTCTCTTAGACAATCCTGGCCTGCCTGCCTGGGCTCCACTGCTCCCAGTGGGCTCCACCCTTCTGCTGTAACCATCAATCAAGAAAATGCCCCCACAGTCACACAGATGTGCCTCCAGCCAATCAGATAGAGGTATTTTCTCAATTGAAGCTTCTGCTTCCCAGATGACCCTAGCTTGTATCCAGGTGGCAAAAAAGTAACCAGCATAGACAGTAATGAGTGAAAATGCAAACATTTAGGCCCACAGAGGAAACAAGAAGATGGGCGGATGCCTGTGATCCCAGCGTTTGGGAGGTGGGAAGTGATGGATCTGAAGTTCAAGATTGGGGGTGGGGGTAGGGGACTGAAGGACTTAAGGACACTTTCAGGGCTTAAGGACACTTACTTGTAGAGGACCAGAGTTAGGTTCTCAACAACCTGTAACTCCAGCTCCCAGTTGATCAGGCTCCCTCTTCTGATCTCTATAGCTACCAGGCTTACACACACAAACACACGGACAGACAGACACACATGTAACTAAATGTTGATGATGATAAAATAATAATAATAATAATAGACTTATCCACATAAGATTCTGTCTTCTAAAAAGTCAATTGACAAACAAAATAAAAAAATAAAAAATAAAAGAATCAGTACTTCTTGGGAAGTTAAAGTTGGCTTGAACTCCCTGTCCTCAAGTTGGAAACCTGGACTCCTTCCCAGTGCCTAAGGGAGTGGCTGTGAGTGCAGTGACCTCTGACCCTGCCCTATTCTAGCTTGACAGCTCTTCTCAGGAATTCCTGTCATCCAGGAATTTCTAGGCAGCCACTAAATCCCACAGATAAACAAGCGGCTCACGGAGAATCTCCCTGCCAAGCAGTTCATCAATAGCCATCTTTCTCCTTTCTCCTAGAGTCCCTCCCACACCCCTACCCCCACTCTCCACCCCTCCTGTTAGTCACCCACAGAGTTGATGGTAGGCTGAATTTTTTCAGCTGCCCACAGTCTCTTGTTGGGAGCTGTCATGAGAGGCAGGACAACATAGAGGAGGGTTCAGAGTCCAGAGTCTTCCCTTTACTGGCCATGTAACCTGGGGCAGACAGCTTAACTTTCTTTATGAGTCCAGTGTGTCTGTCTGTATATTAGATTAAAGATCTCGAACCTTGGAGAACTCCTGTGGAAAAGCACTTAGTGATGCTTCCACATTCCACTGCCTTCTACTATTTCCATCCACAACAAAGTCTGGACCTCTCTCAGCTTCTCCTGGTCCTAACTTTTCCCAAGACAAAGACATTTGACAAGAAAATCCTGCCAGGTTCAAATCAAATGCAGAGCTTTCTCCCCGATTGTTTTTTAAAAATTTATTTTATTTTGTTCTTCTCCCCATTTTACACAGAGAGAAACTGAGTCTTACCCACCTCCAGTGATCTTCTTCTCTCCCTCCCTCTCTCCTTTTCTCTCTTCCTTTCTTCCTTGTGATACTGGGAATGGAGTCCAGGGTATTTTCCATAATTGCCAGGCAAGCACTGTATCACTGAGCCATGTCCCCAACCCCCTTGGAGTGTTATTTTGTTTTTGTTCTTAAGATTTATTTATTAAGGTATTTGTGAACGAGAGAGAGACAGAGACTGAGACAGAGAGTGTATTTATGTGTGTGTGAGAGTTTATTTGTACCACATGCATGCAGGAGCCTTCAGAAGTCAGAAGTGGATGTCAGGTTCCCTGGCATTAGAACTGTGAATGGTTTGGCCTACCATGTGGGTGCTAAGGCCTGAACAAGGGTCCTCCACAAAAGCAGCAATTGTTCTTAACTGCTGAGCCATCAGTCTAGCCCCTTGTTTGACTTTTGAGACAGGGTCTCACATTATAGCTCAGACTAGTCTGGAACTTTACTACATAGCTCAGGCTGATGTTGAACTCACAACAATCCTCCTGCCTCAGCCTCCAGATAGCTTGTTTTGTTGCTTTGTTGTTGTTGTTGCCTTCCCTCATGGCACCGCCCTGGGATCACAGGCTTGTGCCACCACACCTGATAGCAACAAATTTCTAAGATGATTTTCTCCTCTGACTTACACAATGATGTTATAACTTATGTACAAAGAGCCTTACAAATTCATCTGAGGTGTCACCTAAGATGACAAATTGCCATCACGTGGGGGCACTTCCACATTCTAGGTTTGCAAATGGCAAAGCTTGCGGAACTGAAGGAAACTTATAGAAATGGATGTCTCAGAAAAGAGAAGTCACAGCGTTGAGAGGAAGACCAAGATCCTCAATTTTCAAACTATTTACAAAGTGTGGGTATGGTTTTTTTTTCTTTCTAAGTTCCCTATTCAAAAAAAATTACCCCTCCTGGGCTCTAAAGAACTTAGTGCCACACCCTGCCCACCTTTGCTGTTAAAGGTACAAAAATCAAGTCATCTAGGAAGTAATTTAAACATTAATAAAAACAAAAAAAGGTGATTGTGCAGGGTATGTTGGTACAGACCTACAGTCTCAGAATTCACAAGTAGAGACAGAAGAATCAGAAATTTCAGGCCAGCTGCAGGTCAGCCTGGGCTACATGATAAGGCCCCAACTCAAAAAATAATTTAAATATTTTAAGTATAAAAAAGAACTTAGAAAGCCAAGCATAGTGGTGCCTGCCTGTAACCCTAGCACTCAGGATACGGAGGCAGAGAGGCAGAGGATGACTGCTAGCTTAAGGTCAGTCTCACTCACACACCAAATTTCAAGCCAGCCAGGGCTACATAGAAAGATCCTAACAAAAACAAAAGCGAAAAACCAAAATATTATAACTGTAAGTACTGGCAAATATAGGGCAGTCAGTACTTTCTAGTTTGCTGATAATGTCCCTTGCACAACAGGCTCCCAGACATTATCACAACTGACTTCATGATGGAAGTGCCACAGAGGCCATGAAACTCAGCCAAAAGACAGCAAGCACCTCCTGCCAAAAACAAAAACAAAGACCTAACCATCAAAGTTCAAAGTTCTGGGAAAGTCGTTGAATGTACTCACCTTGCTTTTTGGCTTCTGTAGTTCTGTTTCTGGCTAACTGTTCTTGTTAACTTTAAAAATATGTCAACCTAGGATTTGGTTTTTATGCTTAAAAGCTAAGAAAGGCTCAGGGCTATCCTGGGATCCCAAACACCCAGTGTAGTCTCCTGTTGACTAAAACTTTCTTTCTTCTTCCTTTTTTTTTTTTTAAGATTTATTTTATTGCCGGACGGTGGTGGCGCACGCCTTTAATCCCAGCACTTGGGAGGCAGAGGTGGGAGGATTTCTGAGTTCGAGGCCAGCCTGGTCTGCAGAGTGAGTTCCAGGACAGCCAGGACTACACAGAAAAACCCTGTCTCGAAAAAACAAAAATAAAATAAAATAAAATAAAATAAAAGATTTATTTTGTTTATATGAGTACACTATAGCTGTCTTCAAACACACCAGAAGAAGGCATCAGATCCCATTACAGATGGTTGTGAGCCACCATGTAGTTGCTGGGAATTGAACTCAAGACCTTTGGAAGAACAATCAGTGAGTCAGTGAGTACTCTTAACCACTGAGCCATCTCTCCAGCCTGACTTTCTATTAACTTAAACCTGTGTTTGAGTAATCTTCTCTGGTAGATACCACAACACTCAAAGCAGATTGGAGTTCAGAGTGGTTAGCTCATGTCTGTAATCTTATCATTCTGGAAGCTAAGGCATGAGGATTTCAGTGAGTTTGGGGACAACTTGAACTACATAATGAGTTCCAAGCCAACCATAGCTACAGAGTGAGAGCTTGCCTCAAATAAAATAAATAGGCGGGACTGTGATGGTGCACACCTTTGATCCCATCACCCAGTACTCGGGAGGCAGAGGCAGGCAGATCGCTGAGTTCAAGTCAGCCTGGTCTATAGAGCAAGTTCCAGAACAGCCAGAGATACACAGAGAAATCCTGACTAAAAAACCACCACCACCACTAATAATAATAATAATAATAATAATAATAATAATAATAATAATAAATAATTGTATAAATAAATAAATATAACATGCATGAGGTTCTGGATTCAATTCCCAGCACCACAAAGTTAATTAATTAATCAATTAAAGGAACTTTGTTAATGTGTTTTAGAAGATAGTAATTCCTTTCTTTGAACTTTATCCTAATTAAATTATGTGAAAGAAGAGACGTGCGCACCAGTCAGTGGTGGCGCACGCCTTTAATCCCAGCACTTGGGAGGCAGAGGCAGGCGGATTTCTGAGTTTGAGGCCAGCCTGGTCTACAGAGTGAGTTCCAGGACAGCCAGGACTACACAGAGAAACCTTGTCTCAAGGATGCCCTGGCACCATGAAAGAGGAAAGAGCAGAAATAAAGTAATAAATTGCTGGAAATCAGGGCTAAGGCTATATCTCAGTGAGGTGAGGTTGGTTTTTTTTTTTTGTTTTTTTGTTTGTTTTGTTTTTTATTGTTTTTTTTTTTTTTGCTAGCATGTACAAGGCCCTAGGTTCGATCCCCAGCACTGCATAAAGTGGAATTGGTTGTGCATGCCTGTAATCCCAGCTTTAAGAAAATTCAGAAATGTTGGGAGCCGACTTTAGCAGAAAGCGGCTAGATCAACTTTGCAGCCATCTGGAACCATATACCCTGACGAAAGATTTAGTTTTCAATAGCCTACAACAGCTGAAGCACACTCTGATATCCCACATATTTTGTGTTGCTGTTTACTGCCCCCAGCTGCAAGGTGCACGTGGTGGCCACGCCTGCAAGGTAATGCGGTTCACGTGCTGTCCACGTGCTATCTACGCCATACATGCCTTTAAGGCACACGTGCTATCCACGCCTGCAAGGCATTGCGGTGCACGTGCTGTCCACGCTATAGACGCCTGTAAGGCTTACGTCATATCAACACCTGCAAGGCACGTGGTATCCACGCGCCTACAAGGCACGTGGCAAAAGCCTATAAATAGCTCAGAATTCCCTTCAATAAACGAGACTTGATCAGAATCTGTCTTGTCTCCATTCTTCGCGTCTCTTCCCCTTTATCCCCACTCTCTCTCTCTCTCTCTCTCTCTCTCTCTCTCTCTCTCTCTCTCTCTCTCTCTCTCTCTCTCTCGCTAGACCCTGACCCTCGGACCGGAACGGGCAGTACGGGCTGCAACAGTTTGGCGTCCAACATCAGGCTCCAGTAAGCGCAACAGTTTGGTGCCCAAGCGTGGGGGGTTCGCAACACAGAAATTCAAGGTCAGCTAAGTAGTGAGTTCAAGGCCAACCTAGGCTACATGAGACCCTGAGTCAAAAACAAAAACAATGTCTCGAAAAACCAAAACCAAAACAAAACAAAACAAAAACAAAAGCAAACAAAAAACACATGGGTTGGGAGAAATGATCCATGTATCAGAGGTGGGTTTTTTCCTTTTGTCTTTTCTTAGTGTAGAAGTGTGTTGCCTGCAAGTATGTCTGTGCACTAGGGCAGACTGCCACTTCCCACAGTAGGGTTGCTGGGATTCTTCCTCTGAAAGAGCAGCAAGCACACTTAACCACTGAGGCATCTCTCCATCCCTGCCCCCATCCCCCCCACCTCCTTGGTCAGGGCTGTCTTAAGTGCTTTAAGTAAAACAATCTTTGACAGCATTCTAGGAGAATGGGCTGCTTCCTTCCTCACTTACCAAAGCAGGGGGCTGAGGGCCAGACAACAATGCACTTACTTGCCTGGCAGTTTGACAGTTGTTGGAACCTGAATCCAAGCAGTCAGCTCTGGGTTCATATGCTCTGTGTCTGATTGACATGTGACATGACTGACAGTTGCTCCTGGCTGATAATACCTGGCTCCTTTTCTCTCCAGTGGTAGATGGAGAAGCAATTTCCCAAGTTGACAGGCTCAGCACCATAGCTTGTCAAGTGCTGAGACACTAGGGAAGGGGAAGTAGACAGTTCACTGTCACACAAGCAAGCACTCTCAGAACTCAAGCCTAAGAGCTCTCGTTCTCGGCCACACTCTCTTCCTCTGACAGGTTCAGGGTCCCAGTAGCCGAAAGCCCACTCATATGTGGGGAGTGTGGGGCAGTCGAGGTAGGGTTGGGGTGACACTGACCAGCTGCAGAAACCCTTCTTGGATAAGATGTCACAGGGTTCAGGGCTAGGATCAGAGGAGTAGAGAATTTGATGTGAGCCTGGCAGGTGCTTCCCTGGCTGATGCAAGCTCATTGGCTGGTCTGCAAAGTCTGAGGCTGTTTGGATGCAACTGAGGAGCTAAGCAGAATCCCTGACAGGGCCAACATGGAAGATGGAGTGAAGGGTAGCATCTTGACATATGGGACTCCTGGGAGTGCCTCCCAAGACTACAGGACCTTGTCTGTGTCCACAGTTGCTGTCCCCACAGAAGAGAATGGGCTCTCAAGGATAATAACAATGTTGATTTATTTCTGGGGTCACTTCCGTGATGGCCAGCAATGGATGCAGACAACAACACTGGTTCTAGGAGTTGGGCTCAGAGGTAGAGCGCTTGGCTAGAGAACACGTGTACATATTTACAACACAGGTTGGATATTACAGAACAGAACTGTTTCTGATTCCCCCTGCTCCATCTAACTGTGCCACCTGCCCTTGCTTGCCATGGGCTAGAGGCTGGGCTTCAGAGGCTAACAGGAAGCTAAGAAGACAGAGGAAGTGGCCCAGGGAGAAAAATGCCCCCATCATTGGCTCATTCTCTGCGGTGAAATCGTGTCACATGAAACTACTCCCCCTGTCCCCAAGCCAGTTGCCACCACCAACAAAAAGCCAACAGAATGCCTTTTCCCTTTCTGTACAGTTCCAAGGAGATGCTCTTGTCAGGACCCCGAGGACGTGGGTCCCAGGTTTCTTCCCAGCATGGCTATGTCGAATAGATTCTTTTCTTGTTCCTTAGCCATTCATTTCTCTAACAGGACTTTGAAGGTGTTTGATGGAACCCACTCAGGTCCCTAGTCAGCCTACTAACCTAGGACACAGATGACTCTCTCCCATGTAAAGGTGAGCTAGACCCATTCATCAAATGTGTTTGCTCACTGGGCGGTGGTGGCACACGCCTTTAATCCCAGCACTTGGGAGGCAGAGGCAGGCGGATTTCTGAGTTCGAGGCCAGCCTGGTCTACAGAGTGAGTTCCAGGACAGCCTGGGCTATACAGAGAAACCCTGTCTCAAAAAAACAAAACAAAACAAAACAAAACAAAAAAAAAAAACACAAATGTGTTTGCTCTTGTTAATCTGTCACTTGTTACAAAGATCTGTCCTACCTGAGAACTGCAGTGAACAGGGAGAGACTTATTTTCTTCCCTGACCATGTGGGGAAAGATCCATAGTAGGAAAGCTTTTGGTTTCAAATGAGTGAGTTTGCTAAGCAAAGAGCAAACAACAGAAAGGGTACAGAATATCAGGTCAGGCACTTACAGCATCCACCAGAAACCCACTGGGGAAACCTGGCACACCAAGTAGCCAGCTGTAACCTCTGACTCACGAAGAGCGTCCCAGGAAGAACGTCTTCTCTGGGCAAGATTGACAAACAGCTATTCTCAGGATTGGTGGGATGGTTTTTGTTGTTGTTACTTTTTATTACTTTTGGTTCTGTGTATTGTGAAGATATATAACATGGAGTTACTTCTGCGTTACAGGTGTCCAGGAATGTCAGAGGTGTCAGATCCCCACCCCCACAGATCTGGAATACAGGTGGTTGTGAGCACATCTTTGTTGTTGTTTGGTTTTATTTTTTTGAGATAGGGTTTCTCATGGTCCTGGCTGTCTTGTAACTTGCTCTGTAGACCAGGCTGGCCTCGAACTCACAGAGGTCTGCCTGCCTCTGCCTCCTGAGTGCTTAGATTAAAGGTGTGCACCATCACTGCCCAGCTCACTCTTAACAGCTGAACCATCTCTCCCCACCCGCCCCCCTTGGCATTTTTATATCATGGGATAAACGGTAGCTGAGTCTCCTTGCTTTGGGGAGTTGTCTGTGGATGACTTGCCTCCAGCCATGTACAAGGACGCTGCTTTTATTCTAACAACCCACTCTCCATCTGTCTGTCCTCGAGGACATAGGATTTCCACACTCTGGGTGATTTGCTATTCTCTTTTCCCCTTCTCGCAGGTCTGGAAATAAGAGGACCCCATCTCAAGACAAGGGGTCTTGGAGCACACTCAAAGACAAACATGCTTAGGTCTGGAGTCAGGGTTCCAATCTTACCTCTGGAGTTTCTCAGTGAGTTTCTACAGTACCTGACATTTCAGTAGTATAGCAAATGCTACGCCCCTATGCAACTTGCATCGCACCGGACACAGCTTCATCCTGAGTTATAATCAGCTTCAGAAAGCAGTTCTTTGGTTTAGGAAGAGCAGAAGCATAGATGTGCTAGTCCCACGTTCCTCCCATTTCCCCCTTGCCTTCCTACATTTCAGCTGCTGCTATTAGCAAAAGTCATCTGTAGTGAAACGTTCTCCAGGTCAGCAGCCATTAGCAGGCCAAAAAATCAATCATAAACAATGTAACGACTGGCTATGGAGAGATCAGTTACCGTTCTTTGCCTCCCTCCACCATAGATGAAAGTGAAGTTACTTCTGGGATGATGCCCTCATGAGTCAGTTCCCAGTCTGGGGCAGTACTGGTACCAGCTAGGAAGGATAGAAAAATTACTAACGCTGGGCGGTGGTGGCGCACGTCTTTAATCCCAGCACTTGGGAGGCAGAGGCAGGCGGATTTCTGAGTTCGAGGCCAGCCTGGTCTACAGAGTGAGTTCCAGGACAGCCAGGGCTACACAGAGAAACCCTGTCTCAAAAAACCAAAAAGAAGGAAAGAAAAAAAGAAAGAAAGAAAGAAAGAAAGAAAGAAAGAAAATAAAAATTACTAACAGTTACCAGAAGAGAGACTCACTACCCGCCAAGAACAACTCTCGAGGGCTGAGACTATAGAGCATTCTCAAGACACTAACTTCAGTCTCCAACACACACACACACACTAGTTACCATGAGTCAGGCATGGTGATGCCTGCCTGTAATCTCAGCACTTGGGAGGTAGAGGCAGGAGGGCCAGCAGTTCAAGGCTAGCCCAGTCAATACAGCAAGTTGGAGAGCAGCTTGCACTTACATAAAACCGTGTCTCGAAGCATAAGTAAACAAGAATTAAAAACATAAATTAATAATAAATATAACCACACCCTACCCCAAGTATCAAATCATACTTCTCAAGAGAGGAAGGAGAAAGGATTTGCCTCTTATTATGCCTATTCTATGAATAGGTATATTGGTACCACCTGTTCATCCTTGTGTAAATCCTTCCAACATGGCAGCTTTCAAACATGGCCTCTCCGAGCATCCTTCTGGAAGAGAAGCTCCCAATGGAGTCTCACAAGCCCGTGAGCACCGAATATTGATTAGAATCATCTGTTGTGTTGGGGTTTGCTTGTAAACAATTCTGCCACTGTCACTTGAAGGTGGGACCTTCTCTCTTTTTTAAACTAGGCCCTGCAGTATATGGCTAGACCATTAAGCATTTGCGGAATTTAAAGACAGATTGTTTTTTTGTCCCTAAGTCATCTTCCCTCAGACAGCCACATGCACAATACCACACGTGGATGGGACTTACTGACCAGACCCTTTCACACACTGTGACTCAGACTTTGGCCTCAGAGGCAGGAAACGCCACCTTGAACACGAGAACCTGCTGTAAGGAAGTCTTCCATTGGAGTCTGAATGTGCCTGCTCCCCACCAAACCCCACACCCCCACACCCCCAAACCCCTGGCAACACAGCCTCCGGTTTTTTTGTTTTGTTTTGTTTTTTTCTTTTTAGAACTATATTGTCTTTCTTTCTTACTTTTTTCTGTTTCTGACAAAAACAACTTTGGGGAGAAAGGGTTTGCCGTGGCTTCAGTTCAAGGGTACAGTTCACCATGGTGGGGAATTCAAGACAGTTGGACCGACCATGAGGCACAATCAGGAAGGGAATGAATTCAGGCTGCTCCCTTGCTCCTTTTAGACCAGCAGTTCTCAACCTGTGGGTTGTGACCTTTCAGAGGTTGAACAACCCTTTCACATGGGTCAGCCAAGACCATCAGAAAACACAGATATTCACACTGTGATTCTTAATAGCAAAATTACAGTTATGAAGTAACAACAAAAAATAATCTTATGGTTGGGAGGTCACCACAACATGAGGAACTGTATTAGAGGATCAAAATGCTAGGAAGATTGAGAACCACTGTGTTAGACAAATTATGATCCCAGCCAGGGAATGGTGACACCCATAGTGGACAGGAATTCCCACCTCAATTAACACAACCAAGATAATCTCCCACAGGCAAGCCCAGAAATCCATCTTCCAGGTGATTCTAGATTCTATCAACCTAACAATGTATCGTTTTATGGAGCTAGAGGAATGACAGCTCAGTGTTTAAGAATACTTGCTGTATTGCTGAGTCCTTTGGCAGAGGACCCAGGTTCAGTCCCAGCACCCAAATGGTGGCTCACAACCATGTAACCACAGTTATAGAGAACCCAGCACCCTCTTCTGGCCCCACAGTCACCAGGCACATAAGTGAGATCACACACTTGCCCTTTGGAACCTGCCTTTCCTTTCTATGGCTTAGCATAACACCTTCAAGGTCACTGATGGTTTACCTCGGCATCCAACATCCTTCCATTTTAAGGTAGGCCTATACCACTTACCATCTATCACTCCTCTGTCAGCAGACAAATAGGTTGTTTGCACCTGTGGCTGCTATAATGTTGTTCTGAATGTTCATGTACAAATACCTACTTGATTCCTCACGCCGTTTTAGGTATATACATCTAGGAGTAAAATTACTAAATAATGTGATGGTTTCTCCCTGGCACCACCCTCTCCCCAGCACTAAGAATTGAGCCTAAACCTGATGATGGTGGTGGCACAAGCCTTTGATCCTAGTACTCAAGTGGCAGAGGCAGATAGATACTGTTTGAGGTCAGCTTGGATACAGAGTGAGTTCTAGGACAGCCAGGGCTACACAGAGAAACCCTGTCTTGGATAAAAACAAAACAAACCCAAACAAACAAAGCATTGAGCCTGAAGCCTCACAGGTTCAGTGCTCTACTGTTGAGCTATACCGCACTCCTGTTTGCTTGTTGTTTGAGACAAGGTCTCGCTCTACGGTCCAAGCTGGCCTCAACCTCCTTCTGCTTCAGTCTTCCAGTCTTGGGAACAGAGTCTGGCAACACCAGGCCCAGAAGCCGAGTTTGATGGCTTGAGAAGCAATTGTGACAGTTTCTACGGCGGCTGCATCATTTCACATTTTCATGAGCAGGCCACAAGAATTGCTATTCGGAGGGCTGAGGCTGTACCACCTCCTTTGGTACAGTCTTACCTCGCATGTTCAAGACAATGGCTAAGTCTCTGGCATGGCATAAAGTGGACCTGTTGACCGGGCAGTGGTGGCGCATGCCTTTAATCCCAGCACTTGGGAGGCAGAGGCAGACGAATTTCTGAGTTCGAGGCCAGCCTGGTCTACAGAGTGAGTCCAGGACAGCCAGGACAACACAGAGAAACCCTGTCTCATAAGAACCAAAAAAAAAAAAAAAAAAAGAAAAAGAAAAAAGAAAAGTGGACCTGTTGGTGTCTAAAATCCTATTACTCGGAGGTCAAGGCAGAAGGAGCAGGAGATCTAGGTTAAGGTCATCCTCACCTAGTGATTCAAGGCCAGTCTTAGCTACTTGAGACCCAGACTCAAAAAAAAAAAAAAAAAAAAAAAATCTGGTTTTTCTACATCCTCATAGCTGCTTAATATTTTCTGGTTTTCTCTCATTGTGGTTTTGGTTTGGTTTCCCCTAATGATCAGAGATGTTGAACATGTTCTCATGTGCTTATCCGCCAGTTATATGTTTACTTCAGAGAAATGTATATTCAAGTCATTTGTCTATATTTTCAATCAAGTTTGGCTTCCTGTTATTGAGTTGTAGGGAGTTTTTACATATTGTCAACACTTTACCACACAGTCAGTTTGCAGGCAATTCCCCCGTTTCAGGCACTGCCTCCTCACTCTGGTGAAAGTGTCCTCTGATGGTCTGGCTGCTTTTTAAGGAACTAACTCATCATGACTGTAAAAGACTGGAACGCCCTTACTCATGTGTATGTTGGCTCTGATTTCTGAAAACACTCTCTAGGCAACCAGATGGTGGTGGCACACATCTTTAGTCCCAGTACCCCAGAGGCAAAGGCAGGAGGATCTCTGAATTCGAGGCCAGCCTGGTCTACAAAGCAAGTTCCAGGACAGCCAGGGCTACATAGAGGAAAACAAACAAACAAACAAACAAAAACCCAAACAGAACCTAAACAAAAACAAAAAACACCTACCCCCTGGGATACCTGTAGAAATGACCTAGAAGTAAAGGAAAACCTGGCTGGTTCTGTTCCTCTGCACACTTTCCCACTCATAAGGCTAACACTAAGTTACATCATGAACTCAGTCATAAGGGGAAGAAGGCTGTGGTCTTGCAATGTTGTAAACAGGAGGTTCTGTGGAGTGGAGACAATCTATTAGGCTAGGGGCAGTGTCTGTGACATTTAGTCTGTGCCAGGAGCAGTTCTAAGCAACTCTAAGCCCACAAGGCTGTCTGTTACATTGATGACATACATTTTGGAGTCCAGGAATTGCTTCACAAACCACACAAACACTGATCTCAGTCAGATAGGGATTATTTATTGAGCCACAGGGATATGAACCAGATTTGAGAACTGAACCATAACCCTGAGATTCTACAGGGTTTTTTGAGCCCAAATCTACAAACATCTGTGCCAAGTTATTTCACTAATCAGAATTTAGGGATAGGGATTTCCTTAGGAACATGTCTTTGATGTACACTTACCCTGTTTCCGTTGATTGGGTATTCAACTGAGACAGGGGACTTGCCTTCCCTAATATTCATGTCTTCACTTGTCTACCATGATGGGACGTGTCTAACATTCATGTCGTAACTTGTCAACCAGGATGTCAGTTACTCACATACACGTCTCTTTCTGCCAAGTAGGATGTCAGTTCCTAGGGAGGTCTTGGGAACTTACACTTTACTCAGCCACTACTCAAAATGGAAGTCTCATTCCAAATAGTTTCTTATATTGGGGCAGGTGTCTCTCTTATGTTGGGGTCCACCCCAGGGGTAGCTTCTACCATAAAAACTTAGACACAGGTGCAGGAAGTGCTGCCGGGTGGTAGGTTCAGGTCCAAGCTCATTGTGGATAACTATACAAAGCAGTTCTACTGACTTTTATTGTGATTGGTTTCCAAGGGCACAGAACATAACAGAATACATGATCAATCTTGGCTTTGGAAAGTTTCCTAATAACAGCAGAAACATATGAGAAAGTTTCCTTATAATGGCAGGCTAGCCAAGTAACTGTTATCTAGGCCTTAACAATACCTATTCTTTAAAAGAAAAACTTTTTAGAGCTGGGTGGTGGTGGCACACACCTTTAATCCTAACACTCAGGAGGCTCTCCCTTTCACTAAACTTTCTATTTCCCCTAAAAATTGATCAAATTTTTCAGGGTGTGGTGGCACAGGCCTTTAATCCCAGCACTTGGGAGGCAGAGGCAGGTGGGTCTCTGTGAGTATGAGGCCCAGCCTGGAATACACAGAGAAGCCCTGTCTTGACAAAATAAAAACAAAACAAAAGACCAAATTTAAAGAGAAAATTTTTATTATGTAAACATACTGTGGTACATCGATATTACAAACCAATGGCAAGGGAGATATGCAGATGCTGAAATTCAGAATATACCATATTAACAGAGAATGTTATTTGATTGAAAGCACTAGGCACCCATTTCAGTGAACTTAAGGAAGGAAAGAGAAGGAATCCTGACAAGAGAACTTGGAATCCCCCCAGAACTCAAGAGAAAGCACTTGTGGCTGCCCTATGTCCCCTGGAAGCTGTGTCTTCTTGCCAAGTTCTGGTTTCTCTCTGGCTTCTGCTTGGCCTAACACATCTGCTATCCTTAAAAAGTCACTTGTCTACCAGTCACCTAGGTGGCCACCCAACCCACTTCACATATAAACATGGTCACAGCTCCCCAAAAGGTGCACCTCGAATCCAGATGTCCAACTCTCACCCCTTCAGTTCCTATCAAAGGATTGAGGGCACCAAATTCTCAGGAAAGGGGAGGATCAGGATGAGTAACCCAGAGTCAGCTGAACATACACTGCTCAGAAGTCTTGTGAGGTAGGCTGAACCCCCCAGCTTATAACACTAAGAGGTAGAAGATTAAATCCCCATGTCCTGAACAGCATTTAGCACAGGCAAGACTTGAACCTGAGTTTGTAAGATGTCAAAGTTCAAGTATGTTGTTTTCGCTACTTAGTCCCCTTCAGCCAGGTCCAGACTATTGCCATCACGCCGAACCCAAGCAGGTTACTGCCTATTGGAACAAGCCCATTCTTGTCTAGCAGACAGGAATCAAGTGACCAGATTTCAAGGAGACACGGGATGGAAGGAAGGACTTTTTTTTTTTTTTTTTTTTTTTTTTTTTTTTTTTTTTTTTAAATTTAAAGAAGCACAACATTCAGGAAAACAGGAAAAGGTCCTCAGAGTTCTGAGTCTGAGGCTTCTGGATACTCCTCAGAGGGCCAGAGGGGATCGCACTTAAATGAAATATTCAAAATACACCTGCTGCTGTTTCGTGTATATTCCCATGGGGTCATATCTGGTTTTGCTTTATTCTATTAATCCTGTACCTTTATTTATTTATATGTATATGGGGGGGCGGGGCACATGTGCGCCACAGTATGAAAATAAAGGTCCAAGAATGACTTTCAGAAGTCTGTTCTCTCTTTGTATCATGTGGCTTCTGGGATAAACTCTGCAGCAGTGTTAGCTGCTCCACATTGCACTACCAACTCACTGGCCCAGGGCCGTGCTCCCTCTACTGGGAGACTGTGTAACCTTTAGGAGGTAGGACCTGGCTGTAGTTGGCTGGGGGTGGGTTGTATCCCATCCCCGGGTTAAGGTGCAATCTTGGTTCTTGGCTCACTGCCACATAAACAGCCTCCGTCTCTGTTCCCACCACCAGAGTCTGAGCTGCCCTGCTGTGCCTGCCTTGCCTCAAGGGACTGTAGTCTTCTCAACTGTGAGCCAAAATAACTCTCTCCCTCCTTGAGTTGTTTCTGACAGGGAGGCTGGGCACAGTATGTGAGCTGGGACTAAGACACTTGCCAAAAATCACCTCAAAAGACACTGTCTACCTGAAGTGAAGGGTGCAGTGTCCTGATGTAGCCACCTCTCTTCCATTCCCCTCAGCACTCACTCAGCCCTGGGCCAAACTCAGCTGCCTCAAGAAACACCCTCCCGTCCTAGTTTCTGGGGTCAGTCAGGAGATACTACCAAACCACTTCCTCTAGGAAGGGTCACAAGGACCATGTACCTGTAGACGGACAAAGGAGGGCACCATCCTAAACGTGATTGTTTCCCCAAAGATCTTCCACGCAATGAAGAGTCTCCACAACCCCTCTCCCCTCTTCCTGTAGCCCCCAGAAGTCACTGCCCAAACCTTAAGTTGCTGCCCCAGTTGGATGAACTGGGCTGTTCAGCGTCTTTCCCAAGGTCTGGCCCCGGCTGGGATGTCACAATCTGAAGCTCTGGGTGAGTCCATCAACCACAAACCTCTAGTGCCAACCCAAAGATGGATGAAAAGGAACATTTAAGTTCTGTATTTTCCAGCAACCTGCTCTCTGCAAGGAAGTAACTGCCGTACTTGAGTCCACCAGGGTCCAAGGAGGGGTTGGCCACAGGCAGAAACCTCTTTCCTCTCAGCTCTGTCTGTGAGGTCCATAAAAGAGAAGGCTCTGAGTCTGGCTTTAAATAGCAGAGATTAATTTTTCCGTGACACGACAGGAGTCTGGTTGGCTGGCACTATCACCTCGGTGCACGTGTCACTAGTGGCTCTGGAGCACTTCCGGCTACTGCGCATGTTGTAAAACTTTTCGCTGAGGTGCTTTCGAAACTTCTTGGTAAGAAAGCAGTAGATAACAGGATCTAAGACACAGTTGGTGCTGAGGAGGCAGAGGGTGATTTGATGGGCGTCATTAATAGCCTGATGGAAGTTGGTCTGGTAGCCCAACTCTGCTAGGGTCCAGGGCAGCTGGACCATGTGATGGGGCACAAAGCAGATGACAAATACCGCCAAGACCGTGCAGACCATCCATAGCGCCCGGCGCTTCACTTCCGCTTTGCGCTGCTGCTGCTGCCGCAGGGGCTGCGTGAGCAATGTGTGGATGATAACCAGGTTGCAGTACAAGATAAGAAAGAAGACGAGGAAGAAGCAGAAGGCGATGAAGACGTGAACAACAAGGATGGCCACACTGTATGGCTCATAATGCTCAAAGCAGCGGGTGATGTTGCCTGAGCCATCCTTATTGGGCACTTGGTTGGTGGAGTCTGTGGCCAAGAAGTAGGATGCAGTAGCCACGATGGATATCCAAATGACCAGGGACAAAGAGATGCCACGCTTGCGGGTGGTGGCCTGAGCAGTCTTGATGGGATAGGCTACTGCCTGGTAGCGGTTGTAAGTGATGACACCCAGAAAGGCCACACTGCAGTAGGTATTGATGAAGAAGAGGCAGCCAGCCAGGTTGCACAGGAATTTGGGAAGAATCCAGTTGCCCTCGTTGTAGTAGTAGACAATCCACAGCGGGAGGGTGATCAAGAAGAGCAGGTCCGCCATGGTGAGATTCACCATGAAGATCTTTATCTCATTTAGTTTCTTAGAAGGGTACAAGTTGGCAAAGACCCATAGCACATAGCCATTGGCAACCACCCCCAGTATAAAGATGACACTGTAAACAATCGGAAAGAGGGTGTATCGAAACTCAGAATCCACACGAGAGGAGCCATTTTGCTCCATTGCCCTGGGCAGGAAGGGTCACCTGGTCATGGAGCGCTGTATGTGCCTGAAAGAACAGTTGAAAATTCTGGTTACTAAAGAGCCAGGAAGAGATCCCCTTACATCAACAATTCCAAGGCTCCCTGGTACAGTTTGGATGTTGGAGTCCTCTCCAGGATTCATGTTGAAACTTAATCCCCGAGGATTAAGAGAGAGGTGGTGAAGGCAGAGTCTACATAAACAGGTCAGCAGCCTGTAAGATGATTCAATGGGTAAAGGCATCTGTAGCCAAACCTGGTGGTCTGATTGGATCCCCAGGACCCACGTGGTGGAAGGCGAGACCTGAGTTGTACTAGTGTCCTCTGACCTCTGTGCACAGTGTGGTGTAGGCCTCTGTGTGTGTGGCGTGTGTCTGTATGTGGTGTGTGTATGTGGTATAACTCCACTTCGGGGGATCTGAGGTTCTCTTTGGCCCTCCACCAGGCGCCAGGCACACACATGATACAAAGACATGCTGAAGCACTCATATGCATAAAGTAAATAAAGATTTTAAAAAATTCACATTGAAAAAAATTTCAGGACAGGCATTGTGGTATACACATCTGTGATAGAAGGAATTCACTTGAGAGGCAGAAGTAGAAAGATCATCACGGGTTTGAGGCCATCCTGTCCTATAAAGTGTGTTTTAGGACAACCTAAGCTACATAATAACAGTCTATCTTAAAAAAAATTTTTTTTTTAATCCATTCAACAGATGAAGGGGAGCTGGGCAGTGGTGGCGCACGCCTTTAATCCCAGCACTTGGGAGGCAGAGGCAGGTGGATTTCTGAGTTCGAGGCCAGCCTGGTCTACAGAGTGAGTTCCAGGACAGCCAGGACTACACAGAGAAACCCTGTCTCAAAAAACCAAAAAAATACCCCAAAAAAACAAAAAAACAAAAAACAGATGAAGGGGTTATAGCACAGTGGTCTCTTTTGTTTGACATACATGTGACCAAGGGTGGGACTTCCTACTCCCCCAAAAAACCAACAAACCGAAATTTCTACCTTCTTTCCTTCCCACCCTCCTTCCCAATGGTGATAGAACCCAAGGCCTCTGTATACTACTGGACAAGGACTCTGCCTCAAAACTATGAATTCTAGTCAGTTCCCCCAACTTGACACAGCCTAGAGCCATCTGAGAAGACAGGACAGTTGAGAAGTTGCACAGATTGGCCTATGGAGTATGTCTATGGGGATTGTCTCAACTGTTAATTGGTGGAGGAAAGCACAGCCCACTGTGGGCGATACCATCCTCTAGGCAGATGATCCTGAACTGTATAAAAAGCCAGCAAGCATCCTCCTCCATGGTTCCTGCTGTACTTCTTTGGCTGTGAAGTGAGCTCCTTGTGGAAAGTAATGCTCCGTGGAACAGCAAACTGCTCTCTGCCCTTCGTTTCCTGCTTTGACTTACTGTGTCTGACTTCCTTCAATGACACACTGGAGCAGGCTAAGTCAACCCATCCCCCATTCCTTTCTAAATTGTTTTTGGTCAGAATATTTTGTTTGATTGGTTGGTTGGTTTGTTTTTAAGGTTTTTTTTTTTTTTTTTTTTCTTTTCTTCTTTCTTTTTGTTAGACAGGGTTTCTTTGTCCTGGAACTCAGATCCACCTGCCTCTGCCTCCTAAATGCTGGGAGTAAAGCTGTGTGCCACAACTGCCCGGCTAGGTCAGACTCGTTTAGTAAAGGCATTGGGAAGGAAACTAGAACAAGCCCCTCCATTCCTTTCTATTTCAACTCATGACTGAGACTTCATCTGAATTTCAGTTCTTCATGGAGGCTGAGCCACCTGTAAGAACCAGAAACTGTTTCTTCTACATTTATTCCCAGTTCCAAGGACTCATGCACAGCAACAGGTGAGAAGCCTCACTAATGACACCCATCCCTCACCCATCCCTCAGGAGCCTTCCGAGGTAAAACACTCAAAAGATACAAGCACATTTAAGGAAATGACCAGTTGCCATTGAAACTTTTTTGAGATCATTTTTGCATCTTTGCTCCATTTAGTAGAATAGTAATTTATATGTCAAATCTGTAGGTCTCAGAATTCCTGATAAATCATAATAATTTCTCTAAAATTTTTAAAATCTATCCTTGTCTTGAAAGACAAAAAAAAAATATGTCCATGAGTAGTCACACTGTGAATTATATTGCTAATTCCCTTCTTCTTCTTCTTCTTCTTCTTCTTCTTCTTCTTCTTCTTCTTCTTCTTCTTCTTCTTCTTCTTCTTCTTTTCTCCTTCCTTCTCCTCCTCCTTCTCCTTCTCCTTCTCCTTCTCCTTCTCCTTCTCCTTCCTTCTCCTCCTCCTCCTCCTCCTCCTCCTCCTCCTCCTCCTCCTCCTCCTCCTCCTCCTTCTCCTCTTCCTCTTCCTCCTCCCCCTCCTTCTCCCTCTCCTCCTCCTTTTCCTTCTTCTTCTTGTTTCAAGGCAGGGTTTCTCTATGTAGTCCTGACTATCCTGGAACTCATTCTGTAGACTAGGCTGGCCTCAAACTCAAAAAGCCACCTGTCTGTCTGCCTCCTGAGTACTGGGATTAAAGACATGCATACCTTTAGTCCTGGCATGTGGATTCAGAGATGGGTGGATCACTGTGAGTCAGAGGTCAGCCTGATCTACAGAACCACAAACATGAAGTGTTCTCACTGATATAAGGGGTCTGAGACAAAATAGGCAATACTGGGCCCTGGCTCAAACAAACATACAAACAAACCCACAATAATAAAAAATACATACATATATAATACTTAATAGAATTTTTAAATGTCTTTGATAAATCAAGAATGTTATCTTTTGAAATATTTATACATTTATTTATTTATTATGTGCACCTGTGCACACTAGTGCCAAGGTGCATGCATAAAGGTCAGAAGACTTCTGTGAGTTGGTTCTTTCAGTCCACCACCTGGGACCCAAGGAGCTTACTCAGGTCACATAGCTTCCAGCAGACACTCTTATACCTGCCAAGCCATCTGGTCAACCCTGAAGTATCAGTTTTATTAAATCTTACAGATTTAAACGTACATTTTTTGCTTTTGTTTTTGTTTTGTTGTTGTTGTTTATGATTAACTCAAGACAGGGTTTCTCGGTTTAGCCTTGGTGATCCTGGAACTCACTCTGTAGACCAGGCTGCCTTGAACTCACAGAGATACACCTGTCCTGCCTCCCAAATGCTAGGATTAAAGGCATGCACCACTACCACCTGGCTAAGCATATGTCTTTTTAATATTCTACATATGAAATGGATAACACCTATAAAAGGCTTTTTTGGCAAATAGAACTATAATGTGGACTTTTGGGGAAAAAAAAACAGCTATGAAATAATTTGATTTGTGAGCTGAACTTGCCTCTGAATAGCCTTGGCAGAGGAAAGAAATATATAACTGGTAAAAATCAGACATGGTGGTTCATGCCTTTAATCCCAGCACTTGGGAGATAGAAACACCACAAAGCAAATTCAAGGGCAGACTGAGCTACATGTGAGCCTTTCTGAAAGAAAGAAAGACAGACAGACAGACAGACAGACAGACAGAAAGAAAGGAAGAAGGAAACAAACAAACTACTATTTATGATTTTTGTTACAGTGTCAAGGAAGAGCTAGTTGGAGTTGTGGCACATGCTTCAAGTTCAAGGTCAGCCAGGACTATACAGTGGGACCCTGTCCCAAAACAAAAGAGCAGTTAAGAGTTCTTAAGAAGCCTGGAGGTGGTGGTACACACCTTTAATCCCAGCACTCAAGTACCCAGGAGGGAGAGGCAAGAAGATCTCAGTGAGTTCGAGGCCAGCCTGGTCTACACAGAGAAAACCTGTCTTGGAAAAACACACAAACAAAGAGTGGTTAAGAGTGCTTGCTGTTCAAGCATGAGACCGTGAGCTTGGATTCCAGCATCCGTGAAAGGTCTGTGAGGTCCTCACAGACAGTGAAGGTTGGAGACAGGAGGATTGCTGGCCCTCCTGGCTACAAGATGAGCTGCAGACAACAACATCAACAACAAAAAACGTGTCTCCAGGGTTGGCAAGAAATGAAAGAAGACCCCAACATCCTCCTCCAAATACACAGGGGAGTGTACCCACCTGTGCACACACTCCATACTCACACACATACACACACACAATCTCTGTCTCACACACACACTCTCACATACACACACACATACTCACACCCCCAAAATAGAAATAAGCCTATAAATAAATCCTCACCCGTGCATACATGTTCCTGTAAGCAACCCGAATGAAGCTTAGTGGCTTATCAAAGAAACAAACGGAAAAACAGACGCCTCCTTTCAGAGAGAGTAACTGGGAAGGAGAGCAGGTCAGTGGGAGGCCGCAAGCGAGGGGATGAGGTGAACACGGTCTAAATGCCTTATGTACTTCCAGGAAATGCTGTAAAGAAGCCCATTATTTAGTATTAACTAATGCATACTAATAAAAACATTTGAAATCAAATTTAAAAAAACATCAATTATCTGAACGCGCTCTCCCGGCTGCAGCCCTCAGTATTCAGTATGCAGTAATTCAGTATGTCCCAGGCTCTGAGTTGGATCCCCAGCACAAGAAGAAAAGAAGAAAACAATCTTCTTTTTACCAGGACACCTACATGTGCCAAGCATTTCCGTCACCAAAGCAGCAGCTCGTTACAGAGAATGTGGACGCCACTCTGAGACCCCAGCTATTTCCTATTTAATTCAACAATAAAAGGGCTTTGTAAATAATGTACAGAGATGCCACTCTCCCCCCCCACCCCCCTAAACTGTTTGTTTTAGACAATCCGATTGTTTTCTGTAAAATGCATCTTATTTGTGTTAAGATAGAATAGCTTTTATTTCTGTTTTGAATTATTTTAGAAACTGTCAACAGTAATTATGTTTCTCCTGTACTGGAGATTAAACCTGAGGTCTCACACATGCTAGGCAAGATCTCTAATAAGCGGCAACCCAGCCCATAAGGTACACAATGGTAGGGATAACGATAGAAACCAGGGTTCTTTGAGACCTTCAATCAGTAAAGACATACCAGAGACCAGAAAATGTGCATATCCCAGTCCTATAGTCTCAGCCCCTTCTTCTGATCCTCTTCTCTGTCCTGCTGGACCCCCTGACTGGGGGACGGTACTCTGGGTGTGTGTGTGGGGGGGTTTCCTGAGGTGGGAAGCACATCTGGTTTAGCCCTCAGAGAAGGGCAGGGAGTGGCTGCAGTCTACAGCTGGGTGGCTCGTGGCACTCACCCTGTATCTGTGGGGAAATTATGTCCCTACCCACAACCCACACAGGAAGTATCTTCCTTCTCTTGAGTCTGGCTCTGGTTAGGGGGATGCCCATGACTATCTCTAGAAAATCTCCAGTCAGAGGGCCAGCTCAAGACATGGTGGGCCCTGTCCTGTGTCATGCCTGCACAGGCCCATTGAGAAAGCCTATGGTTAGGTGAGCAAGGCACTCACTGGGTTTGCCAAAAGAAGTGCCAACATTTTATCAACCTACATGACGGTTCACTGCAATGGTTTTTCTGTAGTAGGGGTATGTGCTGACCAAGCATTCTACGTCTGCGGTATACCCCAAGTTCTCCTTTAGCTCTTCTGGTCTCATTAACTTATCCAGACAGGAATTGAACTTGGAATTCTGATTTGCTGGGACCCCAAGCCTACCACACCGTGCCCAGCTCACCCTATGCTTCAGATATTGATTTATTTTCCTTCTGGTTTACTTTGGCTTGTTTCAAGACAGGATTTTTCTGTGTAGCCCTAGCTGTCCTGGAACTCGCTCTGTAGACCAGGCTGGCCTCGAACTCACAGAGATCCACCTGCCTCTGCCTCCCGAGTGCTGGGCGATGGGTGTGCCTGGCCTGGACATTGATTTCTATGCTTGTTTTCTTACCAGGATGGAAGCTTCCTGAGAGCAAAGACTAAATCCAGTCTCTTTATTCCCAGTATCTGTGGCCAGGAATAAATGAACCACTAAGTGACAATTTCATGGAAAATGTCAAAAAGAAAATATGTCAGTTTTTCTTGGGGGACAAACTAAGAGTAAAATGGAATGGGAAGAATGGGGTCTCTCCAGCCATAAAGACCTCAGTTTGTATCTGGTTTGTCATTCATTTACTTGCTAAGTGGCTTTCGGCAAGTGGCTTGACTCTCTGAGCCTTTGTCTTATCCGGTGAAAAATCGTAACCACAGGAGCCTGGGATATAGCTCAGTGGGTGGAACGATACAGATCTGATAGAGAAGCCCTTAGGTTTGATCCCCAGCACCACATCAAGATGGACATGGTGGTGCATGCTTTTAATCCCAGCACTAATGAAGCAAAGGCAGATGGGTCTCTGTAAGTTCAAGGCCAGCCTGGTCTACATAGTGAGTTCCAGGACAGACAGTCATGGCTATGTAGAGAGATCCTGCCTCAATAAATAAATAAATAAATAAATAAATAAATAAATAAATCTCACACTTCTAACAATGCCCAAAGATGACAAAGTGACTAAACATATCCGAGCCTGGTTGGCCAGGCCTTCCTGCCTCTCCCAGAGGAACTATGGTTATCCAGAAACCCAGGGACTCTCATCCACACACCAGCTCCTCCCAGCTCCAGGCAAGTCACTGGCACCTGCCAACAAACCTTTCAAAAGCTCTGGAAGACTCCTCAGTCCTTAGTCTGTGGCTGGGGCTCCTGTTAGTGCCCAGCTGGTTGCCCCTTGCAGTGTGGTAAATAAACCTTTTTTTCTATTAAAAAAATAATAATTTAATTTGGAAAAGCAAGCTGAGGGAATGCGCAGATAAATATATAAATAAATGGAATGAGGAAGAGGTTTGAACCACTCAATTTAAAACTTGGGCACAGTTCCCTGAAGGGTCAAGGCTGAGCTGATTGCCCAGACCCAGCCTTCAGATGGGGGTGGGTATGCATATTAATGAAATCAAAGAATCCTGCCATCTGGCTCTCTACCGGACACCCACTGGAAACACTGGCAGTTCCCCGGGGAACCTGAGGAAAAGGTTCCCAGCTAAGACAGTAAGAGAGGAGGGACCATCAATCAGGAATTGGGCAGAAAAAGAATGTGGTGGTTATTGCCCCAGTGTAGACACTGCGCTGGAAAGCTGAGTTCACCAGCAAGCCAGCCCTGTTACTTTGTGGAGTGAGTTGAGGACAAGAGTAGAAATGTCTAAATATTTATAAACTGTAAATCGGACATGCGCAACCTTGTTCCAGTCTCTTTCAGTTCCTCACAAACCCTCAGGCGAGAAGATACATTCGCCAACAGGACTTGAGCAAGGAGTGGCAGAGAGAAAAAGCACATACCTTCTGCCTGGGCACCACCACTTGGACCCAAGCACTCCTTTCTTGGTTGAGGGTGTTGGAGAAGAACTTGAGCCCAGTGGGACACTGGCCACCCTTCACTAGGGAAATCTTAGGCGTTAGTTCTTACCTGGGATCATATATCCTGCACAAATCAGCTTTGTAAAATGGATTTATACTCATTTTTTTCCTAGATGAGTCACCTATTGTTCCAGGAGAGAATGTGGGATTGAAAAAACAGGGGCTGGAGAGATGGCTCAGCGGTTGAAAGCACTGACTGCTCTTCCAGAGGTCCTGAGTTCAAGTCCCAGCAACCACATGGTAGCTCACAACCATTTGTAATGGGATCTGATGCCCTCTTCTCCTGTGTCTGAAAGACAGCTATAGTGTACGCATATAAATAAAATAACTAAATAAATCTGGAAAGAAAGAAAGAAAGAAAGAAAGAAAGAAAGAAAGAAAGAATACAGTTCTGTCCATTTTCATAAAGCTAGAAAATGACAAACTGCAACTCTCCAAAGCAGGCTGTAGCCACTGCTGGGAGCCAGCAGCTCCTGGACTAACACCTCAAACACTCCCAGATCTGCCCTAAGGCCTGGGCAGAGTTCAAATGCCTGTCTCAGGGGTCAGGCAAGGTGGCTCGCACCTTCAATGCCAGCACTAGAAAGGCAGAAGCAGGAGGATCTCTGTGAACTAGAGCCTGGTCTATATAGGAAGTTCTAGGCCAGTCAGTGCTACCGAGTGAGACTGTCTCAACAAAGGAAAGCTACCGAATGCCAGAAGAAGAAAATTCCTTCATCCAGGACCCTGCTAACTTACACCCTGAAGACAGGAATTAAATGAGCAGAAAGAGGATGAGTTTACTCTACATCGAGCTAAGTCTGGCCTGGTAGAGCTGAGGCTGGGATCCAATCGCCAGGCACAGAGTCCCCATGTCCTTATCGGCAGTGTGAATACTTATTTGTTTGTTTGTTTTAGATAGGGTTTCATTACGAAGCCTTGGCCAGCCTGAAATTTGCTATGAAAAGGCTGGCCTCAAACTCACAGATATCCTCCCGAAACTTGGTATTAAAGGCATGTACCACCATGTCTGGCTTGCACTATAAGTATTTTTAAATAGGCTTAAAGCCAGGCATGATGGTATACCCCTGTAATGCCAACCCCTGGAAGGCACAGGCAGGAAGAACAGGAGATTAAGGCCAGTCTTGACTTTCTAGCAAATTCAAGGCCTGTCTGAGCTACACAAGGTATAGCATGAGACCGTCTAAAAGGGGTTGGAGGTAAAGGAATTGGCCATAATGACACATACCTGTATCTTCAGCAGTCAGGACTCTGTGGTAGGAGGTTTGCCTTGTGTTCCAAGCCAGCCTGGTCTATACTATATAGAACTGCATAGTGAGAGACTGTCTCAAACCAACAACAGCAGAGCCCAGACCTCAAGGTGGGTTCTCAAGCTGCAGAACACAAAGGGGAAGAAGGAACTGACTTTACTCCCAGTCACTTCTCCAAAGAAGACACAGCTGAACCACAAGCATGTGAAAAGCGTCTACATCAGTCATCATCACAGATGTGCAAAGTGAAACCAACCCACTCCATCGCCACTCAAATGGCCTCTACCAAAAATAAAAGGGGTCTGGGGGGATGGATCTGTGGATCTGGACTCGAGTGCGGTCCCCATCACACACGTAAAGGGTTATGTGGCTCTGAACATCTATCCCCACCCCAGGGAGATGAAGACAGAGGTCACTGACCACCCAACACAGCTGAAGCAATAAGACCCAGTGTCCTCGAAGGCTCTACTCAAAATGTAAGATGAAGAGAAACTGAAGAAGACATTCTGGTGCTGACCTCTACTGACGTATGCATGAGTGTGTGCTCGCTCACACCTGAATGCACACACAGGTAAAGCTAGGCATGGGGCTGGAAAAATGGTTCAGCAGTTAAGAGCACTGGATGCTCTTCCTTCCAGAAGCCCTTCCCAGCATCCACATCACCACTTACAACCATCTGGAACTGCAGTTCCAGAGGATTCCTGCCCTCTTCTGGCCACCATAAGTACTGCATCCATGTGGTATACAGAAGCAAAACATACATATACGTAAAATAAAATATATCCTTTTTTTTATTTAAAAAGGTGAAGACTAGCAACCAAGGTTACCCTCTAACACTATACATGTGTCTACACTCACACACAAATACACATACATAGCATACATCATAAACACACACAAAAAATTATAAGTTTGTAGACTGAAGTCTAAGGGCTAGAGAGACTGACTACTCAGTGGTTAGAAGCACTTGCTGCTCTTCCAGAGGACCCATGTTTGGCTCCCAGTGCTCCAGTGACTGTAAATCTAGTTCCAGAAGATCCGATGCCCTCTTCTAGCCTCCAAAGGATACCAGGCATGTATGTGGTACATATACATCCAGACAAGACAGCTATATACAGTAAACAAGATAATTTTTCAAAAATTGTGAGTATAGTGGTGCAGGCCTTTACTCCTAACATATAGAGGTTCTATCCTTGTGGTTTGAGGCCAGCCTGGTCTACATAGCAATTTCCAGACCAACCAGAAATACACAGTGAGACCTTGTCTGAAATGCATGTGTGTATGTGCGTGTACTCATACATATACACATACATATACACATACATATACATATTAACTCATAGGCAAGTGCTATGATTTGAGTATGCCCCTTTCAAAAGGAATGTTGGAATTTAAACCTCATTGTGTGTTAAGCAAAGATGGTTTTGAGGAGCTGGAGCAATGGGTCAGTAAATAAAGGCATTTGCTGCCAAGCCAGATAAATGGAGACCCATATGGAAGAAGAGGAAGAAGGAAGGCACAGTTGTTCTCTGGCCCCCACACTCAGCCATGGCACACGCATGCGCTCCTCTGCCAGCTCCTCCCCCAGCCCTTCCCACAAACAGGTAAATGTAAGAACTAGAATACAGACAGTGACTGGCAATATAGTTGGAAGAGGGATGGCTTGGCACGAGCAGAGAGCCTTTAAGACCTAGCTTCACATACCCCCCCCACAGTGTGATGCCTCCCCCATGTAATGCTCCCCCCCCCCCATGGCCCCAGTGTGATGGCCTGCAATCCCAGCACTGAGGAGGTAAGAGGTGGGAGGAGCAAAAGTTTATGGTCATCCTCAACCATTCAGCAAGTTCAAACCCAGCATGAGATACATGAGACTCTGCCTCTAATTAACCAATTAAAATTTAAAAGCTTAGGAAGGGGGCTGGAGCTGTAGCCCAGTGGTGAAAGCACTTACCTAGCAAGTGTGGGGTCTTAGGTAGACTCCCCGACACTGAAGAAAAAAGAAGGATTTAATAGAGGCCCAAGCGAGGGCAGATTTGAAAGTATGCTGTGTATTTTTTAAGGTGTTCGATGGGAGGCTCATCTTTTTTTTTTAAGATTTATCTTTTATTACTTTTAATTATGTGTAAGTCTGTGTACACATGAATGCAAGTGCCCACAGAGGCTCTGGTCTGCAGCCAGGGTTTCCAGGCTGTTGTGAGCCACCTGACATGGTTACTCTAAATTGAACTCAGGTCGTCTGAAGGTGAAGTACATGCTCTTAACCACAGAGCCATCTCTCCAGCCCATGTTGTGTGTTTTTGTTTGGTTGGTTGTTTGGTTGGCTGGTTGGTTGGTTTGGTTTCGTTTTTTCAAGACAAACTTTCTCTGTGTAGCCTTGGCTGTCCTGGAACTCACTATGTTGATCAGACTGGCCTGGAGCTCAGAAATCTGCCTGTCTCAAGACACAGGCCACCACCTCCCAGTCGTGTTGTGTTATATATTTTTAACTTGAAATCACATGACCCAGCCTTCATAGCTGCACAGTCTTTGGGCAAACTGCTTCTCTTCTTAGCCTTAGCTGCAAGATAAAGATTATAACAAACTTCCTCCTATGGCATTTTTTTTTCCCATTCACCCTGAAAAATCGAAATACCCAAAATCCCACTTCCTACAATTGCTACAAGGGTTAAATGAAAACTGTCTGCTAGGGCCAGTGACGCGTGCGTGACTCAGCTGTCAAAGGCATCAAACTAAAGAGCCCAGTCCCATCTGCAGAACCCACATGATGAAGAGAAATGGCATACTTACCCCTGACCTCCACTCTTCTGCCGTGGCTTCCAGGCACCCACACACACATATAAACATGTAAATGTAATTTTAGGGGAAAGTGTTGAGCCTATAGTAGGTGCTCAATAAATAAATGAGTTACCTCCTGTTCTGGGTCCCCTTTGTCTCACTCACATTGTGTCCTGGCTGGGGCAGCCTTGGTGGCCAGGCCCTCTTAGAATCCCCTCACAGTGCTCTCACTGCTGTTTCTCCAGATGTGAGAAGAACTGAGGCCAAATGTGGAGATGAGGCCAAATATCCATGGCGACTCTGGGCCAGACTGCTTGCAGTCAGTCATAGCATTATGCTAACAGAATTACTGATTGAAGAATGGAGATCTTTGTTAAGGGCTGAGTAGGAGGCCTAGGAACAGAATGAACAATTTTCCTTTTTGCTGGGACCCTACCTTGATTCAGGTATGACTATGTATATGAAAGTGTGTGCATAAAGCTGTGTGAGTGTGTGTATATACGTCTGTATGTGTGTATCTATGTGTGTATGAGTGTGTATATATGTGTGTGTGTCCTTTTTTAAAAAAGATTTATTTATTTATTTTATATGAGTACACTGTCACTGTCTTCAGACACACCAGAAGAGATCTCATTACAGATGGTTGTGAGCCACCATGTGGTTGCTGGGAATTGAACTCAGGACCTCTGGAAGAACAGTCAGTGCTCTTAACCACTGAGTCATCTCTCCAGCCCGTGTGTGTGTGTGTGTGTGTGTGTGTGTGTGTGTGTGTTCTGTATGTGTATCTGTGTGTATGTGTTCTGTATGTGTACCCGTGTGTATGTTGTGTGTATGTCTGTATGTGTCTTTGTGTGTCTATGTATCTCTGTGTGTATGAATGTGTACTATGTATATACTGTATGTGTGTGTGAGTGTATGTGTATGAGTGTGTGTGTGTTGTGTGACCAGAAGTCAGCTGTTCTGTGTACTGTTCCTCAGGTTCAGTCTGCTTTGTCTTTTGAGACAGGGTCTCTCACTGAGTAGGTGAGGCTAACTTGCCAGTGAGCCCCAACAATACACCTGTCTCATCTCCATCACCCAGCACTAAGATTATAGGTTTGGGCCCTGTGACTGGCTTTTTTACATGAAGATCAAACTCAGGTTGTCATGCATGCAAGATGGACACTTGGCACGATTGAGCCCCTGATATCCCCTTTTTTTTCTACTTATTTATGTATTTATGTATTCACTGGGACAAGGTCTCCCTCTATATCTCAGGCTGGTCTCAAACTCACAGCAGTCCCCCTGCCTCAGCCTCCAAAGTGCTGGGATTTCGGATGTGGCCCATCATGTCTGGCTAAATTTCCTTTCTTCATATGTCAAATGATGAGGATTAAACCCTTTCTAGGAGGGTGGGTGGTGGTGGCACACACCTTTAGTCACTCCTACCAGGGAGGCAGAGGCAGGTGGATTTCTGAGTTCGAGGGCAACCTGGTCTACAGAGCAAGTTCTGGGACAGTGAGGGTTACACAGAGAAAACCAAAAAACTGAACCAACCAATAAAAATTAAAAAAAAAAAATCCTTTCTGTGGCCAGATGTATTGATATAAGCCATAATCCCAGGATTTCGGTAGGAGGATCAAAAGTTCAAGTCCCAACCTGATCTACATAGCAAGTTGGAGGCTAGCCTAAATTGCACAAGATAATATCTCAATAAAATAAAAGTATAAATATAAATAAAATCGAAATCTTCCTTCGGGGTATTGTTACCAAATCTACAGGCTCTTTCCCCACACAATACCATTCACAAATTACCAGATTGTTCTTGAAGCAGAAAGGAAGTTTATGCAATGGTCAGGTTTATCTCTCCTAGAGGGCTCAGGGCCTGGGTTTTTACTAGGGCAGAGATATGGTGGACAGAGTGCATCTGGGGTCCTCAAACCCTTCCAGGAAGAAGATTTCCAGGAACCCTGCTGTTCTTTCTCCTCTTCCTCTTCTCTGTTTTGGGCACGGTCCAGCTCTGTCATGGCAACTGACAGACTTTTGTCATCACAAAGATTCCAAGGTTATCTAGAGTGCCAACATGGCGTCCAGGCCAGCTGTCTGATCTCCCTGGTCATCAGGATTTCAATCTTTTTGCAAGTAAGCACTATCAGATCAGCAGGGCAAGAAGCTGCCAGCACTTCGAAGGTTCAGACTGGTAACCGTAGTTACCAGTGGCTGGCTAAGGGAGCAGGCTTCCCAATGCCCTCGCAGTGTCCCTCCTGCTAATAAGTGGCAAATCCACCCTGCACTGCACCAATTGTATCTTTGGGAAGAAGCCTCCAAGATGGCAGGAAGGAAAGCATAGTCACTGGAGTCAGGGGAACAGGACTCCAGTCTCAGTGATGTCACCCACCACCCTGAGAGAATCTCTCCTTAATTCAGAGTCCCAGGGTTTTTCTCTGAAAACTGGGGTGCCCTGCTCAGCCTCAACGCAGGGTTGTGAAAGGGAAGTGAGATCACAGGAGGTGGAAGACGAAGTGTTTGGAAAAGGGTAATACGCTTGGTAAATTGAAATGGGCTTTACGAACTGGAAAGGGCTTTGCACAAGTGACTGACGTATTTCCTGGCCTAGCCAGCTCAAGTGTTCTGCAAAGCTGTGGAAGGTCCAGCTCCCATAGAGCTAAATATCCACCCCCACACAAATACACATGGAAGCGTCTCCCACCCTTATCTCCATTCTTTTTTTTGTTTGTTTGTTTGTTTTTTTGTTGTTGTTGGTTTTTTTTTCAAGACAGGGTTTCTCTGTGTAGTCCTGGCTGTTCTAGAACTCACTCTGTAGACCAGGCTGGCCCCGAACTCAGAAATCTGCCTGCTTCTGCCTCCCAAGTGCTGGGATTAAAGGCCTGCACCACCACTGCCCAGCTGATAGATACTTTTTTTAAAAAAGATTAAACAGATGCCATGCTCATCACATCTCAACAGTCAGGAGGAAAACTTGCCCATAGGGCACATTTTGTCAGCACTGCCAGGGCCTGTGAATCCTTTGCCCAAATCTTCACTGACTGGATAGAATGACCCAAGGTGACTAGGATGAGGACATAGCTGGCCTGTGGCTCACTGTTCACCCTAAACAAGTAAACAAGTACAGTTTGATGATACTATCTTTTCATCTATTTAGTACATATCTGGGATGTGCTGGAGGTCTCATGTAGTCCAGGTTGGCCTTCAACCTGCTATGTAGTTCAGGCTAACCTCAAACTCCTAATCTTACTGCCTCTGCCTCCCAAGTGCTGGGATCACAGATGTGCCCACCATTCCCAACTCCGTGCTCATGCCTGAGCATGTTTTATGCCAGACCCTGCTACCTAGGAGAAGTAATGATAAACAGACGAACAAAACAATTGCTCTCCTTTAAGAGGTTTGCAGCAACATCTATGGTGTCAGTCAGCATTGATGGTGACACTCCTGTTCAGACTGTCTTAGGCTCCGCAAAACACGTCCTCTACCTTCTTAGTTCATCTTCCCAGAAACCTACAAGGTCAGAATTTTAAACCACAGAGGAGAAATGCTAGGCTACTCAATTGCCCAAGGCTGCAGATTATAGGCAAAGCTGAAGGCACAGGCCAGTCATCCCCTCTCTCTGGCTGGCTACGCAGAGGAAAGGATTCCCTCTTCTCTGGCGGTCACTGTCCCCCACCCCAGCATGCTTTTGTCACTGATCGTCTGACGCACAGCCTGGTGTTCTGTCAGTAGCAAATGAGAACGCTGTGGGTCCTTTATCCTTCAATATTCCACAAATCCTTGGCCAGCAGCTCTGACTTGTCAGCCTCAAACCAAGACTTCCTGCCAGGGAGAGGTAGCCAGTACTGGCCTCTGTCCCCAACAACTGAGATTTACCATGGCAACCGTTTGTGGACCTAGTCCTTTGTACCAGCCACTCAGTTATCATCACCATCCTCTAGGGAAATGCAGCAGTGGGTGAGGTCCCAGGTACCCAGCCCCTCACAGACACTTTAGCTTACCCTCCGGGGAAAACCTGCTGGGGAGATGACAGTGATTATACACAGAGAGGGTGTATAACTTCGCCAAAGTCACACAGTAAGTAAAGCAAATGGAGGTCTGCTCTCAAACCTCTAAGCAGCTGCCTCCCGTCCTCACTATGGCCTCCCAGGGGTGAAGGCTGTGATGGCTGCAGCTCACTCTCAGAAAAGAGGGGTCCCCTGGAGTGTCCAAGCACCTGAGGACAGGCCAGAAATGCCTACCACTCAGAAGGCTGAGAGAGGATTAAGAACCAAGACTAGGGGATGGCAAGATGGTGCAGGAATTGAGAGCACTGGCTGCTCTTGGGAAGGACCCAGGTTCTGTTCCCAGCACCCACACAGTGGTTCACAGTCATCTCAAACTCCAGTTCCAGGCATCTGACCCCCTCTTCTGAACTCCAAGGCACCAGGCGTGCACAGTGAGCATTCATACTCGCAGACAAAGTGCCCATGCTCCGAAAACAATCCAAGGCTTGTCTGTGCTACACAGTAAGTTCAAAGCCAGCCTCGGCAGTTTGTTAGACCTTGAAGTAAAATAACAGTCGGGGTTGGTGAGATAGCTCAGTGGGTAGAGGCATCTGCTGCTAAGCCCGAGAACTGGAGTCAATGCCCCAGGACCCACACAGGAGGAGAAAACGGACTCCCACAAGCTGCCCTCTGACCCATACATGTGCACCACGACACACACATATACACAATAAGCAAATAAAAGAAGGCTAATGGCCAAGCATGTGTATGGTCCTGAGTTTGGCATGTCGCACAGCAAAAAAACAAAAACAAACAAACAAACAAAAAAACAAAAAAACAAAAAAACAAAAAAAAAACAAAAAACAAAAAAAAAAAAAAAAACCTCCTTTTGAACAGGAAGCTTGTCCTGAGAAAGATGCCAGAATGGTTCCTTAAAAATCCAGCCACCCATCTACCTTAGTATGACCTGGGGACATGCCTTTGACTCCCCTGAGGAGATCTGTGTAGGAGTCTCCCTTGCCCAGCCAGGACTGGGACCCTCCTTACCTATAGGAGCTCATAGGCTCTGCGTGTCTCTCTGGGTCCAAGCCTCTGTGCTGTAGCCTGGCAATTGCAGAAGTGAGGAAACAGAGCATATCACTGCCAAGTCACCCCTGGGAGGAAACGCAGTGACCCAGGGCCTCTCCAACGGATGCCACAGGAACCTCCACACTAACTGAGCCAGCCAGACTTGAGTACTGCAGAAGTTTCCTGCAGAGCGAGCAAGGGGCAGAGTAGGTGTAAGCAGCCAGGGTGTGTGGGTCAGGGTGTGTAGGAAAGGGGGGGGGGACGTAGACAGAGACAGAGAGAGACAGAGACACAGAGACACAGGGAGAACTAAAACAAGCAGCAAGCAGTTAGCAGAAGGAGAGGGAAAAGGAGTTGGAAAGGAGGGGAGAAGACGAGGGTGGGTAGAGGGAGGGAGAATGACTGATGTAAACAGGAGCGCATGAGAGGAATGAGAAGATACAGAGAGAAGACTCAGGGAGGGACAAGGGAAAGGATGAACAACATACAGAGAGCTGCCTGATCCCGAGAGCAGCCTGCGCCCGAGAGGGTACATGAATGCATATACCTCTCTGTAGGGAAGAGAAAGAGAGAGTGGGAGAAGCCACTAGATGAGGAAACGGATGAGGAGAGAGAGCTGGAAGTATAGCTGTGGTCATTAAGACTGGGCAGGGAATCCCTGGTGACCAAGAATTGAGCCTAAGAAACCCATGGGAGCCCAGAGCCACGGGGCCGGGGGAAGGAGGACTTTTCTCAAGCTAGAACGCAGCTGCAAGTGAGTGCCCGGGAGAAAGAGAGGGTGAAGAGGTATGGGCAGCTGGGGTCGAAGGCAAGTGAGTGTTGTGTGTGAGCACGAGTCAGGTGAGGATTTCCTGGTACACAAAGGAGAGATAAGCCTGAGCCCCCTTGCTTTGGTTCCCTTCTGCTTAGCACTCTTGAGTTCAGCCAGGTCCCACGATAGACACTGCCTATGGATACCAGCCCCTCAGGTACCCTCCTACACAAGCCCACGAAAGAGGAGGGTCTGTTTTATGGTAAGACACAGCAAAACAGAGCCAAGAGGAAAGGGCTTCTGACGCCCCAGCCAGTGTTCCTGAGTAAGTAGGCTAGCCGCTTGCTGCAGGTCAGACCCCACCAATGTTCCCTCATCAACACTAAAATGGCTCCTTACAGGTCAAAGCACTGTTAACATGTGCTTCAGTCCCAAAGAACTAAAACAACCGAGTATGTGGCTCACATGTATAATCTCAGGCCTTAGAAGGTAGAGGTCAGGAGTTCAAAGTCATTCTTGGCTACACACTGAGTTCAAAGCTAGCCTGGGCTACATGAAATGCTATAGAAGAGGAGGAGGAAGAGGAAGAAGAGGAGGAGGAAGACAGGGAGGTCATTTGGTAAGTGTGTTTATGACTTACCTGAGTTCCATCAGGCGGGGTGGGGGTGAGTCAGAGGTGGTAATACGTGCCTGTAATCCTAGAGAAGCAGAGACTGGAGGATCCCTAGGGCTTGCCGGCCAGCCAGTCTAGCCAAATCACAAACTTCAGGTTCAGTGAGAGATGCTGTCTCAAAAACTAAAGTGACTGTATTTTGGCTTTATGGCTCAGAGGGTAAGTGTTTGCTGCCTAGCCTGATGGCCTGAGTTCAATCCCTAGGACATGTATGGGGAAAGAAAAGATGAGGGTCTACTCTGACCTCCATACTTGCATCGTGGAGCACAGAAATGCACACACACACAGAGAGAAAGAGAGAGAGAGAGAGAGAGAGAGAGAGAGAGAGAGAGAGAGAGAGAGAGAGACTAAAATACATAAGACACAGAACAGGGTTGGGCATGGCGATCCATGCCTTTAATCCCAGCACTCAGGAGGCAGAGGCAGGTGGATCTCTAAGGCCAGCCTGGTCTACAGAGTGAGTTCCAGAACAGCCAGGGCTACATGGAGAAACCCTGTCTTAAAAAAAAAAAAAAAAAGAAGCAAAACAACAACAAAAAAGTGTTTGCATGTAACCCTGCACATCACACACACTTAGCATCATATATACTCACACACATGTACTCTCACACTCAGGTCCCCTCACCCACCCACTGTGACACTTAGGGCTGCCCCATGCACCTCCTCCATGTTCAGCCTCTACCCATAAGATGCTGCCAGTTGGGATGGAGAGATGGCTCAGTGGTTAAGAGCACTGGATGCTCTTCCAGAGGTCCTGAGTTCAATTCCCAGCAACCACATGGTGGCTCACAATCATCTGTAATGGAATCCAATGCCCTCTTCTGGTGTGTCTGAAGAAAGTGGTAGAGTACCCACATACATAAAATAAATAAAATCTTAAAAAAAAAAAAAAAAAAAAAAAAAAAGATGCCACCTGTGGGGAGCTGACAGAAGGCAGATATCATCCTTGCAGCCATCTTGAGCCATATACCCTGACAAGAGGCTTGTTTACAATAGCCTACAACAGCTGAGCACACTCTGATAACATCTTGTTTTAGATACCCAGGATCTTCCCTTGTGTGTGTGTGTGTGAGACTTACAGGTGTGTGACTTAAGGGTGTGACTTAGAGATCAGATTTAGAGACAAGGCATAAGGGCATGACTTAAAGGCGTGACCTAAAGGCATGGCTTAGAAGTGAGACATATAAAAGGCAAGAGGCAGACAGAAGAGTACAGTACAACTTACAGTACAACTTGGAGTAGGAATTAGGCATTGAGGAAGAAGACACTTGGACTAGAGAACTCAGAAGAAGAGTTATTAGACATTAGGCACTTAGCACTTGGAGAAAGAACTTGGAACTTGGAGGCACTAAGGACTAGGAACTAGGGACTAGGAACTCAAGACTTGGGACTTGGAGAAAAAAAGAGAGTCTGAAGAACAAACGGGATTGAATCACACTCTGTCTGGTCTCCATTCCTCGAGTCCATCCTCACTCTCTCTCTTGCTGAACCCCGACCCAAAGACCAGAGCAGCTTAGGGCAGTGTGGACTCTAACAACTTAGCCCCCAAGGTTTTGGCAGTGCAGGTTCCAACATTGACAGAACGGTCAGAGACATTTTGGACCCCAAACATGGGGTAGAGCAGTTCTCAACATTTCTGGCCCCCAAGCGTGGGGCAGCTCGAGCCGAAACATTTTTGGCTCCCAAAGTGGGGCAGCAAGAACGAGAGACCCAGTGAGAGACGTTACTGGAAGAAAGATCTGAAAATTCAGAAGTGAAAAGAAGGTGATCACTGCGGGAATCCGCCTCGTCGAGAAAGGTAAGTCATATTCATGAAAATAGGGCAAGAAATAAGTCAGCCTGAATTCAACTCTCTGTTTTGGTTTTGTTGTTTGCTGCTCACGTGTGTTAATTATCTGCTTTTATTTCGTTGTTTGAATGCTGTCTTTCATGTTCAAAACAAAAAGAAACGTATTTATCCGAAATTAGAATCTAAAATACACCCAAAAGTTGATGACGATTTGTTAGAGCCAGATTGTGCTAACCTAGAGGAAGAGGCAGCGGAACATTATGACCCTCTTCCCGAAGACCCCCCTCCCTATGCGCCTCCGCCTCCAAGTGCTCCCCCAATGGAGATGGTGGTTATAGATCCCATAAGGGAGTTATAGGAAAAAATATCTGTTCTTAAACAACAAATAGAGTTAGAAAAAGAGTATCAGGACTTAATTAATCAGCTACAAAAATTAAAGACAGGGAAGATGTCTCGAGAGGTAAACTGCGAAAATCCCCCAGCTCCTTGCATTCCTCAACTAGGAGTCCAAAGGCAGTCCCTGTCCCCTAGTTTAAGATTAGCCACAGATCATCCAGAGAAGGGAGACGCTGAGGCTTTCCCTGTATCCTTGACCAGAAACAATCAAGGGGTTGCTTGGAAACATCACACTGGATTTAATTTTCAAATTATTAAGGAATTTAAAAATGCAGTATCACAATAGGGTGCCACTGCTCCCTTTACTCTTGCAATTTTAGAGTTTGATGCAGAGGAGTGGCTGACTCTTAGTGATTGGAATACATTAGTGAGAGCAGTTCTTAGCAGTGGTGACTATCTTATTTGGAAATCAGAGTATCTTGAGAATTGTAAAGAAACAGCTAGGGGAAACATTCAGGCAGGCAATGGTTGGTCCTTTGATGCTTAGTAGGAGAAGGGCAATTTGCTTTTAGTGATAACTAGATGCAATATGACCCAGGCTTATTCGCTCAAATTCAAAATGCAGCCATGAAGGTTTGGTGTAAACTCCCGGCAAAAGGGGACCCTAGTGTGTCCTTAACAGCAGTCAGACAAGGACCTGATGAATGATTTTCTGACTTTGTTCATCGATTAATGACAACAGCAGGGAGGATTTTTGGTAATGCAGAGGCAGGTGTAGACTATGTGAAACAACTTGCATATGAAAATGCCAATCCTGCCTGACAAGCGGCCATTAGACCCTACAGGAAAAAGACAGACCTTACTGGGTATATCAGACTCTGTTCTGACATAGGTCCCTCCTACCAACAGGGCTTAGCTATGGTGGCTGCCATACAAGGACAATCAGTAAGAGAATTTTTGGCTAGTAGAAACCAAAAGGCCAGTTTTAAATGTAGCAAGCCTAGACACTTTGCAAGAGATTGCAAGGCAGATAATGAGTTAACCCAGAGACAGCCCAGAAAACAGCCTGGGCTCTGCCCACTTTGCAAACATGGAAGGCATTGGGTTAGTGATTGTAGGTCTAAAAGAAATGCACAAGGAAACATCCTTTCCCATAATCAGGGAAACAAACAGGGGCCAGCTCCAGGCCCCGAACCAACGCAAGCCAAAATAGGCTTATAGAGAAGTCAGTTTCTTACCAGCAAACACCAACCCCTTTCAGAACTTAGTCGAGCAACACCAGGAAGTTCAGGACTAGACCTCAGTTCTGCCACCCACACAGTATTAACCCCAGAAATGGGACCTCAGGTCTTACCCACCGAAGTGGCTTTATCAGATTCACAATCTAACTTGGATCGGGCCATAAAGGCTCATGAGTTACATCACCTTAATTCTAAAACTTTAAAAATTATGTTTAAAATTACCAGAGAACAAGCTTGACAAATTGTTAAACAATGTCAATCATGTGTTACACTTTTACCAGTTCCTCATTTGGGTGTAAATCCAAAGGGACTGATACCAAACAGTATCTGGCAAATGGATGTTACTCATTATAATGATTTTGGCAATCAAAAAAATATATATGTATGTATGTGTAGATACATACAGTAGTTTCATTTATGTGACATTACAATATGGAGAAACAAGCAAGCATGTGATCACTCATATGCTTGCTACAATTGCTGTATTGGGTGTGCCTAAACAGATAAAGACTGACAATGGCCCAGGTTATACAAGCTCCAGTCTCCGCCAATTCTGTGAAAAATTGGGAATACTACATAAAACGGGTATTCCATATAATCCACAGGGCCAAGGTATGGTAGAAAGGGCGCATCAAACCATTAAATGTCAATTTGAAAAAATTAAAAAGGGGGAATGGTACCCTACCAAGGGGTCCCCCAGAAATATCCTTCATCACACGCTCTTTATTTTAAAATTTTTAACTTTGGATTCTGAAGGAAAATCCACTGCAGATAGATTCTGGCATCCTGATACCAAAAAGAATTTTGCAACAGTCCTCTGGAAAGACCCATTAACTGGAACCTGGAATGGGCCAGATCCAGTGCTTATCTGGGGAAGAGGTTCTGTCTGCATATATTCCCAAACCACAGATGCCGCATGCTGGCTGCCAGAGAGATTGATTAAACAAATAGACAACAATAACAAATCCAGGGAGAAGTAAACCCCCTGAGAAGCATATTTTTTCTTCACAGGAAACATGAAGATGCTTTTCAATTGCCTTCAAACTGGAACAGATCAACCAGCAAACCTGACTTGGGAAGTCCTCAATGTGGAAGGAGACATCACCACCCGTACCTCCAGGGTGGCTCTATTGGACTCTTAGTTCCCCAGCTTATGATTTAGTGGAGAACATTGTTTAGACCCAGGAGAAAACCCACTACCATGGTTACTATAGTTGGTTTTTAGGTTTGAGATTGACTGAAGCAGGAACAAGGATTTCCTTACTTGTTTTGTTAAGATCAAAACTATGATCAGTTTTGTATTTCTATAGATTTAGATTCTGATATAAGACATTTATAAACAGAATAGAAGAGAGTTATGTGTTGCCCTTAAAAAAGAGTGTTGCTGTTATACTGACTATTCAGGCATTGTTAAGTCTCTTGTCTCTCGGGTCCACGCTGTTCAACAAACTGATGGCTTTTGTATACTATTCAAATGAAACCTATACAGGTCCGTTATTATAGGCTGGAAGTAGGGGATTGTAAAACCTCTGTCATCAAGACTAACGAGGATTATCCCCTAACTTACACGCTAAGCTGGATAGTCAATGACAGGTAAGAGAACACTTCAAGACCCTTACCCCTAAAAAGGGAGGCCTCACCATCCTAAGACATCCTAAGACTTCTTGTCTTTTTATTTTGGGACACCACATCTCCAAAACAAAACAAAAGATTTTTAATAAAACAAAAGATGCATGTGGAGTGTTTGAATAAATATTTTTTTAAAAAAATTGAAGCTGAGTAGTTGTGCATGCATTTAATTGCAGTATTTAGGAGGCAGAGCCAGGTGGAGTTTACTATGTAAACTCAGAGATCTAACTGCCTTTGCCTCTTCCTGAGTGCTGGGATTAAAGGTGTGTACCACCATGTCTGGCTCACCAGACAGGGTCTTATATAGCCTAGGCACATATCGAGCTCCAGGATATCCAGGACCACATAGACTCTGTCTCTAAAACAAATCAAAATTTGAAAACCAGATATGCTGGCTCACATCTGTAATCCCAGCATTTGGGAAGTTAAGGCAGGAGGATTACTGTTACTTTGAGATCAGACTTAGCTAATAGCAAGTTTCCAGAAACCCTGGGCTACAATATGACTCCTTGTCTGAAAGGAAAACAGAAGAAAGACAAGTCTGTGTGTGTGTGTGTGTGTGTGTGTGTGTGTGTGTGTGTGTGTGTGTGAGCGTGTGTGTGTCTGTGTGTGTGTGTGTGTGTGTGTCTGGAGAGATAACTCAGCACTTAAGAGTGAGACCTTGCAGAGAACCTAGGTTCAGTTCCCAGCTCCAATTTCAGTTTCTGGGAAGCCACCACCCTCTTCTGGACTTTATGGATAACAGGCAGGTACATACATGCATGCAAAACACTTACAAAATAAAAATAAATATAAAAGCAATGTATAAAATAATGAAATATTTTCCCTAGACATGTAAGACTGTGGGTATCTATGGGAATGTTACATATTGTAAGGAGGCATGGACCGACACCTGTGATTCAGGCGGTGGTCTCTACCCTCCTTTAGACATCTGTCAGAATCTGCATACATGCTTAGTAGGCACGACTGGGGCGGCTGGTGGCATCTTACAGACAGAGGCTGAACATACGGCTATCAACTGCCGTCCTTTGGGGACAGCAAAGGAATGCCTCTGAATGTTAATGGCACTCAAATGAGACACTCTGGACTGTATTTTCTTTCTTTTTCTAAAAAAAATTTCATTTATGTGTTTGTTTATATACAACATGCATGTGGGTACCCGCTGAGGCCGGAAGATGTTTGATCCCTTGGAACTGGAACATTAGCCATCTTGAGTTGCTCACTGTGGGTGTTGAAACCACTGGGCCATCTCTCTAGCCTGTAGACTATATTTTCTATATTTCTAATAGTTTATGAGTCCACATTGGTTTCAAAAAGAAATCTCTTGGGATGGGGCCAGCAAGATGGCTCAGCAGGTAGAGGTGCTTGCTGCCAAGATTAATGACCTGAGTTCAATCCCTGGGATATACAGAGTGGAAGGAGAGAACTAATTCCACATTGTCCCCGACATACATGCCATGATGTGCATGCATCCACACACATACACTAAATAAATAACATTTTCTAAATCTCTTGGGGGCACATAGCAAAGGCTACCGGACATTGAACCAATGAATGGAGAAGAGAGGAAGCAAGTTAAGGAAGAAAGAAATTGGGAGCTGGAATCAGGATGCAGATACACTAAGGCCGGTTCAGTCTTTCATTAACTGTCCTGAAACCTTTGCTAGGGCCTGGCATGGTGGTGCAGGCCTTTACTCCCAAGAGACAGATAAATTTCTTGAGTTCATGGCCAGCCTGGTCTATAGAGAGAGTTTCAGGACAGTCAGGGATCTGCAGAGAAGCCCTGTCTTGAAATAAAATAAAATAAAATATAATATAAAATAAGCTGGAGAATAGTAGATAATGATACTGAACATCCTTTTTTGGCTTTTGTATGTATATGCATGGGTTTGCATATGAACACACACGTGTGTATTATGGCATGCACGCAGGCAAACACACATATTCATATCCCAGGAGAATTTTCCAAGGAACTTTACAAACTGACTGCTTAAATCCCAAATGAAAATAACAAAGATCCAAGAATAGCCAACAACTTTCTGAAGAATGAACAACACAGACCAAGAGGTATAACAGGCATCTCCCTAGTGTATCAGATCTCAGTCCAAAGTTACGGCATCCAGATGAGAAAGTATTAACATAGGGTAAACAGAGACCAAAGAAACCGAATAGTCAACTCAGAAGCAGACCCAACCCAGGCTTGAGCTGAAGTGGGATCCAAGTGTTCTGAGGACCTACTAAGCAAAGGGCACTGTGGCATGTGCAGGTGTGTGTGTGTGTGTGTGTGTATGTGTGTGTGTAGATATTTGTGTGACCTTGTGCAGTGGGCTCATTTGCAGTGAATATCTAGAGGCTCTTTTATGTGGCAAGGGGATGCCTACCAGTGCAGTTATACACACTATATGTTTAAAGATGTGTGTTTCATCCATCAAAAGATCCACAGAAATGTTGTTTCAGTTGGTGACAGTCTGTGTGTTGCAGAGTGTTATGTGCAGTGAGTGGTCATAGGTTCTATCTGTGGATGACAAGGGTATGCTGTGTGTATGTCAATATGTAGCAGGGATATTATGGGGTCTTTTAAAAAGATTTTTCAAAAAAAATTTACTTATTTTTTTTAAATATTATTTATTTAATGTATATGAGTACACTGTAGCTGTCTTCAGACATACCAGAAGAGGGCATTGGATCCCATTACAGATGGTTGTGAGCCACCATGTGGTTGCTGGGAATTGAACTCAGGACCTCTGGAAGAGCAGTCAGTGCTCTTAACCACTGAGCCATCTCTCCAGCCCAAAATTTACTTATTTTAAATCATATGTTTTGTGTACATGTCCTGTGTTCAGGTACAGCGGTGTCTGACCCCCTGAAGTTCGAGTTACAAATGGTTTTGAGCCACCTGATTAAAACTGAACTCAGGTCCTCTGCAAGAACAGCACATGTTCTTAAGGGCTGAGCCATCTCTCCAGTCCAAGATTTTGTTTTGTTTTATTTTTTTAAATTATGTGCTTAGGTATGTATGTGCTCTGTGCGTATGTGTGTCTATACACTTGAGTGCACAAACCCTCAAAGGCCAGAAGAGGACATCAGATCCCCTGGAAGTGGAGCTGAAAGCACATGACATGGGTGCTGGAAACTGAACTCAGGTCCTCACCCCACCCACCTCAGGTCCTCTTCAAATTTGCCCCCAACCACTGAGCCATCCTTCTCTCCAGTCCTGGTTTTGTTTAGAGGGCTGTTTTTGGTTTTGTTTGTTTGGTTGGTTGGTTTTTCGAGACAGGGTTTCTCTGTGTAGCCCTGGCTGTCCTGGAACTCACTCTGTAGACCAGGCTGGCCTCGAACTCAGAAATCCGCCTGCCTCTGCCTCCCAAGTGCTGGGATTAAAGGCATGCGCCACCACTGCCCACCACTGCCCGGCTGTTTTTGTTTTTTAAATAGGGTTTCTCAGAGCTCAGGACCTCCTAATTGCTATCCAGCTGAGGATCACCTTGACCTCCTGACCCTCCTGCCTCCCTTGACTACAGGCTTGGGCCCCCACACGTGCTGTTTTGTATGATGTGTGTGAAAGTTGTGTTTGCTCCTGTGTAAAGATCTGAGGACTGAGATGTGGTGTGTGTGTGTGTGTGTGTGTGTGTGTGTGTGTGTGTGTGTGTGTGTGTGTGTGTTTAAGTTAGACAAAGCTTAGCTCTAAAGACCCACACAAAGCCCGAGTGGTTCTTTAGGTCAGCTAGACAAACAGCTACACCTGAATCCCACTCGGGCCACCCACTTCTTACCTGAGCAGTAGTGAAGACGCGGGTCCAAGAGGTGACTGAGCTGCAGAGGACGGACTGCTGAGAGCTTGTTTCTTTGAGAGCATGTTTCCCTGGTTTCTCGGAGCTCAGGAGCAGGGGGAAGTGAGGGAGGAGTAAGCAGGAATCAGGCCCAGACCCAAGTGTGTGATTCACTTGGTTCTGCCCTCCCAGCAGTGCTGACAGTAGAATGAATAATTAGGAGAAGCTTGCCTGAAACCTCTGCTGAATAGTAGGGCACCTGAGGCCAGGAAGCTAACTCCTTGGGCGGAGCCCCAACGCCAAGGTTTCCCAAAAAATACTCACACCCAACCAGGACTCTACCCAGTTCAGCCAACACCTGAACATCTGAAGCCGAGCCCCTCTGGGAGGAAGGGCTGGGCGTGGGGAAGCAGGAAATGAAAGAATCAGGCTCCTTGTCTGAGGGGGAGAAGGAAGATTCCAGCATCGTCCCTAAGGAGCTCAAACTTCAACAAGACAGTCCCAAGTCCAGTAGGACTGACAGAAAAGACTCAAAGCTGATTTCAGAAGGCACAATGGCTACTTCACAAGAGGAAGTCAAGGCTTGACATCATTACTGACTCAAATACCAGGAGCCTCACTCACCCTACCTCACTGCCTCCCTCCGCTTTACCTGGACCCAGTGAGGACTCGTTAGCTGTTGGCTGTGCCATGGAAGGTGTGGGGTGGTGGCTTTAACTCAGGCAACCACACGAAAAGGAGTGGAGTAGCTAGTCTTTTAGCAGTCCTCCAGGGAGGGAGTCTTCTGCTGCCTGCTGCCGGGAGCTCCCCTTTCCCACTCTGGGGGACAAGGGGCCTGTGAAGGTACTGCCCTAGGTAGAAGTCAGACCTGGCTGTGAGACTTTAATTCAGTCAGTGCCCAAGAACCCCTCTCTCTAGCTGGATCACCACAGAGAAAGCTGTTCTAAGCAATGTTATGCACGGGGTGAGGGTCACTGCTGTTCTTCCAGGCCAGTCCATGGCCAAAATGTGGCAAGAGGGAAATAAACTATTCCTTCTAGAAAATACGATGTCCTCACTGAAACCCAAATTGCTGAAGGTGACAAGGAACTCCTGATTCTAGCTCCGTCCCCAGGCTCCAGGCAGAGTATTTCTGGTTATGACCTCACTGCCAGCCATCTGGGGTGACTTCTCCTGACCTAAACATCTTCCCCTCATGTCCTCCCCAGCTATGTCAGTCATTGTTAACTGCTCCAGATTCCTCCTCTCATTGACAAACTTAAATCTCTTTGCGAACTGGAGGTGTCCAGCCCACAGAAGCAAGGCTTATTCTGCCTGTTGTTCATTGCTGCCTTCTGTTCACTAGAGGGTATCCTCAGGTCCATTTCCCGGACAAGTGCATCTGGGGAAACCGCTTCCTGGACCTTTCACTTAGCAGTTGTAAGGTGTGGTGTCAACACAAGCTTCCTGCTATCGGGTTCATGTGTCTTCCTCAGCCTTTGCACCTCAGCTGTGAGGCATACAGGGAGGGAGTTATGTGCGTCCAGCTGCAAAACAGGGCTGGGCCATGGAAGATAATGGACTTGCCTGCTCTTAGAGACACATCCAAGGAAGAAAAGATCAAAGGCTTGGGTATAAAAATTTATTATACGTAAAAGAATATTACCACTAATGAATGCAGACAAGCGAGGACACAATGGGATTGGCTGGAAGATGGCGAACTCTTTGGAAAGTGGACAGGTTTAAGTGGCTGGAAGCCTTGTGCCAAACACCACAGGGCGTTAGGGCAACAAGTGACTACCATGTGAGTCCACAGTGCCTCTCCTGTTGGAGTGAGGGCCTCAAGGATGGCTTCCCAAGGTGGCCTGGGCTGATCTGGAGTCAGGGCAACACCATTGTAAGCAAGACATTTAATTGGAAGATTTCCACAAACTATACATGACCCTTTAGCCACCACAATTCAAATATAAAACATTAAGTTACAGGCTGTGGGAAAAGAAGGCGACACGAGTCAGTAGCTTCTTCCAATCCTGGTGGTTCCGTGGGTAAGGATAGGGGAAGTTAAACCAAGCCCCTCCTCTCGATGTACAAAGAATTACTCTGATTGATATTAAATTGTATTGAAAACAAAATAGACTAAAAAGCAATCGCTACTCTATGTCAGGTGGCGGTGGAGAAAGAAGGAGTCCCTGAAGCAGGAGGAGGCAGTGAGGCTCCGGGCAGAGAGGTCCGGCTGCGGTCCCGCTGCTCACTCCCGCTGCTCCATCTTGACTTTCGGTGGCCGCAGGAAGGTCCGATTCTTCTTCTCCTTCTTCCCCTTTGTATTTGCCTGGAAATTTCGCCAACTGTCCACTCGACCATCCCGACTTTCCTGAAAGGTCATTAATATTCATTAAAGGTCAAGGTAAGTTCATTAACGAACAAAGGGGCTGAGCCTGTCCTGCCACCTACGTCCTCCCGTAGCCCAACCCTGATGAGCCCTCTGGAATAGTCCAAGAGTAGAGAGAGCCAGGCTGGGCCTTCTCCCTCCTCTAAGAACCCAGTGAAGTTTCCCAGCACCCTCTCAAAGCAGCTTGCTGTGGACCTCTGGGCGGGTGCTCCATACACTCCTAGAGCTAGCTTACTACTACATTTTGTTCCATGTTTTTAAGACAGCATTTCACTATGTATCCTTAACTGGCCTGGAGCATACTAAGTAGACCAAGCTGGCCTTGAACCCCCTGAGATTTGCCTCCCCCTGCCTCCCAACTGCTGGGACAAAACATGTACCCCATCATGCCTCGCTTGTTTCTTCTAACCTTTACAAAAAGCTGACTACAGTGTGCGATGGACAGGACTGTACATCGACGAGGGGTTGACTAGTCGTTAACCACAGAACCAGCTGGGAGCACAGCCATTCTTTCTTCACCTTGTTGCCCTTCTGACAACTTCCATGGGATGTCCCCAGACCAGCTCGTCTCTGAGCATAAAGATCTCTACCTCACTATCGGATGGGCTACTCGGTCTCCCTTTCTATAAAGCTGGACAGAGACAGAGCCAACAATTACAGTTAGCCAAACTCTACACTAAATTCTAACTCCTAGGACCAAATGCAATCGACAATTCAGCCGGACACCTGAAGAGCAATGAACCCAGTTCAAAAGCTACAAGGTGAGCTGGTGTGGTGGCTCGTACCTGTAGTCCCAGCACTGGAGTGGCTGAGGGAAGAAGATCATCAAGGGTTCAAGGACAGCCTAAGCTACATAGTAACTTCCAAGATACCTTGGGCTATAAGGTGAGACTGTCTTAAAAACAAAAACTAAAATGTCAGAAGTCTCTCTGCAAAATGGATAATTGGGTCACAAGAACCTGATTCCAGTGGTTTGTATGTAGTCTAACCATGTAGCCCTTAATCCCAATATTTGGGAGGTTAAAGGTGGAGAATCAGGAATTCAGTGCTCAAGCCTGACTGGACTATAGGAAAACTTAGCTCAACCCTCACCTCCCCTCCTGTTTTCACAAACTGTCCTCAAAGCTAAGTGGGGTGCTTAATGTTACTTGTGCTGGGCCCATTTGGTGGCTGCGCATGCCAGTGCCTGTGTCAGGGAAAGCTACGAAGGCGAAGCAGCCCTGACTGCTTCTCCAGGGCCGGCTCTCACCCATACACCCCACTTCCCTGTCTGTCCCAGACAGTTCTTTAGCTGCCAAAATGACCCACCTCAGCTCCTCGCCTCAGACACTCACCTCAAAGTTTTTCTGCCATTCTCTTTCTCTCTTGGCTTTTTCCTGGGCTTCAATCTCCTCTTCTCTCTGTCGCTTCCTGGGAGGGAAAGCAGAGCAGTCTTTATTCAGTGCTCACAAGAGCTAAGGCACAGGAGCACAGAGTCCCAGCAGGGGAGGCCTCATCCTAAACATACAGATGACAAAATCCAAAAACCTAAAATGCAACTAGCAAAATCTAATTACTTGAGCCAACAACAGAAAGTGCAGAAGCAAAATCGACCCCAATGTTTCCTTTTGGATTTTCCTTTCTTTCTTTCTTTTTTTTTTTTTTTTTTTTTTTTTTTTTTTAAATTTGCTTGTTTTGTTGTTTTTTGTTTTTGTTTGTATCTCTGTGTAACAGTCATGGCTGCCCTGGCCAGGCTGGCCTCAAACTCATAGGAGATCTGCCTGTCTCTGCCAGGAGTAAAGGCATGTACCACCAGGCCTGGCTTCTCTCTCTGTTTTATTTATTTATTTATTTTTCCCCTGAAACAGTGTCTTAAGTAATCCAAGCTGGCCTCAGACTTGCTATTTAGCCAAAAATAGTCTTGATCTACTTTTTTTTTTTTTTTTTTTTTGCCTTTACCTCCCAAGTGCTGGGATCATGGGTGTGTTCCACCATACCTGGCAACTTCCACACGTCTGACAATCAAAGGAAATCACAATTAAGCCGAGTAACACGTTAAAGTTATTCCATTACAACCTTATCTACTCACCACAGCCGCAGCTACACAGCCTAGAAAAGATTCTAGCCTCAAGAGCCTCAAAAACTCTACTGCATTCCAAAGAGGAAGAAAACATTGCACTCCTCAATAGAAGTAAACTCCCAATGGCCAGGTGTAGTCAGTATTTCTCCAAAGTCTACACTGTCTGACTGGCTCAGACAGTCTGGTCTCATGTATGCTAGGCAAGAGCTGCACCACTGGGCTGTATCCCTGCCTCTCCAGCTTATTCTTGTAAATGCCCTGCTACCAGATTCATCAGAAACTCCGCAGAGACCCGAGTGAGCTCGTGTGCATTTAAATGGGGCTGGGATGGACATGGGGATATGTACCTCTCATGCATCTCTTTGGCTTCTCTCTCTTTCCTTTTAATCTCCAGCTCAGCAAACAGCTTCATGGTCTGTTTGTAGACTGCCTGTTTGAACTGTAAGAAAATTAAGGACAAAGAAAATACATTTCACATCAACATTGACATCAAACAATTACATTTAGAGCCCTGAAGATTACCACTGGGCAATGAACTGTCTGCAGGGAGAAGCAATTAGCAATACTGTCTTCTCAGTATTGAGAGAAAAGGCACCTGCCTAGGAGACCTTTCCTCTCCAGCCTGTAGATGCTCTGTAAGGACACATACACACAGGTGCCACCACTTGGGATTTTACAGGTTGCTCTTCTCCAAAGTTCCAAGACTAACTAACTTCTACCCTTCCTTTTCATAAGACTTCATAATTTTGGTTTAGTAAACAGAACAAAGCTGAATCCTACATAGTAAACGGATGGGGGCATACAAATACCCAAAACTGCAATCCTGTCTTATGCCACTAATCACTTCCTCATAGCTAGGTATGGCCGTGTGACTCAGAGTTTAGTGACGTACTTACAGACGACATCTAGGATGTTCTGGGAAGGGGTGGCATATCTCTTACCCCTCCTTTATTCTCTTGTTTGCCATGTGAGTAAGGTGATGAGACACCTGGACTAGGAAGGTGGGAGCCACATGGTTGTGGGCAGAGCCATAGAAGAGCCAAGACCTTGAAGGACACATGGTGCAGAGCTTCCATGTCAGCAGCCACCTGCCTAGGCCTACTGCACAGAACAGACATGTTCTACCTTGACTGAGCCATTTGTGTCTCTGTAGCCAGTTCACCTTACACGGTACACCTTAAGCAATACACTGATAGGAGCATATGACACAACATTCAGTGGAAACTTTAAAGACAAGAGCCCTACTGGCTTCTACAGTATGGAGAATAAAACCCAAGGTCCCTCAAGTAAAACCTCTACCACCACATTTAACTCCCAGTCCACCAAGGGCCTTTCAAGAAAGTATGTTGCAGTTATTATTATTATTACAAGGACTGCTATTAGAACCTGTACAAATTAAAAAGCAAGTAAAGATGAGTGGCCAGATCCCACCACAGTCATTACAAATCCCAGGTCCCTGTCAGCACTTTACTTCTTTGCTTTCAGTCAGCTGGGTGAGGTTTTGCTTAGGTTCTGTTTGTTGTGGGCTGTTTACTGGAGATGGAGTCTAACTATGGAGCCCGAGCCGGGCTCAAACTCAGGGCAATCCCCTGTTCAGCCTCCCAACTGCTAGATCATAGGTGTGCACTACACTCATGAAGGCTTTAAAAAAAATTATTTATTTTATATATGTGAGAACACTATAGGACACACCAAAAGAGGGCATCGGATACCATTACAGATGGTTGTAAGCCATCATGTGGTTGCTGGGAATTGAACTCAGGACCTCTGGAAGATTAGCCAGTCCTCTTAACTGCTGAGCCATCTCTCCAGCCCCCCTCCTTTTAATGTATTCATTTTATACACGAGTATGTGGGTGCATTATGTGTGTATTGCCCATAAAGGTAAGAAGTCACTGAATCCCACAGAATTGTAGTTATAGATAGTTGTGAACCATCATGTGGTCCCTGAGAACCGGACCCAGGTCCTCTGCAAGAGCAGGAAGTGCTTCACTGATGAGCCTTCTCTCCAGCCTCTATTTCTTTGTTTTTTTCATTTTTTTATTTAAAAGATTTATTTTAATTATGTGTGTGTGTGGCTGTATGTAGGTTTGTGCACATCTGAGTGTACATATCAAGTCCAGAAGAGGGGGTCAGATCTTGGAGCTAGAGATACAGACCGTTACCAGCCACTATGTGGATGCTGGGAACTACACTCTGCCTGAGTCTATACATGCTCTTTACCAGTGAGCCACCTAAACTCTGATCCTCAGACTTATATGGCAGGCATTTGACCCACTGAGCCAATTCCCCAGCAGAAAACATTTTAGTATCTTTAAAAGCACTAAATAGTGAGGTAAAGAGATGGCTCAGTGGTTAAGAGCCCCGGCTGTTCTTCCAGGACATAGATTCAGTTCCCAGCACCCACATGGTGGCTAACAACCATCTGTAACTCCATTCTCTGGAGACTGAATGCCCTCCTTTGGCCTTTGAGAGTACTAATCGTATATGTGGTACACATACATACATGCAGGCAAAACGCCCATGCACATAGAGTTTAAAAATTAAAAATAAACAAAAGCCATCTCCCCAGAACCCAACTTCTAAGTTCTTTTGTACAAGTGAATATGGGTGTATGTGTAAGTATATATATGTGTGTCTATGAGTATGTGCTGGCTAGTTTTATGCCATCTTTACACAAAGTAGAATTATCTAAAGGGAGGGAACATTGGTTGAAAAAACTGCCTCCATAAGACCTAACTGTACAACATTCTCTTACTTAGTATTTGATGGAGATGCCCCGCCCACTGTGGGCGGGGCCATCTTTGGGCTGGTGGTCTGGCTGTCTAACAAAGGCGGCTGAGCACCCCTCCACAGCCTCTGCTATTCAGTGCTACCCTCACTGGCTTTGATAAAATTTACTCTATAGACCAGGCTGGCCTCAAAATTCAGAGATCTACCTGCCTCTACCTCCCAACTGCTGGGGTTAAAGGTATGAACCACCACACCTGGCTTTCCTAAGTTTTTTCTTTAATTAACTGTGTGTGTGTGTGTGTGTGTGTGTGTGTGTGTGTGAAGTGTCAGCAGAAGACAAGAGAAGGCATCAGATCTGCTGGAACTGGAGTTATTTAACAAGGCATTGTGAGGCATCATGTGTGTGCTAGGAACTGAACCCAGGTCTCCTGCACACACCACACATGTAACACATACCCATGTGCAAGACAAACATATACACACACAGGATAAAAAGGTGAATGAATGTTATTCTACACGATTTAATCCACCTGCCCCACAGGATAACGTGGTTTCCCACAGCAACTCACCAGTTCGGGGTCGTCTTCCTCTACATTTGTAGGCTTTCCTTCCTTCTTTAGTTGTTTTTTTCGCTCTTTAACCTAAAAAGAAATTTTTTCATCAAAAGATGAGTACTCATCCTTTAAGACTAGCCACTGAGCTGTATATACGTGCACTTTTCCATAAGGATAGGATAACACACTTTTCCATAGGTGTAGGATAAGATGAAGGCAAGAGCCTCCTCCTGCACCACTAGTAATAAGAACTGTAATAACAACAACAATAACTTCTGATAGAAAACACTGTAAAAAGCAACTGAGACTTGGAGCCTTGGGTCCCTTCTTCTACCTCCATCTAAAACCCACTCTAGCCTGCACCCACACCAGACACCAGGGAAAGGGCAACCAGCAGAGATGTTGTCCCCAACTCACAAAGGCTGCGCCACAGCCAACAACAGCCTTAGACGTGGCCATTAGCTTTCTTAACTTGTGGTCACATAGTTATAGCAAAGAAAGCACATTTGCCAAGCTTTAGAAGGATCTACAAAATGTATGGCATTTTAGGTAAAAATAGTATTTCTAAAAGTGCATTCTTGGTAGTTTCCACTGAATTCCCAGAACCATTATTTTCACATGGCACTAATGGATACGCTCATCACTCTGGCCAATACTGAGCTTTTTTTAAAAAAAAGAATTGACAGGAGACTGACACTACTCCCATCAGTGACCTAGGAGAGGCGGCCAGGTTCAGAAACACTTTACTGCCACCTAATGGTGATTTTTTTATAAGCAAAATACAGAAAGGATTGCAGAAATTGTCCCATGCTCTTCTGCCCCTACAAGTGCAGGGTGACGTGCGACCAGCAGGACCCAGTTCCAGACCCTTCCTTTTCCTACTTTCCCTCCTCGTCCTTATCTAAAATGGGTCCATCTTCATTGTTATCGCCTACAAAGTTCTGATTCAGATTCCAAAGCTCTTCAAAACAAAAGTGGACTCCTGATTCACTCTCCATTCAAATCACTCTTGGCATGGTCTTAAGATTCTTGCTCCACTGGTTTAAAAAAGAAAAAAGAAAAAAAAAAAAAGCGAGGCTTTCTAACTGGGCACAGTGGTTCGTGCCTAGAATCCTAGCAACTGCACATGGGGAAAGATCAGGAATGCCAGGTCAAGTGCTCTTAACATAGCTCAGCAGCTGCTCCTGCAAGGATCCAGGTTCAGTTCCCAGCATCCACAGTGGCTCTGAACCATCCCATAAACCTCCAGAGGATCATGTCACTCTCCTCTGACCTCCCTGTGTACCAGGCATGCCCATGGTGCACATATATACATACACGCAGAAAAAACATTCATACACATAAAATAAACAAATCTGACACTTATAAAGAATTTACAGTCAGTTTCAAGTACATAGCAAATTCAAGGCCAGTCTGAACTACGTAAGACCCTCTTTTAAAACAATCCAACCAAAAAAAAGAAAAAAGAAAGGTATTTACACCTAGATGCAATGGCATACAACCCATAATCCCATGGCTCAAGAGGTAAAGCAGGAGAATTAAAAGTCAAGACCAGCCCAGGCTATACTGTCCTGCAATCCCAGCAAGACCCCACTTTAAACAAACAAAAGTTGTAATTTAATTTGTTCATCTGAGTTTTAAGATTGCTATCATTAATCTGGACATTCACTCAGAGCTCCCTGACAGCCTCTCTCATTTCTAAATCCTTCAACAAAAGTATAACCAGGGAGTCAACAGGGTCAGAGCAGCTCCACTTCCCCACTCTGAGGTAGGATGGTACCTCAGCTGGAGAACAACAGTGGCTGTCAACACCACATAGGACTGGTAGGGAAGTGGGAGTGGCAGTGTCCTAGCCACACCTCACCTTGAGCTCTCCTCTCAGGAAAGGATGCTAGCTTTGGGCACTCTTTCTGAGCAGCACAGCTAACCAGTAGAGTGAATGACCAGTGGTCTGCACGGCTAGGTTGCACACACCCTTCTACATGGTGCCCCAGGCTTGCTGTCACTTCCTGTAAACACAGCAGCACTAGAGATACTTACAGTGTGTTCCACGTATTCTTTTCCTGCCTGAATTACATCCAGGGCCCTCTTCTTTTGTTCCTGATCCAGTAGCAACTTGTAAGCTTTGTCCACAGCTAATGCAAAACATTGAAGTTAACTGTTTCTGCAAATACCCTCTCAAAGTCTGAGCTATACTCAGGCAGTGAAAATGGACTTGCACTGTCTAAAAACATTCCCTACTTTGATAAATTATTTACCGTTAAGCCCATTTAAAAAAAAAAAAAAAGCATACAACCATAGCAATGACCTTGAAAGTCTTAGAAAAAAATTATTAAATATACACTCAAGGCTAAATATACCACATCTAGATTTAATAGATTGATAAAGTATTTCCCACTTATGTTTAGCAAAGAATAAAGAGCCTATGCAACAAAAGTATATTGGCAGACACAAACGTTTAACAAAGCAAGGTTAAGGTGCACTTTCTCTGCAGTGCTGGGGATTGAACCCAGGGCCTCAAGCATGCTAGGCAAGCACTGAGCTACACACCCGGCCCCCAAGGAAACATTCTGCTTAAATGGCTGCTTTACTGAACTCGACAGCTTTTCCATAACCAGTTACTCCTGAGCATCAACAATACATATTACTCAAATATAGGTAAGTGTACAAATACCTTCAAAAGCCTTCTGTGCTCTGTCGGCATCGTCCTGGTTCTTGTCTGGATGCACCAAGATGGACAACTGCACGGAACAGAGAAGGCAGAGTCATCAGCAGTTCATGAACGTGACCTGAACTCTTCAAGCACACCAGTATAAGTAAGTAAAATATGAACTTTTTGTAGGGAAAAAAAAACCTGCAGATGATTCTTTCAGACATTTATAAGACTGACTCCTGGGGTGGGGGTGGGGAATGGGGATAGGGGATGCCATCTGAAGTGTAAATAAAATATCTAAAAAAAAAAAAAAAAAGACTGACTCCTGACTCACTGCCACTGATGGGAGATAAATTACATGGAGCACAAAGAACCATTTTGGGAGATGCAAACCTACTGTTAACCCCAAAAGTCCTAGACCCACAGTCCTGATTTGTGATTCTAACCTCAGTCACATGCTAGCTTTGCAATCCTGAGCAACTCAGTCAGCCCAACTTCACCTCACTTCCTGCTCTATCTCCGGAAAGACACAAAGTACCTACATCTAGTTTGTTGTGTGGGCAAAATGACCAATGCAAGTAATTAGCATAAATTGAATATGGAGACCCATTCTCAAAACCTCAACACAGAGGAGGATAGACAGTGGTTAACATTCAAAGTATCAAAACATCCACTGAAAGCCTTCTGTATGTGACACCTCATTTAACTATTTGGACACATTTACCAGATGAAGTAAAATAGACACAAAAAGCCCAAAGCAGGGCTGGTGAGATGGCTCAGTGGTTAAGAACACTGACTGCTCTTCCAGAGGTCCTGAGTTCAATTCCAGCAACCACATGGTGGCTCACAACCATCCATAATGAGATCTGATGCCCCCTTCTGGTGTGTCTGAAGACAGCTACAGTGTACTCATATACATAAAAATAAATAAATCTAAGAAAAAACAAAAACAAAAACAAAAACAAACAAACAAAAAAGCTCAAAGCACTTGTTCAAGTGCACAAAGCTCCTAAGAGAGAGGACAGATTAAAATTACAGCCATATATACTCTTAACTATGAAGCCATCTCATCAATCACTAACAAGTCCTAACTCGGTTGACCAGGAGAAGTTTAATTAAGGACTAAAAAAATGTGTTATATTGGGAATAACTGCTAAGGGACTGCATTGGAAAACAAGACTTTGGGAAGGGGAGAGGATAGGATGGGAAGAGGAAAGGATAGGATGCTAAGTTTAAGCACAGATCAGAGCTCAGGAAGAACAAAGCTATAAAGTTATATAATAGGAAATGACTGAGCAGGCAAAACCAAAAAACATCTTAGCTTAATATAGCCTGTGGGAGCTCAGAGCAACTATGAGTCAGCAGCGTGGAAACCTGCCTCACTAGAGCAGCACCGAGTGTCAGTACACCAGTAAGACTGCTATTCAGGACTGGAGTGCGACTGTCAGCACTGGCCAGGACCCACTCACATGTGAGAAGCATGACAATATAAAGAACATAGGAAGGTAAGAAGACACTGGCAAGAACCTTTCCTGAAGAAATCTCAAAAAGCACTTGTTACATTAAGCCAGGTAATTTATTTCTTAGGATCTTCTTACATTTATTGGGGTGGAAGATGTGAACACATGCCACAGCAAGTGTGTGGAGATCAGAGGACAATTTGCTAGAGTCAGCTCTCTCTTACCATATGGGTCCCCAGGATCACACTCAGGTGGTCAGGCTTGACAGCAGTCACTTTTACCTGCTGAATCATCTCACTAACCCGAAGCGAGGTATTTGAGTATTTACAACCATTTGTAAGACGTAAAGTTACTGAGTGGGTTGGGCATATTGTAGGTGCCTGACATCCTACCTACTTAAAGGCTACAGTAGAACAATCACATAAACCAAGTGTTTGAGGACAGTCTCATGAGACCCTATCTCAAATAAAAATAAGTCTGTAGATACTCTATTTAAATATAAAAATCATTATACCCACAAAAAAGCTTTTACTCTTACATTATTTAACATTTTATATCACTATACATACATGTCACTGTAAGGTTATGACAAGTTATCTAGTCTTCAGATGAAAAGGAATGTGGGGTTAATTTCAGCCCAAAAGTATCCAGTCCTCAAAAATCATATCTAGGATGTATCTGAATTGATAGACTGCTTGTCTTAGTACACAGGAAAACCTAGGTTCAATCCCCAGCACCCCATAAACCAGGTGTGGCACACGCCTATAATCCCAGAACTCAGGCAGTAAAAGCAGGAGGATCTCAAGGTCAAGATCATCTTTAATTACACAGTAGAACAATGCTAGACAAGCCTAAGCTGCATGAGACCCCATCTGGAAGAAACAAACAGGAAGCCCATACTCTAATGAGAGCAGCAATAGCGTACCTGACGAAACCTCTTTTTTATTTCTTCATCTGTCACTTCAGGATCTATCTGAAGAACCTGGAAGAACCAAGATCAAAACTGTAAAGCTGGACATGGTTGCCCATATGTCATCTCAATCCTAGGAAAACAGAGGCAGAAAGATGGTAAGTGCAGGGCCAGCCTTGGTTACAAGCAGCACAGTCTCAAAACAAACACGGAAAATTGGGGGTGGAGGAGAAGTCCTAGAATCCTACCACATAAGATCAGAAAGTCAAGACCATCCTTGGATATGTAACAAATACAATGCCAATATTGAGACATTGTCTCAAAAGAAACAAACCCAGGAAGGGAGAGAATCTGTGTATGTGTACATGTTTAAGTATGTATCCACCTCCTTGCATGCCTTCTGTCTCCACTTCAGTCCTGGACAGTATAAGTAATATCATTAAGTAAAACCAAGTGAAGTGCTATACACTCAATCTTATAGTACAGAACTCCGTATCAGAGCACAGAGCTCACCTGGGACAAAGAAGACAGTGACCATCCAAGTAGTATTTAGTCAAAGTGCTAGAGCCCAGGCTGGGTGAGAATCGTATCTACATAGAACAGCAGCTTGACATGGAGTGCCAAGAAAGGATGAGGAGGGCAAGCCCAGAGTCAGGCTGCCAAGCAGATTCTGTCTGGTTAAGTTATGAACATGGGCGCAGCATACTGGTTCATATATATAATCCTAGTATTTAGGAAGTTGAGACAAAACTGTCAAGAGTTAAAGGCTAGGGCCGGACAGATGGCTCAGTAGTTAAGAGCACTGATTGTTCTTCCAGAGGTCCTGAGTTCAATTCCCAACAACCACATGGTGGCTCACAACCATCTGTAATGGGATCTGATGCCCTCTTCTGGTGTGTCTAAAGATAGCCACAGTTCATATAAATAAATAAATCTTAAAAAAAAAAAAAAAGAGTTAAAAGCTGACCTAAGCTAAAAGGAGAGATTCTGACTATAAAAATAAGAACGGGGCTGGAGAGCTGCCTTAGAGGTTAAGATCACGCACTGCTGCCGGGCGGTGGTGGCGCATGCCTTTAATCCCAGCACTTGGGAGGCAGAGACAGGCGGATTTCTGAGTTCGAGGCCAGCCTGGTCTACAGAGTGAATTCCAGGCGGATTTCTGAGTTCGAGGCCAGCCTGGTCTACAGAGTGAGTTCCAGGACAGCCAGGGCTATACAGAAAAACCCTGTCTTGAAAAACCAAAAAAAAAAAAAAAAAAAAAAATCACACACTGCTCTAGAACAAGAAGAGCTCAGTTCAGCCACTTGTAACCCAGCTCCAGGAAATGCAACAGTCTGCTCCCCTCTCACTTGTTACATGTAGAGACCCACACACAGACATGTACACATAATTTAAATAAAAATAGTGGCTGGAAAGATGACTCAGTGATTAAGAATACTTGTTGTTGCAGTGGTGGCCCACGCCTTTAATCCCAGCACTTGGTAGGCAGAGGCAGGCGGATTTCTGAGTTCGAGGCCAGCCTGGTCTACAGAGTGAGTTCCAGGACAGCCAGAGATACACAGAAACTCTGTCTCAAAAAAAAAAAAAAAAAATGTTCTTGCAGAGTACCCAAATTTGGTTACCAGCTCCCATCTTGGATGGCTCACAACCACCTGTAACTCCAGGGAATCCAACATGATGTCTGGTCTCCATTTGCACCTGGACCAATGAACAAAAATCCACACATGCTCACATAACTTAAAAGTGTATATATGTATATATGTATGTATGTATGTATGTATATGTTGTGGGTGTATATAAGGTAGAGGCAGGAGGATCTCTTGGAATTTGAGGCTAGCCTGGTCTACAAAGCAAATTCCAGGACAGCCAGGGCTACACACAGAGAAACCCTGTCTTGAAAAACAAGCAAAAAAAAAAAAACAAAAACAAAAAAAAACAAAAACAAAAAAAAAAAAAAAAAAACAAAAAAAAAAATAAAAAAAAAAAAAAACCAAGGGCCAATCTAGTACGAATAATGGTAAAATGCTTAAGTAACATCTGAAGCCCTTTGAGTTTGACTCCCAGTATCAAAGATCAGAGAGAGTGAGGGGGAAAAGGGTAAGAGAGGGCTCAGTGGGTAAGAGCAGCAAATGGATAAATACGGGGGTTGGGGGGGACTCAGTAGTTGAGAGCACCCACATGGTGGGTCACATCCCCCAGCTGACACCTCTTCTAGATTCTAGGCATGTACATGGCATACATATACAAATGCACACATACATTAACATTTTAAAATGACAACAGTAAATTTGGAGGATTAAAGGAACAGACCTAACAGAGCCACTAAGGGCAGCAGCACCAGAATCCGTCTGACACCCTGTGTTGAAGAAAAAAAGGAAGACACACTGCCAACTCACTGCAATTTGAGGCAAATGACTTTTGGCTTGTTATCACACGAGAAACAGTGATTAGTGTTGAGAAATGTTCAGAGGCAGGCGCAGTAGAGTGCTGCACACTGTACTCCTGGCACTCAGGAAGGTGAGTGGGAGGACTAGGCAGAGCCACCCTGGGCTACATTAGAGATATGTTCAAAAACACAAAAGGCATTAGCTTCTCTAAAATCCCCTAGTCTTAGTTCTGTTTTTACTGAATATCTGGTATTTTTTATTTTCCTGTAACAAAAAAAGTTTTAACAAAGTTTTTGCTTTGTTTTCTTTGGTTTTTTGAAACAAAGTCTTGCTAGAGCCCTAGGCTGGCCCAAGCCTTGCTATAAGACCAGGCTGGCCTCAAAGTTATAGGGATATCCCTGTCTCTGCTTCCCAAGTGCACAGAAAATTACATACCTGGCATTACAATTTTTTAAGGTCAAGGACCATAAATTTATCAAGCCAGCTATAGCAAACAAACAAATTCTTGTCTATTTGGGCTTCTCAAGGTTGAAGAACATTTAACAGGATGAAGTTTACCTCATTTGTTTTTTTTAAGCTGCCTCAACAAGTCTACTCCCTCCCAGGAGTGGAATTACCATGACAACAAGAGGCTAGGGTTATCCACCACATAAAAATCATTCAACCTCAAAGACAACCTACCCGCTACAAAAATTCCATCACTTTCCCCCTTTTTTTCATTCCCAACCAATAGAATGTGAGGTGTAAACTATAACATAAATAAGTCTGCTCCCAAGCCAGCCAGGTTCAACAGCTTACACTTGTAACCCCAGCACTTAGAGCCTGAAGCAGTCAACCGGGGATATAGTGAGCCCCAGGTAATAGTGAGCTACAGTAACATCCTGTTTCAAAAATAGCTAGCCAGGTGTGCTCGTTCATTTCCACAATCTCAGCATTTGGAAGGTTGAGGCAGAAGAATATGGAGTTCAAAGCCAACCTTGAATACATGAGACTGTCTCAAAACAAACAACCCTACACACATATATGTATGGAAAGGTATCCACCTCAGATGCTACAGCAACAATCATGAACTCGTACATACTGTCTGCACATAGGAAAAGCTTCTCCCCAGACTCTACAGTAACAATCTGCTCACCTCAAATGGGTTCAGATTAAAGTAAGAGGAACCAGGACGAGTCAATCTTTCAATCTGATTTTTGGATGTTAGAACTGAATCTCTCTTCTCTATTTGTTTCACCTAAAAGGAAAAGAGTTGATAATTCCATTAGTAAAAAAAATAACTGAATGTCTAGTTTAACACAACACTAATAAGCTCAGTAAATAACTATTGACATCTACCATGTGCAAGGCACTTTGATAAACTGAAGGAGGACTGTAGCAGCATAACTACTTTACAATGGTTTTCAGATACCCACCACCCATGTTAAAGCTAAGCATGGGCATATGTGTCTGTATCCCCAGAGCTGGGAAGAGGAGACAGGCAGATCCCCAAAGCTCACTCGACATTGTCTCAAAACATCACATGGACGATGAAAAGACATGACAATGGTCTCTGTACCCACTTGTGCATACATACATGTGCACACATGTACACGCCATACGATTTCTAAACTTCACACTTATGTCAACAATTCTGTTTCAGAGATGAGCATTATATCCGTGCTTTCTTTTTTAACACATTGTTATTTATTTATTTTATCTATGAGTACACGGTAGCTGTCTTCAGACACACCAGAAGAGGGCATCAGATCCCATTACAGATGGTTGTGAGCCACCATGTGGTTGCTGGGAATTGAACTCAGGACCTCTGGAAGAGTGGCCAGTGCCTCTTAACTGCTGAGCCATCTCTCCAGCCCCCATTATCCCTATTTTACATGTAGGAAAATTATGGCTTACAGAGACTGAGGTTTCCAATTACCTAACTTGTGAGAAATTTTCCCTAACAGTTTGACTCACAATCAGACGTAAGATGATTCCCAGATAACAAACACAGCAGCTACCACCACATAACTAAATACCTGCATGTGGGTACAATTAATCCACTTTTTTTCATTTTGAAAGGAAAAATGCAACTACACTGAACCATGACCACGAGAGAAGTTCAACACCATTATGGGAGACCTACGAGGTGGCTCAGTTGTTACCAGTGTGCATAAAACCCTGGTTTTGATCCTTGGCAAAAGAAATTAGCTGGGTGAGGTGGCTCATTCCTGTATGTTAGCATTTGGGAGGCTGAAGCAGGAGAATGACCCCTAGTTCCAAGCACCCTACAAAGTGAGTAAGTAAGCCCACCTAAGTTTCATAGAGAACTTGTCTTAAAAACAAAAAGACAAGCTGGGTGATGGAGGCAACCATCTTAGGCAGACAGGCAAGGCAAGCCTGGTCTACAGACAGAAAACCAACATAACTGGGGTTATACACAGGGAAACTCTTGGCTCAAAAAGCTAGAAAGACAAAAAGAGGGATATAGAGTATGTGCTGATTCCCAATGTTAAACTGGGAAGCACATGAATTCTTCTCTGCTTCCTGACTGAAGATGTGAACTGCCCAGCCTCCATTTTCCACCAAGATGGACTGAAATTTCTCAAACAGTGAGCAAAGCAAAATATGCCAACACTGTGGGGGAAAAAAAATTACTTCATAAGGTAACAAGTATTCTAGTCCCAGAACTTTGGAGGCTGAAGCAGGAGGGTCCAACCTGGGCTACCAGATACTACTTAGTTCAAAAACGAATGCTTTGCTTCTACTTTGCAATTTTCAAGCTGTTTTCTTATACATAAGTCCTTTAATCATTGTGAAAACTTTTACAATATTAGCTTACAAGTGTGGGAACTGATGTCTTGAAAGATTTCAACAGCAGTTAGGCTAACTGAGGGCCTCTGACGCCAGATAGCCTGCTTTTACTCAGTCTATCCATTCATTTAATCAACGAATATATGCGAAACATCCACCATGCATTAGGCACTGGCGATGCAAATGTCAACAAGGCTCAGAGCAAGTTCACTCCTGTCCTACCTGACACCAAGTACGTATGCACCCTCTTAAGGTTCGTCATGTTAAAGATGGGGGTCACATAACGCATTCTTGTCACGATGAACAGTGCTCAGCACTGATAAGCCGCAGAAATCGCCACTCACACAATTCATGGCAGAGGAGTGGGAAAAGGCCTCCCTCCTGTTTACAAATAAAAGTAGGTGCGCCGCAGCTCGGCCTCCGCCAGCCGGAGACTCCACAGCCAGCAGGCTGTATCGCGCGACAAGCAGCTCGCCGGCCCCTCTCCGGGTCTGGGTCCACAGGCCCAGCCGCCCCGCCGCGTTCCGGGGACCTCAGCAGCCACAGTGGCGGTCGCGCACGCACTCCGCAGCCGGTCCGCAGTCCCCAGGCCAGGCGGCGCGGGCCAACGGTCCGGGAAGGCGTCTCGCCGCCCCCGGCCGCGGCGGACAGAGCCGGAGCGCGGTCGCCCTGAGGCCACCATCCTTACTCCGGGCTCACCTCACTGTAGAAGGTCATAAATGCCTCCTCTGTGCTGCCTCCGCCGCCCGAAGCACCACTCTCTCCCGAAGCCGCCATTTTCCCGGCTAGCCACCACGTGACCGTTCTGCGCAAGCGCAGTCTCACGTGACCGTGCAAGCCCGCCTTCCTGGACTCGCCTCCGTCGGCCAGCTGTTCTTAAAGGGGCCGAGACTTACTTACTTACCTTTCTTTCTTTCCTTCTTTCCTTCTTTCCTTCTTTCCTTCTTTCCTTCTTCTTTCCTTCTTTCCTTCTTCTTTCCTTCTTTCCTTCTTTCCTTCTTTCCTTCTTTCTTTCTTTCTTTCTCTTTCTCTCTCTCTTTCTTTCTTCTTTTTTCTTTTTTTTTTTTTTTTTTGGTTTTGGTTTTGGTTTTTCAGAATAAGGCTTCTCTGTGTTGCCCTGGTTGTCCTGGAACTCACTACACAGGCCATGGTGGCCTCGAATTCAGAGATCTGTCTGCCTCTGCCTCCGAATGCTGAGATTAAAGTAGTGTACTTGGGCTTTTTAAAAAATTAAAGTGAAGGGCCTAAGAGATGGCTCAGCCAGCCAGGGTGCTTGCCTCCAAACCTGACAACCTAAATTCAACTCCAAGACCCACAGAGTTAAAAAAAAAAAAAAAAAAAAAGACTCCCAAAAGTTGCCTTCTGACTTCAAATGTATGCCATAGCCAGCCGTTGCAGACCACACACCCTATTTTGTTGTTTTATTTTTGAGACAGGGTCTTTCTACATTGGCCTGGCTGCTGGAACCCATGATGTAGACTAGGCTGGCTTTGCACTCACCAAGATCTGCCTGCCTCCGCTTCCAGAGTTCTAGGATGCATGCACCACTATGTCTAGCCACATATTTTAATTTAAAAAAAAAAATTTTTTTTATTTCCAGAACAGCCAGGGCTGCACCAAGAAACCTGTCTTGAAAAATCACTATATATATTTCCCTCTTCCCCAGTCTCTGACAAAAAACAATCTCTTGTCTCTGTATATACCTATTATTCTAGACATTTCCCATGGATAGAATCTACTTATACAATTCTTTTTGTATTTAGTTTTTTTTCATGTAGCAGTTTTTTATTTTTTGACAAAGGATTTCTCTATGTAGCCTTGGTTGTCCTGGAATTCTCTCTCTAGACCAGGATGACCTCAAACTCACAGAAATCCGCCTGTCTCCTGTGAGTGCTGGGATCGTCGTGGGTAACCACCAAGTAGCATTTTTTTAAAAGTTTATCCCAGTGAAGTCTATCTCAGTACTCAAGAGGCAGAGGGAGGCAGATCTTCTGAGTTTGGGGCCAGCCTAGTCTACAGAGTAAGTTCCAGGACAGCCAGGCCTGTGAAGAAAAATCTGTGTCAAAAAAAAAAAAATTTTTTTTTTTTACTCCATTTTATGGTGGCATCAAATTCCACAAAAGTATGTCTATGTGATGACTTGTTGACCTCTTCAGTAGTTCTACATTTGGGTTATTCTCACCTTTGGACCATTGTGAAATAGTATTATGAAGCTGGGCACATGCCTGTGACCACAAAACTTGGAAGGTTGCGGCAGAACGAGGAGGGATCACAGCTCTCTTCATTGGGAGTGTGAGGCCATCCTGAGTTACAACAGATCTCAGGGAAGGAGAGACAAAATGAGATGGAAGATATTATGAATATGCATGTACAAGTATTTGTGCTTGGAGTTTGTTATTTAACTTTTAAAATTATACTTATTTATTGGTGGGGGCACCATACCACAATGCACATGGAAAGGTCAGAGGACAACTTTCAGGTGTCAGTTCTCTCCTTCCACCACTGGGGTCCAGCACTAGCCCTGTGTTTGGGGGGGGGGGGGGGCGTGTTGTTTCTTAAAACAGGATCCTGCTATGAAGCCCTGGCGGGCCCAGAATTCCCGTTGTCGACTAGGCTAGATTAAACATGCCTGCTCTTCCTCTCTTCATGTGCCTCAGAAGTGCTGGGATTACAGGTTTGTACCACCAGTTCGTTTGATGTTCTTTTCAGTGTCGTAGTACCCCGTCCCCGTCACCAAGTTATTAGGTCCATTCACCTGCATATTAATGCAGTTCAAAAATACTAATTCACTACCTACTAAGGCTCTGATGGCTTCACAAGGTAAACCGTGAGAAAGAACTCAGAAGCAGGATAAAAAATTGCTGACGTCAGGATGACTAGGACAGTCAAAGAAGGGTTTGTCTGAGAAAGTGACATTTAAGGTGAGAGAAGAGACTCCGGTGGCAATATAACCAAAGAACAAGAACACCTCTTAAGAGAGGAACACGATTTCATATGTATAAATAGAGGTATGTTGGAGTTCGATATCCAGGCTGTCGCCATAGCTACCACAAACCTTGTATTTCCTCATATGTATGTCCATAGGGATGGCCATCATGTACATTTTTAATAAAATCGACCTTAGGACAGAAATAGTGCGGTGGGAGTGAACAAAATGCCTCATTCTAAAGAGACCAAAAGCCAAGATTTCATCTTCAGGCAGCGCTCGGTAGACCCCCGGGTCCTGATACGTCAGAGCCCAGTTTATTAGCTAAAACGCAAAACCTCCTCTCTCACAACAATCGCTGCGGAATGGCATAAGCCCCGCCTCCTCCTTCCTGATTCGCTGTTTCCGTGTTCGTCCCGCCTCCCCGCCGTCTAGATTGGAGGTTCAGTCGCCCTCGCAGTTAGCGCGCTAGGAGAGAAGCAGCCACTTCCCGCGACGCTAGCTGAACCGCCCCGAAGAGAATGGCAGGCTCGGCGTTGGCGGCTCGAGCTCGGCTCGGTGTCTGGGGTATGAGGGTCCTACAAACCCGAGGCTTCGGCTCGGACTCGGTAAGTGACGGCACGACCCACCGCCCATTGCGGAGCGCGGGTCCTCTCTCCTTTGTTGTGCCTTTTTTTCATGTCCACGACTCTCTCTGCAGTCGGAGAGCATGGATACGGGCGCTGGCTCCATCCGAGAAGCTGGTGGGGCCTTCGGAAAACGGGAGAAGGCTGAAGAGGATCGGTACTTCCGGTGAGGCCCACCTGGTCCCAAGTCCAGCCCCCAATCGCCCTCCCTGTCCTTTGTACGCTCTCTGTCGCTCCACCCATCTTTACCTGGTCCCCTGGGGCGCCCATCTTCTGGCAGAATTCCCAGGCTGACGAAGCCATCACGTCTCAACGTGGTCGAGACAACCAGCATCACACTGCTGGCCTCCCACCCAGCCCTAAACCTTTTACACCGGTTCTGCAGGACTCAGCCCAAGGCTCGTCTTCTAATTTATCCTTTGTCCTCTTCTTCCCCGACCGCCCTAATCTCATGTGCACTCTGGGTTGTGCTAGACTCCCCGGGTGCTCTGAGCGGTGTTTACATCCAGCTAGCCAGGACGTGCAGAGCTTCTGAGCCAGGCTCACTCACCTGTCACTCCCATCTTTTCTTCCCAACTGCCCTCTCCTCTCTTTAGTTTTTTAAGGCTGCGTCCATTCCCTGAGGCCTCAGATCCTGTCAGCCATTTCTAGATCCTGCACGTGTCTCCAGTTCTTAAGAACTAGGTAGTACCTGCTCAAGGTTAGACTTCCCCCACTCTGGGAGACTTTTACACTACTCAGGCTCTGGGTACATTTCTCTCCACTGGTTAGAAGTAGGGAGTGGACTAGGCCTATCTACAACCTTTCCCGGCCCTGAGTTATCTTTAACTAACTTCTGTCCACTGGAGAGCAGCCAGAATCTTGCTTCCGTTTCTCCTTTGGTCTCTGTCCTAAGCACATAGGGGTTGTCGCTCATTTATAGAATAAGGGCTTAAACAGAGGCCTGGGGTTCAAGTCTCATCAGTACCAAAACAAACAAACATCAGGATGGTAATTCTCCTGCCTCAGCCTTCCAAGTGTTGGAATTAGAAGCTTATACCACTACTCCTAGCTTGGGACGTATATCCTTTACCTTATGTATTCTTGTTTTGTTGGATTGTGTTTTTTTTTCTTTTAAAGATTTATTTTTCATTCTGTGACTGTTCGGATATGTGCACAAGTATAGGTGCACATTGGGAATTAGAGATTAGGTACCCTTGGAGATATATAGATATAGATATCTATACCTATATATCTATATCTATATATCTCCAGTTCCATGCCATCACTTTTGGCCCTACATGGACAGTGCATGCATATGGTACATGCCTTTAATCCCAGTGTTCTGGAGACTGAGGGAGAAGCAGGCAGATCTCTATGAGTTTGAGACCAGACTGGTCTACATATTTAGTTCTATGACAGCCACACATAAAGAGACCTTGTTTAAAAAGAAATGCAGCCAAAACATTTATACACATAAAATAAAAACAAATGTCTTCTATTTAAACATCCCTGTATGAACGTGTTTTTGTGTATATGTGTGCACGCTTGTGCCAAGTGTGTGGGGACCATCACAAGCCAGAGTCAGTAGATCCCTGAAGTTACAGTTACAGATAGTTGTGAGGTGTCTGGCATTGGTGCTGGGAATTGAATTTGGATTCTTCTAGAAGAGAAATACATTATCTTAATCTCAGAGCCATCTCTCCACTCCCAATTTTGTGTGTGTGTGTGTGTGTGTTGCCTGCATATGTGTGTATACCTCATGAGTACCTGGTACCTGTGGAGGCTAGAACCCCGGAACCACAGTTACATGTAGTTGTGAGCTGCTGTGTGGGTTCTAGAAAGGGAACCTCAGTTCTCTAGGAGAGCTCTTAATTGTTGAGCCATGTTCCCTCCCTACTCAAAAAGCTTAGATTCAGAACTTATCCGAAGACAGCAGTTGGATTCCCTAGAACAGATGGTTGTAGGCCATCATGTGGATGCTGGGAACTGAACCCCAGTCTTCTGCAAGAGCAGCAAGTCTTTTAAGCTCTGAGTCATCTCCGCAGCCCTGGTTTCCAGCTTCTGAGACACTCGCTCTGTAGTTGAAGTTATATTGGATCTCAGGCCTTCAGATTTGCAGCAGCCTCTCCTGTGGCATCCCTCAAGATGCTGGGATCCCAGTAGTGAGCCACTAACTCTGCCTGCTGTAGGGACCATTGATTATGATTAAAGATCTCCTTGGGAGGCTGTGAAATGACTCGGAGGCTAAAGGTGCGCTGTAACCAAGACCATGAACTGGAGTTTTGATACCTGGGACTCACTTGATAGGAGAGAACCCACTCCCACAAGCTGTACTCCCCCTACCCCACCCCATATACATACACACAAGTAAATGTAATAAAAGTAAAATAAAGATCTCTTTGGGATGAAAGATTGAAATTCAACCCTCAGCCACTGTTTCTTTTTAGAGAGAAGACTAGAGAACAGCTGGCTGCCCTGAAGAAGCACCATGAGGATGAGATTGACCACCACGAGGAGGAGATAGAGCGTCTGCAGAAGCAAATTGAACGGCATAAGAAGAAGATTAAAAACCTAAGGAGTGATCACTAAATGCATGCAGTCAGTCCCTTGCAGAGTGGCCCATATCATTCCCCACTCCTGTAGAGACATTGATTTGAGTGATTAATATTTGGTCTGTGTGCTACTAACAGATAATAAATTATCACCAGGAAATTTGCCTGATGCCTTCTACTGTCTAGAGCAGCAGTCCTCAACCTTTGGCTTGAGACCCCATCTGTGGGTAGAACAACCCTTTCACAGGAGCTGTGTAAGAACATCTGAACTATCAAATACTGACATTCTGATCAAAAACAGCAGTGAAATTACAGTCATGAAGTAGCAACAAAACCATTAAGGGGTTGAAGCATTAGGAAGGTTGAGAACCACTAAGCAACAGACACTTCTCATCCATTAGAGTGAACTGAGGGTTCTACTACATAGAGTAAGGTGGGGAGTGATCAGAATGTACGGAGAAATCTTGAAATGTAAATCCCGATCCAATGCAGAAAGCCTAGCAGCAGTCTGAAGAACAGAGAGTAAAGATGGTTTTTAAAGCTGCTACACCAGGGACCAGATACAGCACTATCTTACTAAGGCCTCTCCATATGAACTAGTTATTGCTCTAACTCGAGTGTGGAATGTATCTTTGATGATAAGTACTTGCCTAGCATGCACAAAGCTGTGGGTTCAATCCCTGGTACTGCATAAGCCACGTAGAGTGCTATTTGACTAAAGAGACTACACAGTGGTTAAGAGCACTGGCTGCTCTTCCAGAGGACCTGGATTCAATTACCAGCATCTACATGGTAGCTCACGACCATCTGTAACTCCAGTCCCAGGAGATCAGACTCCCTCTATCCACAGGCACTAAACACATGCACACAGGCAGGCAAGTCACCCATAACACATTTTTAAAATTTTTTTCACTTTTCAACAAATTCTTTTTTAGAAAGATACATAGAGCCAGGCAGTGGTGGCACATGCCTTTGATCCCAGCACTCAAGAAGCAGAGACAGGCAGATTTCTGTGAGTTCCTGGCCAGCCTGGTCTGTAAATTCCAGGAAAAAAAAAAAATTAACAGTCTGGTCTGCCTGAGACCATGTCTCAAGAAAGAAAAAAGACCACCAGTTGAACTGTAACTCAGTAGTAAAGCAGTTGTTTGGACATGCACGAGGGCCTGGGTATGATCTCAGCACTAAGTGTGGAAAGGGTTGCCTGGAATAATACAGTATAACCTATAGACCCTCAGTCCAGACCTTTTTTTTCCCCTTGGGTTGGAATTGAGGAAACCTCCTGATTGTGTGAGTATTCATACAATGTGATGATGACTCAGTGTTTTTACCACAGCAGACTGAAAGGAAAGACGTGTTTGGTTCTTTTTGAGCCGTACTGTGTAGCTCAGGCTGGCCTGGGACTCACAGAGATCCACCTGGGATTAAAAGTGTGGGCCACCATACAAAGTGAGACATAAGTATTAAATAATAGCAAAATACTATTCACGTTGTAAAATAGTTGAGTTGCAAATTTCCAGGCTGTGAACAAACTGCATAAGCTGGGGAGAGGATGGATATACTGCTTGCTTGTTTACTTGCTTTTGTTTGTTTTTTGTTAATGTCTTTTGGTGTTTTGCCTGCATGTATGTCTGTCTGTGTGAGGGTGTCAGATCCCCTGGAACTGGGGTTACTGACAGCTATGAGCTACCATGTGGGTGCTGGGAATTGAACCGGGGTTCTCTGGAAGAACAGTCAGTGCTCTTAGCCTTTTAATGGTTTGTTTTGGGGTGGGGGTTATATAGTTTCTGATCTCCTTGCACCCCATCCCCCACCACTCAAGAGCTGGGATGACAAGTATCAGTTAACACAACTTGGTTTTACTATGGTGCTGGAGGTTTATCCTGTGTTTTGTGCAAGGACTCCTGTTAAGCCCTAAACCTTGGGAATTTCATGTGTGTACATATATGTGAGTATGGATGGTTTGGGTTTGGGGTTTTAGTTGGTTGGTTGGTTTGGCTTTTTTTGTTTGTTTTGTTTTTGTTTTTGTTTTTGTTTTTGTTTTTGTTTTTGTTTTTGTTTTTCGAGACAGGGTTTCTCTGTATAGCCTTGGCTGTCCTGGAACTCACTCCGTAGACCAGGCTGGCCTTGAACTCAGAAATCCGCCTGCCTCTGCCTCCCAAGTGCTGGGATTAAAGGCTTGGCTTTTTTTCAAGACAGTGTTTCTCTGTGTAGTCCTGGCTGTCCTAGAAAACACTCTCTTTCTCTCTCTCTCTCTCTCTCTCTCTCTCTCTCTCTCTCTCTCTCTCTGAAGAGCAGAGAACTCGGAGATCTACTTGCCTCTTTCTTCAAGAGTGTTGAGATTAAAGGTGGGTGCCACCAAGACCTGGCTTTGTTTTGTTTTGTTGTAAACATATTTGTTTAATGTATGAGTACACTGTTGCTGACACACCAGAAGAGGGCATCAGATCTCATTACAGATGGTTGTGAGCCACCATGTAGTTGCTAGGAATTGAACTCAGGACCTCTGGAAGAGCAGTCAGTGCTCTTAACTGCTGAGCTATCTCTCCAGCCCCTTTGTTTTGTTGTTTAAATATTATGTGTATGGAATGTTTTGCCTGCATATGTCTGTGCACTATGTACATGCCTGGTGTCCAAGGAAGGCAGAAGAATGTATAGTTGTGAGACATGGTATAGATGCTGGATATTGAACCCCAGTCCTCAGGAAGAACAACCAGTGCTCTTAAAACCACTGAGCTGTGTCTCCAGCCCCTGTTTTGATTATTTATTTTGAAACAGGGTCCTTCACTATGCAGTCCTAGCTGGCCCAAAACTTACTATGTATACCAAATTAGTTTGGGCCTTGAACTCACAGAGATCAGCCTGCTTCCTAGGTACTGGGATTAAAGGGCTGTGCCACTATGCCTGTCTTGTTGTTTGGAAATGAGGTTTCACTATGTAGCTCCAGTTGGCTTGGAACTTGCTATGTAGACCAGGTTGGCCCACACTCAGGGATTCTGCCTGCCACTGCTTCCTAGATAGTAGGAATAATATAGTGTGCCACTTTGCTAACCCTCATTTAGCTTTTGAACGCAAGGTCTTTATATCTCAGGCTGGTCTAGAACTCACTATGTAGCCCAAACTAGCCTTAAGCCTGAACCTCCCAAGTGCTAAGAGCTCAGATCTAAGTCTCCATGCTTGGCTCTGGTCCTTATTTTGAAGCAGGGTCTCTATGTAGCCCAGGCTGACCTGGAATTTGCTATGTAATCCAAGCTAGCCTGGAACCCACTGTGCTGTGTAGGCTAGCCTGGAATGCTGGAATTTCTGCCCCAGCCTTCTGAGTACTGAGACTATCAGTAGAGGCCATCACTTCCATAACATTCCACAAAATACATTTCAAGATACACTACAGTGTATTATTTCATTACTTATGTGCTGGTTTACATGTAAGAAGTGCCAATTCTGACTGGCTTCAGGGGAAGAAACAGTATTTTATTAGAAGAATGGGCATCACTATTTTACAGAATCTCAAGATGTGAACAAAGCAGACTGAAAGCAGGAAGAGTAGCTCTGGCTCCAAGAGCAGACCTGTCAAAGCAGCTTCCAAACTAGCTATGTCCCTCACCAGGGCACTATCTGGGGTTTGTTTTTGTTCTGATTTACAAACTATGGCTTTGTTTTATTACAATTTTCTTAAATTATATTTTTCTTTTGTGCATGTGTGGAGGTGCCATAGCTTGTATGCAGGGACAGGGGGTGTCACCTGACTACTTTGAAGAGATGGTGTGGGGCCTGGGGCTGAACTCTGAACTCAGGTTGTCAGATTGACAGTAAGCACCTTTACCCACTGAGACCTGTCACTGACCCTGAGGGGTGGGTATGTGTGTGTGTGTGTGTGTGTGTGTGTGTGTATGTATGTAAAGGTCTGTGCCACAGAGGTCAGAGGACAACTTGTGAGAGAACTCCATTACTCCCTACCATGTAGGTTCTGGGGATCAAACTCAGGTCATTGTCAGGCTTGGTGACAAGCACCTTTACCCACTGAGCCATCTTACCAGCCCAGTTTTTGGTTTCTTTTACCTTTTTTCCTTTTTCTTTCTTTCTTTCTTTCTTTCTTTCTTTTTTCTTTCTTTCTTTCTTTCTTTCTTTCTTTTTTTTTTTTTTTATAAACTAGACCTATAGAGTTTTACAAAGTAGATTATTTACAGCTTGCACAAAATGTATATGTTACAGGGCATGCTACAGTTATTTGCTTATTACATCTGAAGTTATTTTTTGGCAAATTATTTTCACTAATTATGCATACTTTTTTAGACGCGATAGTCCTGGAAATCGAATGAAGGATCTTACATGTACTAAGCATGCACCTTACCACTGTGCTACGACCCCTAGCCCTAGTTTAATTTTACAGCCAAAGTTACTGACTCAGGCTGTGAGGTAACTTCTCTCAGGTCTCGTGATGAAGTTTGTCCTGAGCAGAAAGCTGTTTCCTCTGGATTGTGCTCTCAAAGCTCTTAGCTACAGTTCCAGGGCTGCAGTTTTGATGCCAATAGCTCCCTCTTCCATGCGGTGTGAGACATAGTGTGCCTGCTCCTCTGATGATGGATGAATGGATGAAGGCTCCTTGGCAGTAAGATTAGACATGGCTGTGGTTGGTATTGGCACTGACATGTCATGTCGGCTGTGGCAGGAATCCCATCAGCATGTCTGTATATGCCTCTGCAATGCAAACTCCTGATCCTAACTCTTTGAGGTTTCCACAGCAGTGATGGCACACACCTTTAATCCCAGCACTTGGGGAGGCAGAGGCAGGTAGTTCAAGAATGAGTCTATAGAATGAGTTCTAGGACCCCCAAGACTACACAGAGAGACCCTGTCTCAAACAACAACAAAAAGTTGTTTCAACTCAGGGTACACATGGCAATATCAGGGGTGGGGGTGGAGGGTATCTAAAAATAAAATTTCAAGAGATAGAAGTCTACTCCAGTGGTCAAACACTTGAATAGCTACTGGGTCTGAGTCCTGATCATCATTATCTTAGGGACAATTAAATCCAAATTTATGGTGCAAGAGATGGCTCAGTCAATAAAGTACCACTGTAGACACATGAGGACCTGTAACCAGCATGGAGGGGGCAAAGGGATCTGGAGGCAGGAGGGTCTCCGAAGCTCATTAGTCATCAGCCTAGCTTTAGTTTCAATGAGAGACCCTGTCTCAAAACAAAAAGGTAGAAAGTAATTAAGAGAATGAGGAAAGATACTCTCTACACTCCTGTGCTCACATGCACATACACACCTTAGTACCTATATCTCATACACACACACCCCTCCCACATGCCCTCCTACCTAAGGTGACTTACACACATAATCTCAACATTGAAGGCTGACACAGACACATCTCAAGCCATCCTGTACTCCATCGCAAAACCTTATCTCACAAGAAAAGGGAGTCAGAGAGATGGCTCATCAGTTGAGAGCATTTGCTGGTTTTGCAGATGACCCAAGTTTGGTTCCTAGCTTCCACAGGGTGGCTCATCACTGTTTGTAACTCCAATCCCAGGAGGTCTAGGGACAAGGAAACCAAGCATGGATGTGGTCTGCATACATGCAGGCAAACACCAAAACACTCATACACATACAATTTTATTAATTTATTTTGGTGTTTCAACATAGGGTTTCTCTGTGCAGCCCTGGCTGGCCTGGAACTTGCTCCATAAACCAGGCTGGCCTCAGCTTCATAGAGCTCCACCTGCCTCTGCTTCCTGAATGCTGGAATTAATGGTTATACCACCACATCTGGCTATTAAATATTTTTTAATCAAAGAAGAAACAAAAATAGCTGCCTCAGAATTCAGAAGACTGAATCAAGAGGCCAGCCAGCTACACAGCAAGACCATACCTCAATAAAATAAAAATCAAAACAATTAGGTCCTGGACATTGGTATTTTTAAAAATCTCCCTGTTTTGCTTTGGTTTTGGTTTTTTTCTAAGCTGGCTAGAATTGAGTCACTGCCCTGTCTGTCTGAGCAGTTTATTCTCATTTCAAGACGCTGGGCTGAAGGCACCAGCAAGGACAAAAATTTAGTTTCTACTCTCCTCACCAAGAGGTATATTCTTTTTTAAGGGTAGCATCTGTGGGGTTTTTTGGTCTCTGCCCAATTCTTATAGAGAGAGCCCTGGGTTATTTCCAAATTCTGTAAGCATTGTTGCATTATTCTAGGTTAAAAAGAAAAGAAAAAAAAAATCCTAGTTGTTTTGCTTTGTGATGGGCCTCATATGTCCCAGGCTGGCCTTGAAGTCAACTTTCCACACAGCCAAAGAGAAGTCCAGATGCATGGAGGCTGGACCAGGATGTGATGTCCTATTACACCTCCACCTTCCTCTCTTGAGACAGGGTCTCTCAAGGAACCTGGAGCTCAAAGGTTTTCAGCCAGGGTGGCCAACCAGTGTTGGGTTGGTGGCTCTGTCTGCCCCAGAACAACTGTGCCTACTTACAAATGTCCCAGAAAATCACTTTTGACATTCCCTCATAGAAGGAAGGGCCTTAGTGGGATGACTAAACCCTAACCTAGGATTCTAGTTCTTTCCACATGCATTTCCCAGTGAACCGTATATAATTCCCACCCTGCCTTTACTGGGTAGTCTTGGGAGGTGCTTGAATATACAGTCTGTGGAAGGTTAACTGAAGGGTGGGACTCAATCTGTGCAGCTATAGGGAAGTCCTCATGCATGCTGAGGGAAGGCTTTCTGGTGGTGTGGGTGCTTTGGGCCAGTCATATTCTAAACAAGTCTAGTAAAGGAACTGGTTTCCCAAGCTGGGTTTTAAGTGAAATCCTGCTTTGGTTTGTTGTTGGTGCCGATAGGAGGAGGTAGGTGTTTCTTTATGTCTGTCCAGGGAAAGGGTTCTCAAAAAACATCACAGCCCGCAACCTTAGTAGTCCTCCTATCTCCTCCCTCCTCCCAGCCACGCTCAGAGTTAACTTGCGCAAAGCCACGCCCAATCTTTATGTGGGTGCTGGATTCTAAAGTGAGGTCCTCCAGTTTACACAGCAAGTGCCCTTCCCCATGAGCCCAGTGGTGAGAGTGCGTGGGTGTGTGCCTCCAGCACACTCAGGTTTATGCAGTGCTGGGGCCTGAACCCAAAGCTTTCTGCGGGCTTGTTCAGCGCTGTGCCGTGGTGCGTGCCAGCCTTTTACTTTTCTTTAAACTTTCGGCCAGCAAAGTTACTTTTGGTATCTACTATATGCTGGGCACGCAGTGTTCACTGGAGATCCGGCTACAAAACAGCGACAGCTCCTTTTCTTAAGGAATCCTTGGCCTACTGGGACAGATACGTGGTTAAAAAAGAATCAGACAAAAATGTGGGCAGTCATCCAATGGCAACGTGTGTGGGAAGCTGGAGGAGAGCAGGCTAGCTCCTGTACCCAGACCTGGGACTCAAAGGGACAGCAGGATGGAAAAGATGGGTGGTTGACAAGACAAAAGAGGAGGTGTGGCTCAGTGGAACTGTACTTACAGAAGCCTGGCTCTGAAAAAGCAAACCGGCTCCTAGAGATTGACAACCATCCCCCCAGTGCCATGGAGGTAACAGTGTGGCCTGGTAGCAGGCTAGGGCCTACCACTTTCCTCTGGTTAAGACTGGCTGCATGCATGCTTAATCTCTGTGTCCCGCTCCTCAGTCCTTTCTTCCTTCTTCCTGTCCTCCTGAAAGCCTTTCTTTCTTCCTTTTCTTTATTAGAATAACAACAGCAGAATGCCCAGGGATCTATCTCTTGGGAGTTGGCAAAAGAAAGAACTCAGGAAAACACTAATCTTACCCCTGCCTCCCCCACCTTGGTTGTTTTTTGTTTAGTTTTCTTGCTGTTTTGTAAGTGAATACACTTTTTTCTCTCTCTTTTGGGCTCCCTGTCCCTCCCTCTCTTTGTTATTGAGTTTATTTTGTTTCAGACAAGGCCCAGGCTGGCCTCAAACTTATCAGGTAGCCCCACCTCCTCAGCACTGGGATTGTAGACCTGTGTCACCATACCAAGTGTGTTTATTCTCGATTTCTCTTTCTTTTTTTTTTTTTTTTTCCGTTTTTGTTTGTTTTGTTTTTGCTCTGTGTAGCCCTGGCTGTACTGGAACTTATTCTGTAGACCAGGCTGGCCTCAAACTCATGGATCTGCCTGCCTCTGCCTTCCAAGTGCTGGGATTAAAAATTCATGCCACCATGCCTGACTTCATTCTTATTTTCTTTAAAAAAAATACACACACACACACACACACACACACACATACACAGAGAGAGAGAGAGAGAGAGAGAGAGAGAGAGAGAGAGAGAGAGAGAGAGAGAGAGAGAGAGAAAGGCTACATAGCCTAGGCTGGCCTTAAACTCAGGATTCTCCTAGCTCACTCTCCAAAATGCTGGAATTTCTAGGCATATACTACCAGATCTGGCTCTTATTTTAAAAATTCAGTAGCCAATTAACTCTTTGATCTGAGGGAATAAGCTATACCTTGTTTTCAGACATGAGAACAAGGAGATCTGTGATGATAGGGATTTGGGTAGGGTGGTGAAGACCTGGAATCCAGGATAGGTGGCTGGAAGATCTGAGGTAGAAGCCGGCTTGGGCTATAGCTGAAGAAGATGCTGTCTCAAAAAAAACAACAGTTGGGAGTGGTGGTGGTGGTGGTAGTGGTGGTGGTGGTGGTGGTGGTGGTGCACACCTTTAATCCCAGCACTGCACTCAGGAAGCAGAGACTGGCAGATCTCTAAGTTTGAAACCAGCCTGCTCTACAGAGTAAGTTCCAGGATAGCCAGGGATACATGGGGGTGGCGTGGGGGTAGGGGAACCAAAAGAGAAGTGAAATAGTAATTTAATGCCATATAAAGAAATAAAATACTCTAGTAAGAGTATAGGTTGTGCTGGGCGGTGGTGGCGCATGCCTTTAATCCCAGCACTTGGGAGGCAGAGGCAAGCGGATTTCTGAGTTCTAGGCCAGCCTGGTCTACAGAGTGAGTTCCAGGACAGCCAGGACTACACAGAGAAACCCTGTCTCGAAAAACCAAAGGAAAAAAAAAAAAAAAAAAAAGAGTATAGGTTGATGTAAAATGCAGCAGAAGGCTGGGAAGATTAAAGTACTTGCTGCACAAGTGTGAGGACCAAAGTTCAAATCCTCAGAACTCACACAAGGCCAGGTGGATGTGGCTGGTAGCTGGTGGCTCACCTGTGATTCTAGCACTCAGAAAGCCAGGCCAAGGGAGCCCCAGAGCAAGTTGAATAGCCAGACAAGCTTTATTGGTAAGTTCTGGATTCAACTGAAGGATTGTGCCTTACATGCCACACCTGTACAGACACACACACACACATACACACTAAGCTGGACTTGGTAGTTCATACCTGTAATCCCAGCATTGGGGAAGCTGAAGCAAGAGGATTGTTGTTTATTTCTGGCTAGCCTGTGTAACATGATGCTTTAAGGAGTGAAACCTCATCAAAATAAAAAAATTCAGCCAGCTATACTGGCAAGCTCAGGTGATTTATCATTTAAATGGTTAATGGTTAATTTTCTGTTATGCATATTAGGTCAGATTTTTAAAATAGGATTTGCATGAATATTTTGCCCCGTGTGTGTGTGTGTGTGTGTGTGTGTGTGTGTGTGTGTATGTGTATGTATGTATGTATGTATGTATGTATGTGCACCATGTTTGGGCCTGATGCACATGGAGTCCAGAAGAGGTCACAAGGCATTGGCTCTCCTGGAACTGAAGTTACAGACGGTTGTGAGTTGCCATGTGGGTGCTGGGAGCTGAATCCACATCCTCTGTAGGAGTAGTAAGTGTTCTTAACCACTGAGTCATCTCTCTAGCCCCTGCATTTTTAAAAATTAAATATTTTATATGTATTAATGTTTTGCCTTTATGTCTGTGTACTACATGTATACTGAGCCTGTGGAAGCCAGAAGAGGGTACCCATCCCCTGGAACTTACGACAAATGGTTGTTAGCTGCCCCGTGACGCTGTGAAGGCAACCTAGGTCCTTTGAAAAAGCAACAAAAGCTTTTAACTACTGGGCCATCTCTCCAATCTCTTGTTTGTTTTAAAGATTCATTTATTATATATATGTGAGTACACTGTCACTGTCTTTAGACTTACCAGAAGAGGGCATCAGATCTGTGGAGAGCCCAGTATGTTATCTGTCCTGAGCAGGTTGTGATAAGGTTTTAGGGTCCCCATGGGGAGAGGAGCGACAGGTCCTCTCCACTCAGGAATCGTATACAGGATTGACTGTGAGATGGTCAGTAGCCCGAGAGAGGAGAGAGTACGCCTGAGACAGAGGTTTGATATTTAATTGCTCTTTAATAATGCACAGCAAACAATATATTATCACCAATGCTAAAGCTATTGTAACAACGAGGTATTGCCACATTTCCTATGCATTGCCTCTATCAATGTCAGTACATAAATAATAAGTTGGTAATCACCAAAGAAGTAAACATAGCAGTAAGTACATTATTAATTGTGGAATATACGACCTGAGTCTTTATGACTGTAGTTTACAGCAGCTCAGGTCCAGAGAGTGCTTGACCACGAAGATAGGAGCTTTGGTCTCTCAGCTGCTGCTTTGATGATCGGGTGCAACAGAATGCTTGGTCTCTACAGAGGAGGCCTGGGTGGAGGATCACGCTAGCCAGTCATGGCTACCAGTGTGATGAAGTGCTCCAGCCAAGGGCTCCTTTTTAATGCTTGAATTAGGGTTACTTCTGACATACACGGCAGATAACCAGATGTGTCTCTTTATCTGTGGGGCTATGACTTCATTACAGCTGGTTATCACTGAAGTGTTTATAAAAAGATAAAGAGATAAAGAGAGTACATTCTGTGGGTGTGTGGAGAGGTATGAGGAAGGGGATGTCTCAGCAGGCCCATGCAGAGGCATCTCTTCCTGTGAGGGACCAGCCACACACCGGTATAGTATAGAATAGAGTTTATTGAGGGCATGGGGAGGGGAGCCAGGAGGGTAGTAGAAGCGGGGGGGGGGGGGGGGGGGGGGGGGGGGGGGGGGGGGGGGGGGGGGGGGGGGGGGGGGGGGGGGGGGGGGGGGGGGAGAGAGAGAGAGAGAGAGAGAGAGAGAGAGAGAAAGTAGAGGCCAGCCATGACCACGTGGAGAGAGAGGAAGGCGGGGAGGGAGCAGAGAGGCAAGAGGGTAAGTGAGAGGTTAAGAGAGTAAGAGATTAAAAGATCAAGGAGGAGGGGCCAAGCAGCCCCTTTTATAGTGGGTCAGGCCCACCTGGCGGTTGCCAAGTAACTGTGGAGGTGGAGGTGGAGTTTAGACAGAATACTAACAATCACAGTTATTCAAAACAACTTATTTTTCAAAACAACTTTTTTTGTTTGTTTTGTTTTTTTGAGGCAGGATTTCTTTGTGTAAGCTCAAAACAACTTTTAATTATCAAAACAACTTCTGTGAATTATCACAGCACTTCAAAACAACTTCACTTCAAACCTGTTTTCTTTCCTATTACAAATATGGAGTCAGCTCTGTTCAGGGCCTGCTCCTTACAAGATCCCATTACAAGCCACTGTGTGGTTCCTGGGAATTGAACTCAGGACCTCTAGAAGAACAGTCAGTGCTCTTAACCACGGAGCCATCTCTCCAGCTCTTTCTTTTTCCTTTTCCTCTTCTTTCTTTCTTTCTTTCTTTCCTTTTTGTTGTTGTTGTTTGGTTGGTTTGGTTTTTTTTGGGGACAGGGTTTCTCCATGTATCCCTGGCCATCATGGAACTTACTAGGTAGACCAGGCTGGCCTCAAACTCATAGAGATCCACCCATCTCTGCCTCCTGAGTACTGGGAACTAAATGCCTGAACCACCACACCAGGCTTGAACCAAGTTTCTAATGCCAGCTGCACAAAATAGTAGACCTTGTCTCTCAAGTGGGAAGGAGAAGTTAATGATTATTTAACAACTACATAAAGGAGAGAAGAAAAGTCGGGAGAGTGAATTAGAAACTCCTGTCGTTGCCTTACACCTTGACCCTGAGCAAAGGTGTGTGTCAATAAGTACTTGCAAAAGTAGAAGGAAGTAGAGGAGGATATTCGATCAGCGTCAGGGCGGTTGCTTAACAAGCTTAAGGCCCAGGGCTTGACCTCCAACACAAGAAAGGGAGGCAGGCGAGGTGACTCAGTGCACAAAGGCACTTGCCAACAACACTAAGGACCTGAATAGAACTCCAGAACTCAAATGGTAGAAGGAGAGCCCTGACTCCCACCAGGTGCTTTCTGGTTTCCACAAGCATGCCTTGACACACACACGTGCTCTCTCACACCCCAGTGGTCTTACTCCCTACCCCCAAATGTCTGCCCTTACAGTGCACTTCTTGTTCTTACTTTAATTACTTTTTAAATGTGTATGGGTGGCCGGGCAGTGGTGGCGCATACCTTTAATCCCAGCACTTGGGAGGCAGAGGCCAGCCTGGTCTACAAAGTGAGTTCCAGGACATCCAGGGCTATACAGAGAAACCCTGTCTCGAAAAACAAACCAAACCAAAAAAAAAAAAAAAATGTGTATGGGTGTTTTGCTTGTATGTATGTCTGTGCACTACTCAGCTTCATACCAGTGGTGGCCAGAAGAAGACATTGGACCCTCTAGAGCTACAGCTGCAAGTGATTGTGAGACTGTCTGAGTGCTGGGACCTAAGTCCTTTGGAAGAGCAGCCAGTGCTGAGTCAGCTCTCCAGCCCCCCTTAGCCCTTTACTTTTCATTTTGGAACTGGGGAACAGGGTCTCACTAAACTTTCCAACTGGCCTTTGGACCTATGATCTGCCTGCCTCAGCTTCCCCAGGAGCTGGGTTTACAGGCATGGGTCACCAGGCTCACCTATGTTGAGGTAGATCCTTCCTGGAGTCTTTGGACTCAGATTCCTATAGCTAATGTGGATATGTTACATGGTCTGTGTGCTTCATGATTGCTGAAAACAGGGAAAGACAAGTCTAGCTACTGGCTGGTGACCTCAGTGTCGGGATTTTAGGTGAAATCGCTCAATTTTTTTTTGGTTAAGGTCTCATGTAGCATAGGCCTCTGAGGGCATCTTGTGCATGTCAGTGCCTATACTTACATACAGGCGCATACACATAAAATAAACAACTTGATTTTTGTAAAGAGGCAAACGAAGAGCCCAGAATGATGATAATCTATCTAAGCTCTCCAGGTGGAGGCAGGACCATCAGAAGGTCAAGGTCATCCTCTGGACTACAAAAGGCCAAGGAAAGCCTGTGCTACAAAAGACCCTGCATTATGTAAGAGTTTACAAAGACAATACAAGTAAGAAGTAAAAACTACAAAGATCATGCAGCCTGGTCTTGAAAGCCAGCTATTCAGGGGTCGAAAATAGGAAATCAATATAGTTGTTCCCTTTCCGATCTTTAAACAACAGGCTTCTCATTCACTTTTTTTTTTTTTTTTTTTTTTGAGACTGGTACTGCCTGAGATACCGATATTGAAATAAATCACTACATAACCCAGTGTAGCCTTGAACAACTGTTCTCATGCCCCCGCTTAAGGGTCTCTTTAATATTAAAAATGTAACACATCGAAGTACTTAAGTGTGTAAATGAATAAAAAATGTTTAGAGATTTAAAATACCAGGGAAGGCAACACAGACTTGCAATCCCAGATACTTGGGAAGCTGTGGCAGGGGCATCATAAAGTTAAGATCAGCCTCTGAATACATAACAAATTTGAGTTCCGGATTTGAGTTATGGGCCTGGTGTACAGGAGACCTAGTCTCAAATATTTAAAAAAAAAAAAAAAAAAAAAAAGGCAAGCTTTGCGCTACCTGCTCCCTTCCTGCTCTGGGAGGGCGGAGGAGAAGCAGGCGCTCCGTTTTAGACCAATCAGAGCCGGTTGACAGGCAGAGAAAGATTTTAAAGACCCTTTGGGTCCACTTAACAACCTCGGAGACTCGCTTGCCTAGTCAGCCTGGAAACATGCCTAGTCCTATCCCCAGCGTCGCTGCGGGCTCCTATTGGCTTATTATAAAACCCCGCCCACCTTACTGCTCATTGGTCGCCGCTATTTACGTAAAAAGAGCCTGTTGCTGAGCACGGGGGGTGGGGGGGAAGAAGTGATGCATCTTTTGCGGAGAAGACTTTGGGGAAAACAGCAATATAAATAACAACCCCGGCTGCCCTGAGGAAGAGCTCTTCTGCGTTAGCTTTCGTCCTCAAAACAGCCCTGCTTTGACACAGCAGGAAACAAGGGCAGAGAGAAATAACTTGTTCTGATTTCACACGGTTTAAAAAGCTAGGACTGTATCCAGCCTTCACTTCCTCTACCCATCATGATAGGTAGTAGGGCCCGTTGAAGTGGAGAGGGGGAAAGAGGACACCATAGCAAACAATTTTTGTTTTAAAATCAAATCACTGGATCAGCCTGTTAAAGTGTCCGTTGGCTGGACCTTAAAATCTGGTCTCCATGCCGCAGACAGATTGCCGAGGATTTTTAGCGAATTCCTTCTGTCTTGAGCAGAGGCTTCCTGCTTATGGGATGAGAGGGTAAGCCAAAGCAATGGGAGAAATATTTAGGCAGTGAAGCTTTATGAAAGCTTACTTCTTGCTAGATTCTACAGCAGCCACATGATATTTACTTAGCCATCGCCTGTCTTCTTATTAAGACCTTGACGCCATGATACGGGGCCTGACAATCGTCTGTACAGAATCATTTGGAGCGGCCCTGGGAACCTTTTTCAGTTCACCGGGGCTGAGCTATAGTAGGATCTGGCCTCCAGGGGGCGCTGCGGGCTCGCTCAACTGATCAAACTAGACCAGTCCAGCTAATTGCCCCGAAAGCACCTAAGAATAGATTGGCTTTCATATTTTACTAAGAAGGATGATCTTTTCCAAATTTGACGTTTTCTATCCAAAATATGAAATCGAGGGAAGTGACTTTATCAAGACAAACACACAAACACTAGATCTCTGCCCATTGACTGGAGATCTCCTTCCAAATTTCTTTGATTTTGTAGATTAAAAAAACAGATTCAAGACTTGGGAAAGGAAGAGGATTAATTTGGTTAATAGAGACAAAAACAGGTGTCTGAGTCGCTGTTAGGTTCTTAGCTGACTTTGTTTCTGAGCGTCTGTGACAACTCAAAGAGGTGAAGTTTCCTTGTTCAGGACTTCACACAATGCCTGCTTAATGAGTAAGTGAAAGTGTGATTAAGCTTCTGGTAGGTGAGTGTCTCCTTTGGTTTTATCAAGCCAATCGGAGCGAGAGGCTTCTTCCCTACAAGATTTCCCTGGGCAGAAACTGTGTTCTGCAAGTGGGGAGCTGGAAAATAAGAGTTCAGAGGGGAAAAAAAGCCACCAGGAGTGAGAAACCACAGCGCCTGGAATACTTACAATGTAAGATCATTACAATAAAATGGTCCAAGAATTTGATGCCATAAAATTAACTCTGAAAAAAAAAAATAGATGAGAATCCCATTAGGTTCATAATCTGACAAGATCTGAAATTGAAGAAGTCTCAAAAACCTTTCAGATCAGATCTAGACATGTCTTCAGGACTTCAATATGATTGAGGAATCAAAAGAGCTTTGGCCAATCAGTGGCCTTAGCATGGCTGATGCAAGAGCCCAGAGAGTATGGCAACAGGAGGAAGGAGGAGACCTTGCCTGACCAAAATATGCAGGGCATGGGGGAGGGGAGGGATGCATCCAACCAGTGTCTAGCACACCTCCCCGACCCTCACCGGGCAGCAGCTTCATTGCTGGATCTCCACCACCTAGCCTAGCAACTGGCACACATCCATGGTCAAAACTGTTTACTGAATGAAAGAGGGAGGAAAGGAGCAGATTTCCCTGAGCACAGCCCTCATCATCAGATGGTAACTGAACTTCCCACAGAGGCCCTGTCACAGAGATGTGCTGACACACCCATTCTAGGCCACTTTACAGTTATGTCTCTTACTCCTAATTAATAGATCTGGGTTAGGCATCAATTACAAGTGCCAGCCTGCCTCTTAGATATTCATAGACTTCTTTCCTCACTAGTGGGGCAGAGTTTCTGCTGTGGTGTCATACTGCCTTTGAACACGTTGCACGTTACTAAGCCACCTGACCTCGGCCAGCACACCTCTCGAGAGCTTCAGTTTTGTCATCTGTCAAATGGGGACATAAAGGCTACTCGAGGAGACTGTGGTGAGAGTTATAAGGGGATAATGGGTGGATCCTGGACTCTCAGTAGTAGAACTGAATACTGTTAAAAAGTCTACCTCTCAGCTGCTGTCTGTCATTCTTCAGAAGCTGAGTCCCAGAAGATCATCTGCTTTAGAGTACTAGTTCTTCTGATTCTCCTTCACAAAATCATTTGCCTTATAAACGGAGCCTATAGCTTTATCTCTAAAGTCATTTTTTAAAAAATTAGTTTTAGACAGAGTCCCCCTTTTTTTTTTTTTTTTTTTTTTTTTTTTTTTTTTTGGTCTTTTTTTGTTTGTTTGTTTTTGTTTTTTCTGAGACAGGGTTTCTCTGTGTAAGCTTGGCTGTCCTGGAACTCACTCTGTAGACCAGGCTGGCCTCGAACTCAGAGATCCACCTTCCTCTGCCTCCCAAGTGCTGGGATTAAAGGCGCGCGCCACCACTGCCTGACTTTTTTTTGGTCTTTCAAGACAGGATTTCTCTATGTAGCTTTGGCTGTCCTGGAATTCTTTCTGTAGAGCAGGCTGGATTTTGCCCCAGGCTACAGAATGCTGGGATTAAAGGCAGATATCACCAGCACTTGGCTAAGGGATTATCCTCATGAAGACAATAACTGACATTCATTCAAAAATATGTACTGGAGAAGAGTAGCTCTAGGGAGCTTTTCCTATCATGTATAAGACCCCAATTTAATCCCAGTACTGAAAAATACAAGTACAATACCCCTTGCCGATCAGGGAGTGATCCAGAGATAGACATGATTACTGCTTGAAATGACATTCCCCACAGCTTAATGCAGTCAAAAGAAGATGCAGTGTGGTTGACAATAGGTTTTGCCTTTCTAAATGGAAGTGTCTTCACACATGGCTGATAATAAACTCCATTAACTGGAAGGAAGGGGTAAGACTTGTAAAAGTGGTAATGAAGCTCCTTGTGTTTGGTAAACAGGGCCAGGAGGGGGTTAAAGGTGTGGGGGAACAGGGGCAAGATGACTTTCAGCGGGGCTGAAGGTGGCTTTGGGAGTGGGCTGCATCATGAAGGCTCTGTTGAGGCCACCAACAGGATGAAGGCCCTGAATCCTCCCTGTCACTTCAAGGAGCAGAATTTAAAGAAGAGTATCGAAAAGTTGAAGGATCGTGGGTGTGACAGATAAGACTGAAGATGTAGGTTGAAACATATCTTGGCAGGCCTTGGGGATCCACCTAGAGGTTTAACTTTATATAGTGGCTGATGAAATACTACTGAAAAAAATTTAGCCTGGCCACTGACATTGTGGTTATTTCTGTCGGTGTGTCTGTGTGGTATTAGGAATAGAACCCAAGGCCTTGGGGTCCTAAGTGGATGCTGTAACATTGCAACATATTGTTATCCCCCAGAGTATATGCATTTGTTTGTTTGTTTTTTGGTTTTTCGAGACAGGGTTTCTCTGTATAGCCCTGGCTGTCCTGAAACTCACTGTGTAGACCAGACTGGCCTCGAACTCAGAAATCCACCTGCCTCTGCCTCCCAAGTGCTGGGATTAAAGGCTTGCGCCACCACCGCCCGCCTTCATTTGTTTGTGGGTTTTTTGAGACAGGGTTTCTCTGTGTAGCCCTGGCTGTCCTGGCACTATGTAGACCAGGCTGGCCTTGAACTCAGGGTTTCACCTGCCTCTGCTTTCTGAGTGCTGGGATTAAAGTTATGCACCACCACTTCTGGCTGAGAGTGCATGTTTTTAAGGAGAAAGCTGAATCTGATATAGAGTTGTTTAGAAGAGAATTAACCCAAAGGGAGATTCAGCGACCAAGGATATATTATTAGAAGCATATTGTGCCAGATGGCATAAAGGTTAAAAAAAAAAAATGTCTAAATGTAGTTGCTGCCCTCAACCAGTTTATTATAAAAACTTTCAGATAAAACAAATACACAGAAAACAACAACACAAGGCAGATATGGAGAGTATTAAAACGAAGGGAGAAGGTCCAGCCCAAGAGTTTATGGAGCTCAGGAGCCTGCAGGTGAACTCCCTTCCCTATGGAAGAGATTAGACCAAGTCAGAAGATCATCTTTGGTATCAGAAGCCTATACTCAAGACTATTTCAGGCAGGAACTGAGAAGATTAGTCAGCTCCAGCTCTGTCCGGGACTATTCTCGACCAGAATAAAGAGAAACTTGGAACAAAAAGGACAGGCCTGAAGAAAAACAGTGAAGGAGATGACTAGAAGTGAATGGGTGAATCGAGCTCAAGTGCTGGGGGACTGGATGGAAGGGTGTGTCTAGAAAAAAAAAAAAGAGGGATAAAAGCAGAAACTAGGAGAGCACCCACATTTAGGGAGTGGATGGAAAAAGAGGAGTCAGAGAGGAGTAGCCAGAGGAAGAAGTGAGAAATAGACCAAGCGAAACACCTAAGTTACAAAGTTTCCAGGAGCGCCTGGAGGGTGGAAGACTGGAGTGAAGGCACCCAGGGCAGAACAGAAGAGGGAAAATTGTAGCAATGAATGAGAATTGAGATTAATTTTGAGATTACCAAGGGTATTTCAATGAGGGCCTTTCCAGAGACTCCACAAATAAGGTGATTTCCTTGGTTTAGTGTTTCTGAAGGTGCAGATCTCTCAAGGCCTGAGGGGACAGGGTGGTGGCTTTCAGCCTTCAAATTTGCGGGTTTTGATCTATAATTAGAACAACTGGATGTGGTTAGAACTCTCTGCAGCCCTAACCAGTCCCTCCAGGAACTGGAAAGCTGAAGAACTTACTCAGAAGGGATTTCACACCTGGCTATCTGACCCAGCCCTGTGAAGTCCCGGTTCATCACGCAGCCCTAATGACTCCCTGGGCTGTCACTCTCATCTGGTATTGCCAGAGATCTGACTAACCCTTTCTTGCAAAAGTTTGTAGCATCTGCGCAAGGGCAACTACAGCTCCCAGAGTTCCTAGGTGCCTGTCGATGCTGATTGGAGGGACGGTTGGCTCCGGAGGGAGGTGTCGGCTCCGCCTCCCCGGGAAACAGGCATCTGATTGGCTGTGCCGTGGGACTTTTGTGTCCCCGCCCTCCCCCAGGGACCGCAGCGGGCTGACAGAGCCGGGCGAGCGCTGGCAGTTCCGTGGTGGGGATGGTGAAGAGCGCCAGCTTCGCGAGCAGCGCTGGCCACTGCGGACTTCCGAGGCACTCCGGGCCGTGAAAACCTCTGCGCCGCGGCCAATCTCAGGCCTCCGAGGCCGGCCGCAGTTCTCCAAGCTGGGCTGCAAGGAGTGTCTAGCGCGGTAGCGCCGATTCTCCTCATCCCGAGAGACATTCCGGGGATCTCGAGCTTCCCCGGCGACCCCTAGTCCCGGCCTCCTGTGCGCACCCGACTCAGAGACCCCCTCGGGTGTCCGGGGCGCGGACGAGCCGCGGCCGGGTCCTGGCGTACACCATGATCGTAGCGGACTCGGAGTGTCATGCCGAGATCAAGGGCTACCTGCCGTTCACTAGGGGCGGTGTGGCCGGCCCCGAAACCCAAGAGGTAAGCAACAGCCGAGCAAAGCCGCTCTCCTCCAACCACGGCCGATCTTTGGGTTGACCTGGGCTAAGTCTGGTGCGCCCCCCCCCGGGCTCAGGGTCTGAGAGCACGTAAGCTAGGTCTAGGGTTGCATCAACTGCAGCCTCCGCTCTCCTTCCCTTCCCCTCCCTCTGCCCTCGCTTCCCCCCCCCCCCCCGGGAGGGAGGGGGCTGCGGAGCCCTCCCTGGCTCCTTCGGACTCCCGGCCAATGAGAGGGGACGCATTCTCGTGGCTCTTTGGGTTTGTGCTCTGGTAGAGCGAGCCTCTTCAAGTCCAGGCAAATCCCGGCCGGAGAGACCGGACCACTCCTCCTCCCCGCCCCCTTCCGCAGATTCCCTTCCTCTCGGTGGGGGCAGGCGGGCAGGGAGCTCTTTCTAGGATCCGTTTCTGGTCCTATCGCGCAGCGAAGGGAGTAAACCACCTGGGACTGACCAGCGAAGGTCGATCCCCTTTTCCAGTTCCCACCTGCACCCCCTATCTGGAAACTGGTTCGAGTGCTTTATGGGTCTGGCTGGCCGCTTGATCCTCGGCGGCAGCAGCCAGAGAGAGCTGGGGGAGAAAGCGGATAAGCCTTGGTCCCGATAGGCTGCTTCCTATTAAATTGTTCTGGGGTCCTCAAAGTTTGTTTGGCTGTTTCCTCAGAGCGTAGAGGGACTTCGCAGGGAGGCAAGGAATAATGCCTGTATAAAGATATAATGCCAGTATAAAGGAATAATGCCCGTATAAAACCCCCGTCTTCCTCCCAGCGGCCTCGACAGTGGTCATAGTCTATCATTTATGGAGCACCTACTAGATGCCAGGATATAGGTTTTGTCTGACCAAAACAGCAAATACAAACTGTACCTTAACCCCATTTTATAGAATGAGAAAATTGAGGCCCGAAAGGGGCTGAGAGAGAGGCTTCTCTCACCTCATCCTCTGGCCTGCGTGTGACTAGGATTTTGGAGAATGCTTGGCCCTGCAGAAGATATTGTTCTTTTTGATTTTCTAAGCTTAGAGCGGTGTGGAAGGTCTATTGCCGGGGCTAGAAATGGGTAGCGTGTTAGTCCTAAGGTGTATGATCTTAAGAAAATCTGCCCATGTCTGAGGAAAGGTCATTTCTGAGGGGTTCTCTAGCAGCCATTGGTCTGTTGCAGCTTCATATGGTTTAGGAATCTGTATGCAGAAAAGACTCCGCGCTTCTGCCTCTTTGCTGATAACTTTAGTCTGCCTTGTGAACAGTGTTGTTTTTGTTAGCATTGAGGTAGGTGAGGGTGGATTCCAGTCCCACCCTCTTACTTTCTCGTTATCTCAGCCAAGCCGTCGCTTTTGAGTGCAATCTCTTAACGGGTATTTTGATATTATCTCTAAGAGATTGTTCATCAAATTAACTTAAAATACAAGCAAATGCTTGAAGCAGAATGCCTGAGACATATTTACTGCAGGGAACTGTCCTTGTATTTAAAATGCGAGCGTCTGGAAGACAGACTTAGCCGGCCTCTCTCCCCACCCCCAGTGCCTCTCAAGGGACTTCCTGAGTCTATTCTCTACTGTGGGAGGAGGAGGGTCGTCACCGCTCTCTCCCCACTGTGCCTGTGGGGAAGAAAATCTCAGGTGGTTTGAGTAAATCTTGGGTAGCCGTCTTAGAGGAAGCCCCGCCCCCCTTGAGACAGGGTCTCACTGGGGGTTCAGTCAGGCCTTGACCTTATGACTATCTTCCTGCTTCAGCCTCCTGCTTGTTGGGATTCCAGGTGTCCTCAATACACTGGTCTTAAGTCACTTTGCAGTACTGGGGAAAGCTGATAATGTTTGCAACATTTTTTTTACATCTTCTCCTTAAGAAAAGATGACCTTGAAGGTGTCTGCTTTAAGTGGGATCCTGAGAAGATGGGGTGCCCATCTTCCAGACTCTAGTGCTCAAGAGTCGAAGGCCAGATGGGGAGTTCCGGCAAGTGTTTCAGACCTTATTTCAGAGGGTCAAGGCCTTTAGATATGCCTGTCTCCAGAAAGTTCCAAGGGACTGACTCTTGTCTTGGGTGGTATGTTTTCAAAGCTATGTTGGATTCTAGAATAACTTCCCCAAACATCACTTCCTCAGAAAAGCTTCTTTCTCCACCAGATGAGCCCCTCTGAATACTTCTTCTAAGTCCCTTCTTCACTGTAAGCTAGTTCCATGAGCCTAGGCCTTTCTTTCTGCCTGCCTCAGTTCCTGGGACTAGTTAGTAACATCCTGCATGGCTCACTGTTATTTGCAACTAAGTGGTTAGCTGCCCCTTGTCAGCTGTTTAGGCTCTGAAACCCCATATGACCTGTGCCAGGCCAGAAGGGGACCATTCTAAGCTTTGGTCACTTGTCTTTAAAGAGGGGACAAGTTGCCAGGAGGTGGTGGCGCACGCCTTTACTCCCAGCACTTGGGAGGCAGAGGCAGGTGGATTTCTGAGTTTGAGGCCAGCCTGGTCTACAGAGTGAGTTCCAGGACAGCCAGGACTACACAGAGAAACCCTGTCTCGAAAAACAAAACAAAAACCAAACAACAAACAAAAAATGGAAAGGGCTCGGTTTGGGTTCAAATTACACATTAGACACTGTTAGTTGATGCTTAATTTTTCGACATTTAATTGGTTCCCTATAACCTTCAAACAGATGTGGATTGGATGTAAATAGGATGGGAGCCCCAGGGTTTAACAGAAAAGTTAGTCTAGAAAGCAATTGAGTGAGGAGCCAAGCATCAGGCTTCGAGTCCCTTTCTGATGCACTAAAGACCTAGAGAACCTTCCCAGAGGGCTGTCCAACTTTACTGTTGCTGCTGCTAGTGAGCCTTCAGTTGGATATGGAGGACCAGCCATTGCTGCTCCTTTCTTTCCTCCATATGAGCAGGTGACTTGCCCCGTCTGGGTTTCCCTGTCTTTGTCCCCTGTGTTGGAATCATGCCTTCATCAGGTGTGTGTGACCTGTGCGCTTCAACATGGTGGCCAGCCCCTAGCCACACCTGGCGGAATTTAGAGCTGGTAACACCAGGCATCGATAACACACATGTGTAACTAGCTTGAAGGAGGATAAATTAGGAGACGTGGCATAAGTTCAAGTTTTCGGCAACCAGTTCCAGGGCTGCCCTTGCTACAAATTGAGACCTTGTCTCAAAACAACAAAAGAAAATTTAGAACTAGCCTGGTGTCGAGGCAGAGGGAGATTGAAACTTTCAATCCAGACTGGGCTACGTAGTGACACTTCATCTTAGAAAACTAACTAGTTAAGCAAAATTCAAGTTAAGCAAAAAGTCAAGGTACCTTGCTGTGGACACGTTTCAAACGGCTTAGGCATGAAGAATGGCTCTAGACCTCCATGTTTATTAGACAGAACATTCCTTCTCCATATATAGAAAGTTCTATTTATGCTCTTTTATTTTTAAAAGAGTTTTAATTATGTGTGTGTGTGGATGTGTGCACATGTGTGCAGGTGCTCACAGAGGCCAGGAGAAGTTGGATCCATCCACTGGAGCTGGAGTGAGCCACATGGGTGCTGGGAACTAAACTTGGGTCCTATATAAGAGTAGCAAATGGTCTTGGCCACTAAACCATCATTCCAACCCCTAAATTTCTATTGGTCTAGTGTCTTAGACACAGGAGTAAGGACTGGAAACTAGGCCCAGTGTATGCCCTCAAGGCTAGAGTCCCCGAGGAAGGTGTTGTGAAGGGCTTTCTGAATTCCTAAGGCCGAGAGCTGAGATGAGGCTTCTTGTTCTTGGTGAACCCTGGGTGCAGGTTCATAAGCCTTGGTTGTTGAGAATGGGGAATGGCTTCCATATTTGTAGGAACCTGGTCTGTATTCACCTGTCTTACTTCCTTTCTGGCTGAGTGACCAGAAGTGACATGGACCCCTCAGAACCTTATTTCTTGGCTGTAAAGCTTTAGTCGTAGCTTTTACCATCTGGTGGTATACATCGTAGTCCATGTGAGATCAGTGCATAAGCCAGTGGAACAAGGGAATACCTACTCATAATTCAACATTATCATTGACTGTCTATCCCAGGGAATGGGAGGAGGGCTGGTTTATTGATGTCACCTCTTGCCAGTGAGACCCGGCTCCTCCAGCTTCACATGGACTTGCCCAGATGTCGAGGTTAGGGGAACATTTGAGATATTGGAGCCTAGACTTGTATCCAGGACACTCCAGTGTCCCCTGTGGCTGAACACTGGTCCCTTCCATCTTCACAGGCTCTTCTGCTGCCTTCTCAACCAACTCAAAGGTCATTCACCTCCCCAGTAGTTTTTCCTGTCCTCTTAAACTAAAATACCATACACTCTCTCACCCCATCATTACCCAGTTCTGTTTCATCTCTCTCCTCTGATTGAAAACCTGTTCATCATTTGTCTGCTTTCTCCCTGGTACCTAAAATTATATGAAGGCTGGCTGGGACTTTGTCTTTGCGCTGTTGTATTCACACTGCCTGTAATAATACAGTCATCAAAAAAAAAAAACTCAAATGAACAGATTAATTCTGATTTTACCTGGGAAGCACTCTGCCCTGGGCTCTGTACCTGAGAGCGGATCAGTAAATAAACGGTGCCAACAGCATCTGCCCCACCCCCCACTTCCTCTCTGTGTGGATTGCTGGGGGTGGGACTTTGGTTTCAGTAATTGAAAAAAAAAGGAAAGAAAGAAAGAAAAGAAAAAGCTTCACGAAAGGACGCTAATGGCCCGCCAGGGACAGAGAAGCTCTTGTTTAAAATAACAATGAAGTTAATGACTGGGGGCTTTTATTAAGTGTTCTCCCTAGTGTTAAGTGCTGAGGTAAACTGTGGCACTGTCCGGTTAAATCCTCGTGACTACCCGGTGAAAATCCCATTGTTCCAGGAAGAAACTGAGGCGCACGTGGGGCTATCAAAAAGATTTTGTGTGTATGTGTCTATCAAAAACATTGTGTGTGTGTGTGTGTGTGTGTCTGTCTGTCTGTCTCTCGCTAAGCCTTGTACAGGCTATGCGTGACTACTTGAGCTAAGAATTCACTATCCTCTATGGCACAGAAGAGCTACAGCCTCAGCCCTCCAAGCTCCTATCTTTAATTGTACTCTACATTATTATTTTATTTATTTTCCTGGGAAATACCTATGGGTCCAGAGCCTAAGTATCCTTTTCTTTCTTTGCTGGCTCTTGGCTCAGAGACTCCCAGGGCTGTTCCTATCCCCTCCCCCCACACATCTAGAGCCCTTGGCTCTCTGCTTGTGCTGCCGTGGTCTTTTTTTAATTTTAATTTTTTTGTCTTAGAATTTTAATATATGCATATCCAACCCCTCCCTCCCGCCCGATGGTTTTGTTTATTTGTTTTGAGGCAACATCTCACCGCGTAACCCAGGCTGGCCTCAAACTCCTGATTTCCAATCCTCTTGCCTCAGCCTCCCCAGAGCTGGTATTACAGGTGTCTGGCCTGGTTCCATTGTGCTTCTATCTGCCCTTGGGACCTCTGGAGAGAGGGAGGCCCAGTCTGTGGAGTCAGCAGTTCTTATCTCCCAGACGGAGTTGTTGGGCATTTTCTCAAGCGAGGGAGGAAGGGGAGCTGTAAAGGGAGTGAGTGCTTGGGAGGCTGGTGGAGCCACCCTTTAATCCTAGTACTCAGGAGACACAGACTGGGAGTGTCTCTGAGTTCAAGGCCAGCCTGCTCTATAGAGTGAGTTCCAGGACTGTCAAAGAAAGAAAGGAGAGAGAGAGACAGAGACAGAGAGAGAGGAAAAAAAAAAAAGTAGTGGTTGAAAGGGGCCAGTCTAGTCCCTTCTGCCCTCTGGAATCAGACCCAGAAAGCCTATAACTTTCCTGGGCTTCACAGCAACTTAGCATCAAAGCTCATATGTATACCTCGGTTTCTAGGCTCCTAATTTTTTTCTCTTGTTATCTTGTAGGTTCCCAGAGGTCACCTGTTTTTTCGGGGGACTTTTCTATTGTTGTATTTATTTATTTATTTTTGAGACAAGGTTTCTCTGTGTAACCCTGGCTGTCTTAGAACTCACTGTGTAGACCAGGCTAGCCTTGAACTGAGAGATCTGTCTCGCTACCTCCTAAGTGCTGGAATTCAATGTGTGTACCACTACCGCCACAGGGCCCTTTAGGTGACAGTGACGGTTTTGGCCACTTTAACAACAACAAAAAAGTGTAGCCAGGTGGTGATGGTGCACTCAGGAGGCAGAGGCAGGCTGATCTATGAGGCCAGCCTGGTCTACAGAGGGACAGGCAAGGCTGCACAGAGAAACCCTGACTTGAAAAGCATGGGGGGTGGGGCTCAAGTATAGAAGTATAGTTTTGAGTCCTTGAACATCTGAGGTCCTAAGTCTGGATCTTACCAGGAGAAAGGGCTAGGGAATGGTCTTTTGTAGTGAAGGCAGAACTGTTATTTGGATCAATTATGTTCAGGCTGGTGGTATGGAGAGCCCCACGCCAACAGTCAGATTCTAGGTGAATAAACAGAATGTTCTCTCAGACCTCATAGCAAGGAACAAAAGAAGTAGCTTCATTGAATACGTAGCTGCAGCTCGAAGATGCTGAAATCAGAATAGCTGCCACCACTAGCCTGCCTCCGGACTCCCCGGAGTCCCCCCCACAACCCCAGCCACTCTGCTTTCTGTTTTTATTCACAGAATGACCCAGCCCTGCTCTCCACAAAATGTGGTGTGGGAACAAAGCAACTTAAAAGAGGCCCTTAGCGGACAGTGTTTGTAGAAGCAAAAACACCAGGAATTATGGGGTCATGCACAAAGGTCTGACAGACCTTGGAGAACTATCAAGTCCCAGAGGGGGTGGGGCTTGACCACTCATTTATCTGGAAGGCTTCGGTAAGGGAAGTTGGGTTTTAAGGATCAGATTCATACTTGAGAAAGTTTGGTTACAGGGTGGATACTGGGTAGCGGTTGGTTAGGAGAGGGCAGGGTAGTGCAGACAGGAACAGTTGGTGAGGCTGAGAGCAGAGATAGCCTAGGAGCTGTGGAGAGAAGGATAAACTGTTTGCAGGGCCTCGAGGGGTGCGGCTCAGTGTAGAATGTGCCCTGTACCAGGCAAGCTGCCTGCATTCGTCCTTAGCAATGAAGAAAAGGCAACAAAGAAAGGAAACCACTCACTTGAGAGGATTGAAGCTTCTTAGGCATAGACGGTGGGAACTGGCTTTGGAATATAAAGGGTTCTTATATGAAGAGCGTCTTCCCCTCAGCCCCAGATAATGTCTCACTGCATAGCCGTGCCTGTCCTAGAATTCACTCTGTAGACCAGGCTGGCCTTGAACTCACAGAGATCCACCTGCCTCTGCCTACTGAGTGCTGGGACTAAAGGTGTGCGCCACCACTTCTGGCCTGATCTCTTGTTTTTAAAAATACGTGTGTTCATAAATCACAGCTTGTGTGTTGGAGGTCAAAGGACAACTTGTAGGGTCAGGACTCCTACCATGTGGGTGCCCAGGGATTGAATTTAGGTCTTCACACGTACCCACTGAACCATGTCTTATGCCCTCTGTAAAGAATTCTTTCTACTATACAAGTCCTCTGGGACCACAAAGACACTGGCCTTCTGGGGACAGGCAACAGAAAGCTGTTATTTCCTTCCTCAGGCCCCTCCCATCCAGCCAGGCTGGGTCTCTGGATCCTGGCTGAGTTCCTGAGCAGTCAGCCTTGGTGACCTTTGTTTCTCTTGCCCATTTGCAATGCAGGGGTCTAAATGTTCCCCCTGGCTCCCCCATTTGGACTGTACCAAGAAGATAGTTTAGAAACTCAGTGTCATTTAGGGTTGGAGAAGGGGGCTAGAGAGCTCACAGTAAGTCCTCTCTGTCCTCTCTCGTCCTCCCTTCTGCAAAATAACCACCATGTGTTTCCCCACAGGAGCATCGGGAGGGCCAGGCTCGGCGAGGTCCTCGAGGGCCCAGTGCCTTCATCCCAGTGGAGGAGGTGAGTTGGAAGTCTTCGGTCCCTAGGAGGAAAAGGACATGGAAACGGGAAACTCAGGATCTTTCTTTCCCGCTCCTGATTCATTTAATTTCTTTAAAAAGCCCTTGGAGCTGGGCTGTTCTCAGCCTTGTTTTCCGCCAAGGAATGGGTTCAGACAGATGAAATGATAGGGTGGCATGGCCAAACTCCAGGCTCCCAAACCAGAGCTTATCTCCTCGGCAATGGAAGAGGAACAAACCCACTGGGGTTTCAGCCTGTAGCCCAGCAATTTTAACCTCACGTAGTGTTCTTCTGTTTTATTTTTCTGCTTATAAATAATTTGTCTTTTATTGGAAAAAAAAAAAAAAAAAAGAAAGGCAAGAAACAAGAGGCCTCGGAGTTCATCTAGATTAAAATCCTGTTTCTGGCATTTATCAGATCTGTGGTTTCAAGCAGACCTGGTTTCTCCATCTATTAATGGAGGAAAATAATAGTATTCACCTCACAGGACAAGTTCAGACACTCAAGGAGATTCATAATTGGGTAGCTATCTGTTAGATGAATGAATTGGGGCTGGGATGTGGCTCAGTGACAGAACCGGCTTCCCGTGCACACGGCCCTGGGTTTGGTACCCAGATCCACCACAAATAAACAAGTAGGATAAATAAGTAAATAAGAGAAGGGGGAATAAAAGGGGGAAGAGGGCTAGGGTATAGCCCACTGCAGATGTCAGAGTGCTTGCCTGCCATCTACAAAGCCCTGGGCTAGACCTTTAACTCCATATGCTGGTCATGGTCGTATCACCCAGCCTGAAGTATGTGGGACTCTGTATCCAAAAAAAAAGTCTGATATGTTAAAAAGCTCTGATGAAAAGACACAGGGCATTCAAACGCCCCCTACACTTACTTCTCTGAGCTATCTGCATTTGCCATCTTAGAATAGAAATTCTATGAAGACGAGAAACTATGCATTCAGTTCTTACGCCAAGGACTGAGCCCAGGGCCACACTCCAGTCCCAGCAACCGCTCTTCGTCTCTTTGCCTAAGTCTTCATAAATAAAAGGGAGGAGGAAGCCAGCGGTGGTGGTGGTGGTGGTGGTGGTGGTGGTGGTGGTGGTGGTGGCGGCGGTGGCGGCGGCGCATGCATGCCTTTAGTCCCAGCACTCAGGAGGCAGAGGCAGATGGATCTCTGTGAGTTCGAGGCCAGCCTGGTCTACAGAATGAGAGTTCCAGGACAGTCAGGGCTACACAGAGAAGCCCTGTCTCAAAGAAAGGAAGAGGGGAAGGGGGAAAAAAAAAAAAAAGAAAGAAAGGGAAAAGGTCAGAAGAGGAAGCTCGGTGGTAGGATATGTGTCTAGTGAGGCCCTAGGTTTGATCCTCAGCATTGAAAGAAATGTTTTCATAACAAAATAAAAATAGGGAAAACTGAACTGTAATTTCCTAGCTGGTTTGAGAGGTGAGTTAATATGAAGTATAGTATGTAGTACTTGATAGCGCAGTGGACGTTATATAAGCTGCCTTCGCTTAATCAGTTTCTTTCAGACACGGTTGGTAGTATTCAGTCTCCTATTATATCTATATAGTATAACCATATATATAAAACAAAGAAGAGGTTGGTCGGTATAGGGGCAGGAGGGGACCCATGCGCTCCTTTTTGCCTGGCAGATCCTGCGGGAAGGAGCTGAGAGCCTGGAGCAGCACCTGGGACTCGAGGCTCTGATGTCCTCAGGGCGGGTGGACAACCTGGCGGTGGTGATGGGTCTGCACCCCGACTACCTTAGCAGCTTCTGGCGCCTGCACTACCTGCTGCTGCATACGGATGGGCCCCTGGCCAGCTCCTGGCGCCACTACATTGCCATCATGGTAAGTCCGTCTGGGCTCGGTGCTCGAAGGGGTGACCAAATGGTGGTTCTAGCTTCAGATTCATTTGGGGACTCCCCCGAGTTTTTTTTTTGTGTTTGTTTGGTTTTTTTTTTTTTGTTTTGTTTTGTTTCTTTGTTTTTTTTTGAGATGAGGAAGTGTCTAGCTTTATTATCTCATGGAATTTTAGGTTTTGAAGAGAGGCGTCTTTAAGTGTATACTTTGCAAATGGGAAAACTGAGGTGCAAAGGGGTCAGCTGACCAGCAAGCTGGTAGCAGAGGGAAAGTGAGAACATAGATTCTCCTGCCTCTTAGATCCCACGGGGGTCTTCCCAGAATGGGGCACAGAAGGAAGGTAACTCAGGCTCATTGACCCCACCCCCACAGGCTGCTGCCCGCCACCAGTGTTCTTACCTGGTGGGTTGCCACATGACTGAGTTCCTGCAGACTGGTGGTGACCCCGAGTGGCTGCTGGGCCTCCACCGCGCCCCTGAGAAGCTCCGAAAGCTGAGCGAGATCAACAAGTTATTGGCGCATCGGCCGTGGCTCATCACCAAGGAGCATATCCAGGTGTGATAGGCAGAGAGAGCGGGGATCCCCGAGGAAGCCCATGGGCTGGGCTGAGGCAGCCCAGGGGCAACCACTGAGTGGGTTTGTTTATCTCTCCCTCCCTTCCAGGCCTTGCTGAAGACTGGCGAGCACAGCTGGTCCCTGGCTGAACTCATCCAAGCACTGGTCCTGCTTACCCACTGCCACTCTCTGGCCTCCTTTGTGTTTGGCTGTGGAATACGTCCTGAGGGAGATGCAGAGGGCAGCCCTGCCTCACAGGCACCTTCGCCTCCCAGTGAGCAAGGCAGCCCCCCAAACGGGGACCCATTGAATAACTCAGGGGTAAGCTGTGGTCCTGGGTCTTGGTGTGGGAGAAAACTGGTGTGCCCTCTGCTCTGGGAGCAGACACCACTGTCTGCTTCCCTGTCTGACCATAGGGAGAGAGTCCAGCAAACTTCCTTGGCTTTCAGACTCAGTTTCTTTTTTTTGTTAGTCTATTGAGATAAGCCTAGGATGGCCTGGAATTTACTGTGGACTCAAATGGTTCTGAGATGACAAGCGTGCACCATCACGACATCTGACTTTTGTTGTTGTTTGTGGATGTTTTGGGGTTTGCTTTGTTATTTTGAGAGAGGCTATTACTCTGTGGCCCGGGCTAGCCTCAAATTCATGGTGACTGCCCTCACTCTCCCACCCCTGTGAGCCACCGTATCTGACATTTTTTTGTCTAGTTGACTATACAAAATTTCGGCTTTGGTATAGCTCAGTGGTAGGTAGATTGTTCACCCAGCCTGTTGGTGGCCTTAAGGTCAGTCAGCAACAGCACTGAAAAACCAAACAGAAACTGCCATAATCCCAGAAACTCAGGAGGCAGAGGCAGCAGGGCTCTGACTTCAAGGTCTACATTGTAAGTGTAGATTCACAGGCTACCTGAGCTGCCCAGTGTGGTAGCTGGCTTAGAAACTACCCTAGTGCTTTCTGGTCACTCAGGAAAAATCTGGAATGTGGAAGAGCTGAGTGGAGTCTTCCAGTGGGCCTTGAAGGAGTAGATCGGTAATTACTGGGTCCTTTCTACAGGGCTTTGAAGCCGCTCGTGATGTAGAAGCTCTGATGGAACGCATGAGGCAGCTTCAGGAGAGCCTGCTGAGGGATGAGGGGGCGTCCCAGGAGGAAATGGAGAACCGTTTTGAGCTCGAGAAGTCAGAAAGCCTGCTGGTGACCCCCTCAGGTACAGGATCACAGGTGTCAGTGCTAGGGGCTGCCTCTCTTTACACTTCTGAGGGGAGCAGATAGCTCCACACACCTTGGCTTCTCCTTCCAAGAGCTTCTGAGAATGGGCCTTGTGTTCAGACTTGCCTTTGAATCCTGGTCTGTTAGCCCTTCAGGGCTCCTGTGAGGTAGATGGAGCCAAGCTCGAAGCCTTTCCAGGCTAAGCCATTCCATAAATCTGACATTATTACTGTTGGGGGGGGGGGTGCGGGGGGGGAACTTAGGTAGGAGTCACCTCATTCTTAGGAGTGGCTCTAGCTAACACCCTCCCTCTTAGTGTAGGGAGTGGCTCTCTGTGGTCCCTACTCCTCCCCCCAACCCCCATCACCTCCCTGATGATAGGGAGCCTGCTGTTCTCTGCTCAGCCTCACTGTCCCCTCTCTCTGATGTGGCCCTCAGGGGATATCCTGGAGCCTTCTCCACACCCAGACATCCTATGCTTTGTGGAGGACCCCACGTTTGGATATGAAGATTTCACTCGTCGAGGGACCCAGGCCCCACCAACCTTCCGTGCCCAGGTGTTGATCATTGTTTCAGATTTACATAGAAGCAGGGGCAAGAGCTTCAAGTGGTTCCAAGTTGGATACCTCCTCCCCTCAAAAACCCCTGAGGGCAGTGAAGACCTGGAAGTGAAGACCTATTGCGGGTTGGGAGGTCATTACGCAGGGACATCCTGGTTGGTGTCTTGGACTCAGCACAAGCAGCGTATGAGATTGGTGGTTCGGGCAGGGTATGCTATGCAAAGCTAAGGTGTGAATCCTGGAGAGCAGATCCAGAAAGTCTTGCTCACTGACCTCTTCCTCCATTCCTCAGGATTATACCTGGGAAGACCATGGCTACTCGCTGATCCAGCGGCTCTACCCTGAGGGGAGTCAGCTGCTGGACGAGAAGTTCCAGGTAGCCTACGGCCTCACCTATAACACCATCGCCATGCACAGCGGTGTGGACACCTCCGTGCTCCGCAGGGCCATCTGGAACTACATCCACTGCGTCTTCGGCATCAGGTGAGCATGTGTCCCCCAAGCTTAGGTCACGTGTATGCCACAAACCCTGAGCTCACTGTCTTTTAGTTCTTACACTCTTCTTAAATTTTCAAGCCACATTTATGTCTTTGCATGTTTAAAGCTAGTAAGAGTGCTCGCTGTTCTAAGTTTATAAGCAAGACTCTTTACACTCACCCAGAGATAACTAGGCTTTGCTTTGTTTTCTTATGCAATACTAAGGATTGTTCCCAGGGCCTTGTGCATTCTAGACAAGCACTCTTTGTTGTGTTTTATTTTGTGTTGTTTGATGTCATTTTACTTATTTTTGATGTTTTGGCATAGGGATAGGTCTCACTCTGTAACCTCAACTAGCCTAGAACTTGTATGGTTCAGGCTAACCTTGAACTTGTGACAATCCTCCTGCCTTAACTTGTTAGCTCCTGAACTTACAGACCTACTCTACCAAACAAAGTACTCTACTTTATGATTTCATGTGTTTTTGTGTATGTATTCATACACATCTATGCAAATACATACATAAACATGTGCATACATATGTGCACACTACAGAGTCACGTAAATTTCCAATAGTTTATCTTTTTTCACAGTAAAGACAACACAGATATGCACAGTAGCATACTTTAAATAGTGATATTTTCATTCATAACCTATTATGCAGCTCATGAAAATTATACACGAGAGCCAGGCATGTGGACAGTGGTCATGTATACAGAATAGTATTGTGAGTTAAATTCTATCTTGTTAAATCTTTTTCTGATTTCAAAAAAAAAAATTATGTGTTCTTTTTTTTTTTTTTTCTTTTCTTTTTTCTTTTTTTTTTTTTTTTTTTTTTTGGTTTTTCGAGACACGGTTTCTCTGTGTAGCCCTGGCTGTCCTGGAGCTCACTCTGTAGACCAGGCTGGCCTCGAACTCAGAAATCTGCCTCCCAAGTGCTGGGATTAAAGGCGTGCGCCACCACCGCCCAGCACAACCTATACTCTTATTTTATTTCTTTATATGGCTTTAAATTACTATTTCACTTCTCTTTTGGTCTCTTTCCCCCCCCCCCCCCATGTAGCCCTGGCTATCCTGGAACTTACTCTGTAGAGCAGGCTAGTTTCAAACTTAGAGATCTGCCAGTCTCTGCTTCCTGAGTGCAGTGCTGGGATTAAAGGTGTGCACCACCACCCCCGACTCCCAACTGTTGTTTTTTTGAGACAGCATCTTCGGTTATAGCCCAAGCCCGCTTCTACCTCAGATCTTCCAGCACCTATCCTGGATTCCAGGCCTTCACCACCCTACCCAAATCCTTATCATCGCCACCACCTCCCGGCTAATGTGTACTTTATTTCTTTGTGTGTATGTTTGTGCACACATATACACATGTGTGGCACAGCCTACATGTGGAGGTCAGAAGAAAACTTGCTGGAGTTGGTTGTCTCCTTCCACCATTTGGAGCCCAGGTATCGAACTTGGGTCATCAGTCTTGACGGCAAGCTCCTTTAACCATTGAGCCATCTTGCCTGTCCACTGACTGGTGTTTGAGGAAGACCTTTTTTAGGAGTGATGGGCTATTTACTGTTTGAGTATTTAAGTTTATTCCAGGGTTGGTTTGGTTTTCCTTTTGTTCATTTTTTTCCCCCTTTCTCTAGTTCTCCCCTCTTCCCATCCCCAAGGAGTATCAGAGGTTCTGCTGGCTCAGTCTTGGGACCCCCTCTGCCTCCTTGGCCACCCAGGTGTTAAAATTACAGGCCACCAGCACTGTCGGCAGTTTTTACTCTTAGAAACACTGTGTGCACCGACCTCTCTCCCACACATTTCTTATAGGTAAATGCCCCAAATAACGTGATTTATCTAAGTGATAGAGAGAGAACTTTATTTGTTTGTTTCTTTTCAAGATGTGGTCTCCTGATTGCCCAGGCGGACCTTGACCTCACAGCAGACTGTTTTTGTCTCTCTAAGGCTGGGATTGCAGGTAGAAGCTGATCCCCTGCCTCCCTACTTTTTCTTTCTGTTGGTTTTTTTTCCCCCTTTACTTTTCTTTCTTTTAATTGATTTATTTTTGTGTATACCGGCACTGGAAAGGCCAAGATAGGATGAGTTCACTGCCGTCTGTGGTCATTTAACAAGTTCAGAGCTGGGCTACAGGACTCTCCAAACAACAGCAATAACAACCCACCCACACTCTTCGGGAGATCACCTAATTTTATTACTATCGGATGTTTCCTTCCTGTCTCTTTTCTACACATACATATAAACTAGACTAGGGAGGGAGAGAGAGTGGTTTCCAAACCCACTACCATCTGGCTGCCTTTGGATTTTGAGCGAGTTCATTGCCTTCTCTAGGTCTCATTTGCTCTCTCTGTGGCTTTAGCACTGTCTGCTTTTGCCTTGACCCAACCTCCATGATTACTCCTCACCAGTAAGGCAGTAACAATGGGAGAGCTTCATTTTAAAGTCTCGCCCTGCTGTTGAGGGCAAGTGCCTTCTTTGAGTCTCAGGAAAATGAAATTGATGAACACTGAATATCATATGTGACTGGAGTGTATACTTTTGCGGGTTTGTGACTAGCAGACAGAGCTCAGGAGTGCACGCTCGCTCGTCGTCAGTGTTACTTGGAGTGCTCCTCTGCGAGTCTGGTTACCTATGATACATGATGTCAGCTGTTTTTCTAAGAGGAACCAGGCCTCTCATGGCTTCCTACCTTTCGCTTTTCTGGCCACTCTGTTCCTCCTTCTGTAGGGTGGGGATAGGAGAGTGGAGCTGCTTCTGGGAGCAGATCCTGAGTAATGCTGTCTGGTCTGTCCATCAGATATGATGACTATGATTACGGGGAGGTAAACCAGCTCCTGGAAAGGAACCTCAAAATCTATATCAAGACCGTGGCCTGCTACCCAGAGAAGACAACCCGCAGAATGTACAACCTCTTTTGGAGGCACTTCCGCCACTCAGAGAAGGTAATGGCAACATGGATGTGGGAGTGGCTGTAGAATCAGAGGGTAGGACCCAGTGAGGGTCACACTGTGGGTTTGTCCTGTCTGGTGCGATACCTGGGCCTGTTGTTCTTGGTTAAATTCTATTCTGCTGTGTAATTTCAGACTTCATTTAAATTGAGTACTCAGGTACCTGCTTTTCACACGTTTAGGTGGGCATAGATGCAGAGTTTTTGCTTGTTTTTTTTTTTTAAGACAGTTTTTCTGTGTAGCCTTGGCTGGCCTGGAACTCACTCTGTAGACCAGGCTGGCCTTGAACTCAAAGAGATCTGCCTGCCTCTGCCTCCCAAGTGCTTGTATCAAGGCATGAGCCACCACCACCATCTTAATCCTCAGGTAGGAGCAGTGTGACTTTGGGCAAGTTACCTCTGAGCATCTCCCCTTTATAATGACAAGGGAGACTGGCTGCATTTCAAAGTTGGGAAGGCACAGTGAGGCTATGTATGGAAACATTTGATCCTGCCCTAGAGCCAGTTAACTGGCAGCTCTTCTCTCAGACATGTGAGGTAAAGCATTAGTCACTGACCAGATTTGCTGTTGAGTCTAAGCAGGGGTCAGGACATCTCGGTGGGAGGCGTGGGTGAAGTGAGTGGCAGGGAACCAGTCGCCTGGGAGATCAGTTGTCAGCCAGCCTCATTCTCTCCGTTCCTCAGGTTCATGTGAACTTGCTGCTCCTTGAGGCCCGCATGCAAGCGGCCCTGCTCTATGCCCTGCGTGCCATCACCCGATACATGACCTGACTACCCCGCTCGCAGGACCAGCACCCGGAGCAGCTGACCTGACTACCCCACACGCAGGACCAGCACCCGGAACAGCTGACACTGGGCCACTGTCCTCTGTGCAAGGACTCCTGTGTCTGGAGACAGATCCAGGACCCTTTCTGCCTCATGTCTGTCTGCCCAATTCGGGAGATGGGCATGCGCTGTGTGGCCATGCGCTGCCCCAAGGCAAGCCACACCTTCCTTTTTCTCACTGGACTGAACAGGATTGTTGCACTGACTTTGGGGGTCTCAGCTCTGTCCCTGGAGCTGGAGGAAGACTAGGAAAGCTCAAGGGCCACATCCCCTTTTCTTTCCCTGCTCCTAAGAGCAGATGAAGGCTACAGAGCTAAGGTCCGGTTTATGCACCAGCAGGCTGGGCCCCAGGCACCACACGTGCTGCCTTCCTGGACTGGGAAGCCCCTGGCTGCCCGAGTGGGACAGGAACAAGGACCTCCAGGGACTAGCACTCCAGGAAGCTTGCCTTCCCTCGTTCCTCATTGGCCAGTGTCATTACCTGCCACCTGCCTCCCACCCATCAATGTGAAAGTTGGACTCACAGCTGGTCTGTGGGCCCCGTTTCCCCAAGCCTGTTCTGTTGGACAGCCTGTTCTTTGGTTATCTGAATATTGGTTCAGTCCTTTTGTCTCCTTTGCCCTCCCCTCGCACCCTTTTCTCCCATGCCTGGTGGTGTGGAGCCTGGGAGAGGGGCCAAACATATCCAAAGAACACACTGTCTCTGGAGAGTTGGAGCTCATGGTGGTCTCTGTGCTGTCTGAAGAGTAAGGAGTGGTTGCTGGTGAACTCTATTTGGGTCCTGAGGCCGAGGTCTGGTCTCTTGAGGACCTCACCGTGGAACCAGAGCCAAAGCCTAAGAGGGAGTTGATACTGTTCTAGATTGTATTGCCATGCAGAGGCTGCCATTCCATTCTTCTCCTTATCCCTTGGGTTCTGCCAAGAATGCTTGCCAAAAAAAAAAAAAAAAAAAAAAAAAAAAAGAGCCTTTCTTAGGTGGCACCAGGGGCCCACCTGGTAAGATGCGTATACCAAGGTTCTCTTTCTCTCAGCCACAGGGCTCCATTTCTTGGACCTCACAGTTGGAGACTGAGGGATTGGCATAAGTCTCTCAAGCTTTGCTGCTTTCCTCTGGGCTCTCTGGCCAAACCATCAACAGCAGACTGATTTTCTAGAAAGACCTTAAAGGCCTCTGGGGACCCTTATTCTACAGTCAGCTTTTTCTGGTTGCCTTCCAAGGGACCCCCCCCCCCATCCCAGTGTCCCATCTGTCCCCTCTCCTGGATTTAAATGGCTTACTTGGCAGAAGCAGCCACCACTGACAAGCACTTTGCATAGCAAACAACTGTGAATTCTGACTTCTCTTCCCCTTCCACCACCACCATCAGCAGCAGTAGGTGCTTGAGAAAACCAAGGACACCCTGCTGCCATTTCATCTCCATTGGGCCAGGCACAGCAGGAGCCTGGCCAGTGTGCCACATTTCACACCCGTGCAGGCACGGGAAGCAACTAGTGCCCCCTCCAGGCTTGAAAGCTCTCCCTGCAGTGAAGGTGGGCAAGAGAGGAGGGGGCCCCAGCATGGGGGGAAGTTCTAAAGGGGACACAATGACACCAACAGTGTCCCCTGGGTGGGCGGGAAAGGGCATCCAGTGTTAAAGTGCAGAAATCTTGGACCTTGTAAGCAGTAATAGAAGTAAAACTTTGCTGACGTTTGTTTTGTAGTCCTTGCTAATGGGGTGTTTGTCCGTTTCCTGAAGGCCAGAGTTCATATCCCAGTATAAGCCAGAGGCTGTGATTGCGTCACGGACTTGACCTCATGGCCTCTGCCCTGCCTTTGCCTGTGCCCAGTGATTGCAAGACTGGGCATCGCTGGCATTGGAAGTCAACTGGAATGAGACAGGCTCAGCGGTCCGTGTTTACCTCATGTGTGTAAGGTCCGGGGCTGGATCCCTGGCACCACAATTGCTCGGGTGGCCAGCCCTACCACCCATCTGGCATGTCTGGCACTGTGAGGGTCAACCCTCACCACATCATTATGCTTTCTGTCTAGAGCTGAGGAGTCAGGACTACCAAAAAGAGAATTTAAAATAGGAGGAAGAACACAGAACTGGAGAGATGGCTCAGGGCTAAGAGCATTTGCTGCCCTTGCAGAGTACCCAAAATTCCCAGCACCTATACAACTGCCCATCAGTCAGTTCTAGCAGATGTAACACCTCCTCTGTCCTACATGGCACTTGGACACACATGCCTCTACACACAGACACATAAATAAAAATAGAATAATCTTAAGAAACTTACATGTGACCAGACATGGTAGCATACATCTTTGATCCCTGAGATTGAGGCAGGCAAATAGGAGTTCAAGGCCAGCTTGGTTTTCAGTGGGAATTCCAGGACAACCAGGGCTACACAGAAACCCTGTCTCAGAAAAACCCACCCAAACAAAACCCTATCTCAAAATAAGGCCAGAGTGAGCACTACAATGGGATACCTGCTCCCCTCCACACACCCCCAACACAAGCGCATATGCAACACACACAGTTTAAAAAAGAAGAAAAGAATTAGATGCATCCCCAAAGTTGTTCCTGTTCATTTAAAGGTGTTGACCTTGATCAAGCTGTTTGATACCAGGAACTAGAAAGCGCAGCAGGAAAACCACAGGGTGACTAAGCTAAGACCTCTCTGCCGGCTTCCCATTTACTGTGAACACTGCCATCATACACCGAAATGTGCGTGACCTCCTAGAAGCCTTCTCATGGGAGACCTGTGCAGGCTGCCACTTGGATGCTGGCTCATAAGTGCGTGGCCACCAGGCAATGCTTTGTATCCTTGTATTGGGCTTCGGTTTTTTGTTTTTTTTTTTTTTTTTTTTTTGGTTTTTCGAGAGACAAGGTTTCTCTGCATAGCCCGGGCTGTCCTGGAACTCACTCTGTAGACCAGGCTGGCCTCGAACTCAGAAATCCACCTGCCTCTGCCTCCCAAGTTCCCAAGTGCAGGGATTAAAGGCGTGCGCCACCACAGCCCGGTGGGGGTTTTTTGTTTTTGTTTTTTTTTAATTTTTTTGTGTATGGAGGTCAGAGGGACAATTTGAAGCAGTTGGTGCTCTCTCTCCACCATTCAGGACCTGAGGCATAAACTTGGGACAGATTTGGCGACAGGTACCTTTGCACACAGACACTTCACTAGCTCTCAATCTGATTTTTTTTTTCTTTATTTTTAAGCCCAAGGATCTCATGATGTAGGCCCTGGCTATCCTAGAATTCTCCACTGTAGACCAGGCTGGCCTCAAACTCACAAAGATCCACCTGTCTTTGCCTCCCTAGCACTGGTATTAAAGGTGTGTGCCACCAATGCCCGACCTTCAACTTGAATTTTTTAAAAGCATGTTTTGTTCAATTAGCACACAGATGAGAATACTTTCAAAGTCTCAGCTCCAGTTGGTGTGTAATGAATTTGTTTTAAACCACTGAAGCCAGCATTTCAGGATCTGGGCACAACCAACCTGCTCGGAGTTAGTGAAAGACAGCTATGACTGGATTTCTTTTTCCATCTTTATTTTTATTTTACTTTGTTTTATTTGAGAAGAGGGTGGTGTTCTCATTAGTCCATGGAGCCCTTGAACTTTTGTTGTAGCTAAACATGGCCCTAAACTGCTGGCCCTAAACTCTTGGCCTTTCTCTTCCCCAGTACTGCAGTCAATGGCGCTAGATCCACGCGCAACATGGATACGTACTAGTCCGTATCTATTTGTTTGACTTTACAACTTTTGTAATTGTTTTGTTGTGATAATTGCACGCTGCAACGTTTTATCCTTTGGCTTATCCTGAGTAGGAGAAGGAGCAGAGGGACTCTCCTACTGCTTTCAGAGAGTCCCCAGAGCCCTAAGGCAGGCAGAAGACTGATACATGTTGGACACATTCACACCTTAAAACCCCCTGGAGGACTAGTGGTTGGAGGCAGAGCTGGAGAAGTTACATTTTTAACACCTGTTCTGCTGTTCGCTCGCTCACCTGAGGCTGATGAGCCAATCTGTACAAAGCCCTGGAGGTACAGGAGTAAATCCTGGGACAAAGTTGCCACTCCCTTGGGATTTGCCAGTAAGTGGAGGAGGCTGAGGTAGGATTGTTACTCAACTAATGATTTACATTGCAATTATGATTGGCACCACAGAAAAGAAATGTGAGGTCCCCCAAAGCAGTTTCCAACGCCAGAGCAGAGACTTCTCTTCCAGGGATATAAGACTATTAACAGCAGCTATAGCACAGTCGAGAGCACTTTCCCATGCACTGAGGTACCTTCCTGGAAGCCGAGGTCTCCACAGAACAGTTGGAGAACTTCTCTACATTCCTCTAGCTTTCCACACAGACTGCGCTGCCCGTTCCTTTCCTCCCTGCCCACTCCATTAAGAGCGTCAGTTCCTGGATGTTTTAGCTAAGTCCTTTTTCTGTCACCCTTACTGGGGTGACAGAAATACCTTGACTGATGGTTTGTCCCCTCTAGGTGATAGGTCAGTTTCCAACGAGCACTGGATAGCAGAGGAGTGTTTTGAGGTCTGCAGGGGATGGTGATACACAAGCATCTATAACCCCAGGTTGCAGGAAGCTGAGGCAAGAGGATCTTGAGTCTGAGGCTAGCCTTAGCTACAGAGCATGTTAAAAGCTAGCCTAGGCTACAGAGAAAGACCATGTTTCTTTGTTCCTGTTTTGAAACAGGATCTTGTAGCCTCGGACTGGTCTCCAGCCCCTTATATAAGAGAGATTACATCTGCCCCTTGAGTGCTGTGTTGGGATAATATCATTGTGCACTGTGTAAAGATTGTCTTTGCATATTGGGTGCCAGCAGAGTTGAGTGTGGACCAGACTTTTTGTTTGTTTGTTTGTTTGTTTGTTTTTAAAGAATTATTTATTTTATGTATATGAGTACACTGTAGCTGTCCTCAAACACACCACAAGGGCATTGGATCCCATTACAGATGGTTGTGAGCCACCATATAGTTGCTGGGAATTGAACTCAGGACCTCTGGAAGAGCAGTCAGTGCTCTTTTTTGGGGGGGAGGGGTTTGCCTTTTATTTTTTTATTGGACATTTTATTTACATTTCAGATGTTATCCCTTTACCCCATCCCCCCCTCAGGAATCTTCTATCCCATCCTCCCTCCTTGTGCTTCCATGAAGATATGCCCCCCACACCCCCACTCCCACCTCCCCACCTCAAATTCTCCCCCACTCGGTGTCCAGCCATCATGGGACCAAGGATCTCCTCTCCCACCTATGCCTGACAAGGCCATCCTACCTTACATATACAGCTGGAGCCATGGGTCCCTCCCTATGTGCTGCCAGGCTGGTGGTTTAGACCCTGGGGAACTCTGGTTGGCTGCTATTGTTGCTCTCCTTATGGGGCCGCAAACCCTTTCAGCTCCTTCAGTCTTCTCTCTAACTCCTCCATTGGGAACCCCTTGATCAGTTCAATGGTTAGCTGTGAGCATCTGCCTCTGTATATGTCAGACTCTGGTCCACCTCTAAGGAGACAGCTATATCAGGCTCCTGTCAGCATGCACTTCCTGACATTTACATCAGTGTCTACCTTTGATGACAGCACATGGGATGGATACTCAGGTGGAATGGTCTCCAGACAGCCCCTCCTTCAGTTTCTGTCCCACACTTTGTCTCCATATTTGCTCCCTTGAGTATTTTGTTACTCCTTCTAAGAAGGACGAAAGCACCCATACTTGGTCTTCCGTCTTCATGAGCTTCATGTGGTCTGTGAGTTGAATCTTGGGTATTGTGAGCTTCTGGGCTAATATCCCCTTTCAATGAGTGAATACCATGTGTGTTCTTTTGTGATTGAGTTACCTCACTTAGTATGATATTTTCTAGTTCCATCAATTTACCTAAGAGTTTCTCAAATTCATTGTTTTTAATAGCTGAGAAATACTTCATTGTGTAAATGTATCACATTTTTTTTTGTATCCATTCCTCTCTTAACTACTAGCCATCTCTCCAGCCCAGACTTTGGTATTGTTATTTTTATTGGATCATCTCCTGCCTGGGTATTTTATAAACACTCCTTCTATTGCCTTCTGATTGGTTTAATAAAGAGCTGATGGCCTGTAGCAAAGGAGGAAAGACACAGCACTTTCAGCAGAGGTAGGAGCCGGTGAGCCAAGAAAGCACCATTTATAGCGCTGGGGTTACAGGACTATGCTAGCATCCCAAGTTCCTGTGGTACTAAGGACTGAGCCCCAGGCTTTGTGAATACTCCGAAATGCTATCTGTTGGGAGCAGACTTTAGTAGAAAGCGGCTAGATCAACTTTGCAGCCATCTGGAACCATATACCCTGATGAAAGACTTGGTTGTCAAAAGTCTATAACAGCTGAAGCACACTCTGATAAATATATTGTTTATCCCACATAGCTTGTTTTGCTGTTTAGTGACCTCAGCTGTATGGTGCACGTGGTAAAATGTTTTCACCTGTGTTCTCCTGCTTGTGTATATAAATACCTCAGCATTCCCTTCAATAGAAGAGACATGAGAAAATAGAAGAGACTGAATCACACCCTGTCTTGTCTCCATTCTTTGCGTCTCTTGCCCCAAGAGCCACACTCTCTCTTGACCAGAGCACTTAGCCCCAAAAGTGTTGAGGCAAAGTGTTGAGGCAGAATGTGGGCCTCAACACTATCAATTGAGCTACAGCCCCAACCCCAAGATCTTGTCCCTGAAAAAGTCTTTGGGAAGTCTGTCCCTTTTGTCTCTCTTTCAAATAACCTGGAAGGATGGCCCCAGCTCCCGAAGTAACTTTAGACCTGTTAGAGCTACATTGCCGCCCAACTTCTCCCCAGCCCTGCTTCTCCCTGTTGTTCTAAGATACTATTCTCAAACAAAGCTGTATGCAAATTTACACCTCTGAGTATGCTCACCAGGGATACCCAACATACTCTATTACTCTAGATGGGGACAAGGCCCTTACAACTGTGTAAGGACCTGCTTGAGGTCTCATGGATGGAGTGCTAGAGTCCTATACTTTCCTGCCTTGATTTTTCTTTTGTTTTAAAAATTAATTTTTTTTAATTTATAAATTTTTTAAAAATTGTTTTAAGTCGTTTTGCAGGGCAATGGTGGAGCATGCCCTTAATCCCAGTACTCAGGAGACAGAGGCAGGCGGATCTCTGTGAGTTTGAGCCCAGTCTGGTCTACAAAGCTAATTCTAGGACAGCCAGGGCTATACAAAGAAACCCTGTCAAAAAAAAAAAAAAAGTTTTAAGGGGCTGGAGAAAAGGCCCAGTGGAGAAGAGAACTTGTTTCTCTTGTAAAGACTTGGATTCGTTCCCAGCACCTACCTGGAGGCTCACAACTGTCTGTAACTCCAGCTCCAGGTGTCTTCTTCTGGCCTCCTTGGGTACCAGGCATGCACATGGAACACAAATACACACACATTCAGACACTCACGCGCACACTAAAAACAAAACAAAACAAAGTCAACTCGTTTTTGTTTGTTTTAATTCTTTACATGCACAATCACACAGGCAACATGAGGTCAGAGGATAACCTGAGAGAGTTGAATCTCTTCTTCTGCTATGTGGAACCCCAGAATGACACTCAAGTCCTCAGGCTTATCAGCAAGTGCCTTTTCCTTCAGAGACATCTATCCGGTCCTCCCAGTGACACCCTCACCCCTGCCCTTCTTTTTTCCCAAGTCAGGGTTTTATGTAGCCTATGCTGGTCTTAAATTTACTATATAGCTGAAGCTGGCCTTGAACTCCTGATCCTCTTGCCTCTATCTCCCAAGTATTAGGATTACAATCCCCCTGCCTTAATTTTTCTCATCTTGAGGTTAGTGGCAGAAGGTGTGTTAGCCAGATGAGGTTTCTGTTCCCATGGCCAGAGACCTTGGGTAAGTCCCTTCCTCTCTCTGGAGGAAAGCTAATGTGCAGTGTCAGAGAGTTCTAGCTTCTCTCAAGTCTGCCTCTGGTCCTGAAAATTAAAACAAAACAAAACAAAAACAAAACGTGTCTCAGGCCAGGCAGTGGTGGCGCACGCCTTTAATCCCAGCACTTGGAAGGCAGAAGCAGGTGGATTTCTGAGTTTGAAGCCAGCCTGGTCTACAGCGTGAGTGCCAGGACAGCCAGGGCTACACAGAGAAACCTTGTCTTGAAAAACCAACCAACCAACCAAACAAACAAACAAACAAAACACAACAACAAAAAAAAAACCCAAAACAACAACAACAACAAAAACATGTCTCATTGGTCTTAGCTGCACAAATTCTTTCCTTCCTAAGTCCAAATCATTTCTGTTCCTGTTGCTTCAGGAATAGCAGGGATAGCTTGAGCTTCCGTTGCATTTCTGAGTCAAAATTCATTTTAGTGGGCATGGTGGCACAAGCCTTATCTTAGCACTTGAGAAGCTTAGGCAGACCATGTGTTTGAGTCTGGCCTAGGCTACTCGGGCCAACCTCCTCTCCCTTCCTTGCCAAAAAATAGGGGGATGCTGGGGATGTAGCTCACTTGGTACAGTGCTTCCTAAGTGTGCCAGAAGCCCTGGGTTCTATCCTCAGCACTGCCTGAAACAAGCCAGGTGGAAGCAGGATGATCAGAAATTCTAAGTCATCTTTGCCTACATGGTGAGTTCTAGGACAGCCTCAAATCCATGAGATGTCTTTAAAACTAAGCAGCAACAACACTTTCTCTTTGTTTCTGCCTACGTGGGTGCTTACTGTTTGCCTGACAGCTAGATGCTCTTAGAACAGCCATGAGTGGAACAAACACAGCATCCTCCTCATGGGGCCAAGAAGTCCATAAGAGAAAGACGAATTTCATATAAATAATCATGGTGAGTCCTGGGAAGAATCAGAAGTCCAAGGAGAGTTCAGTAAGCACAGTCTTGGACTCATAGGATAAGGATGGCCTTAGGGTGGACAGGGAAAAAGAGTGGGCAAAGGAGCTGGCATAGAGAATTGTTGGTGTCTTTCGAGACAGTGTCTCATGAGAGCTGCCTGTCTCTGTTTCCCAAGTGCTGACACCCAGCCTAAGAGATCTAGAAAAGAAAGCCAGCTTTGAAAGGACAGGCAAGGGGAAAATGAGGAAAGCCAAGGCTGGAAAAAGTTCTGGGCAAAGTCTTTTGGACTTTGGCTTAGGGAGATAGCTTAGGGGCAGTGTGCCTTAGCCAGCATGAACTGGGGCCTGTGTTTTATACCCAACCCTGTTAAAAAAAAAATTTTTTTTTTTTAGCCTTTGTCCTATGAGTGTTGGGAAGTCTTGAGAAGGGGTTTATAGTTTATTGAAGTAGATAATATTTATTAGAAGAGGGAAGGGACTAGAAAGACTTGGAGTTCAGAGCTCTCTACTTCACAGGCTTGGGCCGCTTCATGTCTTAAGTCCTATCTCTCTCTATGGAGCCTGTTAAGACCAGTTCTTTATTCATTTAGGACCTTATTATGTAATGATTATTTATTTATTTATTTATTTATTTATTTCGAATCTTATTATGTAGCTTAGGCTGGCCTGGAACTTATGAGCCTCTTGTCTCAACCTTGCAAATTCTGGAATTCCAGGTGGGAGTGGCCACAGCTGGTTTTATTTGCTGTTGGGAGCCGACTTTAGTAGAAAGTGGCTAGATCAACTTTGCAGCCATCTGGAACCATATACCCTGATGAAAGACTTGGTTGTCAAAAGCCTATAACAGCTGAAGCACACTCTGATAAATATACTGTTTATCCCACATATCTTGTTTTGCTGTTTAGTGACCTCAGCTGTATGGTGCACGTGGTAAAGTGTTTTCACCTGTGTTCTCCTGCTTGTGTATATAAATACCTCAGAATTCCCTTCAAAAGAAGAGACTCAATAAAGGAGACTAGAGACTTGGTAAGAGACTTGATCACACCCTGTTTGGTCTCCATTCTTCACGTCTCCTGCCCCAGCAGCCCCACTCTCTCTCTTGACCAGAGCACTTAGCCCCAAAGCGTTGAGGCAAAGCATTGAGGCAGAGCATGGGCCGCAACAATTTGCTTCGTTATATAGATTATTTAAGGAGCTGCAGTCTCAAAGCCTCCATCTTCAAGGGGGTCATGGGGTTCACGCTTTTAATCCCAGAACTCGGAAGGCAGAAGCAGGTGGAGCTCTGTCCACCTAGGACAGACCTAGCCTGGTCTACTACATGGTGAGTTCCAGTACAACCAGGGCTACACAGAGAAATCCTGTCTTGAAAACAAACAAACAAACAAACAAACAAAAAACCGTCTTCTCTAAAATGGTTTTCTGTCCACCAGGGTATAGTTGCCCAGGCCCATAATTCCAGCACTTGGGAGCCTAAATCCGGATGATTGACAACGTAGACTATAGAAATAGACCCTGACTCCAAGAAAAGCATACATAGAATTAGACGTGGTAAAACTAGCCTCTCATGCCAGCACTCGGAAGGCACACATGGAAGGATGAGGAACTAAGATCAGCATGGACTACAAGAGACCCTGTCTCAAGACAATAACAACACAACAAAATCCAGGCTAGACTTTGGTGGTGTATGCCCTAAGTCCCAGAATTTGGGAGCCAGTGGCAGGAAATCATATAGTTGGGGATAAATTGGATGCATAGGGTGAGTCCAAGACCAACCGATTGATTGATTGATTGATTGATGTGAAGAAACCTCAGGCTGGATATCAGCTTAGTTGCTGGAGTAGTTGCCTAGCAAGCACAAAGCCCTGGATTTGCTCCTCACAAAAACTGGGAAAGAAGATGAATGTTGGTAATCCTAGCATTTGACACACTAACAGGAATCCAGTTATCCTTGCCTACATTCTGACTTTGAGACTAGCCTGTGCTACAGGAAACCCTGTCTCAAAAACAAAAAAAGATTTTTCTCTGGTTCCCATTCCTTCCTAGAATACATTCAATCCTTGTAAAAAAAAATCCTTTCATTTCCAAACCTTTATTTATTTTTTTTAATCTAAGTTTATTTGTGTGACTATCTCTTTTTTCTGTTTACTAAAAACCCCTAGGGAGGCAGGGATTCTTGTTTGGTATGTTCTGTTTTATTCTTCTAGCAGGGGCTGAGAAAATGGATGTGGAGAACATGTCTGTTATTACTAGAATGTCTGGTCTAGTGCTGGGCCTCAGTTTTCAACAAATCCCAGTCTTGGGCTATCGAGACGGCTCACTGAGTAAAGGCTCTTGTTACCAAACCTGACAAATCCCTGGGACCCATATGATGGAAGTTGTCCTCTCTCTCTCTCTCTCTCTCTCTCTCTCTCTCTCTCTCTCTCTCTCTCTCTCACACACACACACACACACACACACACACACACACATTCACAAAATGAATAAATAAAATGTAATTTTTAAAAAGATTTAAAATAAAAATCATAGGATCTGAGACAGTGGCCTGGGCTCCTTTCCAGGCCCCTCTCCCTGCCTGGCTGCCTGTTCCTTCTGTGGCCAGATCTCAGACAATCAAGCTCAGTCTAGTGGTGGGGAAAGAGCTTGGACTTTGGAACCAGACAGAGGATCCTCAAATCTGAGTGTGAGCCCATCTGGAGTGGGGCAGGGTATAAACAAACAGAATCCAGTGCTCAGATGACCATTAATAACTGTTTCATTTTTTTTCGCTTATGAAATGTGATCATCAAAAAGTTTGATAGCTGTGGTGGTGCACACCTTTAATCTCAGCATGTAGATAGCAGAGGCAGGGGGATCTGTGAATTTGAGGCTAGCATGGTCTACAAAGAAAATTTCAACACAGCCAGGGCTATAGTGTCTTTATCTATCCATCCATCCATCTATCATCTATTTATCTATCTATCCATCCATCCATCTACCATCTATGTATCCATCCATCTATCTACCCATCTATCTATCCATCATCCATCTATCATCTATCCATCCATCCATCTACCATCTATCTATCTATCCATCCATCTACCATCTATCTATCTATCCATCCATCTATCTATCTAACTATTGTCTATCTATAAAGTTGTTATTAGGTCAGCATGAAAAGGCACTTGCCACCAAGCCTGACAACCTGAGACTGATGTGCAGTGCCCACATGGTAAAAGGCTAGAACTGCCTCCTCCAGGTTGTCTTCTGATCACTATAGAGGTGTTCTAGTCTGCACACATTCTCTCTGTCACTCTCTCTCACACATGCATACACATAAATAATAAAAAAAATTCTAAATGAAGAAAAAAAAAATCTGTCATTTTCATTTAGGGATAATTTACCTGCCAGAACATTGGACAAGATCTGGGGACATTTTTGTTTGTTCCAGCTGGCAGTCCTCCTGATTTTCTTTTTGTTTGTTTGTTTGTTTGTTTTTTGTTTTTGTTTTTTTGAGACAGGGTTTCTCTGTGTAGCCCTGGCTGTCCTGGAACTCACTCTGTAGACCAGGCTGGCCTCGAACTCAGAAATTCACCTGCCTCTGCCTCCCAATTGCTGGGATTAAAGGCATGTGCCACCACCGCCCGGCCTTTGTTTGTTTGTTTTTCGAGACAGGGTTTCTCTGTGTAGCCTTGGCTGTCCTGGAACTCACTCGGTAGATCAGGCTGGCCTTGAACTCAGAAATCCGCCTGCCTCTGCCTCCCAAGTGCTGGGATTAAAGGCATGTGCCACCACTGCCCAGCCCTCCTGACTTTCATTGTGTCAAAACCAGGGGTACTTCTAAGCATGCCACATCACACAGGATGTACCCCATAACAAAGCGTTATTCAATCCAAGGAATCAATGGTCCCAAAGTTGACAAATTCTGAATGAAATAACATTGACACACAATGTTTTCAATATAATACTGGGTAAGTCTCAAGCACTTGGTAACTAGAAAGCAAGTACTGTATTTTAGTGTGTGTGTATGGTATATATATATACATATACATATACATATACATATACATATTCCTGTGTGTGTGTCCATGCACATGAGTGTGGGCATCCTCAGAAGAGGCATTGGACTTTCTGAAACTGAAGTTTGGAGTTGAAGTGTAGAAGAGCCCCTCTCCCTGCACCATGAGTGTTGGGAATTGAACTCAGGTCCTCTGGAAGAATGGTAATTACTCTTGACCTCTGAGCCATCTTTTCAGGCCTGATCATATTTTGGGGAGACAGGGTCTCTCACTGAATCTGGGGCTCACAAATTAAGCCAGGCCAGGAGGCAAGGGAGTCTCGAGATATCTACTGACTTTGTTCTCTTAATGACACGATTGCATAGGTGCATAGGCTTTGACATGGGTGCTAGCAGTTTATCTCTGGCCCATCTTCCCAACTCCCTTTCAGAGGAAACTGTCCAGAGGAGCAGGAACATAGATGGGTTCAGTGAGTCCACACCTCCATGGCTCTTTCCCCAGGCATCTTGCAGACAGTGTGATGGAGTGAAGAGGTTCACAGCAAAGAAGTGGTTTTAGTACCAAAAAAGCCTTGGAAAGCAAAGAGTGAGGAGTATGTTCAGGACAGAAGTGCAGTCTTGGACTTTGGACTCCTGGGACCATGGGGGAGGGGAAGGGAGGGGAAGGCTACCACTTTCCCTACCAGGCAGCGGCAGCTCTTTTGGCATGGGTTCCAACTGTTGTCTGGGTCAGCACAAAGACCTCTGGGCAGTCAGATCTAGGACCTCCAGCCTTTCCCTCCCTAACCCAACCTCTACCTCTAACCCCCACTTTGGAGGAATGCTCAGAAGATGAGGTCTAGCTCAGCAAGAAGTTAAGTGAGACCCTCCAAGAGAGCTTTGTGTTCCGTGGTCTGAGGAAGCCTCCTGGATGAACTGGAGAGGGCCTAAGCAATCCAGGGCAAAGGGCAACCAACTCGGAAATGGATTCAGTTCTACTGAGAAAAATATTTAGCAACACTCACTGCTTCCCCTGCTGTGGGCCAGGCACTGTTTCTTACAGAGAGTGACGTTTGGAACAGTCCTTACTAATCTTTACCTAGAGAACATTTGAACGCCAGCTTTGTCAACACGAACGTTTGTCCAATGCAAGGTACACCTAGCATATACACACCTAAAAATTAGGTCAGGCATGATGGCACCTGTCATTAATCCCACTACTTGGGAGAAAGAGGCAGGAGGATCTCTGTGAGTTTGAGGCCAGCATGATGGTCTGCATTAGTGAGTTCCAGGCCAAGTAGAGCTACATAGTGAGATGTTGTATCAAAAATAGATAAATGAATCTAAATTACTTATGTATCTTAGTTTGCACACTTGAGCAGTCACACACAGACACACAGACACAGATACACACACACACAAACCAAATGAGGACAGAGATATCATCAATCTTATTTCATAAAAAACTAAACTGGATGAAATATAGCTTGGTGGTAGAATATTTGCATAGATACCACAGCACACAGGGGAGCCTGCATCAAATTAAATTCCCAATACTCACTGTGTTGGTGGTTTAAATATGCTTGGCCCAGGGAAGTGAATGGCATTGCTAGGAGGTGTGGCCTTGTAGGGGGAAGTGTGTTACTGTGGTGGTGGGCTTTGAGACCCTCATCCTAGCTGCCAGTCTTCCCCTGTTTACCTTCAGAACAAGATATAGAACTCTCAGCTCCACCAGCCTGCCTGGATGCTGCTATGCTTCCTGCCTTGTTAATGGACTGAACCTCTGACCCTGTAAGTCACCTCCAATTAAATGCTGTTGTCTATAAGAGTTGTTTTGGTCATGGTATCTGTTCACAGCAGTAAAACCTTAACTAAGACAGACAGACAGACAGACAGACAGACACACACACACACACACACACACATTCACATAAGCCAAACCTCAGTGATATGAATGCCTTTCTCCAGTATCACACAACTAATTAAATGACCCAGGATCATTGTGATAGACTTTCATGGAGATGGAAGAATGAATAGAGTATAGTCCTTGCCTTCAAAAGCATTAGGATCTCACAGAGGAGAAAAGAAACAGTAAAAATCTAATCCAACTAACTAACAGGGAGGCAGTGACAGAGCCTTGGGGCAGGTAAGGCAATCTAGGGTTAGTTGTAAATGGGGGGCAGTTAGGAAGTCTTCAAGGGGGGAAATGTGGGTGAACTGGTCTTGGAAGATGAGTAGGTAGGTTTTGTCTTTACAGGCAGAGGTCCCGAGAGGCGAAACCACTGGGTTAGGCCACAGGATGTGTGTGTAACTATAGAAACAGATCTGTCTGGAAAAGTTGATATATTGGGCCCAAATTGTTTGCTTGGGCTTAAAGTATTACTGAGCTGGAGAAGGACTCAAGGGGGCATGGAAAAAATTATTTAACAACTGACAAGGTGTGGGCAAATCCTGAGCAGAATGGATATCGAGCTAGGAGCAGCTCTCATGGTGGAAACAGGCCGAGTCAGCACATCTCAAATATCCTAGAAACGGGGTATCAGTTTGCCCACCCAGCTTCTTCCTCATCTTCTGGAAACAGCTTGGGGCTACTTTGTCTGGAGATGTGCTTATCTGACCCTAGTTCTGGAAGGCCTGACCCTACCTCCTTATTTCCCGACATGGATACACAATGAAGTCTACTCTAGCAGATTAGAATACACAGAGATTGGTATAACGAAGGGCAGGTTCAGCAAGCAGAATCACTGAGAACCGTGCCCGGTATGTTTGTTGAGACATGTAAGAAATAAAACAAGAATTGCACTAGGAAAGCAAGAGAGAGAGAGAAAAAAGGCAAGTTTAGATTGTGTCTTAGTTAGGGTCTTACTACTGTGAACAGACACCATGACCAAGGCAACTCTTATAAGTACAGCATTTATTTGAGGCTGGCTCACAGGTTCAGAGGTTCAGTCCATGATCATCAAGGCGGGAGCATGGCAGCACCCAGGCAGGCAGGGTTCAGGAGGAACTGAGAGTTCTACATCTTCATCTGAAGGCTGCTAGCGTAATACTGGCTTCTAGGCAGCTAGGGTGAGGGTCTTAAAGCCCACACCCACAGTGACACACCCACTCCAAGGCCACACCAGCTCTAACAGGGCCACACTTTCTAATAGTACCACTCCCTGGGCCAAGCATATACAAACCATCACAGGTTGGTTCTAAGGGGGAGTAAATATTTGTTTGCATCTGCAGGGGAAACAGTCAGGCATGATAACCACGCTTGTCTCAGCCCTCTGGATGCAGAGGGCAGGAGAATTGTTGCAACTTCAAGGCCAACTGGTCTACACAGTGAGTTTCAGGTCAGTCTGGGCTCAGAGTGAGACTCATCTTTTTAAAAAAAACATCAAATAAAAACAAGGGTAAAAAGAGGCTGTGTGTATCTTAGTTGGTAGAGTGCTTGCCTAACAGGCATGAGGTCTAGGTGTGGTCCCTAGCACAACATATAGGCGGGAATGGTGTTACATGCTTGGAACGCCAGCATTGAAGAAAGGGAGAAAGGAAAATCACAAGTTTAAAGGTCATACTCAGCTACATAGTGAGTTCTAGGCCAGCCTGGGCTACATAAGACAGACTCAGCCCATAGATAGAGGTCCAGCTTGGTGGCATTTGCATGTAATTCTATTGGTTACAATACTGAAGCTGAAAAAAAAAAAAAAACAAAAAAACAATACTGAAGCTGGCTAAAGCAGGATTGCTGAGAGTTCAAGGCCAGCCTGGGCTATTGAGTGAGGCAGCCTCTAGATAAAAGAAATAAAGAAAAGAAAATGACTTTAGTGTGGAGGCACAGATTCCTATCGTTTGAGAAGTAGAGGCAAGAGGATCAAGAGTTCAATATCATCCAGCCCACCTAAGCTATAGGAGACTTTTTGTCTCCAAAAGGAAAAAGAAGAAAGAAAAGAGAGACAGACAGAGAGACAGAGAGAGAGAGAGAGAGAGAGAGAGAGAGAGAGAGAGAGAGAGAAAAGAAGAAGAAGAAGAAGAAGAAGAAGAAGAAGAAGAAGAAGAAGAAGAAGAAGAAGAAGAAGAAGAAGAAGAAGAAGAAGAAGAGGGGGAGGGGGAGGGGGAGAGGGAGGGACAAGGAGAAGGAGAAGAAGGAGAAGAAGAAAAGGTGAATGGACTGGAGATTTAGATTTAATGTAGTCAGTGTCAGAGTCCTTGAGTTAGGCAGGCTGTGGAATCTCTGAGTTCAAGGATAGCCTGATCTACAGGTCAAGTTCCAGGACAACCAGGACTATACTAAAAAGCCCTGACTCAACAACAACAACAACAGAAAGAAAGAAAGAAAGAAAGAAAGAAAGAAAGAAAGAAAGAAAGAAAGAAAGAAAAGAGTACTTGAGCTAGATACGGTTGATACATGCTTATAATCCTAGAACTCAGAAGGCAGAGACAGGCAGATAGATCTCTGTGAATTCCAGGCCAGCCTGGTCTACATATTGAGTTCTGATCGTCCTGTCTCTACCTCCTGGGTGTTGGTGTATTACAACACCCAGTTTATAGAATGTTGGGATCCAACTACAGCTTTGTGCATGTGTGACTGTGTGCATGTACGTGCTGTGTGTGTGTGTGTGTGTGTGTGTTATAAGCAACTACTCTGCCAACTGAGTGAAAGACCTGGTCATTTACTTATTGTTGTTGTTATTAGTATTAGTGTTTGTAACTTTAATTTTTTAAAGGCTGTTTTTAATGCTTTAACCTCCTTTCTAGTCCCCCAAGTGGAAAAGAAAAGATATGGGGGAAGTGGACCTGTTTAGAAATGGTTTTTAGGAGTAAATATCATCTGCGTTGTCAGGAAATCAGCAGTTCAGTTCACAGGTCAGCAGCAGCAGCTCGACCCATTTACAAACACTTCACAGATACACCAGCAGTCCAGTTCAGTAGAGTTGGGGTAGCATATACGAATCAACAGTGGTGGTATGACCTAGCAGGGACAGCCAGGCCTCTGCCTCAGCACAAGTCAGCAGGAGAGACCAGGGTCAACAGGAACGGCAAGAAAAGGTCTAGAACATATCTCTCTTAGTGAAACAAAAATCAGCACAGACAGGAGACCAGTAGGCGTTGTCCTGCTAGCCCTATAGGCGAGTCAAGTTCACCTCTTTCATTGTCTGTTGAGTTTTTAACATTCCCGCTAAACATCAGGTATCCTCCATGGGTCTTGTCTCAACTCTGGAGTCTTAGTCAAACTCTATGTATAAAGTCTGTCTCAGCTGACATCACCCTGCCAATTGACCTTTGTCCAAGGAAGCAGCAAGAAACTATAATACACCACCAGAAGTATTTTGGTGTCCTTTTCTCTATGGAGTGCCGAAAAAATGAGCTCAATTACATAATGTAAGGCAGACCAATACTTGTGTGTTGTTAGCAAAGAATCCTTCATTGCATGTCCTTTCATGCACTTGCTTTAACAGAACATCCTTTCACCTGTGTCTGCTTCAGCAAAACGTTCCTTTACAAGTCTGCCTTAGCTTTTCACCTATATTTGCTTCAGCGAAACATTCCTTCATGTATTTGCCCCAGAAAACACCATCCAACATAACTGACTTTCCAAAGAACCCTAAAATTTCTACTTCAAGTATTAATATTAGTATAAGTATTAGTATCACTAGGGTATTATCTGGTAACCTTGAACTTGCATAGGGTTCCAGGATGACTTTGAACTCCTCGTCCTCCTGTCTCCACTTCCCAAGTACTGAAATTATCTGTCTCTGTCATCACTCTTGGCAACCCCCCAAATTTCTGTCCATTTAGATTTGCAGTCTCGACACAGACTTATCTACTTTAACTGTTCAATAGAACCTGAACAGTAAGTCGCTGTCACTGTCAAAGGACATTCCTCTGATTCTAGCAGTTGGAAGGCTAAGCCAGGATAATTGCAAGGTGAAAGCCAACTTGGGTTACAAGGTTAACTGATGCCATACACACACACACAAAATTTAGGATCAAGCTGGCAGCTGGTGATGGTGGCACATGCCTTTAATCCCAGCACTCAAGAGGCAGAGGCAGGTGGATCTCTGAGGTCAAGGCCAACCTGGTCTACAGAGCAAGGTTCAGGACAGCCAGAGCTACACAGAGAAATCCTGTCTCAAAACACTCACTTCAAAAAAGGGGGGAGGTTGGGGGGGCCAAACTCGTGACCTTGTCCACGCTAGATAACTGTTTTTGGATTTGTTAACTTTCTTTTCTGCAACGCTACACATACATCATTTTCTTTCCTTAGTCTATTTTGGATTTGTCTTATTTATGTGCATGAATTTTGTGTCTCTATGTAAACATGTGCCTAAAAAGGTCAGAAGAAGGTGTCAGATCCTCCAGGAAATGAAGTGAAGGATGTCTGTGTGCTACTGTGTAGGTGCTGGGGACCAAACCAGGTCCTCTGCAAAAACAAGTGTTCTTAAACACTAAGCAATCTCTCCAGCTCCTTTAAACATTTTTTTTTTTTAAATTACATTAATTCATTTCAGCCATAGTGTGAATGTGGAGGCCAGAGAGCATATTGTGAGGTTTGGTTTTTTCCCTCCACCATCTTCCACCTTGTGGGTCCTGGGATTTGAACTCAGGCCATAAGGCTTGGTGGCAAGTACCTTTACCTGTTGAATTTCTAGCCCCTTGAATTTCATTTTTATTTTATCTCTCTTAGATATGGTCTCCTGTAGCCCAGGCAGGCCTTGGCTATATCTGGGATCAAGCCCACTGGTGATGGTATAGGCCTTTAATCCCAGCATTCAGAATGCAGAGGCAGGTGGATCTCTGGGTTAGAGGCTAGCCTGATCTACAAAGCATGTTTCTGGACAGACAGAGCTACACAGAGAAACTTGGTCTCAAATTCCCCACTTCAAAAAAAAAAAAAAAAATGGGACCAAACTATATGTTCTCCTCTATACAGATAAGAGGGGCCTTGAACTCGGGATCTCCTTGGCTCTGTCTCTCAAGCGCTGGGATTCCAGGCATGCATAAACACATTTGCCAGCGGGAACACAAGCAATGGAAATAGGAAACCATAGGAATAAATGCGAGCTGGATGTGCTGTGTACTTGGCAGAGCACTTGCTTGCCCTCCAGTACTTGTCTGAGTGCTAAGAAAAACAGGTGTGGCGTTGTCTATGATCCCAGCACTAGGGACGTGAGTGTGAGAAGACTAGAAATGAAAGGCTATCGTTGGCTATGAAGACAGTTTGTCTAAATAAAATAAAATAATTATAATAGGTGGCCTTTTGCTACTGGCTTCTTTCACTTTCCAAATTCAGTGGTAGTGGACAGCAGGTGACTCAGGAGGTGAAGGCACTCGTGGCCAAGGACCACACGGTGGAAGGAGAGAAACAACTTCTTCAAACTGCTCTTTGACACAGGACACATGTGGTGCTTGTGCCCTCCCCCACACCTATTCACATGCACACACGTTAAAGAAATGAATAAATCCTGTCATAGTCTAACCTTTTTTGGGGTTGTTGTCATCCTGTTTTGTTTTCTGAGAAAGGCCTCACTCTGTAGCCGAGGTTTGCCTAAACTTACTATGTAGCCCAGGCTGGCCCGGAACATATGTGGATTATCACATCTCAGTGCTTCAAATGGTGAGATTACAGGCTTGAATCATCACAGCAGCTCAGACTGAGTAATGGCTAATGAGTAAGAATTGATGTCTTTACATTCTGAAGGGTGAGGATTTCAAGATGGGCTGGTAAGAGCATTAGAACATGGCAGAAGGAGCAAGAAAGAGACAGAGCTTTGGTGGAAGGTGAAAGAAAAGGGGGGACTATCTTTTTTTTTTTTTTTTTCAAGAAAGCCAGTCCTGTTATAAGAAGGGCATTCCTGGGTCTGCTCATGAGAGCAGAGGACCATGACTCAATCATCGTCACTTCAAGAAGTTTCACAGTTCACTGGTGTTGCCCTGGGGATTGTTTCCAACATACAAACTTCTCAGAACACGTTTAAACTACAACATATCTGCTTGCCTTCTTAGTCAGATCTCTCTCTCTCTCTCTCTCTCTCTCTCTCTCTCTCTCTGTGTGTGTGTGTGTGTGTGTGTGTGTGTGTATGTAGCCCTAGCTGTTCTGGAACTTGCTCTGTAGATAGCACTGTCCTTGGTCTCAGAGAGATAGGCCTGCTTCTGCCTCTTGAGTGTTGGGATTGAGGGAGTAGCCACCACTACCCCAGGGTATTTCTCTTTTATAATGGCAGGTGTAATCCCAAATAGGGCCCGCCTAGATCTTCCAGGATAATGTCCCTCCCTTGTCACCCTTTCTTCAACTCATTGGTAAAGTGATGAGAGATGTTGACTCTCATATCTTTGCAGTCCATTTTTCAGCTGCCACAGCTCCTTAGTAATGCTCTTTCTTTCTCAACCAGACATAAAGACAAGAGTCTGTCCTCCCAGGATTTAGGAATTAGGAGCCTGAGGCCAGAGGATGATGAATTTGAGTCCAGTCAGGGCTACATGGTAAGACACTAACTCCTAAAGGTTTTGGATTTTTTTTTTTTGTTTGTTTGTTTCTTTTGAAACAGAGTCTGATGTAGCCCAGGTTAGTCTCTAACTCATTCTATAGCTGAGGCTGACCTTAAGCCCAACACCTTCCTGCCCCCATCTCCCAAGTGTTGCAATATTTCAACACTAGGGAATAAATCGGATGACCAAAATGCTTGGAGTGACATGACTGGCCTGGGGCTGGCGTCTGTGCTCACTTTGCGTTACTTTTCTCTGGTTTCTGGATGAGCAGAAATATTCTACCATACTATGAACCTTGGCTTGCAGGCAGTGCAAGTTCCCAGTAGCATGGGGGAAGGTGGGTTTCAGCATACGATTCTAATATCAACTCAAAGAGAATGCTCCATATTTCAGAAAATTTGCATTCTTTATCATTAAATGACAATTTTTCAAGATGTGCATTTTCTGTAGTAAGAAGTTCACATTTAAAGGGGGGTAAAGACAGGTTCTCAGGGCCTTTCTCTTTGAGAGAAGCTCCCCAGCTTCCAGCACATTCCTTTATCCTGACATTAGCTCTGGGCCATCATTAGACAAGAATAGCCAGTGGGAGCCACATACAGCTTTGGTACCCCAGTTCAGTCATTCATGACGCCCCAATGACCAGAGTTCACAGTCTGTGCTTGGCACCCAGACAGGGTTATGACAGGCAGTGTGTTTGTTAGACACAATGTCCTTTCAGCATGCAACCAAACAGCCTTAGCTTGCTGGCTGTGACCAGCAGAGCAGGTCCAGGCTGAGTCATTGCTAGGCAGTTTCACAACCTGTTTGTCCACTAGGCCATAGAAGCTAGGCAGGATTCTGGATGCTTGGTCTTTTACATCTCCAGGACAAAATGGTGCATCCTCGTGCAAGAGGAGATTGGCTCAGTCAAACCCATCCAATCTTCATGCAGAAGTTTCTTCAAACATCTTAAATTCTCAATTTGCCTTGAAGTACAATCTTAAGAAAGGAGAAGTTGTAGCAAGCCTTCATTCTTCAAGTGTAAAATGGGAACTAGATATGCATTTTAATGATTGTGTAGTATACATACCATATAATACAACCTTTATGGCAGCCTAGTAAGATTGTTGTCGTTATTTAATTTGACAAATGAAAATACTGGGATTAGAGTTGTTATGTCACTAACCAAAATCACACAGGCAGTGCAGGGTGAGGGATCCACCCAAGTCTACATGACTAAAGAAATTATACTAACCTGGGCTTCATAATGACTTCTAAGCCAGCCTGGGCTACATAGCAAGATCTTGTCTTGTTTCCATTAGCCTGACAACCTGAGTTTAATCCCTGGGAACCACATGTAGGAAGGGGAGAACTACTCCCACAAGTTTTCCTCAGACCAAGAGTGCTGTGGTACACCCTCCCTAATACAGATATAATAAAATGTACTATAAAGTATTTACACACATATATACATGCACACACACACACACATAATATAATACAAATAGGTGGGCGGTAATGAGGCATGCATGCCTTTAATCCCAGCACTCAAGAGGTGGAATCAGGCAGACCTCCAGGTTTGAGGCTAGCCTGGTCTATATAGTAAGTTCTTTTTTTTTTTTTTTTTTTTTTTTTTTTTTTTTGGTTTTTCGAAACAGGGTTTCTCTGTGTAGTCCTGGCTGTCCTGGAACTCATTCTGTAGACCAGGCTGGCCTTGAACTCAGAAATCTGCCTGCCTCTGCCTCCCAAGTGCTGGGATTAAAGGCATGCGCCACCACTGCCTGGCTATATAGTAAGTTCTAAGACAACCAGAGCTACACAAAGAAACCCTATCTTGAAAAAAATTTTTTAAAATATGCACATATATGCATATATTACTATATTATATTTAATTTTTACATATATATTTTTACACACATATATATAATATATAATATATAATATATTATATATATATTACAAATAGGAGTCAAGGGTGGTGGTAATCCTTGTATTTGGGAGGTCAACCTGGGCTACAAAGTGAGCCTCTTTTGCAAAACTCTCCAAAATTGAAAATGAAGAGATTGTGCTGAGAAGAAAACAGCAAGAAGAAGCCTGCATGAGGGCTTGCTGCTTTACAGAGTCCATCACTGGGCAAGCCCCTTCTGCTCCGCAGGGCTTGGTTTCCTGGTCCTTGTGTAGAGTCTGAAGCCTCTGAAGACATCATTCTCACTCCAGTCTATAGTCTGTAATTTTAGGTTAGAAGGATTTCCCCCTAAGTCACACCTAGAACACAATCCCGATCTTGCAGTTTGTTCCTGACCTCCCTGCAGGAGAAGCACAGATAACAGAGGTGACAAATCCACACTGCTTGCAGTTCTTGCTTATAGCATTTTGGTGTTTTGGCGTTGTTGTTTGTTTTTCGGTTTTTTGTTTGTTTTTTTACAGTTCCTACTGAGCCACATTGCACCTGCACCCTTGGGATGGCCAGAATGCTGGCACTGCAGTCTTGGTACATGCCACTGTGCTAGGTGTGTCACACGGGGTTTCCTGTTCATCGTTGCTAGGCCATAGAAGTTGCCTGGCTATAGGAGGTGGAGCTGGTGTCTCAGCCTCTGAGTATTTGCATCTTATCTTTACAGCTCTCCGGAGCCTCCTCTGGTATGAGGTAATGGATGGAAAGCCTGTGGGGGAGCTGAGGCATGTGCGTTATCACATCTGAGACCAGAATCTCGAACCATTTTTGCATCTACAGTTGCTACTGTGGGCCTTTGTGTGGCCTCTTAGTATAGCTAATGGCTGATAGACTCCATTAACCAAGGACGAACGGTGGAGGTGTCATCAGCCCCCACCCAGTGAGGTCTCCTCATCACTAACAACTTTGGCCTCTAGTGTGACATTTTCTAGATGTTTGTAGCGGTGTGGCCTCTCTGAGCACTCCCTCCTTTCTCTCCCCTCTGTTTCCTGGTAGGGCTTTCTCTCATATTCTGCTTTTGCCTTTTTATCCAATGCTGGGGATTGAACCTAGGACCTCACTCGTGCTCACTAGGACCATATTGTTAAGGCGGTTCTCTCTCTCTCTCTCTCTCTCTCTCTCTCTCTCTCTCTCTCTCTCTCTCTCCTTCCCTCCCTCCCTCCTTCCCTTCCATTCTATTTCTTTTTTTTCTTACTTTTTTAAAAAATTAGGTTAAGGGTCTGAAGAAATGGCTTAGAGGCCAGGCAGTGGTGGTGCACGCCTTTAATCCCAGCACTTGGGAGGCAGAGGCAGGCAGATTTCTGAGTTCAAGGCCAGCCTGGTCTACAGAGTGAGTTCCAGGACAGCCAGGGCTACACAGAGAAACCCTGTCTCGAAAAACAAACAAACAAACAAACAAACAAAAAAAAAAAAAAAAGAAAGAAATGGCTTAGAGGTTAAGAATACTTTATGTTCTTCCAGAAAATCCAAGTTCTGTTTCTAGCACACATCAGAGGCTCACAACCTCCTGGAACTCTAGCACCATGTGCTCTTAAGCCCACTTCTAGACACCATAGGCACCTGCACTCACACATGCAGATGTCCCCAGACACTTAGTTGCAAAATAAAAACAAAGCTTTAAAAAAGCAATTGTATGTGGTGTGTGTGTGTATGTGGTGTGGGTGGGGTGTGTGGATGTGGGGTGTGACAATATGTGTGTGGTGTGAGTATGTGTGTGTGGTATGTGTGTTTTGTGTGTGTGTGGTTTAAGTATATGTGTGTGTGGTATGTGTGTGTGTGTGGGTTTGTGGGGGTTGTGGGGAGTGGATATGTGGGGGGGGGGCGGGTATATGTATATGATGTGTTTGTGTCTGGTGTCTGTGTGTGGTGTGTGCATGTAGTATGGGTATGTGTGTGTGGTATATCTGGTATGAGTGTGTGTGTAGTGTTTGTGGTGTGGGTATGTATGTGATGTCTATGTATGGTATGTGTGTGTGGTGTATATGTGTAGTATGGGTATGTGTATGTTGTATGTGATGTATGTGTGTGTGTGTTATGGGTATGTGGGGGGGGGGTGCGCACGCGCGCGCACTTGTTCATGTATGCACGCACCTAGGGGCTAACAGAAACCAGAGGAGCATGGCAGGGACCTTGCTCTACCACTTTTTGCTTTACTGTCCTCAGACAAGATCTGTCAGTGAAACTGGAGCTAGGCTAGAGACCTGTCTCTCCCCGAAAGTGCTGGGGTTACAAGCTCCTGTAAACCATGCCAAGTTGGGGATTTGAACTCAAATCCTCAGGCTTGTGCTGCAACTGCTTTTGTCCTCTAATGCATCTCTCCGGCCCTAGAATTTTCATCTTTTCCCCTTTTCAGAAAAGACCTAATTAAGTGCTCTAGGCTGGCCTTGAACTCACACTGTCACTACTCAGGTAGGCCTTTACCTCTTTTTTACTTTATTTCATGTGTATGAGTGTTTGCCTGAATGGGTATGTGCACCACTTGAGTGCCGATGCCTGTGTTCAAAAGAGAACAGTGGATCCCCCAGAACTGGAGTTACCAATGGCTGTGAGCCATCACGTGGGTGCTGGGAACTGAACCTGGTTCTCTGTAGGAACAACAGTGCTCTCTTTTTTTTTTTTTTTTTTTTTTTTTTTTTTTTTGAATTCTTTATTTATTTTATGTACATGAGTACACTGTCACTGTCTTCACACACACCAGAAGAGGGCATCAGATCCCATTACAGATGGCTGTGAGCCACCATGTGGTTGCTGGGAATTGAACTCAGGACCTCTGCAAGAGCAGTAGTCAGTGCTCTTACCTGCAGAGCCATCACCCAACCCTGCAGCAAATGCTCTTGACCCTGAGCTATTGCTCCCGGCCCTTATTTAATTTTTAAGACAGAGTCTCCTGTAACCCAGGCTAGCTTTAAGCTAGCCAACTCCTTTTTATTTGTTCTTTGAGACTGGGTTTTTCAGTGTAGCTCAGGGTGTCCTAGAACTTGATTTATAACTCTTTATAAATCAGGCTGCCTCTGCCTCACTCCTTTTTAAAATATTTAATTATTTATTTATTTTTGGCTCTTCCAGCATCTGCCTCCTGATTGTGGCATTGTAGCTGTTTGGCACCATGCCTGCCTGACTTTATTTACATGCTCTTGTATTCCATCAACTGAGCTATATACATCTCCAGCCTAAGCCTTACATTTTTCATAAAAAAAGATTACTTTTAAATGTGTGTGTGTGTGTGTGTGTGTGTACTTGTGCATGAGATCACAGTGTCTGAGAAGGCTGGAATCGTCACTCCCCCTGAAGCTACATTTATAAGCAATTGTGACCCGTCTGACTTGGGTGTTTGGAACTGAACTTAGTTCCTTTGTAAAAGCAGTACATACTATTGACTATACAGCCCTCTCTTTTTATTCATTGTTTTTTTTTAAGATTTATTTATTTTGCTGGACAGTGGTGGTGCACGCCTTTAATCCCAGCACTTGGGAGGCAGAGGCAGGTGGATTTCTGAGTTTGAGGCCAGCCTGGTCTACAGAGTGAGTTCCCAGACAGCCAGGGCTATACAGAGAAACCCTGTCTCAAAAAAAAATTTTTTTTATTTACTTTATTGAATGTGAGTATACTGTAGCTGTCTTCAGACACCCCATAAGAGGGCATCAGATCCCATTACAGATGGTTATGAGCCACCATGTGGTTGCTGGGAATTGAACTCAGGACCTTCTGGAAGAGCAGTCAGTGCTCTTAACTGCTGAGCCATCTCTCCAGTCTCTTCAGCCCCCTCTTAAATGCTTATTCTCCTTCTTCAGTCTCCCTGTAGCTAGGTTTATAAACCTATACTACCACAGTAGGCAATAATAAACAGTTGTTGTACAGGTTAGAGCCCAGGGCCTCACACATGTGAACCAGCCACCCATGCTTCTTGCTTCTTCACAAAGTTTTCTTTGAAGCCTGTATCTCAACCAGCCACCCATGCTTCTTGCTTCTTCACAAAGTTTTCTTTGAAGCCTGTATCTCTTCTGCACTGTACGGATGCAGATATACAGAGCGGCATATGAACCTTTGACTCAAGGAAGGGGTTAATGATAAAGAGATGTTAAAGGACCAGAAACCCAGAGCAGAGCTCATGGCAAACTCTCTTCTGGCAACCAGCAAACCGTGAGACCTCCATCTGCCTCAGAGAGCTGGTAAATGGAGTAACCGAGGGAGAGAGATTTGCAGAAAGTGTTTACCTGGGCGCCGGGCCCCAACAAGTGCTCACTAAAGGAAGCTGTCTCTAAGAGCCTCTGTCCAGGAAATCTGAGCCCCAGTGGGTTAATTATCTTCAGACAGAAAACAAGGCTGACTTCCCCAGACAGCGGGGGGGGGGGGGGGGGGGGGGGGGGGGGGGGGGGGAGGGGGGGAACGACAGACGACCCAAACAGACAGTTACAGTTCAGCTAAAGTAAGAGCTGATCGTTAATCTTTTATGGATGTGTGTAATACATTAACTATGATAGCTATCCTCTGGAGGCAGCTTAACCCCTGGTCAACCTGCAGCTGGGATGAGTTGGCTGGATAGAAGGGAACAGGTAAATGTGGCAATTATCTTCAGGCAGCAACTTTCTAAGTAACCCCCACCCCAGAATAAATGGTTCCTGCTGTTTGTCACCCAGGGGTGGTGCTGGAAGATAAACTCTAGAGTCAGCACCCAGGGAGGAGCATTAGACACCGAACAACCTGGCGAGTTTTCCTCTGTCCTCCCAAACCAAACTCCTTAAGATTAAGGACTGTATCATTTATTTGTCGCCGGATGTTTCCTGTTGGTGCATTACTATTAAAAACAAGCCGGAGTTATCATAATAGGAGACAAACAAACAAACAAAGCCAATCCAAAGTGCAGAGCCACTAATGCTGTGCAGCTTTGTGGAGGACGACTCTGTAAGGTTCAACTCCTTTTCTCAATGCTAACGTGTTTGAACCCATGTGTGCTAGGTTTCACTTATAATGAATGTACAGACACCTGCACTTAGAGGGGTTTCTCTTGTTCTTTTTTTCTTTAGTGGGGCAGAGGAGGGTGGACAAGGACTTCTGTAGTTCAGGATGGTTTGGAACACAATATGTAGCCAAGGATGACCTTGAACTCCTGATCCTCTTGCTGGGATCAAAGGCATGTGCCACCTCACACTGTTAGCTGGTGGTATTTTATCTGCTAGGCACCTCCTTCTATCACCAAACTACAACTCAGCCCATTACTGATTTAAGACAGGATCTCTTTAGGTGGCCAGGCTGGCCCTGAACTGGCAATTCTATTGGGATTATAGGTGTTCAACATCACGCTCACAAACTGTGGTCTTGTTTTTAATTTATTTTAAGTTGTTATTGGTGTGCATATGGTGTGTGTGTGTGTACACCATAGGCCAACTTTTGGGAGCTAATTGTCTCTCCCCACCAAGTGATCTGGGATCAAACTCAGGCCATCAGGTTATCTCTTTTACCTGCTGAGTCATCTGGGCAGCCTCTTACTAGTTGGTTTTGAAGTGGAGTATTGTTATGTTACTAGCTGCTGGGGTTCAGTGATCCTCCTGCCTCAGCTTCCTAAGTAGCTGACACTACAGGTATACTCCACTACGTCTGGCTTGGATGACTAATGAAAACAGGTGGCCAGAGAAGGCACAGCTAATAAAAATGAGGAGGGTTTGAGAGAGACTTCAGAGATAGTAAAGCCCACTTTGCTGGCATGAAGATCTGATATCTTCATGATCTCAGAAACCAAAGAAATAAAAGGAACATTGTAGCATGCTTGTCTTCACCCCTGTGCAGGGGAAGCTGAGACTGTGGACCTCTGGGTATTGCTGGTCAGTCAGCCAGCCAGTCTAACCTACTTGGTAAGCTCTGGCATGAATGAGAGTTTGTCTAAAAAAAAAAAAAAAAAAAAAAAAAAAAGAAGGAGAAGGTGAAGAGCAACAATAGTAATTATAGTTGACCTCTGGCCTCCACATGTACTCTGGCACACATACATATGAACCCCCTCACACACACCCATTTACACACACACACACACACACACACACGCTTTAAAAAAAGATTTGTAGGGAGGTAGAAAGCAAGAGAATAAACCCCACAGGTTTCTGGAAGGCTGAACAACGGCAGAAGACTGAAGCGGTGAAGAACCTTAGATCTGTGAGCATGGCAGAGCTGGAGTGAGCAGCACAGGTTGGGAGGGTTGGCTGTACCTGGTCAGAGAGCCAAAGGACGTGGGCAGAGCATCTCAGCACTTAATCGCCTTGATTTTACTCTCACAGAGATAGGAACAGACTTGGCACCACAGAGAGCTGAATTTAAATATGAGCTCAGACATTTAGTAGCAGTGTGGCCTCTCTCTCTCTCTCTCTCTCTCTCTCTCTCTCTCTCTCTCTCTTTCTCTCAAGTGTTAGGATTACGCCAGGCGGTGGTGGCGCACCCCTTTAATCCCAGCACTTGGGAAGCAGAGGCAGGCAGATTTCTGAGTTCAAGGCCAGCCTGGTCTACAGAGTGAGTTCCAGGACAGCCAAGGCTATACAGAGAAACCCTGTCTCGAAAAACCAAAAAAAAAAAAAAAAAAAAAAAAGTGTTAGGATTACAAGTGTGCATCACTTGTAATGCCCAGTTCCTGTTCCTCTTTCAAATTTTCACCTTATCTAAGCTTTAATAGAAGCCTGGTTGTCTCAGTGACCCACATAAATCACTGGACATTCTGTTCTGAAATTAGCATATATATAGGAGAAGCAGGCTTCCTCCAGTCATGACCTCACAGAACACTTATCATTTGCCCAATCTTGTAGGAGAAAAAACAAAAAAAACAAAAAAACTACTACTATAACCTCAGCCACCCAAGGCAAAAATCTGGATGATTCTGACTCTGCCTTCTCTCTCTTCCCTCCGTTGGCTGGTCATTAAACTTATTCTGTCTTCTCATCCTCCTTCTTCTTTAGGACAGAGTCTCAGGGGAGGGGCAATAGTTTAGTGATAAAATACTTGCCTCAAATGCATGATGTCCTACATTCAGTCTCTATTATATCAAATAATATCCCCAAAGAGACTGGGTTTTATGTATGCTGAGCCAGTTTCAAACTTCTCTGAAGTCCTAATCTTAATGCCTCCAGCTCCCAGGTCCTGGGATTATGGGTGAGCACCTCCATCACTCTGGATTCATCCTTCAACTGAGGACTTCACATATGCAAGGCAAGGACTGTACCTGTTGACCTACACTACCGTTTTACTATGGCCTTTAATTCAGGGTGGAGGACAGCATGTAGCCCATGCTAAGTCTGCCTTTGTCTCCTGAGTGCTGGAATTAAAAGCATGTACCACAAGGACCTGCTTACACTGCCTTTTAAATTCCATTTATTGTTTATTCTTGTGTGGGGGCACACATGTGCCATGGTAGAGATGTGGAGGTTGGAAGACAACTTTTCGGACTCCCTCATTCCAACATTTGGGTCTCTGATAGCCAAGGCAAGTTATCAGGCTTGGTGGCAGACATTTTTTTTTTTAACCTACTATGGCATAGCGCCAGCCTCTTATTGTTTTGTTTTTACTAGCATATATTAATTACACATAATCATGGGTTTCATATGACGTTTTCACACGTGTACAGAATATATATTGGTCATAGCCATACATAGCCCACTAATCTCTCTAGCCCCTTCCCAATCCCACTGATCCCCCCACTCCTTCCTGACCAGTCCCCCTTTCTACTTCCATTTTGGTTTCCCCAATGAATTTCATTGGGTTTGTTTACAGGAGCATGTGTGTTTTGTCGGTAGCTCGCAGCACTGAAGAAAATGTCTCTCCTTCGCCTATTAAACTTTAATTGCTGGAAGTCTTTAGGGAGGGGTGGGGCTTCCCAAACCTCTCCCTTCCCTCTGACAGGATGAGCCCAATCTTAAGCAGATCTAGTATAGGTAATCGCAACTCGGTGAGTTCAAAATGGCTACGACCACACCATGCCCGGAAGTCAGCATTTGACAACAGCAGCAGCAGCACCACCCTTTCCTCAGGCCTCCTCTTCTGTGATGCTCTCTGACCTGTGGAGTTTTACTGAGGTCTCTCTCACTCATGGCTGAGCATCCAGCAGTCAGCAGTCTCTAGTCTTATCCCTCTGATCAACTGGTGAGAAGTGACCCCTGCCCATTGCAAAAAGAAGCTTCTCTGAAGAAAGCTGACAGCACTGTTAACCTATACCTATAAATGTAGCTATTTGAAGGCAATTTGGCTGGTACCTCATGTCCTCCAGCAAAACAACAGCAGTGTCTTCTACTAGTACCAGTGACCTCACAAGCCACAGGCTTTTGACTAGGTTTACAGTATCATATTGGAATTCCTCCTGTGGTGTCGGCCTCAAACCCAACCAAAAAGTCTTAGTAGCTAGTTACTCCATATCAGAAGTGTCATGGGGTTGGTGAGATGTAAATAAGGGCCGGGAGCAACAGCTCAGGGTCAAGAGCGTTTCCTGCAGGGTGGGGTGATGGCTCTGCAGGTAAGAGCACTGACTGCTCTTCCGGAGGTCCTGAGTTCAATTCCCAGCAACCACAGGGGTGGCTCACAACCATCTGTAATGAGATCTGATGCTCTCTTATGGGGTGTCTGAAGACAGCCACAGTGTACTTACATATAATCAATCAATCAAATCAATCAATCATTCATTCATTCAATCAGTCAATCAATCAATCTTTGGGCCCGAACAAGCAGGGCTGGAGTGATCAGAGCAAGCAGGGCCAGAGAGAGAAGGAGAAGAAAGGGGGAAAAATAGAAGTGTCAGTATGCAACAACAGTTTTGCTTGTCTAGTCTCTAGTATTGCATGTAGGTTCATAGTGTATGCTATTTCTCCCCTCTCTATGTGGTGTGTGTGTGAATTTTGAGACAGAGTCTCATTGTGTAACCCTGGCTGGTCTGGAACTCACTAACATAGCCCACACTACCCTGGACTTCACAGAAATCTATCTGCCTCTGCCTCCCATGCACCACCAGGATCAGCCCTCCATGTTATTCAATGTCATCAGCTAAATGAATAGGGTGGTGGCTTACACTCACACTTGCCTGAGCCCTGAGTTCCTGGAAAGCTTGGGCTACATCTTTTTTTCATTACCCTTTTAGAAGATTGCATTACAGATGTTATTAGTATCCTTTACAGCGCTGCGGATCAAACCTTAGGCCTGAAGCCCTCAACCACTGAGCTATATAGCCCTGCATTTTTCTTAATCTTAAATACTCAATTTCTTGATGTTGTCTGAATGTCATAAGTGATGGTGTAGATAAATACAGAACTAGATCATTCCAGGAGTAGAAAGAAAGATGTATCGGAGATCAAACTGTCAAGGTCACAGGATGGGGCAGCAGAGAAAAGAGCAAACTGGCAGAAAAGCAAGCCAATTTTATGTGACAGCAGGGTGGAGCCCTGAGCTGATACAAGCTGCCCAGACTGACTGGGAACCAGGTGCCCTTGCCTGGGGTAGATGATCTTTGGGGAAATGCTAAAGGGGGGGGGGCGGTTCTGGAGGATTAAGGGTGCCTCACCCTACTCTGTCCCTTATGTATTTGGAACATGTACAGAGTTCAATAAGTACTTGTTGAATTTTAAATCTCCATTTATTTATTTATTTAACGTATATGTGTGCTGAAATGTATGTGCGCCATATCTGTCATATATGTCCTGTATAGGTGTCAATGGATGCCAGATGAGAGTGTCAGATCCCTTGAAACTAGAGTTACAGGTGGATGTGAGTCACCTGATATGGGTGTTAGGGACTGAACCCAGGTCCTCTGAATAACAGCAAGTGCTCTTAACTGCTTAAGCCATCTTCCCAGGTCCTAGTTATTTATTTATATTTTGTATGATGAGTGTTTTGCAAGCCTGTATATATGTGTACCACACGGATGCAGTGACTGATGTGGTCAGAAGAGGAAATGGATGCCCTGGAAGGGGAATTATAAATGGTTGTTAGCCACCACGTGGGCGTTGGGGACCTCTGCGAAAGCAGCAGGGGCTCTTAACTGCTCAGCCACCTCTTTAGCCCTTATTAATTAATTAAAGTTTGAAAAATCTCACAATATTGTTTAAGCGTTGAATAACCCTGGTGGAGAGATTCTTTTTTGTTTGTTTGTTTTGTTTTGTTTTTCGAGACAGGGTTTCTCTGTATAGCCCTGGCTGTCCTGGAACTCACTGTGTAGACCAGGCTGGCCTTGAACTCAGAAATCTGCCTGCCTCTGCCTCCCAAGTGCTGGGATTAAAGGCGTGCGCCACCACTGTCCGGTTGGTGGAGAGATTCTTACCGCAGCCTCCTGAGGTTCTCAGATTTGGGCCGTGCTTGGTCCTATGTATTTAAAGTTGTGGTATGTGCAGTAAATTGAACAAGTTTGCTGTTGTTTTATTAAACTTATGGCCTTGCACACGCCAGACAAGATTCTAGCACTGAGGTCTGTAAGTACACAATGCTGTGCTTAGCTTTTCCAATTTACAACATACCCACCTTCTTTTTCTTTAAATTTAATTTAATTTTTAACTTATTCACTTTACATTCTGCTCACTGCCAGCCTCGACCCTTGCCTCCCTTCTTTTTCAACGCGACTCTCCCTCCTCGCTCCCCCCAGTGGCTGAGTTCAAAATTTAAATATATATTATCCAATCATTTTCAAGAGATCTGATCAAAAACATCCAGGTCGTCGAAGTTGAAAAAAAAAAAAAATCAAAAAACCGTATCCTAGAGCTGTCCTATAACGTAAAGGACTACAGTCACCTCCCAGGGTACTAAGACCCCAAAGCAACAACAGCCCCACACCTTGCGCGTGCGCTCTTGCACACCGGTGCCAGAAGCGAGCGCGTTCTTTGCCCTCTCGGCACCCTTACTTTTCAGGGCGGTAGCGGAGAAGTTTCCTGTCCCTCAGCTTCCTACCGGAAGTGCTGAAGGGAATGTTTGGCGGTTTCTCTGGATCTGTGCTTGCGGGATTTGGGGGTGCGGACTGCGGGTGTGCACGCGTGGATTTAAGTCCAACTTTGCAGGGATCTGTAGCGCGAACGGAGACCTGTTGCTAGTGTAAGTGCACACGTGTCCCGGATCCCCGCGTGGGAGGACCGGTGCAGTCACTTTAACTTCACGTTTCCCGCTTGTCTGGTTTGCAAAGTCGTTTTCAGAAAGGCAGAACCAGTTCTAGTGAGATCCCCGCGTGTGCCCTGGGTCGTCTCTCTGAGTCTCCATGGCCTCTGCGTAGAATGAAGGGTATACAAGGTCCTTAGGTCCCTTTCGGATCTTTTGGTTTTTTGTGTGTGTGTGTGTTTTTTTTGGGGGGGTGGGTGGGGGGTGGGGACAGTCTCACTGCGATGCCCTAGTTGGCCGGGATTTGCTATATAGACCAGTCTAGCCCGAAGCTGCAGCCGTCTTCATAACTCGGTCCCCGAGTGCTGAGATTACAGATTATTCCCCCAACACCGCGGGCTTTTATTTCTTATCGTTTGGAAACGAGGCCTTTCATCGTAACCCGAGGTGACGTCACCTTTCTTGAATATGTATGTCGGTTTTATTTGAGCCAGGTAGTCGGTGGGAGAGACGAGGTGTGGTTTTATCTTTTAAATCTTTTAAAATAAAACCAAGGTGTGCCCTTGGTTTTATTTTAAAAGAGACAGTAGGTTTCGGAACAAGGGGTTGCATAGTTGCCTCAAGATTACATAGAAAAACGTTTATAAGGTTCAGAACTTGAGGCTAGATGGTTATTCCGTATGACCTGGGCTAGAACTCTCTTGTTTCTTGAGTCACCCGTTCCTGGAACCGGCTGTATAAGCAGATGCTCAAAGCTATGAATGAATGAGCTTTGGTTTCAAGACCAGTGCCACAGCAAACTGTGTGTGATTCTTCCAGGTGTATCCCGTGCTTACCCTGTTGGAAGAGCTGTCGTCTTGAACCTAATTAGAGGCATCATGGAGGCACCTCCAGTCACCATGATGCCAGTCACTGGGGGCACCATTAACACGATGGAGTACCTCCTGCAGGGTAAGTCAGCCAGGGAGCTTGCTTTAGCAGGCTTTCATTTGTTCTGGTTAGAGCAAGCCTTAAACAAAGGCAACTGCACGGTTCCTGTTACCCAGTATGTAACTGTGTTTAAAAGAGAGTAGATGGGAAGATGGCCCAGTGGCCAGAAACTCACTGTAGACCAGGCTGGCCTCAAGTGCCTGGGATTACAGGTGTGTTCGACACTGGTCTGTCTGTCTGTCTTTCTTTTCTTTCTTTCTTTCTTTCTTTCTTTCTTTCTTTCTTTCTTTCTTCTCATACTCCTCCTCCTTCTTCTTTTTGATCTTTTTCTATTTTTGTTCCTCGAGACAGGGTTTTCTCTGTGTAGCCCTCACTGTAGTAGAACTTGTTACGTAGACCAGGCTGGCCTCAAACTCAGAACTCAGAGATCCACCTGCTCCGTCTCCCAAGTGCTTCGTTCGATTAAAGGCACAAGCCACCACCACCTGGCTTTCGTTTATTTTCTTGAAAATAAATTTATTTTCTTGAAAAATTAACACTCGGGCCGAGGAGGAGATGGCCCAGCTGTTAAAAGCACCGGCTGCTCTTACAGAGATCCTTGTTCCAACTCCCGGCGCCCGCATGGCAGCTCACAATTGTGTGTAACTCTAGTTGCAGAGGATGTGATCCCCTATTCTGGTCTGCATGGATTCAGGCACACAGGTAGTTCACAGATAAACTTGCAGGCAAAACACTCCTACTCATGACATTTTAAAAAAATAATAACATTAAAAAAAAAAAAAAAAAAAACTCATATTGAGTCTCCCTCTCTCTTTTCCACTTTGCTTCCTACCGTGGTGGCTTAGATGTCCCACGTTTGTGAGGCCCCTGATTTTGTAACTGCCTTATTTCTCTTAGCATCATGTCCTTGATACAGCCGTGTCCTAGAACAGAATTTAATACTGTATTTGTTGTTTGCAAACAGAGTATCACATAGCCCAGGCTGACTTACTTTTTTTCAAGTATGATTAAAATGTTTCTTTTCGATTTTTCAATCTTATTTTATCTGTATGAGTGTGTTGCCTGCCTGTGTGTGAGTCAGAGGTCAGACAAGTGTGTCCAGTTCCCTGGAAAGGAGTTGTGGGTGGTTGCGAGCCACTGTGTGGGTGCTGGTGGATCCTGAGCCCAGGTCCAGTGCTCTGAGCTCCTGAGCCACCTCTCCAACCCTCAGGCTAACCTCTAACTGGCCGGGTGGCCAGGGACAGTTTTGACCTTCTGACCTTCACCTAACTACATGCATGTAGTGTGCATGCTGACTGGGCTGTATCTGTTGTTGAGGCTTAACATTGTTATGGCATCGTTCGTTTGTTTTGGTATGTATCTCAGTAAGTTCCTGCTTTTTGTTGCTCAGTGACCTCTTAATTTAAATGCATATATGAGCACCTCATAGTGCCCTTACCTCTCTTAGTGCAGTTGGGCTGGGCATCTGGTCTACTTCTAGTTTTTGGCTACAATGAAAACAGCTGCTATAGGTCAAGGGACATGCTCTTTCCCTTCATTGTGTGGGTGCTGAGGATTGAACTCAGGTCATTAGGCTTGGCAGCAAGCACCTGTACCCACTGAGCCATCTCATTGGCCCCTCTTGAATGTTCTTGAGGGAACATTTAAATCTTGGCCTTGAGCAATTGGCTCCCTATCTTTTTATTTATTTTTGGAGCCTCAGTCCTTTTTTTTTTTTTTTTTTTTTTTTTTTTTTTAATTTATTTTAAGATTTTAAAATACCATTTTTAAATCTGTGTGCATGTGTTTCCGGGTACCCATGCATGTGAGGCTGGAGGTATTGGGATCCTTGGAGTTGGAGTTACAGGCAGTTGGGAGCCACTTGTTGTGGCTGGGATTGAACTCTAGTCTCTGGAAGGGGAGTACTAACTCTTTACCTCTGAGCTGTTTTCCAAGCTTGAGTCTTGCAGCAACTTTACTGCCTCAGTCTCCTGAGTGCCGTCATCCTGGCTCAGCAGAGTAATGCAGTCTTGTTGTTGTTTAGTCTTATTTTTATAGTGCTAGGCCTGGAACCCCGAGCTCTGTGCATAAATTCTTGGCCACTAGCTTCATCCCTTAGCCTTGGTCCTCCAGGAGCCTTGATCAAACCCGTGGCCTTGCATCCAGAACACGTGGTCTCCCACAGGTCTGCACCCAGCTACAATGATTTATTTCCAGCCAATGAAATTCTTCCATTTATGGAACAAATTGAAATTTTTCTTTTCATATAATTATACTTAAGAACAAGAAGCCGGGTGTGGTGATACACCCCTTTAATCCTGTTAAGGCAGGCAGGTGCTGGAGCAACAGCTGAGAGCTACAGCCTGACCCACTGACAGAAAAAGGTGGGGGCCAGCTTTGGAATGCTCCCATTGACACACCTCCAACTGGGACATTCCTCCTAATCCTTCCCTAAATAATACCAAGTAGAGACTAGATATTCAAATACAGGAGCCCGTGGGGGCCTCTCTCATGCAAACCACCACCAGGCATTTGCTGCTACGCCTGACAAGCTAAGGTCAATCTGTGGGACCCACAGGTGGAGAGAGGATCAGTTCTAGCAGGTTATCTTCCAAACAACATTTACAAGCCATTGTATTCTCATGCTTGCCGAGACATGAATCACTAAATATAAAAAAAGGTTTGAATGAATAAATAAATACAATCCCGTGGACTGTCCCTCTGAAACATTGCATAGAACTATTCATTTGGTGTGTGTGTTTATCTTTTGCTAGTTTCATGACCCTAAATGACGTGAGAGCCTGGACTCAATTGTGCTTTTGCCTCTTCAGGAAGTGTTTTAGACCACAGTTTGGAAAGTCTCATCCATCGCCTCCGTGGTTTGTGTGACAACATGGAGCCCGAGACATTCCTCGATCACGAGATGGTCTTCCTGCTTAAGGGCCAGCAGGCCAGCCCATTTGTCCTAAGGGCCCGGCGTTCCATGGACAGGGCAGGGGCACCCTGGCATCTGCGTTACCTGGGACAGCCTGAAATGGGTGACAAGAACCGCCATGCCCTGGTGCGCAACTGTGTGGACATCGCCACGTCTGAGAACCTCACGGACTTCCTGATGGAAATGGGCTTCCGCATGGACCATGAGTTCGTCGCCAAAGGACATGTGTTCCGGAAGGGCATCATGAAGATTGTGGTGTACAAGATTTTCCGAATCCTGGTCCCAGGGAACACAGACAGCACTGAGGCCCTGTCCCTCTCCTATCTTGTGGAATTAAGTGTTGTCGCACCAGCGGGGCAGGACATGGTCTCTGATGACATGAGGAACTTTGCAGAGCAGCTCAAACCTCTGGTTCACCTGGAAAAAATAGACCCCAAAAGGCTGATGTGATAAAGTCTGTCCGCCTTTGATGCCTGTCCTCACCTGGGAGGTGAGAGGCCTCACAAGTGCCCCACATACAGCTGCCAGCCGGGGCCTACTGCCTTCTGGAAGATGGATAGTAAGAATATGGTTCCTTTGAACTGTTTCCTTCCATTGGTAATTTTTTTTTCTTTTCATTTGCTTTTTTTTTGCAACAGGGTTTTACCATGTAGCCCCGGCTTCCTTGGAATTCACCACATAAACTAACTACCCTGTACTTCCTGCCTAAGTGCCCTAAGTGTTAAGGGTCCTTATTAAACTTGACTGTTCATCTTGTTGACAGGCTTTTCCAGTGAAAGACCTGGGATAATATAGAGATTTGTTCAAGTCCTCCCTCCACTCAGAAAGAGGGAGTTGGAGTAAGTTAGCTTTTCAGAGAAAAAGGTCAAAAACCAACTCTCATAATTGTTTTGCTTTTTTTTTCTTTTTTTAGAAAAGCATTTTCTTATTCCTTTATTTATTTGTTGTTCATATGTTTTTAGTTGTGTTTTGCCATTAATATACAAGGTTTATAATGGTGGTGTGAGCTGGCATTGTGTGGTAATAAAGACTGAAAAGACTCAGTTGTGATTCTGATTCTTACTTGACTCCTTACTATTCTGCTTAAGTATTTGCTATCTTAAGTATTTAATATTACTGTCTTACTATTATTGTTATTGTGTATGATGTGTGTGGGCCACACCCGTGAAGGACCAGAGGCCTCTCCAGGACTCACATGGGAGAAAGAAAGAACTGACTCCTGCATGTTGCCGTCCTCTTTCTCTCCAGGATAGGTTGAGTACTGCACCCACACACAAATGTAATCAAAAACATTCAAGCAGCTAGTGATGGAGAGATGGCTTAGCTGTTAAAGAGCACTGGCTGCTCTTGCAGAGAGGACCCAGGCTTAATTCCAACTCCTGCTTGGTTGCTAACTGCAGCTCTAGGTGATCTGACGCTCTGTGAACTACACAGGCACTAGGTACACAGTACACAGACATGTTCAGGCGAGAAAAGGGCCAGGTGGAGGTGATGCATGCCATTAACATTAGTCCCAGCACTCAAGAGGCAGAGGCAGGCAGATCTGTGGTCTACAGAACAAGCTCCAGGACAGCCAGGGCTACACAGAGAAACCCTCTCTCAGGGGAAAACCAAAAAGCTCATAGTGTTACATTTGAAAAGTCAGATATTTTTCTCTTTCATTTTTTTCTTTCAGTCATTTTCTTTTTGATTCTACACTTTTTTAGGAGTCTTACCCAGAATCCTACAAACAGCCCTAGTGAAATTCACTGTTGGCTCCCGGCAGTGCCTCAGTGGGCATGAGAGGTCAGAGGGCAGCTTCCAGCAGCTCTGTATTTCCACTACACGGGGCCTGAGTGTGGAATGCCGGCTGTCAGGCTTGGCAGCAAGCACCTTTATTCACTTTTCCTTTCCAGATGCGTTCTCTCACAGCCTGCAATTCAGTTTCTTCTAGAAGGATGGGCCAGGGGCCCCTAGGCTCTCTTCCCCCTACCTTCCCTGCAGCAGCAGGGTTACCAGAAGCGAGCCACCACCTCCAGCTGGTACACCGGACCTGAACTCAGGTTTCTGTACTAGCTCTCAGCAATGCTTTACCTGCTGGGCTATAGCCCTAGTCCCTTGCAACTATTCTTTGTAGAGATGTTTTAACCTTTCATGAAAGTAGTATGTTTGAGCCATCCTGTTGTCAAAGGCATCAGGAAGGCTGAGACAGGAGGATCACAAATTCAAGGTCAGGGTGAGCTACATAGCAAGATCCTGTCTCAAACCACCTCAAACCACACCCATGCTCACACACAAGAAAAGTACATTTTTTTTATCGATTGAGCATTTTAAAACCAATAAAATACCAGAAATGGTTCTTTTGTTGCTATGCCGGTTGCGTGTGTAGCGGTGGAGATTTGCAAACCACTGCCTGTATATGGTGGTTGCAAGGTTTTGGAACTTAAAACAATTTTTTTTTTCCTCAGCCAGGCATGGTGATTGAGCCTTCAGCCAGGCATGGTGGCCCAGCATGCAGGAGGCAGAGAAAGACAGATCACTAAGTTTGAGGCCAGCCTTGCCTACAGAGCAAGTTCCAGGACAGCCAGTGCTACACAGAGAAACCCTGTCATGAAAAACCACAGTTGTTTTTTCCAGAGTAATTATGTATAGTCTACTAAACCTCCGAGCTCCTTTGTTGAGTTTCTATCTTAATGTGTTAGTGATGTCCTAAGGGCTTTATGTATATTAAAATATATGTGCGTATGTGTGTATATGATGTAAATGTGCATATACATTAACAGTGCAAAGGTAGAAGGAAAGTGAGAAGGAGCTTCTAAGAGCGACAGAGATCAAATAAGGCATGCATACTCGGCTTCTGTGGCCTACCCTGGCCTAGAATTGAAAAAGTCCCCGAATTCCTGATGCTCTTGCCTTCCCTTCTCAAGTACTGGGAGGGCAGATGATCACCACCGCATACAGCTGTTGGCACCCTTGCAAATGGATCTTTTCTTTTTTTGAAGTGCTGAGGATAAAGTCCAGAGCCTCCTGCACTCGGGGGAGTTCTGTATCCTGGAGCACATACACAGGCACATACGTTCTTAAAAGACAACACATGTTTACTAGCAGGTGTACAGCCTGGTCTACAGAGTGAGTTCCAGGATAGCCAGGGCTACACAGAGAAACCCTGTCTCAAAAAACCAAAAAAAAAAAAAAAAAAAAAGAATCCCTCCGCCAGGCTGTTTTTAGCCATAGTGTTTACCACAGCAACAACGCAAACTAGGACATGCAGTCAGAATGTGTTAGTGCAATCATCCAGACGCTGCTCCTTAGTGTGCAGCCTTCCCTCTGTTTCTAATGTCTGCTGTTTATTCTGTGCTAGACAAAGGCTTCCTTTTTAGCCCAGCCTTGAACTTGAGGTAGTCCTTCTGTTTTGACCTCCAGAGGGCTGGGATTAGCGGCATGAACTACTATACCCAGTTTTGAGTTATACTTCTCTCCCACATATAACCACATGGTTGAATTTATTTTTGTTTGTTTCTGTTTTTATTCTGAGGTATCCTCTCATGAAACGCAGCCTGGCTTCATCCTTTTGAGGTAGTGAGGCTGACCTTGAACTCAGCAGAAATCCACTTGCTACTGTAGAGTGAAAACATTATAAAGGCCATTTTATGAAATACGTGTAAATTTTTCGCCTTAGACCTTGGGCAGAAAAGCACCTGCCAGCAGGTTTGGGACCATCTAATTAGTTACAGAGGAGGGGGAGTTACAGGACAAAGGCCTGTTAAGAACATCCCAGAAACTGACTGGCCAAGGGAGGAACTACACCCTGCCCCATGGTACTGCCTACTAGTGTTCAAAAAAAGGTAAAACAACCAATCCTGTGCACCTGCGCTTTTTCCCCACCCCGCCCATATATAAGCGTTAGACCCCTGAGCCACGGGGTCAGTCCCTCTATCCCCTATGTGAGATATGGGGATATGGGCTGGCCCAGAGCTCTGATATAAACCACCTCATGTGCTTTACAGCAAGACGGTCTCTCGTGTGTCCTTTGGGTGCGTGCTATCCTGTGACTTAAGTGGACCTCCTTTCTGGGGAGTCCCAGACCTTTCACTACCACCTCTGGAGTGCTGAGATTAAAGCCCACCATGCCCAGCCTCATCTTCTTAAATTACATTGTGTGACTGTGTGTGTTGGCTTGAGGGTGGAGATAAAAGACAGCCTGTGGGAGTGTGTTCTTCCCTACCACTGAGCCAACCTCATGGCCATCTTGCATTTTCTTATGTTAACTTTATAATTTTAACTTTCACATTTTAGCCTTTAAATCACTTGAAGTCTGTCTTCTACATAGTTTCAAGTAGACAGACCCACCTTCTTTCTGCCAGTGGTGAATTAGTTTCTGTCACCACCTGGGACAAATCCCTCCAGGGCTCTGTGGCGAGCCACCTTTATCACATATTAACTTCCCACATCCAGACCATCTTAAGCTCCCCGCTCTACTCCTTTGGCCTTTTCTTTGTTACCTGCCAGCAGCTGGCAGAGCCATGTTTTTATTGGCTTTGTGGTAGATCCAGTTCTACCAGTAGGGCAGGTACCCCTACTTTGCTTTTCCTCTCAAAATAGACTTAATTTACAAAGGCCACAGCCCCACCCGTCTATAATCCCAGCACTTGGGAGAGGCAAGCTGGATATAGATGAGAATGTAAGGCCAAGACTTTATATTAAAAAAAAAAAAATCCTTTTCCCTCTTTCCCCCTCCCCCCCCCCCAATAATAGTAATTGTTCATGTACTCACTTATGGGAATTCCCATCTTCCTCTAAGAAAATGTGAAATTTATAAGGGAGGAGTTTCATTTTCTGCTCTAACCCATGCACATACCAGACTGGTCTAAGGTAGCTCTCTGGACAGTTATTAAGCAAATGAACGAAATATTTTTTTGTATGTGTGTGGTTTTTCAAGACAGGGTTTCTCTGTGTATCTCTGGCTGTCCTGGTGGTACAGATCTTTAATCTCAGCACTTGGAAGGCAGATAGGTGGGTCTCTGTGAGTTCAAGGTCACATATACTGTCTGGCTCTTTATAGGAAAAGAACACTCATTCTTCGGTACACTACGATTTAGTTGCAGTCATAGGTAATACACACACACACACACACACACACACACACACACACACACACACACAGAGTTTTCTTTTATTGTTTGTTGAAGCAAGGTATCACTCTAGGCCTAGAACTCTTTAGCCTCAGCTGGTCTTGAACTCATAGCAGGATGACTGTCTCAGCCTCCACGGTGTAAGAGCACCTCCCAAGTGGTAGATTATTTGCTGAGCATGTTAAAGTCCTAGGGTTTGATTCTCAGGACCACATGAGAAAAGAAAGAGTTTTGCTGTTTGTTCATGACAGGGCCTCATACAGTCCACCTTGCTCTTGAACTTGCTATGTAGCCAAGGCTGGCCTTAAACTCCTAAGTCTCATGCTGGAGATATGGCTCCCTAGTTGCTCTTTCAGAGGACCTCTGTTCAATTCCTAACTCTCACTTGGGAGGATCATAACTGACTGTAATTCCCGTCCCAGGCAATCCAACGCCCCCTTCTGGCCTCTGTGGGTACTGCACACACATGGTGCATAGCCATAGATGCTGGCAGAACACCTAGACACATAAAATAAAGGTTTTTTTAAAAAAAAACAACTAACCACATGTGGGTGGCCCACCCCTTTGATCCTAGCAGAGGCAGGTGGAGTTCTGTGAATTTGAGGCCAGCCTGGTCTACATAGTAAGTTCCAGGACAGCCAGGGCTACATAGTAAGATCCTGTCTAGAAAAACAAAAACAAAGCAAACATCAACAATAAAAAACAAACAAAAACCCCACATCTTTCAGTATGCTGCAATAAAAATACCACGAGTTATCATTTTCACAAAGTTGAAAACATACACACCCAATAAAATTTTTTTTTGTTTTTGTTTTCTTTAAATTAAAACTGGGTATGCTGGTACACGACTTCAATCCCAGCACTTGGAAAGCAGACGAAGGTGGATCTCTAGGAGTTCGAGGCCAGCTAAGACTCCATTGGGAGTTTCAGGCCAGTCAAGGCTACATAATGAAAGTGTGTTTAAAAAAAAATAACAACATCAAATACATTTAAAAGGGAAACAAATTCACTAAATCTGTCTCTGCCTCCCAAGTGCTGGGATTACAGCCATGTGCCACTAGTCTTGGCTAAAAAAAGGAAAACATGGCATGCTGTCAGGCACCTGTGCTTTTGTTTGGCTTTTCTGTGCAAGCCATCAAATCACTGGCAAGCAATGGCTATTCCCTCTTACCTGTGTACCCTCATCTTCTTATTTAATTTATTCATTTAATGAATGTTTGACTGCATGTATGTCTGTGTGTGGGAAGCCATGGCAAGGCCTTACTCTTGGCAAACACTCATCCTTGGCTCTCCTATCTACTATTCTTCTTTCTGCTTACCTTCCATGATTCACTTGTCTCAGAACTTCAAACAAGGCCTCATAGCAACCCACCTTAGTAACCCTTCCTCCTGATCTCTAGATTTAGCCAACATCCTGCTAGATAGATGTTTTTAGAACCCCTGGTAATGGAAAGGCTTTGTGAGAATAACTTAGTTAGACCCCACAGCTGCAGCTAGCTTCCTCACCTGCAAAGCCCTCTTTCCTTTCCTGCCCCTCCCCATATCCTGTTTTTAGAGTATATAACCGGTGTGAACAATAAAAATTTTGGCAGCTTGATCAGATTTCTTAACATGCTGTGCCTTTTTATCTTCTCTCCCATCTCAGTCCTCTCTACAGGGTCTAAGGGTCCCACTTGATTGTCCAGCTGGCCTGGACATCTGTGCACCATATGGGTTCCTGGCACAAAGAGAAGCCATAAGAGGGTGTCTGATCCCCTAGAATTGCAGTTCTAAATGGTTGTAAGCTACCATGTGGATGCTGGGAATAGAACCTGGGTCCTCTGCAAGAGTAGTAAAGGCTCTTAACCATTGAACTAGCTCTCTAGCACCCCCACACGAAGCTTCCAACATAAGTCTTGAAAAGTTGGGAATTTCTGTCTTTCTTGGGTCTCTTCTAGGCCACAAGAAGGTCACTTCCTGTCCTTGACTTTCAACTTGATATGTTAGCCAAGGCTGGCCTTAACTCCTAACTCTCATGCTGGAGATATGGTTCTCTATGGCAAAGTCTGATGCTTTGACCTCTAACTTTTTAAAAAGTGTATGTATGTATGTATGTATGTATGTATGAATGAATGTATTTATTTATTTTACTATAGGATATCCTCCAGCACAAGCTGGCCTTGAACTCATGATGTAGCCAAGAATGACTTCGGTCTTCTGACTTTCCATGCCTGGTCAGTGTGATACTAAGGTCTAAGCAAGCCCTCTACCAACTGATCTACATATTCAGCCCTGATCTCTGACCTTTGACCTTTGACAGTAACTAAGTGGCACCATGCATTTCAGGTTTCACCATGTTTCTTGTACTATCATCTGCATGTGTGTACTTTGGCATATAACACTTCCTAGCTGTTTGCATGTCAGGCAAGTGATTTAAGCTTTCACAGAGTCTATTTCCCTGTGCATGTAATTATAGACCCACTTTTCAGAAGTAGGTCGAACAAGCTAACTACCAGTGTACATAAATGCATAAAATCTAGTACATTGTTGCCATGTAGTTGCAGCTTTATTTTTGTACTTTTTTGTTTGTATAGGTATGTCTGTATGTGTATATGTGTTCATGAGGATTCAGGAGTCATCCACCTTTCTTAGGGACAGGATTGCTTGCTAAACCTAGTGTCAGTCAGACTAGGTTGGTGGTGAGCAAGCCCCAAGGAGCTTATCTCATTTTCTCAGCACTGGGACTACAAACCTGGCCCTCGTACCCTTCTTTCTTTCTTTCTCTTCTTTCTTTCTTTCTTTCTTTTCTCTTCTTTTCTTTTTTTCAAGACAGGGTTTCTCTGTGTAGCCCTGGCTGTCCTGGAACTCACTCTGTAGACCAGGCTGGCCTCGAACTCAGAAATCCGCCTACCTCTGCCTCCCAAGTGCTGGGATTAAAGGTGTGCACCACCACTGCCCAGCTCGCACCCCTATTTCTGTGTGGGTTGTGAGGCTTGAACAGGTCCTCATGCTTGTACAACCCACCCTTTACCAACTGAGCCATTCCCTGGCCCCTACTTCTGTAGTATTGACAAACCTATGTGCTTCCTATGGGGAAGTATGGATTCGCAGTAGAACCTATCGGGTAATGAGCATGGTCTTGGAAGTTTGAGTTCAAACTTTACTTCAGGGTCTGTGGTGAGGTTCAGTGTTGAGCATGGCTTTGCTTGCTTAGGGTTCAGAGTCTAGTATGTAGCACCAAAGACAACAGAAATATCCAGGAGCAAATTGCCACTATAAGAGTGTTGTTCAAACAGACTGAGGCACTTTACCTTAGTCTCCGCCCCACCCTACCCCACCCCCATTTGTGATGGGACCCAGGGTGCACTTGCTAGGCCTTGTGCTCTATGAACCTCTTCTTATGGACTATACCAGAGGTTAGCCAAGATAAGTATAAACATTTAACACTTGGATATATATGTATGTGTACATATGTATATGTGTATGTACACATATGCATGCACATGTGTATATGTATATATGTGCATATGTGTATTTATGTATATGTGTATGGTGTATGTATGTGTGTATATGTGTATATGTATATATGTGGAAGGCAGAGGCAAGTAGATCTCTGTGAGGCCAGCAATATATATATATATGTGTGTGTGTGTGTATATACATATATAGATATATACACACACATATATACATATATATAAAAACATATATACACACACACACACACACACACACACATATATATGTGTGTGCGTACACACCTACCACACCCAGAAATTACTCAGCTGGATTGGGGATACTGCTGAGTTAGCAGAGCATTTTTGTAGCATGCAGGACGCCCTCACTTTTGTAGCATGCAGGAGGCCCTGGGTTTGATCCCCACCTTATGCCTATAATTCCAGCACTTGAGAGGTGATGGATATAGAAAGAGCAGAAGCTACACAGGGAGTTGAGAGTCAGCCTAAACTGCCTGGAGGCCTGTCTCAGAAAAAAAAAAAAAAAAAAAAAAAAAAAGAGGGCAGGAGAGATGGCTCAGAGGTTAAGAACACGGACTGTTCTCCCAGAGGTTCTGAGTTCAATTCCCAGCAACCACATGGTGACTCACAACCATCTGTACTGGGATCTGATGCCCTCTTCTGGTGTGTCTGAAGACAGCTACAGTGTACACATATACATAAATGAGTAAATAAATAAATAAATAAATCTTTAAAAAAAAGACAAAAAATTACTCAGCATTTAGTGCTCCAATTTATTTTTAAAATATTTCCTTCTTAAATTATTTATTTATTTACTTATTTGGTGTGTGTGTGTGTGTGTGTGTGTGTGTGAGGTGCCCTCAGAGACCAGAAGAGGATGCTGGACCCTGTGGTGCCAGAGTTACAGGTGGTTGTGAGTCATCCAATATGGGATCTGGGAACTGAACTCAGGTCCTCTGGAAGAGCTATAATCAGTCTTAACCACTGAGCCATCTCTCCAGCCCCCTTTTCTAGTGTTTTGTCTTTCTCTGAGACCATCTCACACATGATATAGCTTTGGCTGGCCTAGACCTGATATGTAGATCAAGCTGGCTGCAAACTCGTAGAGATTTTCCAGTCTCTCCCTTCCAAGTGCTGGAACTAAAGGCATGTGTCACTTTGTCTAGCAAATTTTTTTCTTATAATAATACTATTATACTTGTAATTACTTATAAGTTCTAATTTTAAGTTGTATACTGTAGACTGGGTACTAGTGCAAATATTTTCATACATAATAATTCATACCCTATGTGGGCCATGGTGCACAGTTTTAATCCCGGCACTTCAGAGGCAGAGACAGGTGGACCTCTATGAGTTTGAGGCCATCTTTGTCTGCAAAGTGAGTTCCAGGACAGAGAAACCCTGTCTTAAACCACTACCACTACCACCACCACCACCACCAACAACAACAACAACAAAACAACCCAAAAAATCAGACCCTGTAAGGAAGACAGTTTCCCACTTACTGACCAGGAACCAGAGGTGAAGATAAGCCATCTGCACGTATCTCTATGTCCTGTGTCCTGTTTTTTTTTTGTTTTTTTTTTTTTGTTTTTTTTTTTTTTGTTTTTTTTTTTTTTTTTTTTTTATCAAACTGAGGTCCTGATGCTTGCAGCAGGACAATCACTTTTGTGGCTGAGTTTTCTCCCCAGCTTCTACCATTTTTAGATTTCATTCTGTGGTGGTGGGTGCTGAATGCAGGGCCTTACACATACTAAGCCAATCCTCTCCGCCTGAGCTGCAGCCTGCTTCTGATTTATTTTTATATGTGTGTGGGTGTTTTATCACGTACCACCTGACAGAGGCCAGAAGGTGTCAGAGCTGGTGGAACTAAAATCACAGACAACTGAATTGAAGCCTGGTCCTCTAGTAGAGCAGCCAGTGTTCTTAACCACTAAACCATCTTCATAACCCAGTATATCCTTCCTTCCTTCTTTCCTTCCTCCTCCTCTTCCTCTTCCTCCTCCTCTTTCCTCTTCTTCTTCTGTTTTGGTCTTGTGTTTGTTTGAGACAGGGTTTCTCTGTGTAGCCCTTGCTGTCCCAGAACTCACTTTTGCAGACCAGGCTGACCTCGAACTCAGGAATCTGCCTGCCTCTGTCATCTGCCAAGTGCTGAGATTAAAGGCTTGAACCACAAGCTCCTGGCTTCTAGTTCTTTTTTTGTTTTGTTTTTGTTTGTTTTGGTTTTTGTTTTTTCTGTTTGTTTGTAGTATGTTTGTCCTGTCCATCTCTCCATCCTGTTCCTGCCTATCCTGTGCCCCCCCAAGACAGGTCTTCTCTAAGTAGCCCTGGCTGTCCTGGTCTCACTTTATAGACCAGGCTGGCCTCGAACCCATAGAGATCCACTTGCTCTGCCTCTGGAGTGCTGGGATTAAAGGCCTGTGCCACCATGCTCAGCTCTGAGTTTTTACATTTTTAATTAAGACAGCACTTGCTATGTATCGGAGACTGGCCTCAAGCTCATTCTCCTCCTGCTGTAGTCACCTATGTGCTAGAATTACTGACACATTCCTCCATGCCCAGCTCTCTTGTTTATGTTTTCACAATGGATGTCTAATTTTTATATAATTTAAAAGAGCCGGGTGGTGGTGGCACACACCTTTGATCCCAGCAAGCACTTGGAAGACAGAGGCAGGTGGACCTCTGAGTTCGAGGCCAGCCTGGTCTACAGAGGGAGTTTCAGGACAGCCAGGGCCACAAAGAGAAACCCTGTCTCAAAAAACAAACAAACAAACAAAGATGAAAAAAAACAACAAAAAAACAAAAAGTAAAGCAAGGATCTATGGAATTTTCCACTTTCCTCCTGGCTGTGGAGTCTGTGTGGCCAGTGCTTGAATGCCAAGGAGAAGGGAAACCTGGCCTTGTCTTGGGAGGTGATTGGCTTTCTTCTCACATGAGAGACAATTTAGCCTAGGATGCTCTCTGCAGTGACAGGTTCTTAACAGTGATGACGCCCACGGATGGAGAACCTGGGATGAACTTTATGGACAGGATGTGAGTCACTGCGCTGGCCTTTCGTCAATCTGACTAATTGTTTCTGTGTTTTTCCTTGGTAGTATGAGTAGGGATAATGGGAGTACCCTAAGGAACAAACAAACAAGTGCGGCAGACAATAAGCACCCAGAGAAGTAGCTCCCTTGGGCACTGGATTGCACTATTGAAAGAGAAGGGGAAAAATCGAACCCATTTATTTTGATATCAGTTTATGTTTATAAAGCTCTTCATTTATTAAAATCACGATATGGTGGAGAATGATTGAGAAGGGCATACCAAGTGGACCTCTGGCCTTTGAGTACATGTACGCACATGTGCATACACCCACATACATGAACTAAAATAATTGGTAGCACCACCTAAACTGAGTGTGGGGGTGCAGACCTATAGCCCTAACACTTGAGAGGAAGAAGCAGGAGATCTGAAGTTCAAGATTACCCTCTAGTTTTGCTGCTGTGAATAGACACCATGACCAAGGCAAGTCTTACAATGGACAACAGTTAATTGGGGCTGGCTTACAGGTTCAGAGGTTCAGTCCATGATCATCAAGGTGGAAGCATGGCAGCATCCAGGCAGGCATGATGCAGGAGGAGCTGAGAGTTCTCCATCTTCATCTGAAGGCTGCTAGCAGAACACTGGCTTCCCAGCAGCTAGGATGAGGGTCTTAAAGCCCACACTGACAGTGACACACCTACTCCAACAAGGCCACACTTTCTAATAGTGCCACTCCCTGGGCCAAGTATATACAAATCACATCCTCCTAGGCTACACAGCAAATTGGAGACCTGTCTGGGATACATGAGACCCTTTCCTAAAAACTGTGTGTGGGACGATTACATAAATAAATTCAGTCAGATGTGGTCATACAGGCTTATAATCCCTGAACTCTGGAGGCTGATGCAGGAGAGTTGCAAGGTCAAAGACACCCTGGGCAGAGATCTTGTCTCAGAAGTAAAACAACAGGGGCTGGGGTAGCTGGCCTTTCTACGTTGTGGGATTTTCTCTTTCCCCCCTTATCCCCTTGGTTTTTGCCTCTAACACTAGTTAAGAGACAAAGATGAATAGAGGAGAAGGGGGGAAGGGAGGGAGGAGAAAGGGAGGGAGGAGGAAAGGAGGGAGAGACTGAGAGAAATCTGACTCTCATTTCTTTCTTCCTGTTTCTTCTTTGAGCACAACTACTAACAAACTACAGCCAACCCTACCTATTGGGGCCCTCGAATTTATATACCCTCTGAAATATTTCCAGAATTCCAAATGTAACACAACCACAGAGACTATCTGCAGCTGGCAAAAATTACATCTCTGCTTGAGCACAAGGTAAATTGTAGTCAGCTGCTCCAAAGCAGACTCTTATCCCCACACCTGGGATTAAAGGAAAACACATTCTTATAATATTTCTGTGTTTTTTTTTTTTTTTTTTTAAGAAACCAAAAATTCCAGAATTCTCACTACATTTTCCCCTTTCTACTTAAAGCCATTAATTATGGCAGGTGTATCGGGAAATTATAAACAGAAACCCTCTCAAGGAACGAAGCACCTTCCAGTCACTGGCGAAGGTTTTCAGGAGACCTCTCCTGCTCCTTCTACAGGAGCAGCTCTGGCTCTGATGCAGGGAAACAGCAGCAGATGAGCAACAGGATCACCTGTGTTCAATTGCATCTCTCTCTTAGGCCTTAAGTTTAATTTCTCCCTTGAAATCTTCATTTATAATTCCTGGCTGCACAATGAACCCTTGGGTAGTCAATCCACTTTTTCCTAATACCATCCCTACTGTCCCTTGAGTAAAAGGACCAAAAACTCCAGTAGCTATTTTATAACATTGAATTTGGAGGGATGGAGTAAGATGTTTATCTGTGGCTAAGTCTAGAGTAGTGTGCATTAAATCTCCAATGGGAATGAAGGTTTTTTGATCTGCTTGTCACTCCTTGGCTGAAACCGGCTCATAATTTTTGCTTTGGGTCCTTGAGCTAGGCCTCCAAGGCCATTTCCCTATGGTAAGAAATTACCTTGATTATCTCTTTTGGACCTACATTCATTGGTCCAATATCAACTCTTGCCATATCACCTGAATATGCCTGGAAACCTAGGCCTCACTTCAAGCCACATGTGTCCTGGATTTACTGACACACACACACAACCATGCCCAGGAGAAACCATGTATATATAGAAATGGTTTCTAGTTTTAGAAAAACCATTGACCTTAGATATTTCTTGTTCACAATTTTGTTACAAATGATCGTATTTACCACAATTAAAGCCCTGGGAATTTTGAGAGCCGAGACTGTTAGCAGTTTGGTCACAGCCTCTCTGCAAATGAGTGTATTTCTGGCAATCAAAGCACTGCCAATTTTGATATTGGAGACCTCTAACTATAGCTTAATCTATATTAATTATATTAGCGTGGTACACTTTAGAACCTATATCTGTTATATCCCGTATCCACTCATCTATAGGCACTGCTCTTGATTTTAATGGTCCTTTACCTTCTTACATTCCATATTTGCATTTCCATATGCCAAGGTCTCTATCAACATCCGTCTAGGGTCAAGATTTGATATGGCTTTGTTCACAGCTGAGACTAATCTTTGAAAAAATCAGTGAAGGCTTCTGCAGAGCCTTGTATAATCTTTGTAAATGAGGTAGATCCCCCACCCTCACTCAACTCTGTCCCAAGCTCCTAAAGCTACTATTAACTCACAATGTTCTATAGTAGCGCCATCAAGTTGAACCTGTTCTTGTATATCAGAGTACTGCCCTTTACTCAGAAACTGATGTTACTATGTTTGTTCTATTTCACTGTTCAATATTCATGGCTTCTTCTCTCCACCATGTTAACCATTGCAATTGTGGACTGGCTTCTAGTAAAGCCATCACCAATTGCTTCCAGTCTTGGGAAAAATTCCATTTTGAGTAGCCCAGTTATTTAGAATTTGTTTCACATAAGGCAAATGCATTCCATATGAAATCACAATCTCTTTAAAATGCCTTGGATCTATCGTGTCTATAGGACATCAGCCTGTCTCATCATAACCTTGTTTTACACCATTAGCAGCCATATGCTGGGAAAGCTGATGGTGAGGTCACAACCCCAGGCTGCCCCTCCTCTCACACCAGCGGCATGCTTGGTTCAAGATTAACCCTTTCTTCAAAACCATCAGACTGTCCTCCTTCTTCAGCTTTTCTCTGACCTGATGGCCCTCCTGTGCAGCTCCTCTTTCCTCCTGTGGGAAACTCCCACTCTCTTGCTCAGTCACTGGGACTGAGCCTTTTTGTTCCCTTTCTGGCATTCCTCACTTCCCAAGAGCTTCCACCTTCACCATCAGCCTCTCCAGTCACCAACTCTGCAGCCCTTTCAGAAAAGAGAGAACAGAGCGACCCCTTTCATTTTCCCATTTTAGTCATTTTTTGTTTCTCAGGCTCCTCCATTCCCAGCCACAGATTTTCCAACTGCTCAGCTAGTCTTTCAAACTTTTTTGAAATAGAATATGCAAAGAAGGAGGAGGAGGAGGAGGAGGAGGAGGAGGAGGAGGAGGAAGAAAAGGAAGAGGAGGAAGAAGAAGAGGAAGAGGAGGAATAAGAGGAAGAGGAGGAGGAAGAGGAGGAGGAAGAGGAGGAGGAAGAGGAGGAGGAAGAGGAGGAGGAAGAGGAGGAGGAAGAGGAGGAGGAAGAGGAGGAAGAGGAGGAATAAGAGGAAGAGGAGGAGGAAGAGGAGGAGGAGGAGAACGAGGGGGAAGAGGAGGAAGAGAAGAAAGCAAATAAAAAATCCTCTCTGGAAGCAAAGTGAGGGATATCCCAGTGGTAACAGTTACAATAAACTTTTTGCTGGCATCTTGAAAAACAAAATCTATTACTTTATCCATTTTGTGGGTTCTTCTTTTTCCCACCCTTTATCCCCTCCCCCAGTTTCACCCCTATCACTAGATAGGAGAGAAAGAATAGATGGGGAGAGAGATAGAAATCTTTGAATCTAATATTTTTCTTCTTCTTTAACACAACTACTAATGAGCCACAATCAGCCTCCCTAATAGACCAACAACCACCATCCCCACCTATTGTGGCTCTAGAATTTATACACTCTCTGAATAGTTCCCAGAATTCCAAATGTCATACAATCACAGAAAGCATCCACAGCTAGCAAAAACATGCCTCTGCTAGAGCATGAGACAAATCAGAGTCAGCTGCTGCAAAGCAGCTCATATCCCACAGCTGGGGTAAAAGGAAAACATATACTACTTCTGGGTGTTTGTTTTGTTTTTGTTTTTTGGTAAACAAAAATTCCAGAATTCTTACTACAGACTGGAGAGATGGCCTAACAGGGATACTGGCTGCTCTTTCAGGACCCAGGTCAAATTCCCAGCAGAGACATGGATGCTCACAACTGTCTGGACCTCCATTTCCAGGAAATTTGACACTGCCTACACTGTCTTCTGATCTCTGCAAGCTCCAGGCATGTACATCTCTACCAAACATATATGCAGGAACAACAATCACATACATAAAATAAAAAACTTAGAAATAAAATAGAAAAAAAAAACGACAAACAAAAACCCAAGGAAATAAACAACAACAACAATGAGCTTGCGAAGTTGCTAGGTGAGTAAAGTTGCTTTTCACTAAATGTAACAACCTGAGTTTGATCCCGAGGACACACCTGTTGGAAGAGAGAAGCCAACTCCCCTCAAATTGTCCTCTGACCCCCATACCCATGTTATATAGCACATACATGTGCACCCACCCACACAAAATAAATAAATACTTTAAAAAAAAAAAAAGAAAAGAAAAAAGGCCAAAACACAGTAGGCAAGATGGCTCAGCTCGTAAAGACTCTTGTTGCCAAACCTGACATCTGAATTTCAATCCCTGGCACCCACATGTTGGAAGAAGAAAACTGGGTGCTGCATCTTGACCTCTGACCTCCACACTTGCACTGTGGCTCACGTGTCTCCCTTTATGAATAAATGGAATGTTTTGTTTTTAATGCACTTTAATTAGAAGAATTAAAGGTTTAGATTTTAGAGAAGTTTGGGTTTTTGGACTAAGGATGGTCAGTTTAGAGTGATAAAGGTTCTTTTGTTCCCTATGTATTAAACAGGGTCTTAAACTCCTGGGCTCATATGGTCCTCCTCTATCATCCTCCTAAGTTGGTAGAACCCCAGGCAATCTCCACCATGTACACTGTCCTTAATGATGGCTGCTTTCAAGATGTCTGTCTCTTGATTCTATCAGTCCCTCCAGGCAGGTAATCTCCATTACCTCCATGTCTGGTACATGTGTTCCTCTAGAATAGTCCTCTCCTCTGGGAGGTAACCTCTGTGTCTAGTCCATGTGCTTCCTGTAGAATAGCCCTTTTCTGTATTCCTGGAAATTTCCTTTATGTCTCTAATGTTGACTTTCCTAAGTCCTTAAATGTTGGGAATAACCTTGCTTATACATTAATGGCCTAAGTCAGCCATAGGCCTATGTTGAGGCCCACACTCGGCCTCAATGCTTTGCCTCAACACTTTGCTTCAACACTTTTGGGGCTAAGTGCTCTGATCAAGAGAGAGTGTGGCTCTTGGGGCAGGAGACGCGAAGAATGGAGACAAGACAGGGTGTGATTCAGTCTCTTCTATTTTCTCAAGTCTCCCTTTGAAGGGAATTCTGAGGTATTTATATACACAAGCAGGAGAACACAGGTGAAAACACTTTACCACGTGCACCATACAGCTGAGGTCACTAAACAGCAAAACAAGCTATGTGGGATAAACAATATATTTATCAGAGTGTGCTTCAGCTGTTAAAGGCTTTTGACAACCAAGTCTTTCATCAGGGTATATGGTTCCAGATGGCTGCAAAGTTGATCTAGCCACTTTCTACTAAAGTCGGCTCCCAACAGGCCTAGATCAGCCATACGTGCCTACTGACACAAAGTCTTGGTCTCTGTGAGAAAATACTAACCCTAGAATAGATAGCTATAGATCTTGTAGACAGGTAGCCCTGGTGGGAAAGTACTAGCCTAGATCAGAACCAATGAACGATAGATCTTATGGACAGGTAGCTTTGGTGGGAAAGTACTAACTTAGATCAGAACAAATGACCAATAGATCTTATGGACAGGCACATAGTGACCTGTTCTGCCCCGCTTCTTCTGTGAACTTTTCACCCAGCCAATATCCTGTTCTGGAGAACATCTGTACTCCCCCCCCACCCTATCACCTGTGGTCCCCAGAAACAAAGAAGACCTTAGGTCATCCCCCTCCCCATATCCTGCTTCTATGTGTATATAACCCCCAAGTGGAACAATTAAAATTTGACAGCTTGATCAGAGTCCAGACAGGCTGTCCGTTTCTTGCATACCTTTGCTCCCCGGTTCTCTCTTCCAGGTCTTCTGATCCCAGTTCAACGCCCCGTGGGACTGGGGCACCAAAATTCCATGTGTGTGTATGTGTGTGTGTATGTGTGTGTGTATGTGCACACACAGTATGTATGTATGAGTGCATATATACCTGTGCAGGCCTCAGAAGTCAAAGGAGGACTTACAGGGTCCTGTCCTATTGTTCTTTACCTTATTCCCTTGAAACAGAGTCTCCCTTGGGACTAAGCTCACCATTCTTCCCCGCCCCGGCCTCCCCATATCCTTATATGCTCCCCCCTCCACCTCCCACAGCGCTGTGGGACAGGCATGTGGCTGTGTTTCTCTTTGTTATCTGGATGTTGGAGACTCTAACTCAGGACCTCATGATTGTGTAGCAAGCACTCTTACCCACTAAATCATCTCTAATCCCTCATAATGTTTAAAATAGATTTGTTAACACTTTAGTTTCAGTAGATCATGTCTTCCCCAGATTCCCTCATTGCCCTCAGTGATGAGGGCCTTGTGCATGAGAAGCAGGTGAGGTAGAGTTACATCTTATCTTTATTAGCATTTCTATCGCCGTGACCAAAAAGCAAGTTGGGGCGCGGATGGGGGTGTGGTTATTTGGCTTACACTTCCACATCACTGTTCATTGTCAAAGAAAGTCAGGGCAAGAACTCAAACAGAGCAGGAACTTGCGCCAGAGCTGATGCAGAGGTCATGAAGGATGCTGCTTACTGGCTTGCTTCCCCTGGCTTGCTCAGCCTGCTTTCTTAAAGAACTCAGGACCACCAGCCCAGGAATGACCCCGCCCACAGTGGACTGTGCCCTGCCACACTGATCTCTAATTGAGAAAAGGCCTTACAGCTGGATCTCACAGAGGTATTTTCTCAATTAAGGTTTCTTCCTTTCTGATGTTCTAGTTGGTGTCAAAGTTGACACCAAACTAGCCAAAACACATCCGCAGCCTTTTGGGGAGAGAAAGGGAAGAGAGAAAGGAAGAAGGGAGGGGCAGGGAGTGGGGGAGACATGCAAGTCAGTGGTAGTGCGCACCTTTAATCCCAGCACTTGGGAAGCAGAGGCAGACAAATCTCTAAATCTGAGGCTAGCCTGGTCTACAGAGTGAGTTCCAGGATGGCTAGGGTTCCACAGAAAAAAGTCCTGTGTCCAAAAAAAAAACCCAAAAACCCCACAAGAAAATAAAAGGCACTGCTGTGCTATACTCTTGATAGTCTTTAAAGTTTTATTTTTGGTGGTAGAGAGGGGCTCAGACCTCAGACATTAAGAGCACAAACTGCTCTTACAGAGGACCCAAACGTCATTTTCAGCATCCATTCCTGTATCTCTAGCTCCAGGGGCATCCAACCCCTCTGTTGTCTGCACAAACCTCCAAACATACATACATACATACATACATACACACACACACACACACACACACACACACACACACACACACACAAAGTAATCTAGCCCGGTAGTAGTGGCGCATGCCTTTAATCCCAGCATTTGGGAGGCAGATTTTTGAGTTCGAGGCCAGCCTGGCTTACATAGTGAGTTTCAGGATAGCCAGGCTTACACAGAGAAACCGTGTCTCGAAAAACAAAACAAAACAAAACAAAACAAAACAAAACAAAACAAAACAAAGTAATCTAAAGTTTTCTCCTCTTTTTGCATTGCCTTGATTCCTTCCACATTCGCTCGGTTGTTTGCTCTCTGACTCTTCTGATAGAGGAAAACCATGTATCTTACCATCTTTGGCTCTCTGCTCATCGATGAAAGGTGGAATTAAAGCTGATTGAATGCTCCATGCATTGTGATGAGAATCACTGACCGTGAAGTCACTTGTCCGGAGATCCAGAGACCAGAAAGGTCACTGACCACAAGAAGCAGTTGTTGGGCAACCTCTATGCATTATCACAAGCTGCTTCAGATCGGTCTTCATTTTCTCCAGAGCGACAAACACATTTGTCCCCTTTTCAGTGTGGCGCCTCCAGTTGCATTGGTTGATTCTTCCTCCCGGGTCCTGGTATTGTTTACTCTCTCAAGAGAATAAACCTCCACATATTTGCTGACAGTGAGGTGCAGAAAGGGAATTTGCCTTCAGCTGGTCCTTATTTCAGCTGCCCTTCCCCCACCACCTCCAGGGATGGCAGGAGTAGATCAGTTCCCAGACACAGCGGTTGCTTCCTAGCTCTCTCCCATTTCTGCCGCAGGATCAGCTCTCTAGGTTGGCAGGTCTGTTCCAGTGTCTCCTGCTCTCTTATCTGTGCTGTTCCTCAGCGGCACCGGCTTTTTTTTAATACTTGAAAACAACCCTTTCCTGGCCTTTGGAGGCTATTGGATAGGAAAACTAAATACCTGAGAATATAGCTATGTTCCTATGTTCTTTTTTTTGCCTACAGATAGATCCCTTCCCCATTCTCTTTTTGGGGGCAGGGTCTATGCAAACTTGACCAGCCTGGAACTCACCATGTAGACCAAGATGGCTTCAATCAAGTGCTTTTAATTCCTGAGCCATCTCTCCAGCCCCTATTCTAGTTTTGAGGCAGGGTCTCTCTACTTTGTCTAACTTGTCTTAAGCTCTCCCTGTAGTCCAAGCAGGCCTTGAACTTGCAATGCTCTTTCCTCGGTAGGATCAGAGTCCTGTACCACCAGGCCTGGGTTCATTTAATGTGTTTTGAATAGCATCTGAAACTAAAGTGGATTTGGTGTTGCAGATCTGTAACAAGAAGTCAGACCCAAACAGGTACCATTTGCTAACCATGTGACACTAGTCGCTGCTTAACCTCATGAGTCTCTCTCTCTCTCTCTAATGATTAATTGCCATTAAGTTAATTGTCATTATATCACAGGGTCGCCATGATTATTGAATAAAATACACGTGGAATTCCATTTACAATGCTTGGGACATAGTATGCATTCAACTAGTGGACACTATTACTGTGCCTTACTAAGTGGATTTTGTACCAGTAAGTGAAATGTTGCTAAGCTAGGAATCCTACTTTTCTGAACGCCAGTATGTACAGCATCAAATGAACTGTAAAGACAGGGCAACACTGCGACAATCACTAAATCTTAGTGTCCTTCTTTGCATTTTTTGTGTTGAGACCCAGGACCAATAAGGAGGTGGAAAAGCAAACATCTATATGTTTGAACACTACACTGCAAACATTCATGTTTGAACACTACATGGATCTTTCTGATCCATCTGTCACAGAGCCAATTCTGGGCACTTCCTTAGTTGCAGAGATTTCACCTGTGCCCTGTCCGGACAGAAGAGGTGGCATATGTGCTTCCTCCAAGCCAGGAGTAATCATGGAGGCAGGAAGATAGTCACATAGACAGGGCTAATGGCTGTCTACTCTGTTTTGGTTTTGTAGTGGTTTGGTTTGTTTGTTTTTAATCCCAGTCTACAAAACATAGCAAAACTAACATCATATATATGTGCACACACAGCTACCCACAGCTACTCACATCTACACACACACACACACACACACACACACACACTCACTCACATACACATTTCTGAAACCAGATCTCATTATATAGCCAGATAGCCTTAAAGTTGTCATGTGGCTCAGGCTGGCTTGCCTCTCCCAGCTTCCCTGTGGAAGCCTCACAGGGCTGGGGTAGCAACTGTGTACACACTATGTTGCCTTGACACTAGCTTTTGCAAAAAAAACAGTTTTCTTCTCATGTAAGGATAGCATTAGAGTTAAAAGCAGTGTATTAGGCTGGAGATGGCTCAGTGGGCAAGACTGCAAAATGTTGGGAATGAGAATGTGTATTTGGATTTCAGCACCCATGTAAAAAGCTGGATGTAACTTGAGAACCTCTGTAATCCCAGTGGGCTACAGGGGCAGAGACAGAGATGAAGACAGAGCCAAAAAATGGCAAGCTCTGGGTTCAGTGAGAAACCTGTTTAAGGGAACAAGGTGAAGATTGGTAGAGGTGGACACCTGATGTCCTTTTTTGGCCTCTTTGGGTGCAGACAACCACACTCAAGTGCACACAATGCATAGGACACACACACAAGAAACATGTGTAATGCATTTTGATACCAAAGATTTTAAGTTTTAGTTACTGATTAAATGACAAATTTTGCATCTGTACTAGTAGAAAATAACTTTTAGATGGATTCTTTGCTTTAGAAATTAACCACATCAAATCACAAGGCTTGTTGTTGTTGTTGTTGTTGTTATTATTATTATTATTATTATTATTTTGTTTCTCAAGACAGGGTTTCTCTGTACATCCCTGGCTGTCCTGGAACTTGTCTGTAGACCAGGCTAGCCTCAAACTCCTATCTGCCTACTTCTGCCTCCCAAGTGTTGGGATTAAAGGTGTAGGTGTATAATGCTGTCACCTGGCAAGGCATACTGCTTTAATTTTTTTGGTTTATTCTTTACTTCCTGGGGAAGGTTGTTGATCCTTATTTATTTAATTTTGAAGTGGGAGGGTGTCTTCCATTGCCCAGGCTGCCACCAGTCCCTTAAGACCCAGGGTTCATCCTGCCTCAGCTAATTTAATTAAGTCTACATCTTGTCACCTTCACAATTTTAGGGCTTTGGTTTTGTTTTGTTTTCCTGTTTTTGTTTTGCTTTAAGACAAATTCTTACTATGAATTCCAAGATGTCATGGAATTCAGGATCCTCCTGCCTCAGCTTTTTGGCAGGCTGAGATTTCAGATGTTTATCAACAGGCCTGGCCTTCAACTAGAAGGTTTTATTTTCCGTATTTATTTTTTACTGTATACTTAGTGCATGTGTATGTGGAGCTCAGAGGACAAGCTATGAGAGCTGACTCTCTCCTTTCACTAGGTGGGTCCCAGGGATTGGATTCAGGTCCCAGGGCTTGGCAGCAGATACCTTTACCCTGTAAGCCAACTCCATGACTGACTGAAAGGTTTTAAAAACACAAATTCCCTCTTATCTGGGTGGATGGATAGCTCAGAGAACATTCTTGTGGAGGTAGTGTGCTGAGTGGCCTAGAGCCCAAGGTTTGAACCTAGGGAAGCTTGGATTTGAATCCCAGTTCTTCTATTAGTTCTGGGATTTCAAGCTGGGAGCTCCAAAGGCCAGTCTTCACATTTGCAAAGTGGGAAATATTCATGTTATTACTGCTATGATGGAAGTACTGTGGAATGATTTTGAGTGTTGGAGGAGACCACACATAAAAACTGCTTAATACAGATCTCACGATGGCTTCAGCTTTCTCTCTTTTAAAAATCCATTTCAGGGGCTGGAGAGATGGCTCAGCAGTTAAGAGCACTGAGTGCTCTTCCAGAGGTCCTGAGTTCGAGTCCCACCAACCACATGGTGGCTCACAACCATCTGTAATGGGATCTGATGCCCTCTTCTGGTGTGTCTGAAGACAGTCACAGTATATGCACATACATAAAATAAATAAATACATCTTTTTAAAAATTTTTGATTTCAGCTGGTTGGTGGTGCTACATACTTTTAATCTTAGCACTTGGGAGGCAGAGACAAGAGGATTTCTGCCAGCCTCTTTTTTCGAGGCCAGCCTGCCCTATAGAAAGCGGTTCAGCTTGTCTTGAAACTGCTGCCTCCAAAAAACAAAAACAAACAAACAAACAAATAAAAAAGAAAGCATTCCTGGTCAGGCTTTCACAGAGAAATCCTATGTCACCCTCCCCCAAAGGTTTTATGTATTATTATTATTATTATTGCATTGTGATTGTGTATGGGCTCACCTGTGCTGTGCTCAAAGGACAACTGTGTGGAATCAGTTTCTTTTTTTACCTTTACATGGGGTCTGGGGAAGGAATTTCCACAGGCTATTAGGCTTTGATGAAGGCCTTTATCTACCAAGCGGTCCCACCAGCTGTCTCTCTCCCTATTGCTACAGATGGGTTCTTACTGTGTGGCTGAAGCTGCTCTTGAATAAGAATTCAAGCACAGCATTTGCCTCAGCAGCTTGCCTCCAAGGATAACAACGAAAGCTATCATACCAGCTTGGATTTTCTCTGAGGTACTTCATGCAGTACTGGGCGCATGGCTAATACTAAAAGGATGAGGGTATTGCAATAACAAGCTCCCCAAAGTTCCCCTCTGTCATATTTATGGCATTTGAAAAAAAAAATGTCAGGCTGAGGATTTGACTCAGCAGTAAAATGTTTGTCTAGCATGTGGTACTGTTCCCTGTACACACACACACACACACACACACACACACACACACAGTCAGTAACTAACTACTCTCTTGAGCCCAATACTTGGGAACTTGTCTTTCCCTGTTTGTAACTCTGGTAGGGCCTAGTATCACGACTTGCACCTCGGAGGTCCCCAGCACATGGCTCTTGAATCACATTAAGTAAACTGTACATCCATTTAAACATTAGCTCAAAGGTGCGCTCTGTCACCAAATAAACATCATTTCAAAAGTGACAGTCAGTCATGAATCAAGCATGCCTGCAGACTTGGCAAGCCAGGATTTCAACTTCCTGCATTGCAGGCGTCTTACTCTCTCATTCCATTCACCTGACCCTTCTGAAGAGAGGGCAAACCAAGGAGCACCTGCCTGAGCAAGGAAGAGGACCTCTGATGTAGGCGGAGGACCTCTGATGTAGGCGGTGTGTGTTTCCACACCCGCCCTCCCGCTAGCTAGGGTCGGTTGATCTCTCCCTCCTCTTTGAGCAGTGAATGGCTGCTCTCACATCCCTTTATCCAGAGAATGTATTGAGAGAATGGTGTCCATCTGCTGTTGTTGTCTGGGGCACTTGCCCTGTTTTCCTCCTAGGGCAATTGAGGGGACAGACACTTGCATGCCACATAACTGCCTCCTGCTTTTTCAGGTAACTTTTTTTTTTTTTTTTTTTTTTTTTTTTTTTTTGGAGACAGCCCTGACTGGCTGAACTCTTAAGGAGACCAGGCGTGGCTTGCATTCCAGAGATCCTCCAACCTCTGCCTCCACACCACTCCCTTGACCATTACTTTTTCCAGAACGTTTCCCCCATTGGCTTGTTTGGGTTTGCTGTTAGAATCTTCCTGTACCAATTTTTAGTAATTTTTTTTTTTGTTACTACACAAGGTGAAACCCAAGACAGTGTTTGCGCTAAGCAAGCGCTCTAACGCAGAGCTACAACGTGCCGGCCCCGCTCCAGCCCACCGCGCTCCAGCCCAGCCTCGCCATTCTCACACAGCTCACTTCCGTTCTGGACTGTGAATTCCTGAAGGATCTGGACAGTGTCTACTTCATCCATCCCTGTATCTCTAGTGTTCGAGTGTTTCTTGGTGCACACTATTTTGGTGGACCGTTTTTTTGGCTAAACGAGTGAAAAGAATTAAATAATAACTGCATAGGGACGAAAAGATCGCTTATTGGGTAAAGGTGAAGCCACACATGTAAATGGAATTATAAGTTCTAGGTAGCCTGTAAAAAAGATACACAACCCAGGTATTTTATGTGCAAGCTGTAAACCTAGCTTGGACAGATTGGAGCTGACTTACATCCCTGCAATATGTCTTTGTTACTTGCTGTTTCTCCTGGCCATGTGCTCATGGTCCATCTCCTGTCCTGGTGGCCTCCTCCTCCCTTGGTTTCCCTTCTTCTTCTTCTCCTCCTTCCTCCTCCTCCTTCCTCCTCCTTCCTCCTCCTCCTTCTCCTCCTCTTCTTTTTCCTTCTTCTATGTATGTATGTATGTATGTATGTATGTATGTATGTATTTATTGGTTTTTCAAGATGGTTTCTCTGTGTAGCCCTGGCTGTCTTGGAACTCACTCTGTAGACCAGGCTGGCCTCAAACTCAGAAATCCACCTGCCTCTGCCTCCCAAGTGCTGGGATTAAAGGCGTGCGCTGCCACCACTGCTCGGCTTTTCTCCTCCTCCTTCTCCTCCTCCTCCTCCTTCTCCTCTTCCTCCTCTTTCTCCTTTTCCTCCTTCTCTTCTTCCTCCTCCTCCTCTTCTTCCTCCTTCTTTTCTCTACCTGCAATCCCTAGCCATATAACTGAAAACCCACCTTACTCTATTGCCCAACCACAAGTTTTAGCCTTTTATCAACCAATTAATTTGGGAAGCAAAGTTTGCACAACAAAAGCTGGTATACATGAGAACTTCCTCATGATAGGAGCAATTAGATTTTGGGGACCAGTATTTAACATTCAAATACATAGCATTACCAGACCAACCCTCTACATATGGAGACCTGACATCTCGAGCTTATCCCGGAATCCATGGTGAGAGGAGAGAACTGACTTCAGAAAGTTGACGGCTCATGTGGTGGCCCATGTCTCTAATCCTAGCATGAGGCCAGAGCTTGGTCTATGTAGTAAGTTGCAAGCCAACCAAAGCTATATGCGCATGCACGCACGCACGCTCGCACGCGCGTGTGCGCACACACACACACACACACACACTCATAATAAATTAAAAGTTTTAATTAAAAAAAATTGAATATCTTTAAATTTTTTTAAATGATGTCTTGCCTGTATGTATGTTTGTGTAAGGATGTCAGTTTCTCTGGAAGTAGCGTTATAGACAGTTATGAACTGCCATGTGGGTCCTGGGAATTGAACCCAGGGACTTCTGGAAGAATATCGAGAGCTCTTAACTGTTGACCCATGTATCCAGCCCCACTGAATGTCTTTTTATATTTATTTATTTTTGCTTTATGTGTATGAGTTTACCTGCCTTATGTGCATGCAGTGCCTGCAGAAGCCAGAAGATTCCCTGGAACTGGAATTATAGATGGTTGTGAGCCGATATCCTGGGTCCTCTGCAGGACCAGCAACTGTTCTTGCCTTCTGAGCCACTTTTCCAGCCGCACAAATAAAAAAAGTTTTTAAAATAAAACTTACGAGTTGAAACTCTGTAGGTCAGGAGACACCTAAGCACCAGTCCTCCCGGTAAAATGAAAGATTCTTAAGCTGTAATCCTCCTCTCCTCACATCTTTGCTCACTGAGTGTTGACCACCTAGCTGCTCTGAAATCTCCAGGAGAAACTAAATGCAGGGCTTCGTGGTGCGCATCTTCAATCTCAGCATCTTGGAGACAGAGGCAGGGAGAGTTCTGTGAAACCAGCCCTGTCTACAGAGTGAGTTCAGGCCAGTCAGGGCAAACCAAACCAAACCAAACCAAACCAAACCAAACCAAACCAAACTTAATCTCTCTTCTCTAGATCTTAGGACACGGTACCACAGCTGCTTGGAGCATTTTCTTCCATCTTCCTTCCTTTTCTTCTTCTTGTTGTTGTTGTTGCTGCTGTTCTTCTCTTCCTCTTCTTCCTCCTCCTCTTCCTCCTCCTCCTCTTCCTTCTCCTCTTCCTCCTCTTCAACTTCTTCTACCACCACCTCCTCTTCCTCCTCCGCCTTGGAAACCCGGTCTCACTATGTAGTCCAGGATGGACTATCCAGGAACATATATGTAGCCCAGGCTGGCTTGCCACCATTACTGATTTGTGCCTCTGGTTTAATATCACTTCTCCAAGGAGTGTCACTTGGCTTTTTTTTTTTACAATAAATCAGCTTTCTCTGTCGTATACGATCACCGTCATCTCCATAGTTGAGTGTCGAATATGATCAAATATTTACATTTTAAAATTGAAAGAAGCTGGAGCAAAATATGTAATTTCTGCTATTTGTTTCTGTTTTGAAACACAGGTTCTCACTATGTGGCTTAGGCTGGTGGATTTTACAGGTCCTCCTGCACTCTGGGCTGGCCAAGGATTGGCCATGTAGCGGAGGAGGACCATCAATCTATCCTCTGTCTCCACTTCTCAAGTGCTGGATTACAGGCTTGTGCTGCTATGCCTGATGATGTGGTGTTGGGAGCTGAAGGCTGGGTTATGCACTCTAGGCTAGCACTCTACCACCCTTTGTGATGTTGGGCTTTGAGCCTAGTGTGTTCTGCCTGCCAAGCAGCAGGATGCCCTTGAAACAAATCCTAGCCCCATGGTGGTAACCTTTCCACCTTCCTTCCTCTCCCTCTGGGCTCCTGGGATTACAGATAATTTACCCCATACAGATTAGCTTCTGGTTTGCTTAATTTTTGAGAAAGGGACATGCTAAGTATGTGGTCCAGACTGGTATCAAACTAACAATCTTTCTGTGTCAACCTCCTGAATAGGTGGGGGATTACAAGCGAACACCTCTAAACACAGATGAATTTTTATTAAAAAAATATTATTTTAGCCGGGCAGTGGTGACACATGCCTTTAATCCCAGCACTTGGGAGGCAGAGGCAGGTGGATTTCTGTGTTCGAGGCCAGCCTGGTCTACAGAGTGAGTTCCAGGACAGTCAGGCTTACACAGAGAAACCCTGTCTTGAAAAACAAACAAACCAAAAAATATATTATTCTTTTATGTGTATGGGTGTTTTGCCTCTCCATATATCTGTGCACCAAGTGTATGCATGAATTCCTATTTTTAAAGCTGGCCAACAATGTGAAGAATGTGTGGAGGCTATGACCTCCCCAGAGCCTGCATGTTTGTACCTGTGCTGCTCACCTGTAGCTGTCCTCGGTAACTATTTCTGTGTTAATCATCATTCTATCGTCACCCCATTTATTATCTCCATGCCAGGCTCCGACTCACTACTTCACAGAGATGACCTCATCAATCTCCTAAACCACCTGTAAGGTCAAGCAAGGTTCAGCAAGGTTGAGACACTTGCCCGAGGTCTCAAGGTATAAGCAGTACAAACAGAGGCTAAAGGTCTGCCTGCTGAGCCGTTGTTCTAAGGCACCACCTGTCTGTTTAGGCGCTGCTCTGCCTGACAACTCTTACTGTTTGTTGCAGGAAGGCTGTGTGTCAGGCCCTGAGCTCCATGGCCCTGATCCCATCCTTGACCACAACTTGATAACAAACAATGTGGAAGCTGCTGTTTGTTATCACACGTATTGTAGGGATGAGGAAACTGAGGTGTTACTCATAGGGGTGGAGAACAAGTTGCAAACCCATTCTGATGTCACAGACCCCACTGTTAGGAACCCCTAATTACAATTCTGTTTTGTGGGCCGACTGTAGGATGATGGGGGAATGAAAAATTGCTAAAAAACAAAACAAAAAACTAAAACAAAACAAAACAACAATAACCAAAAGAACTTTCTCCAATTAATCCAAAGTTCCACAGAAACCTCAAAAAACCATCCCATCTCATAGGGGTTGGGGCAGAATTTGTGAACCTGTTAGTGAGCGCTGTGGCCTGCAGGTGGCAGCAACATTAACAGTCACTTGCATCTGTGATCCCAGCACTTCAGGAGGCTGAGACAGGTGAAGAAGGAGTTCAAGGTAATTCTTGATCAAGTGTTAGGGCCAGCCTGGACTACCTGAGCTCCTGTCTTTTAAAAAAAAAAAAAATATGCACACAAGTAATGGGCAACTTTTCACTTCATAAATTCTATTTTTCAAAAACAACATGGAAAAAATTGTTTTGAGACAGGGTTTCTCAGTGTAGCCCTGACTGTCCTGAAACTTTATCTGTAGATTAGATTGGTCTCAAATTTATAGAGATCCATCTGCCTCTGCTTCCCAAGTGCTGAGATTAAAGGTGTATGCCACCACGGCCTGGCTCTGCTCTTTCTTTATTTCATTCTTTCTTTATTTCATTCTTTCTTTCTTTCCTTCCTTCTTACTTTTGTTTGTTTGTTTTTTAACAAAAATAAATCTATAGAATAAAGTTTAACAAGTGCTGAGATTTTTCTGTTTCTAGGTCACTACAAATTGAGAGAGGAAAAAATAAAAGAAAAGGTTTGTTCTCAGAATCCATACTCTCTAAAGCAGAGATAAGAAAACATCACTTCCGGAGCTGAGGCTGCAGCACAGTTGCCAGACGGCTTTTACTTCACATGTACAAAGCCCTGGGTTCAATTCTCAGCACCACATAAAGCAAGCCTGGTAGCCTAAAATTGTAATCCCAGCTTCGGTGGGGGACAGGGAGTGGAGGCAGAAGGATCAGAAGTTCAAGGTAATCTTCAGCTATGTGGTGACTTTGAGACCAGATTTGGATACATGAAACTCTGTATTCCAAGATAAAATAAAGTCAAGGGCCATTTCTGACAAGTAGTATTCAACTCTCCTCCCTAAATCTACAAGTACGGATCAATCAAAACATTTAAACAAGGTCAAAACAGTCCAACACAACAAGGCCTTATTATACGAGGCTGTTATGCTTCTCCAAGAAGCAAATAGAACAGGAAAGCCTTAAACAAAAGATAAGAGGGGCTGAGCCGAGAAAGTGCTTGCCACTCGCTGTGAAAACTGAAGTCTGGGTCACCAACACCCACAGAAAAGCTGGGCAGCTATGGCAGTTGCCTGCAATCCTAGCACTCTGGAGGGTGAGACAGGGGAATCCCTGGAGTGAGCTGGCTAGCTAGATTAGTTGGAACTGGCTCCATGTTCATTGAGAGACTTTGCCTCAGTATGTAAGATGGAGAGCAAGCAAGGAAGACACCTGCCAGCAACTTCAGGCTCACCGCCCCGCAAGCACACATGCACTCACATATGCATTTACACATATTCAGATATACATGTACACATGCATACTACATAGAGGTATATGTGTGCATGTATAATTAAAATAAATCTTTTAAAAAAGATTTATTTATTTTATGTATATGAATACACCATTGCTCTCTTCAGACACACCAGAAGAGGGCATCAGATCCCATTACAGATGGTTATAAGCCACCATGTGGTTGCTGGGAATTGAACTCAGGACCTCTGGAAGAGCAGTCAGTGCTCTTAACCACTGAGCCATCTCTTCAGCCTGCACACCTCTACTTTCATGAGACATCACTGAGAGACACTCTAACATTCATGACCTGTTGTTTTAGGGACAGCAATATAAGAAGGAAGTACTGAGGAAAAAAGTACATTGACTGATTGATTGATTGGAGTGCACATGTGGGCTACAGGGAAAATATGGAGGTTGGAGGATTCGGTTCTCTTCTTCCACTATGTGGGTTCTGGGGATTCCACTAAGGACAAGATTTGGTGCTAAGGTGCTCTTACCAGGTGAGCCATCTCACTGGCTTAAGAGGGAGGTGCTTTTAAAATAAGATTTACTTATTTTTTATTATACGTGTGTGTGTGTGTGTGTGTGTGTGTCTGTGTCTGTGTGTGTGTACCATATACATGCAGTGCCCATGTCTGCCAGAAGAGGGCATCAGATCTCCTACAACAGGAGTTAAAGAAAGTTGTCAACAACCTTGTGGTGCTGGGACCCAAACCCAGGTCTGCAAGAGTAACAAGAGCTCTTAACCCCAGAGCTGTTTATCTAGCCCCATCTATAGCCTTATTGGTCTCCTAGTAGGTTATATTCTTATTTGGTTTTAATTTGCACTTATTTAACAGCCTTCATGTATTATTTGTAAACTGTTTATCTCTCTTGCTACAAAGTGTACTCAAGCCTTCTGTAAAAAATAGAGTGTCACTTGTGGGAAGCCATGGCAAGGCCTTACTCTTGGCAAACACTCATCCTTGGCTCTCCTATCTACTATTCTTCTTTCTGCTTACCTTCTATGATTCACTTGTCAGTTTTCAGAACTTCAAACAAGGCCTCATAGCAACCCACCTTAGTAACCCTTCCTCCTGATCTCTAGATTTAGCCAACATCCTGCTAGACAGATGTTTTTAGAACCCCTGGTAATGGAAAGGCTTTGTAAGAATAACTTAGACCCCCACAGCTGCAGCTAGCTTCCTCCACCTGCAAAGCCCTCTTTCCTTTCCTACCCCTCCCCATATCCTGTTTTTAGAGAATATAACCTGTGTGATCAATAAAATCTTTGTCAGCTTGATCAGACTTCTTGACTTGCTGTGCCTCCTTATTTTCTCTCGAATCTCAGTCCTCTCCACAGGGTCTAAGGGTCCCACTTGATTGCCCAGCTGGCCTGGACAGTCACTGGGCAGAGTTGGCACATGCCTTTAATCCCTGCGCTTAAGAGACGGGAGCAGATGAATCTGGATCTCTAAGTTTCAGGCCAGCATGGTCTACAGAGTGAGTTCAAGGACATCCAGGGCTACACAGAGAAAACCTGAATTGAAAACACACACATACACATACACAAACTTAAGTGCCATTATCTATCTATCTATCTATCTATCTATCCATCCATCCATCCATCCATCTATCTATCTATATTAGGACTTGAACCTTGAACATCTTGTGTGTAAGGCAAGCATTCTACCACTGAGCTGTCTCCAGTCCCTGGGTCATCTTTTAATTGAGATAGTTTTGTTGTATATTCCATACTGGTCTTTTGTTGATTATATGCTTTGCAACTATGTTAATTCTGGTCTAGGGCTTGTCTTTTTATTATTCATCTTATTTTATCTATTTTAGAAGGGCAAGCAATCAAAGTTCATTGAGAAGTAATGAACTCCTTGTAATGAAGAGCTCCTTGAAGCTTGAAAGGAACTTGCCAATGAGTTGAATTTACCTTTTTATTCTTATATGGCCTTAAAGCCCCAAAGCTTAATTTTTGGTGACATGCAATTATTATAATTATACTTATTATAATTATGTTTTAACGATGTACTTTTATTAATTCTAATTATGTATAGGTGAGTATGTGCCTGTATGCGGTATGTGCACATGAGTACAAGTGTCCACAGAGCCAGAGGTTCAGATCCCCTGGAGCTGCCTGGTGTATGCTGCTGGGAACAGATCTCGGCTCCTTTGGAAGAGCAACAAGTGCTCTTAGCCATTGAGCAATCTCTCTAGCCATTACTATTATTGCTGTTGTCATCGTTGTTACTATTATTATACTACCAGACAGCATCTGGCTGGCCTGCAGTGTTTATTGTCAGGTTTGTTTTGAGACAGGCCTCACTATGTAATTCTGGTTGGCCTGGCCTGGAACTTCGTAGACCAAACTGATCTCGAACTCACAGCAATATTCCAGCCCCTGTCTCCAGAGCATTTAGGAATACTGGTGTGTGTCACCACAACTGGGTTGTAATTTATTGCTATTTTTTAAAAAAACATTATGGATTATGTATTTGAAAGGCACAATTTTTTCTCCTATGTTTTCCTCTGTATGTATCGTATGCATACATTTAGGTCTAATATGGGTGTGACCCATGGGTTTGGCATTTACAAAGATCTTCCAGCAGCTGCCAGGAGGGTGTCTGGAGGGTGATAAAGCCCTGGAGCCTGGCATGAGTGCCACTTAAAAACAGATGGTGGCTTCCACTAGGTAATAGTTAGTGGGGAAAAAAATTCGAACAGTTGGGAGTGTGTATGTTGAATGTCTGTGCTTAATGGGCTGGGTTCCATACTTTCATAAAACATTTCGGGCAACTTGTAAGTTTTTTACACTTCAAACTGGCTCGCAATAGTTTGAGGCAGACTGGACTTCTTTTGTAGAACACTACACACACATCCTTTCTTGGGCATCGCTGGGACAGTCTGTTCCTGAACGTGTCCTCCCAAGCCCCGAGACCTTCGCCTTGCTCAGAACTGGGCAAGCTGCCCAAATTCGTTTATGTGCAGTGCACCGGCCTCAGGCGGCGCATGCCCAGATTGGCAGAGTAAGGGGCCAGGCGCCTCGCAGCGGAGGGCCGGCGGTTCCCGCCATTTTGTCCCGCTCACCACACCGCTGGCCACTGCAGTGGACTACAAGTCCCGTGAGGCTCCGCGGCGGCACTTCCTACCCTCACTGTCCGGCCCGCTCCCTCCGCCCCCCCCCCTCCCCTGGGGCCGAAGGCTCTGGCTGGAGCCAGGCGGCCAGAGACCAGGTAGGATTTCCGGGAGAAAGTGCTGTGGAGCCTGAGGAGGCAGCGGCAACCTGGGTGAGTTCCCCAAACTTGGGAAAGTGAGCGCCTCCCGCGCGCGCGCAGCAGCGGCGGTCTCGGCTCGGCTGGGGGTCGCGGTCCGGGCCGGGGTAGGGGGGTAACGGCGCCGGCGGCGGTCCGTGCAGCTAGGGCGTGGCGGGCCGTAGCCTCCTCCCTCCTCGGCCCTCCCACAACGGTCCCGCGGCGGTGTCCCCGCCTGTGGCCGGCCCGCGCAGACTCGCGCTCTCCGCCCCCAGCCTCCGCGGGGCCCTTTTGTCTGCCCCGCTTTTCCCCCTTTTGTGGCGGTGCACGGAGTCTCGGTCTCCAGGGGAGCCCGCACGTCCTGCTGGGGACTGCTCCCTGGGGATCTGGTTACTGTAACTGGATCGGGTCAAAGTCCATCTTTCAAAAGTGACCTCCCTCAGACCTCTGCATCCTGGCTGAGCGGAGCAGAGCAGAGGCTTAGGAGCCTGGCATAGTTTCAGTGGAAACCTGGAAGTTATTGTCCAACTTCTTTCTAAATGTCAGCCACTGGCAGCTAGGGATCAAAACTTAAGGCGCTTTTCTCCTCCAGTGGATGGAGTCTAAGAAGCGAGACTTGGAGCCTCAATCCCGGAAACCGAGAAAGAGTGGAAATTTGCTGCGATACGTGTGGCAGCTGTGATGGTCGGGGTGGGGGCGGCGGCCGCAAAGAACTCAAGCGAATCATTGCTCGGAAACCTCCTGAAAATCGGAGGAGAGTGATTACCAGGACATCATTCATTGCCTGTAGTCTTCAGCACGCCATTTGTCCACGCAGCGCCTCGACTTTCCAGACTGCGTCCTTTTTCTTTTTTAAACAAAAACTCCTGACAAAAAAGTCAGCTCACTGAAAGCACCTGCTTTGTAGAAAAACCTAGAAATCCAGTAGAGTCTAGAAAGCATTTTAGCCAGGTTAAAAAAATAAAGGCGATTTAGGGAAAGAGTGATAAAATATGTTCTTACTGGACACCGCTGAATTGCGTGGATTTGATCCAGTTTGGTTAGATAGTGGTAACTGTATGTCTCGTCGAAGAACAAATGAGACTTAACGTAGGGGTAAAGCTTTATAAAGGCCAAGGTAGATACCCTTTGAAAAATCAAATTCCTTAAGTGAAGGCAGCTGGGACTCCTCTACATGAATCAGGAAAGGTGTTTTGAGTCGAAATGCCCACCCCAGACATGGAGGCAAATAAAGTTTCCATTATTCTGTTTGACATTTTATAATGGAAATAAATGACTTTGAGACTCTTAGATTGTGTTAATGTGTCGAGGTTGTCGGTTGTCTTCCCTAACTGGTTGTGATGGTTCATCCCTGGAACCCCCAGTACTCCCGCGGCTATGGTAGGAGGAGCATGAATTCAAGACCAGCCAGATCTATGTAGATCTGTTGTAGACCAGGTCTGAAAGAAAAAGTTTCTTAAATGTGTTTAGGAGGGCGGGAAGTGGAGTCAGTACAGCTGTGGCTTCAGAGAACACTGTGGAGATAGATGGCTTTCTCCTACTTTCGTGTGTGTTCCTGGAAGGCTAACTCAGATGGCCAGGCTGGAATGACAATAGCCTTTACCATCTGAGACATTTTGCTAGCCCAGAAGTTTTTTTGTTTTTTTGTTTTTTGTTGTGCTAGGAATGGAATGGAATGCCACTAAGCTTATGCCTCCAGCCTAGCTATTCTTCAATCACTGGGAATAGAAATTTATTTATTTACTCTAGATTGGGTCACTCTGTTGCCCACTCTGGGCTTGAGTTCTCCTAACCTGCCTTTGCTTTTCCAAGTGCTGAGATTATGATGGCGGCACCAATGACCCCTTGAATTGTGAATTTCTAGCAGGACCACCACTTCCTGGCTTATTTACTCAAACAGGATAGTGGTGTCCATGCTATTTTTTGAAGAGTTGTGTATGTTGTATAAGTCTTATTAATATACATTGTATAACTATTACATCCTCCCCATAATTACATGAGGTATTGGTTCTCACTTTACAGTTGATGCAACCTTGCCTCTAAAATGTTAAGTAATTGGTCCAAAGCCATACAGTTAGCCCAGGTAACTTTCCAGGTAGGAAAGCTGGACCAAACAGCAAGCCTTTCTGTTTTCTCAGAGTCAATGCAGCTACCAATCAGTTCCACAAACTGCTTTAATTTGCTGAGATCTGAATATAAAAGAAAAATTATGGAAATATTTTCTATCCCAAACAAATTGATTTATAAGGAACTGAAATTCATTGAACCATGAAGTCTTTTTTATCTGATTACTGCCTTCACTCTGGCTTGCTTGTCCTCTGTCTAGGCAGAATAGCAATTTTATGGGGCCTTGGGGACAAAAGTGTGATGAATTACTAAGTTGTGGTTTTAAGCTTTTATTAAAAGGTAGTTATATTTGAGGCCATCCTGGTCTTCATAACAAGTTTTAGGTCAGCCAGAGCTACACACACAGTAAGATCATGTTTTGGGAAAAAAAAAATAAAGAGGAAAGAATATAGTAAAAGGTTTGTTAAGAATTATGTATGTAAATAAGTAGGTAAGGCAGCTGTGGCTCTTCTGACTCTGCAGACGGAACTCAGATGCATGCACTTCTTTAGAGTGTGCTTAGTTAAAAACGTTTGGTCAGACTTAACCTGCAGCTCAGTCTTGGTTTTCTGTCAGTACATGTCATGAATGTGACATCAGAAACAGCAGCCTACTTCAGCTCTTGTTCTTAAATTGTTAAGTAAAATGCATAACATTCCAGTGGAATTGAGTCAGTGTAATTAGTCTGTGTTCTTTCTCTTAGTTTTTTTTTCTTTTCTTTTTGGGATAGGATTGACATAGTGTCTTGTTACATAGCCCAGGCTACCCTCCAGCTCTCATTGCTGCCTCAGCCTTCTCAGTGCTAGACTGGAAACTAGATTAGCCTTTAAACTAATGGATTCATGCTCTAGATCTGTTTTGTCTTGATACTGCAGTGAGAAGGGATTCATTCCCCATGTCTCTTCTTTAAATGTCGGTCTGCTTTATTTCCAGATCTGCCCCTTTACTCATTCAGCCATGAATGAAAACTAATGCTTTAGGACCCGAGGACAGAGCAGTGAAAATGTTCTCTCCCTTCTGGAGGTTTACAAATCTTACAGACTGATTCCAGGTTGGGATAGGGAAAGAGACAGATGGTAAAGTCACACTAAATAGAAGTCTCCATCATTGTACAGCCAACTTAATCTCTCTCTCTCTCTCTCTCTCTCTCTTTTTCCCAAAGTGTTGACAGTGCCTTGTTTGCTTATTTCTTTCTTTCTGCCTTGTTCGTTTTTAAAGATTCATTTATTTTTATGTGTGTGTGTACACTGTAGCTGTCTTCAGACACACCAGAAGAGGGCATCAGATTCCATTACAGATGGTTGTGAGCCACCATGTGGTTGCTGGGAATTGAACTCAGGACTCTGGAAGAGCAGGCAGTGCTCTTAACCACTGAGGCATCTCTCCAGCCCCAGCTTAATCTCTTATTTTTAAAACTTAATTTGTTTTGATTGAAACAGGGTCTTTCTCTATATAATAGCTCATACTGGCCTGAAATTCACTATGTAGCTGAGGCTAGCCTGGCTCCTGAAATGATTCTTCTGCCGTAGTCTCAAAAGTGCTGAGATACATAGGCCTGTACCACATGCCTGGGTTTATGTCACATTCTTGGGTTTTAGGTTTTCATCTTGAACATGGGATAATAGCTTCTTGCTTTACCTAATGGAATGTTTCCAGGAACAAGTGGCCTAAGCATCTTCCCCCTCCTCCTCTTCCTCCTTTTCCTCTTCCTCTTCTTCTTCCTACTCTTCTCTTTCCTCCTCCTGCTGGTGCTACTGCTGCTGCTGTTTCTAGCAAAGGAAAAATGAGTGGGTGGATCCTGGACCAAGAGTCTGTCCCCATGTAAAACTTGGAGGTGTTTTGGGGTTGATGGGAGAAGCTGTCATGTTGCCATGCTGGGGCCTGTATATAATGGGCAAGTTCTATATTCCTACCCTTCTTTTTGTATCTTAATAGAAGCCATGCTAACCATTTATGGAGATCCTTTTCAAAGTATTCTTTTTTTGTTTTTGTTTTGTTTTGCCTTGGTTTTTTTGTTTGTTTTTTGTTTTTTGAGACAGGGTTTCTCTGTGTAGCCCTGACTGTCCTGGAACTCACTGTGTAGACCAGGCTGGCCTCGAACTCAGAAATCCGCCTGCCTCTGCCTCCCAAGTGCTGGGATTAAAGGCGTGCGCCACCACTGCCCAGCTCAACTCTTGGCCAAAGTATTCTTTATTAAAGAAAGTTTGTTTTTATTTTTTCCATTGTTGTCATAATGGCAGTTCTGATTACCTCTGAGCGCCAGTGCCAGCATAGAATAAGGTCTTGGTCTTCATGCTTATTGCTTAGCACGCAGCTGGTATTCTTTTTTTGTTTTACAAGGTTTATTTAATTTTTAAGTTTTATGTGTGTGCACTTGAGTACATGCATATGTACCATGTGCCTGCAAGTCCTGGTGACTTGCATTGGACATTGTGTCCTCTGGACCTGGAGTTTTAGGCAGTCGTGAGCCCTGATGAGGATGTGGGAATCAAACCCGAGTCCTCTGTAAGAGCAGCCCTTGCTCTTAACCACCAAGCCCCGCTCCAGCCTCAGCTCTGGGCGTTCCCTTGGAACATTATTCACTTAGTGTTCCATGAATGAAGGAATACCAAAAGTGACCAGGTATAGTTTGGGAGCGTATCAGAACCACAGTGGATCTTTTATCTAGCAAATATTTTTGTTTTGCTGTTGTATGGTAGGAGCTGCATGTTTCATGAGCATGATGTCTCCAAAACTCTTAAAGCATTACAGAAATATAGTAGTTTAGTGGTGCTAAGTAGAAATACATTTAAAAATAGATAGGGACCTGGGGCTGAGATGGCTCAGGCAGTAAAGACACCAAGCTAGGTTAAACTGAGTTTAATTCCTGTAACCCACATACATGGTACAAGGAGAGAACCAACTCTTGCATGAAGATTTCTACATGCATGCTGTGGCGTGCGCATGTGTACAGACAATCAGACAGACAGACCGATACACAAACTCACACACACTCACTCACTAACCAGGTTTCCTTCCTACCACCTACATCATGGCTTATAACCATCTATAAGTCCAGGGATCAGATGTCCTCTTTTAGCTTCTAAGGGCCACACTCTCATATGTTGTGTATATACATACATATAGGCAAACATATACACATAATTTTTCAAATGAAAATAAAATTTAGAGCTGGGCAGTAGTGGCACATGCCCTTAATCCCAGCATTCAGGAGGCAGAGCGTTGTTGGTTTCTGAGTTTGAAGCCAGCCTGAACAGAGTGAGTTCCAGGACAGACAGAGCTACACAGAGAAACCCTATCTTGAAAAACCAAAAAAGAAAAAAATTGTTTTAATTAATAAAAAATAAATATATAAGATTTAAATAGGGACTAAACAATTGTATTGTTTTGTTTGAGGCTGGGGTCACACTTTATAGCATGACTCTTGTTGGCCTGGACCTCACTGGCCTTGAAATTGCAATGATTCTCCTGAGTTTTGGGAGTAAAGGCATGTACCAGTATGTCTACTTTAAGATTTTGTTTTGGGCTAGGCAGTGGTGGCTCACATCTGCACTTAGAAGGCAGAGGTTGGTAGATCTCTGAATTGAAGGCCAGCCTGGTCTACAGAGTGAGTTCCAGGATAACGAGGGCTACACAGAGAAAAAAAGATTGTGGGGGGAAAAAGATTGTGTTTTGGCAAAGAGTGCAGGAAGCAGTACAGACAGTGGTTTGTTTTTCCAGTATGGTCTTAGAGTAAGTAGGAACTCAGACACCATCACTCACTCTGTAGACCAGGCTGGCCTCAAATGCACAGAGATTCACCTGCCTCTGCCTCCCAAGTGCTGGGATTAAAGGTGTGTACCACCACTGCCGGGCTATACCACCTTCTTTTAAGTTGTGTGTGTGTTCACACAGATACGTGACTACATGTGGAGGCCAGAGGCCAACCTGGGATATTCTTCCTCAGATGCACATATCTCCTATTGGCCTGGAACTTTCCAAGTAGGTCAGGGTGCCTGGCCTGGCCAGCAAGCAATTTTCTTGTTATAGCCTTTTTTTTTTTTTTTTTTTCCCCCCCATCGTCTTCTGGTGATTAGACTCAGATCATCGTGGTTGCAAGACAGCACTTTCCAGAGAAAACTGTCTCCCACATCCTAAGATTATTCTAGGTAGAGGAAATGGTTTTGAACATAAGAATGGAATGGAGTGTAAACATGTTTAGTTGTTTGTTTAGGGGAAAGAGTGGTTTGGAATGCTGAGAGCTGGTTACACTTGGGTTTTAACACTCTGATTCTGATAACCCCTTCAGACTGCTTGTACAAAGCAACAGTGTCCACCCTGGATGACTGGACACAGCAAGCATGCACTCGGACTGCTAGTCACTGAGCCTCCTGTCCTGGTGTAGTGGCTCCCACCTGTAATCCCAGCACCCATGGGGCTTAGCTGAGGTTTGCAGTGAGTTTGGGCCACACTAGGCACAAACTTCTAGGCCAGTCCGGACTACAGGATAAGGCCAGGGTTTGAAAACAAACAAACAAACATTAATTAGACATGATTTTTTTTATGCTGTTAGAAACCAAATCCTGTGAAATGTGTTTTCCATTGACACTGAGCTGCATACATAGCTAGCCCTTTGATTCTTTAGATTTAGTAGTATTTTTTTTTTTTTTTTGTAGTTTATTTTAAATCTTTCAAGTTTAACAGCTAGGATTCCTTTATCCAGCTTTTATTTCCTTTTCTTCCTCTTTTTTTTTTTTTTTTTTTTTTTTTAAAGACAGTTTTACCATGAACCCAGGGGTTCTACACTTGCTATGTAGGCCAGGCTAGCCTCTTAACTCATAGAGGTCAGACTGCCTCTGCTTCCTGACTGTTAGGATTAAGGAACCACCCCTGGCCCAGTCCAGCTTTTTTGACTGATTTTTCTTGCCTAATTACAAGCCATACTTTGCCATCATTTGTTGACTCTCTCCCTTTAGGCCCTTCCCTCTGGCTTTCCACACATGCACACCACATATGCACAGGCGTATGTGGATTGGCCATTTAAATTCATGTGATCTGGCAGTCCTGGGACAAACTTGCCTTGCTGTGGGTTTCTTTTGGTCTTGCTTTGGTGGCTCTCTTGGACTGAACTTGTAAAGTCTGTGTTCTTTGTTTTGTGTACCAACTGCAGTCTGCACTTGTTTGGCTTAGTGGTTAGGTAATGATTAGACAGAGATTTCCCTAAGTGCTGTGAACCAGTAAGATTTCTAGCTTTTGCTGAGGGCCTCTAGTGAGGACCTTACTACCCATGTTTTGGCAGTGGTAGGGGGCACACATAGAAGGGGAAAAGGTCAGGCTCAGGCTTTTATAACAGCTTGCCCTCTCAAAAACTTAACAGTTCCGTCAAAGTACCTAAATGTGCTCTCTCCATCAGGTCCTAGCTCTTAAAGGTTCAATTTTCCAATACCAGCACCCTGGGGCCAAGTTTTTTAACACACGTAAGCCACAGCAGGCATCAGCTCAGATATCCTGATTCCATACACTAACATCTCATTCTTTCCCAGTCGGGACCCTTCTGTTGGTATACCACAGCACACATAGGATGGTATACCTCAGCACACATAGGATGGTATACCACAGCACACATAGGATGGTATACCACAGCACACATAGGATGGTATACCACAGCACACATAGGATGGTATACCATAGTACATATAGGATGGTATACCACAGCACACATAGGATGGTATACCATAGCACACATAGGATGGTATACCTCAGCACACATAGGATGGTGTACCTCAGCACACATAGGATGGTGTACCACAGCACACATAGGATGGTATACCATAGTACATATAGGATGGTATACCACAGCACACATAGGATGGTATACCACAGCACACATAGGATGGTATACCATAGCACACATAGGATGGTATACCATAGCACACATAGGATGGTATACCTCAGCACACATAGGATGGTGTACCTCAGCACACATAGGATGGTGTACCACAGCACACATAGGATGGTATATCTATCACAGCACACATAGGATGGTATATCTATCACAGCACACATAGGATGGTATACCATAGCACACATAGGATGGTATACCATAGCACACATAGGATGGTATACCATAGCACACATAGGATGGTATACCTCAGCACACATAGGATGGTGTACCTCAGCACACATAGGATGGTGTACCACAGCACACATAGGATGGTATACCATAGTACATATAGGATGGTATACCACAGCACACATAGGATGGTATACCACAGCACACATAGGATGGTATACCATAGCACACATAGGATGGTATACCATAGCACACATAGGATGGTATACCATAGCACACATAGGATGGTGTACCTCAGCACACATAGGATGGTATACCTCAGCACACATAGGATGGTGTACCTCAGCACACATAGGATGGTGTACCACAGCACACATAGGATGGTATACCACAACATACATAGGATGGTATACCATAGCACACATAGGATGGTATACCACAGCACACATAGGATGGTATACCACAGCATACATAGGATGGTGTATATATCACAGCACACATAGGATGGTATACCACAGCACACATAGGATCATATACCACGGCTTTTGTGGTAAACTAGCTATCCCTCTGGAGCTGGGATACTTTGATGATTGGTTCTTAGGCTGGTCCTCAGAGCTTTCTGCTATCTTGCTGCAAGAGAGATAAACTTTAGAGGTTACCAAGAATACTTTGAGGCTACCTGTCAGATGAGCGTTAATCTCTCTTAACCTGTTTGTTTTCTTTTGCTGTCACAGTGGTTGAGCTTGGCAGTAATTTCTCAATTCCACTGTCATTATAGCTGCTGTTTTCTTGTCTTCCAGTCAAGTAGTACATTCCTTCCCACCGTACTACCTGCCACTGCCAAAACTCTTAAGAGTTGGACCAGCAGCACCTTGTGCCAGGGGAGATCTGTGCTTACGTTCGACCCTGTATCTGCCCTGCCCTGTACTCTACTCCAAAACCTCATTTTAACCCCAGTTCTCTCTGCTTATAATTGATTCCAATTGGAGTTTGCATTCACACTGCTGATCAGGGAATGTGCGTAGGACAAGATCATAGAGAGATTGGCTAGGAAACTGGCCTGGGCACAAAGCTAGATGAGGCAGATTTGACCCTCAAGAAGTTGAGTGAATATTTATATTCAGTCAAAATTCTTAGCTTGACATGGTATTGGAGACCTTTAATACCAGTACTCAAGAGGCAGAGACAGCAGCATCTCATAAATTGGCAATCCAGCTATAAAGTGAAACCCTGTATCAAAAAACAACAGCAAAAATTTTTTAAAAAACTTTTTTTCTGGGGGCTGGAGAGATGGCTCAACAGTTAAGAGCACTGACTGTTCTTCCAGAGGTCCTGAGTTCAATTCCCGGCAACCACATGGTGGCTCACAACCATCTGTAATGGGATCTGATGCCCTCTTCTGGTGTATCTGAAGACATTGTACTCATATACAATAAATAAATAAACAAACAAACAAATCTTTAAAAATAAACGAAACAAAACATTTTTCTGTTGTTTTATTTTCATACATAAGCGGCCTAAATTTAGATTCTTGTACCTAAAAAGATAATTTCTTCTGTAAAATTACTTCTCTCCCTAAAGATATCCTTTTTCTCTCTTCACAGATATGCATATAAGTTGTTTTGTTATTTATGTAATTAGCTTTTGAGGCAGTGTCTTTTTATTATGTAGCTCTGGCTATCTGGAACTCAGGATGTAGACCAGGCTGGCCTCAGACTCACAGAGATCCACCTGCCTCTGCCTCTCATGGGGTGGGATTAAAGGGATGTGCCACGTGGCAGGTTTGTTTTTGATTTACACAAAATGTTGCCCTTTTCTTTACATGCCATTGAATGCAAGATGGAGAGTCAGTGTGTTTTAGTAGACTGAGGATAATGTATTTAAAAAAGAAAAGTAGTGAGGTCTTGCCTCAAAAGCAGGAAACACACACACACACACAAGAAAATTAGACTTAGATTTTTCCTGATATTTTAGTTTGTTATGCTTGTATCCCAATAATACCCCTTAAAACTCCCAGAAGGCAATGTTCATTTTTAAATTATTTATCATTCTGTGTGTGAGTATGAGTGATTGTGGGAGTGTGGGCCCGCATGCATGGCACAGGGTCTGTGTGAAAGTCTAATAACTGTCAGTTGTCAGTTCTTCTCTTCATTTTTGTTGGCGGTAGGGTTTTGTTTTGTTTTAGAATTATTTATTTTATGTATGAGTGCACTATTGTTGTCTTTAGACAAACCAGCAGAGGGCATTAGATCCCATTACAGATGGTTGTGAGCCAACATGTGGTTGCCGAAGACCTCTGGAAGAGCAGTCAGTGTTCGTAACCGCTGAGCCATCTCTCCAGTCCCTGTTTTTTGAGACAGGGTTTCTCTGTGTAGCCCTGGGTGTCTTGGAACTCAGAGATTCCTCTGCCTTTGCTTCTTAAGTGTTAGCATTAAAGACACGAGCTACTATCTCCTGGCCTTCCTTCTACCTTGCTTCTGCTGGGCTACATACCCGAGGCTTGCTGGCCTAGGAGCGCCCAGGTGATTGTCTTGTCTCTCTCCCCTGTTTCACCTTAGGAGTGCAGAGGTCACAGATGCATGCCACCACACGTGGCATTTTCCATGAGTTCTAGGGATGGGACCGAGGTCTTCAGGCTTGTGTAGTAGTTGCTTTCATTTGCTGAACCCTCTCACCACACTCCAGTTACAGTGTTCTATTTATTTATTTATTATTATTTTTAAAAGATTTATTTATTTTAATGAATACGAGTACACCATTGCTCTCTTCAGACACACCAGAAGAGGGCATCAGATCCCATTGCAGATGGCTGTGAGCCACCATGTGGTTGCTGGGGATTGAACCCAGGACCTCTGGAAGAGCAGTTGGTGCTATTAACAGTTGAGCCATCTCTCCAGCCCCACAGTGTTCTATTTAATAAGTTATATTTTTCAATAATGTTTAGATACTTATTAAAATGTTAGTGAGTTGGGTTTATTTCAAAGAAACTTACAAAATGGTAAGTTTCATGTTTTCAGTATTGCATTTATCCTTTCTCTTTCCAGACACTCCTCCTCCTCTCCGTACATTGGTTAACAGTGGCATGGAAGATCCGTTTGGTGAGTATGGCCTGATGTTGTATTGATGCTTGTCCTTACCTGATGCAGCTTTGAGAGCATTAGCTCACACTCAGGATGCTGATGTAGAACAGTACCTCTCAGCCTTGGTGCTCTCAGCGTCTGTTCATACACTCATCTGTTAGCTTTTGTTTTTTATTTTATTTTTAGTGTTTGCTCTTGAGATAGGATCTCTCTACCTAGTCCTGCCTGTCCTGGAGTTCATGTAGCTCAGTCTGCCTTGAACTCATTGAGATCCTCCTGCCTCTGCCACCACCCCCCCCCCCCAGCACTAGGTTTTGGAGTTCTTGTTTGTTTGTTTTTTAAAAACTTACTTAACTTTATTTTATATGCATTTGGTGTGAGTGTGTCAGAGACCCTGGAACCTGAGTTACAGACAGTCATGAGCTACTTGGGACCTTTGGAAGAGCAGCCAGTGCTCTTAACCACTGAGCCATCTCTCCAGCCCCATTTGTTTTGCTTTTTTTTTGAGACAGGATCTCATTGTAGCTCCAGCTGGCCTGGAGTTCACTATGTAGACCAGGTTGGTCTTGAACTGTTAGAGATCCCTCTTGTCATTGCCTCCTGAGTGCATGGCAGTGCTGAACTCCATTGATACTTTAACATAGTCAAGGATCCTAATGAGCTTCAGCTGCCGACATTTACTGTATTGCAAATTAGATGTGAGGGACCAGGAAGACGATTCAGTGGTTAGGAGAGACCCATACCTGTGTACATGCAGGCATTGTAAAGTCTTGCCACAAGCTATATCCCCAGCCCCTAGGAAGTGTGTTTGAGATACTAACTTAGTGTATTTTCTTCTGTCTTGCTCTGTTGCCATTGATGTGACTGAGGCTGAACTTTCTGACCTGGTAGCCGGAATCAGGAAGTTCAGGTTACATTTTTTTGGCCTTAAGTGAAACGACATGCATTTATTTCTTTGTTTGTTTATTTGTTTATTTTTCTGGTTTTAATGAGCCTAGGTGGCTGAACATGTTTTTATAGAAGTATAGCTAGCTCCTCAGGAGACCTTTAGTTTGAACACTAGAGGGCAGACAGCACCTTGTTAGTAAACGTAGTTTTGTCATCAAGTTATTCTTGAAATTATTTTGAGGATTAGGGAGATTGAACTTATTTTCATAACACAGTGACTGTTCCTAAAGATAGTGTTGATATAATAAGCTGCAGACAGTGAGATGTGACCCTGCACTGGGACATGCATGCAGGAGGCCATCCTCCAGAGGTTAGAGGACCACACCTACATTATATGAGATCATTTCAGAAAACAGGGAAGACAGGAAGGGAGGAAGGGAGAGGGGGGAGGGAGAACAAAACACAGGGAGACAAGTGAGGAAAAAATGGCAATGGCTGGACAGTACAGGTAACGCTAAAGATTTCCACTGCATTTGGGTTTGGACATCCTTAATCTCAAATCTGTGATGGGGCTGGAGAGATGACTTAGAGGTTAAGAGCACTGGGTGGTCTTCCGGAGCACCTGGGTTTGAGTCCCAGTGACTCAACCCTTTGCAATTCCAGTTCCAGGGGCTCCTGTGCCCTCTTCTGGTATCTGAGGACCCTGTACACACATTGTGCATAGGCATGCAGAAAATGATTCGTACACATAAAATAGAATAAAATCTATAATTGCTTGTAGAAACTCTTCTGAAACTCTTTGAATGCTGATATAATTGGAAAGTTCTGCCTGACTTAGTGAGAATAGGGTGGATCACAGTCTGAAAACAAATAGAAGAATGTTGTATAAAATTACCTTTGGCCTATAAGTTGTATGACATGTAAATGAAATTTCTCGTTTAACTCGTGGAGCTTTTTCATATTAATTTGAATAATTTTTGTGTGTATATGTTGTATGTGTGTATGCAGCAGTGTAGAGGCCAGAGGACAACTTTCAAGAGTCTCTCCTTCTATCACGTGGGGTCTGGGCATTATGATAGTCCGTATCTTTACCAATGGAGCCATTTAGATCCAACTCCCTCTACCCACTTTTGGGACAGGATCTCACTATGTATCCCTGGCCAGCCTGGAACTCACTGTGTAGACCAAGGTGATCAAGAATACCACTCTGCAAGCTGGGCAGTGGTGGCGCATGCTTTTAATCCCAGCACTTGGGAGGCAGAGGCAGGTAGATTTCTGAGTTCGAGGCCAGCCTGGTCTACAGAGTGAGTTCCAGGACAGCTAGGGCTATACAGAGAAACCCTGTCTCGAAAAAAAAAAAAAAAAAAAAAAAAAAAAAAAAAAAAAAAAAAACACTCTGCTTGGTTTGATGGTCCTTTTAAAGTAGTTTTGAGACAGGATCTCATGCAACCTAGTCTGGCTGGCCTTAAACTTACTATAAAGTGAGTTAAAATGAGTTTGAGGACTACAGGTATGTGCCAAAACTGGCTTTATGCAGTGCTGGGGACTGAGCCCAGTCCTTGTGCATGCTAGGCAGGTACTTCCTGAACTGAGCTATATCTCTAGAGCCCTTCCCTGACCCCATCCCCAGACATAGGTTCTTTGTGTAGCCCTCACTGTCTTAGAACTTGCTTTGTAGACCAGACTGGCCTTGAACTCAGAGGTCCAACTGCCTCTGTCTATTAATTATTGGGACTGAACATGTGTGCCACCACTTTCTAGCTGGTAATACTACTTTTAAAAATTAATGTTATTTTAAGTATATAAATGCTTTGCCTACATTGTATATATGCACCATGTGTGTGCCTGGTGCCTACTGAGGTCAGAAGGGGGCATTGAGTCCATGGGACTGGAGTTACAGGTGGTTGTGAGCCACCATGTGTGTGGTAAGAATTGAATCCCAGTCTTCTGCAAGAACATGTACTCTTAACTAACTCTCCAGCCTGTTATACTTATTTTTATTTAATTAAAATTGTATCATTTAAAAAATGTAAGAAACCATGTGTTAGTGTAGTAAGCAATTTATTTGCCAAACAAATAAGGTCAGTTTCTTTTAGCTTACTTTATTTAGTATGGAAGACTAAGGTTATTATAGAAAAAAGTGGGGTGCCCTTGAGGGATGAGAGTGACAGTGGCCCAAGGGTCTATTCTATCTATTATGTCTAATTTTGTGTTTTTGAAACTAGGTCTCTCTAGTCTATCCTGGAACTCACTATGTTCTCCAGGCTGGCCTAAAACTCACAGAGATCCTCTTGCTTTTGCCTTCCAAGTGCTAGGTTAAAGACGTGAACTACTACACCTGGCTCTCACTGTGCCTAAATTTAGAAGTACTTATGATATTGCAGAGCTTTTGGGTTTGTTGTGTTTTCTTGCATCTATCTCAGTAGCTCTCAACCTGTGGGTCGAGACCCCTTCGTATCAGAGATTTACATTATGATTCATAACAGTAGCACGATTACAGTTAGGAAGTAGCCATGAAATAATTTGATTTTTATAATTTTTAAGTTTTATAAAACTATTTAAAATAATTTTATTATTTTATTATTATTATGAGGAACTGTGCTGAAGGGGCTCAGCATTAGGAAGGGTGAGAACCACTCTATCTGATCAAGGGGATTTATTAAGTGGCCATGTTGATGGGAAATTTTTTATGATGTTGTCTTAACACTGGAAGCTAAAAGTATGTCAGCAATATAGCCCTTCCCTTCTATTTGTAAGGAGGAGGAAGCATGAACTTTAGTTAGTTGCAGTCCTTCAGGCGTAGGAGATAAATTCCTCTAAGATTAAGAGAGGCTAAAAGTAATGATAGTTCATCTTTCTCTTGTGGTGTTTGTTTGTGTTTTCCTTAAAGCTCTAAAAATAATATATGCCTGCTTGTTGGTTCACACCTAAAATCCCAGCATTCTGGAGACCGAGGCAAGAGGATTACCACTAGTTTGATGCTAGCTTGAGATAAGTAATTAATTCCAGTACAGCCTGGGCTGCAGATTGATTCTCCATATCCTCATATCAAAAAACAAAACAAAACAAAACAAAACAAAAACAAAAAGCCAAGATAGATAGGTGGGTGGTTGGATGGATGGGGGGTGGGGCGGAGGCAGGCAGGCTCGGGATGGTTCAGTTGGTAAAGCATTTCTAGAGCCCACTTGAAAATGGGTGTTTGTGCAGTGATGAGTGTTTGTACCCCAGTGCTGGGGAGGCGGAAGCAGGTTGATCCTTGGGGCCTCCCTGGCTGGCCAGGCTAGCTTAATTGATGAGATGGACAGTGTTCTGGACAATGAATTCTTTACATGAATCTGCATAAACATGTATTCACATAGGCATATGTGCCTATACATAAACACATATATGAGCACATGAAAAATTACTACTAATAAGTAATGAATTAATTAGAAAATAAAATTTTCTTAGATTTTTTTTTTTTTGGGGTGTTGTTTTGGTTTTGAGGCTAAGGATTTATTTTGTGTATGTGACCGGTTTGTCTGCATATATGTCTGCCCACCACAGACATGCCTGATGCTCTCAAAGGCCAGAAGAGAATACCATCTTCTAGGACTGGAGTTACAGATGGTTGTGAGCTACCATGTGGTTGCTGGGAATCAAATTCCAGTCCTCTAGAAGAGCAGCCAGTGGTCTTAACTGCAGAGCCATCTCTCCAGCCCTGAAGAGACAGTCTTTACAAGATGAGTAGTTGGCTTAGAACAGAACATACAAAGTTGTGTGCCATCTGCTTCTGCTTATAATCTCAGTACACATCTACAATATGTGCTTTAATATTGGTTACAATGAAAGCTAGTTAGTATCCTAACCTCAGTCAAATGGGAATGGTGGGTTGTTGTACATTTAACCGACTGTATTTATTCTTTCAACACATTTTAGTTGGCACACTGCCCCAGCTGCCTTGAAGGGGAAGGAAAAGGGTATTGTTTCAGGAGCCTGGGTACAGGTATTCCCTGTAGAATCATAAAGCCCAAATCCTCAGCCCTAACAGCCAGCACAGTGGCCTGTGGAATTCCAGGGCTAGCCAGTGGAGACATACTCATCTCTTGGCCTTGCTAGCCATCCAGTACAGCTGAGTCAGTAAGTTCCAGCTTTACCATGAGACCTTGCCTTAAAAGATCAGTTGTAGTGTGATTGAGAAAAATACCCAGTACTGACCTGTGGCCTGCACACACATGTCCATATGCACTTGGATCCAGAATACACACAGAGAAAAGATACAATTTAAGGTCTTAAGAGATTTGGACTTTTTTTTTTTGTTTATTTTTTTGAGACAGGGTTTCTCTGTGTATCCCTTACTCCCTAGAACTCACTATGTAGAACAGGCTAGCCTTGAACTCATAGAGATCTGCCTGTCTCTGCCTCCTTAGTGCTAGGATTAAAGAGATTTGGAATTGTTAATGTTAGATAAAGTTAACATTCTTTCTTTCTTTCTTTCTTTTTTTTTTTTTTTTAAAGGATTTATTTACTTATTTTATGCATGTGAGTACACTGTCACACACCAGAAGAGGGTGTTGGATTCCCTTTACAGATGGTTGTGAGCCACCATGTGGTTGCTGGGAATTGAACTCAGGCCCTCTGGAAGAGCAGTCAGTGCTCTTAACTGCTGAGCCATCTCTCCAGTCCTAAAGTTAACTTTCTATATAAATAAAAGTAGTTGTGAGGTTAGGGAATTAGCACAGTTGGTAAAGACTTACTTTAAACTCTCTAAATCTATGCAAAAAAGCCAGGTATGATGGCTTGTTGTAATCCTGGCATTGGGGAGGTAGGAATAGGCAGATCCCTGAGGCTCTCTGGCCGGCCAGCCTAGCCTAATTGGGGAGCTTCATGTCCCAGTGAGAGAACTTGTCTCAGAAAATAAGGTGGCGAGTGATTGAAGAATACATCCAAAATCTACCTTGGTCTTCCATATACCTGCATTATATGCACATGGGTAAGTTAGAAAGCCTCTGTGAAAACTAATTTACAATAACATAACTCATGGAAACTAATGTATAATAACATATGTCTCATGTGGAAGCTAATTTATAATAACACATGAAGCACACACAACAAGATAATCTCAATTATGTTGTCTTTTTTGTTCCTTTTTAAACAACTGATCAGTGGTTATTATGTGTTCATAATTTCTAGGCCTATGCACATTTCATAATTTAAATCCACCATAACTCAAGAGAGCCTGGAGTTGATTCTCTCCTTTTCCCAAGTGGGTCCTGGAGTTGAGAGTCAGTTCATCAGCCTTCTATAGCAAGCCCTTTTACCCAGTAAGCCATCTACTGTCCCCAAGTATTTCTTGAATGCCATAGTATACTGAGTACTATGCTATTTTATGAGGCTGTCGAGACAGTTCCTACCTTATTTATTTATTTATTTATTTATTTATTTATTGTCTTGAAAGATAAGGTGGCACATACCTGCATGCAGCCCAGGCTACTCTTGAAGAAACAGCAGTCTTCCTGCCTCAAGCTGGCATTAGACAGGGCCACCACTCCCAACCACAATGTCTACTGTCAAGGAATACACACTCCAACAAGAAAGCGAAGAGTCAAGAGATGATTACAGCAAAGGTTGCACATGCAGCTGAAGGCCGAGGCACATTCTTCATAACTGTGATCACATAGATAAGTATCTAATGCAGTCGCAGGAATGAGACGGTTCAAGGAGGTTGAAGACCGGCCGTTGGACAGATTCAGAAAGAAAAGGTGGAGAGTGGCGGAGTGAGTTAGATCAGGAGCTCCAGGGGCACCTATTGCGGTAAATCTTTTGCCCATAGGGAGTCCATAGAATAAAGACACAAGTCAATAAATATCAAATGAATGCTGCATGCCTAGATTGGGCAGATTTACCATTAAACTACACTATTCCTCGGCTATGAGAGCTCTTAACAACTTGCGGTTTCCTAGGTCAAGGTCTTCTTCGTCTTCTCTCTCTCCACCAACTGCTCTCTGCCTCGACCAACTGTCAACTCCGCTGCTTCTCTCTCCTCTCCTGGCTCTCCTCGCCTTCTCCCTTTTCCTGCCTCTGGCTCCTCCCACTTCTCTTCTACTGTCCAATCACTGGCTGTAGCCTTTATTTAACAAATTTGATTGGACAGAAGATTTACAAGATTCACTCCTCCTTCGCAGCCCCTCCCAGGAGTGGAGTTACCATGACAACAAGAGGCTAGGGCTATCCACCACAGGCACCAGCACTAAAGATAAGGGCAGATGTGGGAGAGTTGTGAAAATTAGGCACAAGGGCAGGTTCTCTGAATGCTTGCTTCTCATGCCTCAGGCATCCTCGTGCCTGGATTATAGACTACTATATACTGTATAGTATATCATGGGCTACCAGGGCTGTATACTTATATTCTAGAGGTCACTGTTGGCGGAAGTGGCACATGTATATAAATCCTGTGACTGAAAGGCTGAAGCTAGAGAACTGAGAGTATCTTGGGGGAAATTACCCAATGGATTAGAAAGGGGGCGGAGCTTGAGCTGATAGCATGGTGGTAGAGCACTTGCCTAGCATATACAAGGGCATGGACTTGATCTCCAGCACAGAAAAAGAATTGGTTATAGCCAGTGTGAGCATGGTGTTACATGTCTGTAATCTCAACACTGGGAGGATTGAAAGTTCAGGGCCTTCCTGGGCTACATAGAAAGGGACAGAACCAAAACCAGGCTTGAGATTATTGTCCTAAATACACAGAGAGACATTGAATTCTAAAGTGCTGCACACATTCTGTTGAACCCAGTATTTATAGAAAGGTTTTCATAAAAGAAAAAGAAAATTTGAACCAAATCAGTAATCTTGAAGAATTATCAGCCGGGGTTGCATCTCAGCTGGTGGATGGTCTGCCTGGTGTGCTGGAGCCTGTGGACCTGCTCTCAAACCATGCATACTGAGCTGTGAATGGTCAGCTTGGCTTCTTAGGGACTCTGAGGACAGCCTGGAAGACGTGAGACCTTGTCTTTAAAAAGAAAAAAAGGAGTACCTTAGCCCATTGCCTTTATTCTTCCACATCACTGCAAATCAACACAACAAATTTGGTTTTACTGGTAATTGCTCTTCTTGTGACCAGAGGAGCACCTTAGGGGAGGTGGGATTGGCTTCTGTCGACAGTTTCAATGGGGTCTGCCCTGGTGGACAAGAGGGCCTAGAGAGGGATTGTGAAGTGGTTGCCTGGCATCTCAGTTGGGAAGCAGGGAAAGATGAGTGCTGCCGCTCTGGTTTTTGAGAAGGTTCCCTTCCCCCCCGCCGCCCCCCCCCAGTTGTCCAGGAATTCCCTGTGTAGACCAGGCTGAGTGCAGATTCCCAGGTATCTACCTGCCTCTGCCTTCTGAGTGTGGCATTTGAAGATGTACTGCATCATGCCTGGGGCTTTCACTTTAAAACAAATGTGCGGAGCTGGGGAAGTGGCTTAGCGGTTAAGAGCACTAGCTGTTCTTCAAGAGGACTTGGGTTCAATTCCCAGCATCCACATAGCAGCTCACAGCTGCCTGTAACTCCAGTTCCAGGGAATCTGATACACTTATACCAATGTATGTAAAGTAAAGTTAAATAAGAGGGTTTTTTTTTTGTTGTTGTTGTTGTTGGTTTTTTGTTTTGTTTTGTATTTTGAGATAGTATTTTTCTGTGTAGCCCTGCCTGTCCTGGAACTCAGTTTGTAAACCAGGCTGCCCTCAAACTCAGAGATCCACCTGCCTCTGCCTCCTGAGTCCTGAGATTAAAGGTGTATGCCATCTACTGCCCAGCTTTATTTCTTTATTTAGTGTGTGTGTGTGTGTGTGTGTGTGTGTGTGTGTTTGTGTTTCAGGTATGTGTCTATGGAGGTCAGAAGAGAACTTGAAGTCTCTCCTCTCCTTCCACCATGTAGGACCTGGGCATTGAACACAGGTTGTCAGGATTAGCAGCATGTGTCTTTACCTGCTGAACTACCTCACCAGTCCGCTTTCTACTTTTTCTTCAGCTCATGACACTAGCCCATGCATAGTGAGTCTTCTCCTAAGTTAAACCTTCTTTCTAACATTTATTTATTAATTAATTTAGTGTGTTGTGGGAATGTGCATGCACAGCACTCATGTGGCAGTCAGGGGACAACTTTGTGGAGTTGGTTCTTTTTCTACACCTTGATGGAGATCTAGAAGTGAAACTCAGGTCTCCAGGCTTACGTAGTAAACCATTTGCCAGCCTTAGTTAAACCTTTCTGGAAATATCTTCTAAGTGAAGCCTGAGGTGGGTTTCCATGGTGATTCTCTGTCCATTCAAGTTCACAGTGACCATTAAATACCACACGGTTATTCCTTAGATTTTAGGTAGGGAGTACCTTTAGGTTCTTGGTACCTAAGCCGGGGAATAGGGGGTATGAGTATAGTGTTTAATGGTTATTGGATCCTGTTTATTTTCTATTTACTTATTTTGTTTATTTTGATTTTTCAAGACAGGGTTTCTCAGTGTAGCCCTGGATAACTTGGAATTCACTGTATAGATCAGGCTAGCCTTGAACTCACGGAGATCTGCCTGCTTCTGCTTCCTGAGTACTGGGATTAAAGATGTGTGACCACTGGCTATATATTTGATATGTTTTTGAGATAGAGTCTCAGTCTGTGGCTTACACTAGCCTCAGCCTCCGCACTGCCGGGACTGACAGGCAACCCTGTGAGATCATGCTCCATTTGAGGATTCTTTATGACAAGACATAGCTCTTAGGTTGAAATGACAATCACCAAGGTTGCTTCTTAGAAGGTTCTGTTTTTCAGGATTTATATTTATCCACAGCACTCATAAAGCTTTTCAGAAAAGTCAAAATAGAATCATACTGGCTGCTTTAGCACAGACAGCTAAGCATAGGTGCACGTTGTCTGAACTTTCCTCTGCTTTCACTAGACTGTTTTCCTGAGGCACACACACATTTGTTTCTACTTTTAAAATGAAACTTAGAAGCAAAGGTGTGTGTAATGTAAAACATAATTTTCTAAGTTTTATGGAAAATTTTAATTATATAACCTATATTTCCTGTGCTTCTAAAAATTGAAGGTTTTGAAGGGAGGGCTATTTTATACATGGAATCAGCAAAGTGCACTTGAGTTACCAGCTGGAGGGAGTCTGATAGAAACAACATGCACACAGTGTCCTCAGTTATTTGCAGGGATTACTGTTGACTCACCGTGGTGCCAGGTGTTCATTACTCAGACGTTTTATTTAGAGGAGGATAAAGGCTGGATTCTTCTGCATATGAGCCGGAAAGGAATGCCCCTTAACCTGAACCCTTGCTAGAAGTTCCTGAGTAACTTTTTCAGGTGCCATGGCTATTCTCAAACAGTTACTGTGCCCACAGATACGTGACTGAGGGTCAGTTCTGCACAGATTTCCTGTCTCCTTTACTTGGAGACAGTTTGTGAGCCAGCTGATTTGTAAAGTGTTATGAAAGAGAGAGAAGGAAGACTGAGCAGTAGTTATCATCATCCCCTTGAGTCACCAGCAGTGACTGCTCCTGTGAGGAAACAGTCAGCACATTGCACAACCTGCAGTGGGTCCTCCAGTCTGCCTGCCCAGTTTCTATACATCATTGACATCTCTGGGTTCCTTACTAGAGTTCAGTTGGCCCCTCCATGTGATTTTGTAAGGCCTTTTTTTTTTCTTCATTAAAAGACTAAGGCTTCTTAATCTCTTTTATCATAATTATAAAAACCAACTACATTCTGCTCAGGAAAGAAACAACAGAGTAGAAAAAAATCAGTGGCCAGGCAGTGGTGGCGCACGCCTTTAATCCCAGCACTTGGGAGGCAGAGGCAGGCAGATTTCTGAGTTCGAGGCCAGCCTGGTCTACAGAGTGAGTTCCAGGACAGCCAGGGCTACACAGAGAAACCCTGTCTCGAAAAACCACAAAAAAAAAAAAAAAAAAATACAATTCACTTGGTTTTTGTTGTTGTTGTTTTGTTTGTTTGGTTTTTTTTTTTGTTTGGTTTTTTTTTTTTTTTTTTGCCTTATTTGGCAAGCATTGACTTTTGATTCATTATAAAAAGTATACAGTGGCACACCTGACCAACCTTTCCTGGAGCCCTTTTCTTCCCCTAGGAGAATATTGAATTGCTTAAGCTCTTGGTTTAACTGGAAGGGACTTTAACAATAATTTTAGCCACTTGTGTGGTAGTTCACATGATTTTTTTGTCTGTGTATATATAAATCCATGTTTTCCTGTGTGTGTGAGCACCCATGTACAAGTATACATGTGGGTATAGATGCAGACTCACATGGGGGAACATGCATATGGCGGCCAGAGTCCTCACTGTTATCTCTTCCTCTGCTCTACCATGCTTGTCTTGTGTGTGGTGTATGTGGTGTGTGTGATATGTGTGGTGTGTGCATGCAGGTGCCAGAGGGGTTTATTCATCTGTTGCCCTCCATCTTTTGTTGTTGCTGTGAGACAGGGTTTCTCTGTGTAGCTCTAGCTGTCCTAGAACTCCTGTAAGCCAGGTTAGCCTTGAGCTGAGAGACCTGCATGTTTCTGCTTGCCCAGTTCTGGGATTAAAGGCACACACCACAATATTCCAGCTTGTTGCTCTCTGTCTTATTTTCCGAGACATAGTCTCCCATTGAACTTGAGGGTCCCCATACCCACTAAGCTAGTTGGCCAATAAATTGTAGGTATGTCTCTTGATTTAACCCTACAATCTATGAGGAATTATCTCCATTCTCAAGTATGCCCTTATGCTCTTTTTCTGATTTGATCTGAAACAAAGTGACCCCTAATTCTTCACTTCTGTCACATAAAGAACTTAGCATTTCTGTTCTTTCATGTACTCTTTACAATCCTCCTGTTCAGAAAATGGAACATGGATTTTTACCACACACACACACACACAAAATTTCCACACCCCAAACAGGGTCTTTTTTTTTTTTTTTTCCTCACTATGTAGCTCTGGCTCTCTTGGAACTCACTTTGTAGACCAAGCTTGGCCTCAAGTTTGCAAAGATTTGCCTGCTTCTGCCTCCTGGATGCTGAGATTCAAGGACTCTGCCATCACGTCCAGCTAGGAATAAATTTTCAAAATTTACTATGGATATGTTACCACCTTCTCCAGAGTGGGTTTCTTGGCAGCTCTCAGTCCGTCATTTGGAACTGATAGACCACTTTGTGGTTGCCACAGGTTTTTCTTGCCTCCGTTGCTCATGCTCTTTGCCCTGATCTTTTAAACAAGGTCTTGTTTTATAATCCTGGCTGCTTTAACTTGTCCTTCCTCCTGCCTCAGTGCCTGGAATACTGGGGTCACAGGCATGTACATTGTATTTTTCTCCCAAGTTTCATAAGCAAAGCTTCAGATTAATTCTGTTTCTTGGTGGGGCTGTAGTTCAGTGCTCGCCTAGCATGTATGAGGCATGCTTAAGGGGCAGGAGGTTCAGCTTGCTGAAGACTTGCTGCATGTACACCGTGCACTGGACTACTTACATCGAGCTTTGGTAGTTAGTGTAAGGATAATGCATCATGGTCCCTGCCCATAAAGAGTTTCTAGACTATAAAGGAATTGTAAAGATTATTGCAGTTCAGAGTGGTGTGCCCACCAAGACCAGAGCTTAGTCCAGTGGTTCTCAACCTGTGGGTCATGCCCCTTTGGGCATCAAATGACCCTTTTATAGGGGTTGCTTATGATTATAGATGTCAAGGAGCAATGAAAATGATTTCATGGTTGGGGAGTTGGGGTCATTACAACATGAGGAACTGTAGAAAGGTTGAGAATCACTGGCTTGGTCCATTCTTTTTGTTTGATTGTTTGGTTTGAGTTTTTTGAGATATTTTACTATGTAGCTCATGTTAGCCTGGAACGTGAACTTTCTGCCTTTGCCTCCCAAGTGCTGATTCGTGCCACAGTGGTGGAAGATAATGTTCTTTGTCTTTCAGATAATATTTCTTGATACTTGTTCCCTTTTCCTACCCATTATGCCTTCTCAGGCTTCCTCTAGACACTGGCCCACCAAGCACCTATGTGCCGGTTATATTCTGTGATAGCTCCTATTACTATAAGCACCTAGGGAAAAAAAACTTGTTTTTATTGCCAACACAGTACTAGGCACATAATCAGTGTTCGTGAGCCTTTATTGGAATTCTGTTTGCTTGGTTAAGGAAAGCCTTCAACCAAGGAAGCAGACTTTAGGCAGTTCTTAAGGGATGGGTAGATCCTCAACACCTGGGTTTGAGAAAGAAATTGCAGGCTAAGGGAACAATTTACACAAATGAAAAGCATGCCAAAGAGTTGGCACAAATGACTAGGGAGGCCTTCTACCAGAGTGTGAGATGGTCGCTGACAGATGCTACTACTAACAAGTATCCAAAGCCCGGCAGCCAGATTGGGTCATTATATCAGGGATATATCATATTCCTGAGTGTTTCTAAGGCTTTTCCTTGTTTTATGCCTTAGCATTTAGTCAATTTCTTGTTACTATTGAGGCTTTCTGTTGTTTGTTTCTCTATCAAAACTGGTAGTAAGGACTGGGGAGGTGGCTCAGTGCTTGTTGTGTATCCCAGCACAGAGCACAGAAACCACTGGAGCTGTTGAGGAAGACATACCAACATCAGCCAACCTCTGCTTCCACACAAGCCTCTGTGTACATGCACACATTTGCATACTGTACCATACACATACACAAGAAGCTGATAACAGGGGTTAGGAGACCACCGAGATGGCTCAGCAGGTAAAGGCACTGGCCTCCACACCTCAAAACCTGATTTCCATCTTCAGGATCCACGTGGTGAAAAGAATGATGCTTTTCTGACCTCCACAGGTATGTGTTCTCTCACACACATACACAAATAAAGAAATGGAATGAAAATCTTTTAAAATTGGGGCTGGGAATGTAGCACAGTTGCTGGACTAGTGCCTAGTATAAACAGAGCCCCAGGCCATCCCCAGCATCGCATAACTAAGGATAGTAGGACAAGCCTGTAATGCCAGTCTAAATTCCAGCACTTGGGAGGTAGAGACAGGAGGAGCATCAGTTCAAAGCCTCATAATTCAGCTTGAGGCCAGCCTAGACTACATGAGACCATCCCAAAGGAGGAGGGGGTAAATAATCATACATTTTTTACTTCAGAGATTCCAAAGAATTTAGGATATAATTATAATTATATATATAATATATAATTACACACACACACATACACGCACACACACACACATATATATATGATAATATATATTATATATATATATAATATTATATATATTAGATTTATTTTATGTGTTTTGCCTGCATGTATATATGTGTTCCGTATGTCTGGTGCCCACAGAGCTTAGATTGTTGAGTCACCTGGAACTGGAGTTATGCATGGTGTGAGGTGCCATGTGAGCGCTAGGAATGGAACCCATATTCTTTGTAAGAACACCCAATGTTCTCCAGCTCTAACACACACACACACACACACACACACACGAATGAAGAACAAATAAGGGAGGTAATAAACATTCAGTCTATATACAACACAGAAACTGTAGAATAATTGGATGCTTTGCAAGTAAGGCCATATCTAAAATGTGCCTTTGAAATGGGCTATTTGACTGCTACTACCCTGCTGATAGTGTGGCTGTTTTGTTGTGATTACATGTATAGAGTCTTTGCTATACTTTGGGGCAGGCTCCCTGTCTTCTGTGGCTTTGAGCCTGGAGAGTCTTCTAGCCAAGCTCAAAGTCAGGAAAAGGAGGTGTGGGCTTTTGGGCTGTGCCACTGGCAGCCAGAATGTGGTTGGCTGTCTCCTCCCCTTCCGCACTGGTGCTCTACACACTGTGCGCTCTGGAATGACAGGCATTCCTGTGTGAAGAGAGCCGGCGTGAAGAGTGTGAGAGCCACAAGTGCCCAGTGGCCGGCAAAACAGAAACTCTAGATCTCAGGCTGTTTCCTGGCATTTGGCGGTGATACAGGATTGCTGGTCCCTTATGTGGATTTGTCTTTTAAGAGAAGTTTGCTTTTGTCAGAAAGAGATTGTTGTCGTGGGATACATCTAAGACAATTATAATCATGGGGCAAGCTGATGTCTCCAGACCGGTAAATCCAGATGCAGCTGGTGAGTAATGGAAGGCAGGGAAGTAGACATCGTAGCAGAAGCCAGGCGGGCTTACAGCTGAAGCTGCTGTCTCTTAGGAACTGGAATACAGGTCTTTGGCATATTTATTACAGTCTGTGAGAAATGAATGAAAAACTTATAGTTGTTTCCACTCAGTTAAATTCACCTTTCACTGTTTTGTTTTACTTGCTCTCTGGAGATCTGTTTTAAGATTATATTGCTAAGACATTACCTATTGGTTTCTATCTTGCCTTTGAAGAAATTAAAAGTTACATGAGCTGTTCCTTAGAGGTCAGAGGTATTTTACTGATATTCTGCAAGTTCAGACACTTGTTAAGTATGTGATCTAGAGATAAAGCTGCCAACTTCTAAAAACCGAACCGTTTTAAAGGTTGGATTAGATTTTTTAGATTTGTTATACACTTTCCAAGACTTTCTTCATTGTACAAGTGTTGGTTCCTTATAAGACATTTTGCTGTGTGAACTTCTGAAGTGCTATGTCTTGGGGGTGGGCGGGGGTGAGGTGGGTAGCTCAGACTGAACAGGAACTGTGAGTGTGGCTCAGAGTTGGAAGTGTGAGCTGATGAAGTCGCCCAGCATCTCGGTGAGCGCATTCTATCTTTGTAGTGTGGTGTAGCTGCTGCTGCTGATTAATTGTGCAAATGGTTTTAAAAAGAGGATTGGAAAAAGAATAGGCCAAAGTGTTGAAGTTATTTCTGGACAATGTGCTATTTAGGGAAAACTTGTATAAGGTAACTTTGATTTAGGAAGCATCCGGAAGCCTCTTATTTCCTCCTCCACTAAGAAAGAAAAGGTCTAAGCTGGCCATGGTGGCACATACCTTAAATCCTAGAACCAAGGAGGCAGATACAAGTGGATCTCTGCTTTTAGGCTTGTCTGGTCTACAGACATCCCAGTAAGTTAAGGTAGAAAGCTATAGTAACTAAGAAACGCAGACAGGATCAGGCATAGGAAGCAGGGAATGCAGTGCTCAAATGGGTCTGATGAGTTGTTGCAGTTTAGTTTCTGAGTTTCCAGGGAAAGTGTTTTTCAGGTATTTCTGAAACAAAGTGAGTGACAAAGTGTTCAGGTAGTCACAGTCTCAGGACTCCAGTCAATGTGAACTAGTCACTTGCTTTCCTCTGATCACTGTGCTAAGTTTTACTTTCTCAGCTTAGTACTTCACTTTTTAAAGAATGAAATGCCTTATCGAAAATAGTTTACAGAAAAATACAAAAAGCCCTCAGGACCACTTTCCAGCTTGAGAAAATAAGTTAAAACAGAGAGGTAGGGTGGGGTGCACATCAGTAACCCCAGAACTGGGAGACAGAGGCAGGAGAATCAGGGGCTCAAGAGCCAGCCGGGGCCAGATAGTAAGTTTCAGAGCAGCCTAGGTTTTAGGACATACTGTCTCACACACAAAAAAATTTTATTAAATATGTTTTTTAAATCATAAACCAAAGTAGAGCTATCCTCAGCCTCTGCCTTCTCTCCCCGCAGTGATCTATCCTCAGCCTCTGCCTTCTCTCCCTGCAGTGATCTATCCTCAGCCTCTGCCTTCTCTCCCTGCAGTGGTCTATCCTCAGCCTCTGCCTTCTCTCCCTGCAGTGGTCTATCCTCAGCCTCTGCCTTCTCTCCCTGCAGTGATGTGTTGCTTTCTTGCTCCTAGAGCCAACCTTCTCCTGTATTTGATAAATTACCTACTTGTGCAGCGCTAGCTCTTCCTGCGGTTGCTGCTCCATAGTGCTTCTCTAACAAATACTGTGTGATGTCAAGTCAATCCTGGCAGGTATTTCTCCTCACCGTGGAAATGAGAGACTGTGGGAAAGCATGGAGTTGTTGAGCTGATGCAGTTTAGTGACATGGACCTTTATGAAGACCATCTGTCTAATCTCTGTACTGATCACTGTTCTTCTGCTTTTAAGAGAGAACTAAGGGGACCTTGTTGTACCCCAGTTAGAGGGTGCTCCTTCCAGCTGCACACAGCTATGGCTTCAATCCCCAGCACCACCTAAATTTGGGTGTGGTACACACCTGTCATCCAGGCATTCAGGTGGAAGCAGGGGGCTCAGAAGGTCAAGGTTACTCTTGGTGTCAGGCTTACCTGAGTTGCCTGAAACATTGTCTCAGGAACAGGAAGAAGTCACTTTTGCCACTAATAACTGTAACAAAAATTTTGGGAGACTGGAGATGTAGCTTAAAGTACTTTGTAGCAGGAATTAGACCTTGGACTGGATTTGATCCCAATTATGGCAAAAAAAAAAAAAAAAAAAAAACCCAATAATATAAATAAAATACTTTAATTAAAAATTTTTATTAGCCAGACAGTGGTGGCACATGACTTTAATCTGAGCACTTGGTAGGCAGAGGCAGGGAGATCTCTCTGAGACCCAGGCCAGCCTGTTCTACAGAGTGAGTTCCAGGACAGCCAGAGCTACGTAGAGAACTCTCTTTCAAAAACAAAACAAAAAAATTATTATTATTATTATTATTATTATTATTATTATTATTATTATTATTTTGAGACAGGGTTTCTCTGTGTAGTCCTGGCTGTCCTGGAACTCACTCTGTAGACCAGGCTGTCCTGGAACTCAGAAATCCACCTGCCTCTGCCTCCCAAGTGCTGGGATTAAAGGCGTGTGCCACCACTGCCCTCCAAAAAAAATTTTTTTAATTTACTTATATGGAAGTTTTGTCCTGAATATCTGTACATGTGTGCTTGTTGTCCACTGAGGCCAGAGGAGGGCACTGAGTCTCCCGAATCTGAAGTTACAAGTAGGTGGGGTGCGGGAGTCCTCTAGAAGAGCAGCTGGTGTGTTTTACCACTGAGCTATCTTGCCAGCTCTCATATGTTAACTTCTTATGGAGTGTTTTAGTAGGCAGCTGTTTAGAAGCTTGCACTAGGTCCTTTAGAAAGATAAATAAGCTAAAGTACGCAATTCATTGTTCTAGAACTATCATACACTTAGGTCTTGTTTTAGTCTTTTTTTTTTTTTTTTCTTAAAAAAAGCTGCATGTTTTATTGTGGTATGTGTGGTAGTGTGTGTGTGTGTGCTGTAGTGTTTGTGTGTGTGTGTTGTGCTCTGTGTATGCATGTATTCATGAAGGTATGCATGTGGAGGCCTGAGGTGGGTGTTGACTACCTTCTCAGTCACTCCTGACTTTTTCTGTTGGTGGTGTTTTGCTCTTTTACATCTTTATTGTTTGTTAGTTTATATGTATGTGGGGTGGATGCGTGTGTGGGCTTGTGTGTACCGCAGTGCTTTTATGGAGGTCGGAGAACAACCCACCGAGTCTGCTCTACCCTGACCCCGTGGGACCCAGAGCTCAAGCTCAGGTCTTCTGAGTGACTAGAGTCTATCTGTTGAGCTTTTTCAATATGGGCCCACCCCACTTTATTTTATGCTTTTGGGTTTTTTTGTTTTGTTGTTGTTGTTTTGGCTTTTTGGCTTTTTTTTTTTTTTTTTTTTTCTTTTAAAAGAAGAGGTCTCATGAGGGGTGTTGGTGGTGTACCCTTTAAATCCCAGTGCTCTGGAGGCAGAGGCAGGCAGATCTCTGTGAGTTTGAGGCCATAGAGTCTACATGGTGTTGGAGGCCAGCTAGAGGTACACAGAGACAGACACCTCGTCTTAAGACAAGGTCTCACTTTGTAGTGTTGGCTGACCTGGAAATCCCTGAGTAAACTAGCCTGGCCGCAGACTCAGAGTGCCTGCCTCTGCCTCCCGAATGCTGGCACTAAAGAGAGATGCTTCCTACCATGCTGATTCCCTTTGTTTCCTCTCTTTTAATAAAACATGTTTAAAAGTGTGTGTGTGTGTGTGATGTATACATGCTGCAGTGTTTGTGTGGAGATCAGAGCGCAACTTCTTTCAGGGGTCAGTTTTTCCCACTGTGGTGTCTGGTTATCATGGCTGTATGACAAATGCTCCTACCCTGTTAGCAATCTCACTGACCCCACTGTCTTATTTTGTTAAGACAGGATCTCTTATTGAACCTGAGTAGATTGGCTTGCTAATGGGCTCCATGGTCCTGTTAACTTCACCCCTACCCCTCAGTGCTGGGGTTGTGGATACAAGTTACCATGCTAGCTTTTACGTGGGTCCTGGGGATCCAAAATCAAGCCCCCTTGGTGAACACTACACTGATGGATCGATCTGCCGGGCTGTGCAGCCAGGCATCCTTCTCTACAGAGTATGCATGTCGTGTGGCTGAGGTGTAAAGCAGCATCGCCTGATGTGGTGCTGGCTTATTCCAGGCTAAGCAAGCACTCTACCACTCTGCTAGTCCCAGGCTCCATCACTTCTTGCCACAGCTGTGGCAGAAAAGACATTTTTTCCTGAGGTAGAAGTATAGAGACCTTACTCCTCTCCTCTGTCCAGTTCTTTCTAATCCCATGGCCAAGGCTGTAGCAGATCTCCAGAAGTTGTAGGCCTCCTTTGCACATGAAGCCTGCTTTGTTCATTAGTGAAATAGTTTGGCTTTATAATTTTGTTGCAGTTTTCTGAAACTATTCCTTAAATCCAATAATAAGCCTCTAAGAGAACAAAAAATGTTAAATACTGTGGCAAAGTATCATAAACTATGCTGCCTATTTACAAAGTTCTGAAGGCTGAGACAGTAGTATTACATTAAGTTTCAGGCCAGTCAGGGATGGGGTGTGAGACCCTGTTTTAGAACAAAACAAAACACAGAAAAGGGCAGAAAATGTTGCCCAGCTAGTAAAAGTGCTTGTTGCCAAAGTCTGATGACCTGAATTTGATCCCTGAACCAACATGGTAGAAGGAAAGATCAAACATCTTCAAGTTGTCCTCTGACATCCACACATGACCCCTGGCACATGCATGCACACATTCACACATATACAATGAACCAGGGGTGAGGGGATCTTATAGATGAAAAAATAAAAATAAAAAAAAATTTAATTGATAAACCAGGTGACTTAGTCACTTATTACAGTCTAGTGAAGGAATGTTGGAAGATTGGTGTTCTCTGGACTTGTGTCACCTTACTGTACTTAGCCATCCAGCACAGGTGAGTAAGAACTAGTTGAAGGCCAGGTGTGATGCTCCACGAGTGTAAGACCTGCTGCTCTGGAAGCCGAGACGAGTGAGCTCAAGGCCATTCTGGGCAAGTGGAGCCTCTTGAAGTAAAACTGGAAAGAAGGCTTGGGCTATGGTTTACTGTATAATGCTTCCCTTCCAAGCAGGAGGCCTTGGTTTCAATCCCAGCACAACTGAAATAGGAGTATGTAACATTATACAGTCATTGATTTAGAGTTCGTTGTTTAATCATGTTATTCTCTTTATCCACTTATGTATAATAGATGTAATCCACATAGTTAGTGAATACCTGAAGGTGCAAACAAAATGTTAAAAGGTATGGCTTGGGTTTTGTTGTTTTGAGACAAAATCTCTATGATAAGATCCAGACTGGTCTTGCACTCTATGAACCCAGGCTAGACCTTAAAGACACAGATAACCCCCTACTTCTTTGAAGTATTTGAATTACAGGCATGTACCACCACTATCAGTTTTTAGTGTTTTTTTTTCCATTTATTATTATTATTATTTATCTTGGCAACCCTGTTTTTGCTTTAAATATTATACACACATGTACACACACATGCATGTACTAAGCATATATATCATGCACAGATAAGCATGCAGACAAAATACTCATACACATCAAGTAAAATAAAAGTAATAGAGAAAAATAAAGTGGATGGCCCATGGGTAACGTCACCCAGGGCTGACCTCTAGTCTTCATGCATACTTGCCTGTACACAACAGCAAAATCAACCTTCTTCTGATGTGTGAATAAGGAGTTAATAAATTATCACAGGACAACTTAATGACTTATAACTGGATGACAAATTCATGTGTAAAAAGAATTTAATGTGACCCTAACTTTATAATTTAGACCTTTTAAATTAAAAATCTATTTGTTTGTATGTTTATATGTGTGTGTGCATGCACATGCCACAGTGTGCGTGTGGAGGTCAGAGGACAACAACGGGTCTGATTGTAGGTGTCAAGCTTAGGTTGTCAGACTTGTCAGCCCGTGCCTTTCCAGCGGGGCCATCGCTCCAGCCCTTTAAAACACTTGGATGGTACCTGAGATTAACAGGAGGTGTATAGGTTGTTGTGAGGACAAGAATTATTTAATATGCCATTTTTGTAAATTGCATTATTCTGTATTTACTGTTGCTATTTAATATTTGTTTGAGATATGGTTTCTTTTTTTTTTGGTTTTTCAAGACAGGGTTTCCTTGTATAGCCCTGGGTGCCTAGAACTCACTCTGTAGACCAGGCTCCCTTCAAACTCAGAAATCTGCCTGCCTCTGCCTCCCAAGTGCTGGGATTAAAGGCATGTGCCACCACTGCCCAGAGGCCTTGAACTTTTGATATCATATTTGATATTGGTTGATTTGCCTCTCAAATGCTGGGGTTACAGATGTATATTACCTTGCCTATTATAACTTGTATGATATAAGACTCTGTTACTAAATGAATCCAGATGTAAGAAGTTGTAATAATTTCTTAAATATAAAGAAATATAATAATACTTATTATACTACTGTAATAAGATTTTAGATTAAAAATTGAAATAACAAGTGTACCGGACAGTGGGAGTGGACGGGCAGTGGGAGGATGGGGAGGGGGAAACTACAGCTGGGATACACTACGAGAGAGACGACAACAAATAAAACAAAAGCTCGGTGGAAGATGGGCCAGACGTAGAAGTTAGAGAGGTTTCAATTAGATCCACATTTTGTCACACATGAAATTGCTTTTCAAATTTGTTTGTTTGTTTGTTTGTTTTTGTTTTTTTTCGAGACAGGGTTTCTCTGTGTAGCCCTGGCTGAATTTATTTATTTTTCTATGTATGAATGTTTGGCTTGCATATATGTGTGTATCTTAAGTTGTTTGGTACCCAAAGAGGCCAGGAGAGCGTGTCAGATCCCCTGGGACTAGAAATACAGAGTTGTGAGCCACCACGTGGGTGATGGGAATCAAACCTGGGCCCTCTGGAAGAGAGGTAAGTGCTCTTCTTTTTTTTTTAATTTATTTACTTATCTATTTATTTTTATATGAGTACACTGTAGCTATCTTCCAACACACCAGAAAGGGGCATTAGATCCCATTACAGATGGTTGTGAGCCACCATGCGGTTGCTGGTTGTTGAACTCAGGACCTCTGGAAGAGCAGTCAGTGTTATTAACCTGTGAGCCATCCCTCCAGCCCTATCACACATTTTTAAAGTGCTAAAATTAAACAAAGCAGGGGCATAGGTGTAGCTTAGTGCTAAACCACTTGCTTAGCAAGCAAAGGGATCTAGGTTCAGTCCAAGTACCGCAAGAGCAAAGAACAAAAAAAGGTCCTGATACTGGAAAGCTGAAGCAAAAGCTTCAAGGCCAACCTCAGCCACAGAGACTCTGTCTCAAAAAGCCATTGTAAATGAACAAACAAAACTGAAAATATACAACTAAAATATATTCAGAATTAAATGCTCCTTGATGTACACAGAATTGCAGAAATATATGAAGTGTTCATAAATGTTATATAGAAAATATAGAAGAAGTATTGCTTGTTCCTGTGGCTTATTGTTGCATGTATTCAAAGTGTATATGTGACAGTAGCCCAGACGATTAAAGGTCATAAGATTCCTTCATTGTTCAGGAAGCAGTGAAGGTCTAAATCCACATAGATTAATGTCTTAGGGTTTTCCTGCTGTGAACAGATACCATGGCCAAGGCAACTCTTATAAGGACATTTAAGTGGGGCTGGATTACAGGTTCAGAGGTTCAGTACATTATCAACGAGGTAGGAGCATGGCAGCATCCAGGCAGGCATGGTGCAGGAGGAGCTGAGAGCTCTACATCTTCCTCTGGAGGCTGCTAGCAGAAGACTGACTTCCAAGCATCGAGGATGAGGGTCTAAAGCCCACACCCACAGTGAGACACCCACTCCAACAGGAACCTTCTAATAGTGCCACTCCCTGGGCCGAGCACATACAAACTATCACCGTAAATCAAGGATATAGAAAACAAGACAAGTATAAGAGACAGAGCTAAAACCAACCTGACCGTGAAAGAACACTGGCTGCTCTTCCAGAGAACCCAGCACCCTCAAGAGGGCTTATATAACCTTCTCAACTCCAGTCCCAGGGTATCTGACATCAGTTTTCTAGCCCCCTCAGGCACCAGGCATATTCATGGTACACGGACATACATGAAGGCAAAATACCCTTACATATCAATAGCTTAGATTTTTGTTTTTGTTTTCCCGAGACAAGGTTTCTCTGTGTATCCCTGGATGTCCTGGAACTCACTCTGTAGACCAGGCTAGCCTCAAACTCAGAGATAAGCCTGCCTCTGCCTCCCAAGTGCTGGGATTAAAGGCGTAGGCCACCATACCTGGCTCTTAATTTAAAAAAAAAAAGTGGAAAACATAATTAAATTTATAATTATACAACAGAGTTAAGACCTTGTCACACAAAACAGGGACAAATGACTGATAACTAGAGAGAGCTGTTACTGTCCCTTTCCCAGCAGTTGATAGAGCAAGGAGACAATGCACCTGACACGGTGTTAATACTTGTACAGCATGGTGACCTAACTTGACCTGATTAGCACATCTGGACCACTACACTGCACTCAACCATACATAGTATATCTTGTTAGAGTTTTGTCTGTTTTGAGACAAGGCTTGCTATATACATAATCTATGCTGCCCTCAAACTTGTAATCCTCCCCATAGTGATAGTGTTGTGATGATAAGTCTGAGACATTGGGTCCCGCTTATGATACATATTGTTTATTATTTTAATTTTAAAAATGATTCATTTTGTTTTGTGTATGTATATTTTCCCTGTATATGTGTGTGTGTGTGTGTGTGTGTGTGTGTGTGTATGTATGTATGTATGTATGTTTGTTTACTGTGTGCATGCTTAATGCTTGTAGAGGTCAAAAGAGGGCATCTGATCCTCTGGAACCGTAGTTGTACACCATGTAGCTGCTGGGACCTGAACCTGGGTCCTCTGCAAAAGCAATGAAATATTTCTTAATTAATTAACTTATTTTTATATATGTGAGTACACTGTCATGGTATCTTCAGAAATATCAAAGAGGGCATCAGATCCCATTACAGATGGTTGTGAGCCACCCTGTGGTTGCTGGGAGTTGAACTCGGGACGTCTGGAAGAGCAGTCAGTGCCTTAACCTCTGAACCATCTCTCCAGCCCCCTCAATGCAATATTTTTAACTGCTGAACCACCTCTCTAGCCCCTTATTATTTGATTTATTATCAGTGTGAGTATATGATGAGTTTGGGAGTCAGTTTTCTCCTTCAGTTGGGTAGCAAACTTGGCAGACATGAGACTCCGGGATATTTAGGGTTTTTTCTTTTGTGGTGCTTAGCTGCTTGTAGGACCTCGTGCTGTTGCTGCACTCACAGGAGAGCCTCAGCTTCACCCTTGTGTTTTTGAAACAGGGTCTCACTATGTAGTTTATACTGTCCTGGAACTTTTGATCCTCCTGCTTTGGCCTCCTGGGTGCTAAGATTGTAGGCGTATGCCATCACACCCGATTGAGAGTTTTTAAAAGGATTCATGGCCCCACTTCCTGTAGATCCTGTACATTATAAAGGCAGTTGGGCCGATTCTAAATATTTGGACAGACGTGTGAGTCAGTGGAATAACATGCACCTTGTCATTGAGTAGGGATGGGGGAGGAGGAAGAACAGAGGCATGAGTGAAGCCGGATGTGATGGCTTACACCTGTAATCTCAGCATTTGAGAACAAGACCATGGGAGGATGTGGGGTTCAAGGTCAACCTCAACTACAAATGAATTCAGAGTCAGCCTGTGCTGCTGCTTCTTCTTTTTTTCTTTTTCTTTCTTTCTTTCTTTCTTTCTTTCTTTCTTTCTTTCTTTCTTTCTTTTTTTTTTTTTTTGGAGACAGGGTTTTTCTGTTAGCCTTGCCTTGGCTGTCCTGGAATTCACTCTGTAGACCAGGCTGGCTTCGAACTCAGAAATCCGCCTGCCCCTGCCTCCCAAGTGCTGGGAGAGCCTGTGCTTCTTAAGATCCAAGTTTTAAGTTTTGCGTAAAATAAGCAAAAATAAAAATACAAAGATAAATGAATAAGTAAATGTTAATATGAATGAATTGGAAAATATCAGTGTTCCGTTCTTCTAAAACATTTGGCAAAATTAGATAAGCATGAAGAGAGAAGCAAAGAAAACACTGTTTCTGCTAGGTACTTGGAAGGCAGAGACAGTCAGATCCCTGAGTTTGAGGCCAGCTTGGTCTACAGAGTGAGTGCCAGGACACCCAGAGCTACACAGAGAAACCCTGTCTCACATAAAGGAAAAAAAGAAAAGGAAGTAATTAGCTATGATTTGTAAGCAGCAGAAGCAGGCTAAGTGATGGGTGATACTTCGTTTAAAGACATTTCCGGCAGGAATTTCTCTGTGCTGCTAAAATATTGGCTGCTTTTCCTTATGGTCTTTAACATTTTCAGTCCAATTAAAACTTTAGATATAATTTTTCTTTTTTTTAGTCAAATAACATTTTCTTTTTATTTCCTGGAATACTCATGGATGTGTTAACAGGAGATTTACAGGAGTCGTGTATGAAGACACATACCTGTAGTTCCAGTGCTTACAGGTTAAGGCAGGGGGATCACATGTTGAAGAGCAGACTAAGCTACCTAGCAGTCTCAAAAAACCTAAATCAGCCCCAGGATTCCTCTTAGGTAAAGGTGCTAGAAGCCAAGTGTGAGTTCCTGGGACCCATACCGTGGAAGGAGAGGATTGATCTACGTTTCTATCCACACACATGCTCTGGAATGTTGCAGCTCCCCTGCCTTCACACCCACACAGATGCACAGAAGCTAAATTAAAAAACAAAACAAAACCAACTAAGTGTAAGAAAACAGTAGCACAGAGCTACATGTCAAAAGGAGATCATTGCTTTTAGTACATGTCAAACTCTTCCTGCCGCCAATATTGTTGCTTCTAGTGGGAAGTGCAGTTCTGTGAAGTAGCAAGAACCTTAACCCCAGGAGCGAGTCCACAGAGCCTTTCCTTTCCCCTAGAAGGCTCCTGAGATCTCTGGGACAGTAGGTGGAGGGCAGGCTGCATTGTATTGCCTTCCTGAGTTTTTGTTGTTGTTGCCTTCCTGCCCCCACCCCTTGGTTGCTTCTGTCTCTACCTTCAAAGCTAACTAAGCCCTGCATGTGTGTCATTATGAGGGCCTCGAGACCTTTGACCTCAGTCCTGAACTTGTAGCCTGTCAACTATGTTATGGGTCAAATTCTTACTGTCAGGATTTTCCCTAAGTAATACTGTGACGGGCAGTAGAATCTCACCTCCACTCTCTCCAACTTTTCCATGTCAGAGCATTTTCTAGAATTCCCTGTGTCAACCCTTGCTGAATTGCCCTTCCCTGAATTGCTTGAATCCTGGGAATGGCTGAGAGATGGTAATTTTTAACTGTGATTCCCTTAGTGGTGGGATTCCTTGCTTCAGTGTTGCAGAGCTCATACATAAAGAGAAAGTGTCTGCATTTTGTATGCTAAAGATCCTGACCTGGTTCTCATCATTTCACTGAATTTTCCTTTTAAATGATGTCAGATTAGTTTGGCTCCTTCAGTGATTTAAGTTTCAAGTTTGGGCCTTTGTCCATGTAATGTCCGGAGTGTGACTTGTCTGCATGATTGTTTGTCATTGCTCTGATTCTTTCCGACTGCCACAGGAAGAGAGGGGACATTTTTAGAGGTTATTTAAGGATAATAAATTGGCTGTCCCTTCCTGTTCCTCTCCTGAACAGAAGAAGCAGAGCAGCCCTCTGGAGACGCAGGCATGGTCATGGACAGTGTGGAAGCAGGGGACACAACACCTCCCACCAAAAGGAAAAGCAAGTTCTCAGGGTTTGGCAAGATCTTCAAGCCGTGGAAATGGAGGAAAAAAAAAAGTAGTGATAAATTCAAAGAGACATCAGAAGGTAAGGTGCTAAGATTTTACATGTGTTCTGAGGAGTGGGGTTGGTGTGCCTGTCTAGTTTGAGCAAAGTCCTAGGCTCTTCCCTGATCACAAAGAACCTTGTGTTCTTCTGCAGACCCCACAGAGGGGAGGCTCAGAAATTCAAGGATCAGAAGTTCAAGGTCATTCTTAGTTATACACTGAGTTTCAGGCCAACCTGGGCACCAGGAGACCTTGTCTAAACAAACAAACAAGGCTTCTGATTTTAAGAGTTGGCTATGGAAGTGACTGAGCAGGTAAAATACTTGATGTAAACACGAGGACCTCAATTGGAACCCCCAGGACCCACGTAAGCCAGTTGCACACACACTATTGTAATCCAGTGCCTCTGTGGGGAGATGAAAAGAGGACAGAAAATCCCAGAAACCTAAGGGCCAGCTGCATGCACAGTGGGGAAAGAGACCCTGTCTCAGCCAAAGGGATGAGCCAATGGCAACTGACACTGGCGGTTGACCTCTGACCTCCACATGTATCCCATGTCATGCATGAGCCCAAGTGTGCTTGCACACAGATACATACATACACATTGTACACACAAATAAAAAAAGAATAACTCTGGGGCTAGTGAGATGGCTCAGAAGTTAAGAGCACTGACTGTTCTTCCATAGGCCTGAGTTCAAATTCCAGCAACCACACGGTGGCTCACGACCATCTGTAATGAGATCTGATGTCCTCTTATAGGGTGTCTGAAGACAGCTACAGTGTACTTACATATAATAAATAAATAAATGAATAAATAAATAACATGTGGGACGGAGCGAGAGGGAGAGGGAAAGGGGGGAAAAATAATAATTCCCTGAGTTACTGACTGGGCTTGGTGGTGTAGGCTGTAATCCCAGCACTTAGGTGGAGGCTGGAAGAGCCAAGAATTTAAGGTTATCCTTGGCCACACAGGAAACTCAAAGTCAGTCTGGAAACAGTAACAACAAAAGCACTCATAGGGGTTCTAGTGATTGACTGATTATTTGGTTGATTAATTTACCAGACAGTATCATGTATCACAGGACTTCCCTGTACTCTTTATGTAGCAAGAATGATCTTGAACTTGTGATTCTCCTGCCTAGCACTAGGATCAAAGGTATGTGCTGTATCTAGTTCATACAGTGCTAGAGATTGAACCAGGGCTTTGTGCTTTGAAGGGACTCTACCAACTGAGTTTCCTGTTTTAGAAGCACCCCACTTTTCACATCTCCCTAAATGTCTATAACATCCTACTCGAAGAGTTTGGTGTTTTAGAATTTAGACAGATAAATAGTCCTTCTTTGGCATTTTTAACTGATGATTAAGCCTGTCAGGTGTGACGCATGCTAGGCAAGTGCTCTGCCACTGACTTACAACCCCAGCCACCTTCTTTTTCTTTTTTTTTTTTTTTTTTTTGTGTGTGTGTGTGTGTGTGTGTGTGTGTGTGGTTGTTGTTGTTTCTAGGCACAGCCTCAGAGCTTGGCCTTCCGCTCACTCTCCTGCCTGGGATGGCCTCATTCGCAGCTCTCTCTGCGGTAGCCTCTCGGTGCTGGGGTGTGGACCATGGTGTCCAGATGCTGCTGTCTTTGAAACTACAATTTGTTTGCTTGTTTGTTGAGTTAGGTCATAGCACAGGGGGAATTGTAATAAAATTTACAGTCCGTTCATCCTTCCACCATGTGGGTTCCAGGACTCAAACTCCATTTGTCACATGTGGCAACATGTACCTTTACCCACTGAGCCATCTTGCTGGCCCCTGTCTATATTTTATTTTGATGCAGATTCTAACCAGGTTACACAGACTGCCTGAAACCATGACAATCCTCCTGCCTCTCAGCTTTTGGAATAACTGACACGTACAGGCCTATTTCACAAGCCTGGCTGACAGCATTCTATAGCCTCATTCCCAGGCTTGTATTCTGATGATATTAAACTTTTCAGTAAAGACAAACTTAGTGCTGCACATTTGAGAGGCAGGAATATAAGAAGGGCTAGCCTGGGCTACATAATGAGTTCTAGACTAGTCAGAGCTACATTGTAAGACCCTCTCTCAAAAATAAATATGAAAATAAACAGGAGTGGATGGGAATATACAGTCCTTGGTTCTTCTTTCCTGCTTAGCCCACTTGCCGTCAGCCTGGCTCATCTGTAACTCTGTACTGTTAAAGCCCTAGCTAAGCTGCAGTCATGGGAGTATGGCTTCCTTGGGAAATAATACTTTCCCAGCACAGGGAACCCACTCTGTAGATCAGGCTGACCTCAAACTCAGAGGTCTACCTGCCTCTACCTCCCAAGAGCTAGGATTAAGGAATGTGCCACCAGTGCCCGGCCTTGTTTGTTTTTTATATCTAGTTCTCGGTGTGGAACCCAGGGCCTTGGACATGCTAGGCAATCACTACTATTAATCTAACTCCCAGGTCCAGCAATTAATTTTGTTTTGTTTTGGTCAGAGCCTTGCTATGCTAATACTGTATAGCATATGCTAGCCTCGAATGTGGCAGCATTTCCCAGCACCTTATTCTCAAATGGTAATTTTTGTTTTGTTTGAGGCAGTCTTGTGTAGCTTGTGCTAATTAGAATGTACTATGTAGCTAAGGCTGTGCTGGAACTGATCTCCTGCCTCCACCTCACAAGTGCTAGTACTATAGGCATGTGGTACCGCTCTCAGCTAAGTTTTTAAATGTAAAGTTAGTTTCCCTGTTCTTTTTTTTCCTTAAGAGTACAAATACTGTGAACCACTTTATTCTTTTATACTTACAATGATAAGAGATATGTTGACCTTCCAACTGCCACATTTCTGAGTTGTGTTTTCCAATTTAATGTTAGTTTTAGAGCGAAAAATATCTATGCGAAAACCAAGAGAAGAGCTGGTTAAAAGAGGGGTTTTGTTGGAAGACCCCGAGCAGGGTGAGTCCACATGATCAGCATATGCCTGTCTGTACATTGCTCTTTCGCTGGGCCTCACTAGGGTCTGAAGTTGGTCCCCTTTGCTTTACTCTTACGGTGGTTATGGTGGAGGAGTGCTTTAAAAATGGTTCCCTGTCTCTTCCCAAGCACCTGGCTTTGCTCTTAAACTGAAATAGAAGGATTGATGAAGGGTCCTGGGAGCAAAAATTCTGTGTCTCTCTGTCTTCCTGAGATGCGTGTCACCTGTAGTGGGGACAGTTATTTCAAGTTGCTGATTGGCAGTTCTGACTCAATCACTTCTGTCCTCGTCTTCCTCTCGCACCAATACCGAGCTGATGTTTCAACACTCATTGCTGGGTGATCCTGTGTGACATTGTCTTGTGTGGCTGTTATGAAGCAGTGGATTATAGATGTAAATCAGTAGTGTACCTTGATGTTTTTCGTCCCTCTGGAGTTTCACATATGAAGCAGTTCACTGTGTTTGCAGAATTGCCATCTTGCTCCCTTCTTCTCCTAAAAATAAGGCACTGGCCGGGCAGTGGTGGTACATGCCTTCATTTCTCACACTTGGGAGGCAGAGGCAGGCTAATCTCTAAGTTCAAAGGCAGCCTGGGCTACACAGAGAAACCCTGCCTCAAAAGAAGGAGGAGGAAGAGGAAGGGGAGGAGGAGGAGAAGGAGGAAGAGGAAAGGAAGGGGAAGGAATAAGAAGAGGGGAAAGGGGAGGAGAAGAAGAGGAAGGGAAAAGGAGAGGGGAGGGGAGGAGGAAGAAGAGGAGGAAGAGAAGAAGAGGAGCAGGAGGAGGAAGTTGTTGGCAGTGTAAATCTGGCTCAGTGGTTGAGGGCACTTGCTGCTCTTACAGAGGCAGCGCTTAACTCTGAGCAGCCACATCGAGTCTCACAGCCATGTGTAACTCTAGCCCTACCACCCTCTTTTGGCTTCCCCTAGTACCAGGCAAGCATGTAGTGTATATACATACAGACAAAACTAATAATCTTGGGCTGGAGAGATGGCTTAGAGGTTAAGAGCACTGACTGTTCTTCTAGAGGTCCTGAGTTCAATTCCCAGCAATCACATGGTGGCTCACAACCATCTATAATGGGATCAGATGCCTTCTTCTGGTGTGTCTGAAGACAGCTACAGTGTTCTCATATATTTCTAGTAAATAAATAATATCTTTTTAAAAAAACTAATAATCTTAAAAAACAACAGATGTTTTTAAAGATTAATAAAATAAAATGTGCAGTGCCAGAGAGCTGACTCAGCAAGTAAGGTCCCCACAGAGAATGATGCTCACAAATTGTCTGATCTCTCCATGTGAGGCATGACATGAACCATGACAAAAGCATGCTCACGCACGTTCACACATTCAGACATAAATGAAATAGTTTAAAAAATAAATAAAAAGCCAGCAGTGGTGGTTGTCTTAGTCAGGGTTTCTATTCCTGCACAAACATCATGACCAAGAAGCAAGTTGGGGAGTAAAGGGTTTATTCAGCTTACATTTCCACACTGCTGTTCATCACCAAAGGAAGTCAGGACTGGAACCCAAGCAGGTCAGAAAGCAGGAGCTGATGCAGAGGCCATGGAGGGATGTTACTTACTGGCTTGCTTTCCCTGCCTTGCTCAGCTTGCTTTCTTATGGAACCCAAGACTACCAGCCCAGGGAAGGCACCACCCACAATGGGCCTTCCCACCTTGATCACTAATTGAGGAAATGCCTTACAGCTGGATCTCATGGAGGCATTTCCTCAAGGGAGGCTCCTTTCTCTGTGGTAACTCCACCTTGTGTCAAGTTGACACACAGAACCAGCTGGTACAGTGGTGCACACCTTTAGTCCCTGCGCTTGGAAGGCAGAGGCAGGCAGAGCTCTGTGAGTTCCAGGTCAGCCTGGTCTACATGGTGAGTTCTAGGCTAGCTTGGCATACACAGTGATATCTTGTCTCAAAAAGCAAAAGAAGATAAAAAATAAAATCTACAACTAGGCATAGTAACACATATCTGTAATCTTAGGAGGCAGTCAGGAGGATTACTCTTAAGTTAAAAATCAGCTCTGATATATATAGAGAAAGCTCTAGACCAGCCCAGGATACATACTAAGATTCTGTCTGAAAAGCTAGCTTAATAATTAACCAAATAATTAATTTAATAAAATACAGCCAGGTAGGTATATTAGCTCATACCTAATATCCCAACAACACTAGGAAGTTGATCCAGTTCAAGCCTAGTTTAGGCTGTGTGTGAGACTCTGCCTCAAAACACAGAAGGAAAAAAATGCTTTATGGTTTCTTTGCTTCAGAGGTCAATACTTGTAGTCCAAACTGCACTGCTTACTGGGCACGCTTGAAGGACGCTGTCTAATGTCTTAGTGGGAGGTAGTATGTCAGGTGAGAGGGGCTGGTCTGTGAGAACTAACTCTAAAACTACCAAGAGATGAGCATACATGTGTGTGCACACACAAATAAAAATAAATCTTTTTATGATGTTACTCAAAGTATTACTGTGAGAAGCCAGCAAGGACACTGCACCACCCTGTGACAAGGAAGTGAGACATAGTCTCTGACTTCTTTCTTCGTCGTCTTCTGGTTTTTTGTAATGTAGTTATGGATGCTGGGTACTGGATGCAGGTCCTCTGTAATAGCAATGTGTGTGTGCTCTCAACTACTGAGCCAGCTCTTCCGCCCCTCCAGTTGTCTTAGTTTAAATAGACTATCTTTCCTCGATGTGGTAGGTTTCTGTTCCTCTCTCCAAATCTACTCCTTTCTGTGGTTCACCCTCAAACCCTTTCCCACTCAGAAGAATGGATTTTTCTTCATTTTTACGATAGCCTTTTTATCAGAATAGTATCCCTTTTCTCCTCAGTGCTGGGTGTTTGTCCCATGGCCTTACCTGTGCTAGGCAAGTATTCTACCGGAGCTGTACCTTAGATTGCGGGATATGTATGTATAATAGAGTATCTGTGAAGTGAGTTACTTGATAGAGCTGGTAATAAATGTAGTGGGTTATCTTCCCACTACATCTGTATGAATCTCAGTGATTGGGCTCTATGAGAGAGGTAGGTGGAGTGAGGAGTCAGAAGGAGAAGGAAGAGGAGAGGAAGAAGAGGAGTGAGAAGAAGGAGTGGTAGGAGCCATGGAGAACCACACTTGTGTCCAGGATGGTCCTGGGTAGTGATTTATAAGGTTAGATATTGGGTTACAACTCTTAATTGTGTGGGCATCTTGTTTATTGAGCATTACCAAATATAAAATGGATAATATTAAGCATTAGAGTCTCATTTCTGCCAGGTACCGCATGGATGGCGAAATGGTCTGGGCTCAGCCCAGCCTTGTGGAGACAGTGTGGGAGATCTCCCACGATGGTGTCTCGTGGGTGCCAGGGCCGGTGTTTCTGGCTGGCCATTTGTAGCTGTGGCGCACCCGTGGCCTCTGGCCGCTTCCAGCTGTGGAGCACTTGGCTTCAGGCTGTGGAGCATGGCGGCCTGAGCTAAGCAGAGCCACAGCTTAGGTAGTGGCCCAAGAACTAGCCATTTTAAAATATTACAGTAACATAAATCACTTGTGGAAGAAGAGCTACTACTTTGATTAATACTGCTGGATCCAAATAACACAGGTATCAGTGAGGAGCCTCCTTACTAGGAGAAAGGAGCTAAGAGAGTGGGGGCCAACCAGCGCCCCCCACATGGCTGTGTTGGTCCGTCACTTAAGCTTTTCTTTCTTTCTTTCTTTTCTTTTAAAATTTATTTTCTTATTCACTTTTCATCCCAATTGCCACTCACGTTCTGGTGTTCCATCCCCCACCCCCCACCACTTTCCCTTCTCTGAGAGGGTGGAGACCCCACCCTGGGTATCCTCCCACCCCGGCACATCAAGAATAGGCGCATCCTCTTCCACTGAAGCCAAACAAGGCAGCCCAGCTAGAAGAACAGATCCCACAGACAGAAAACAGCTTTTAGGACAGCCCCCCCGCTCCAGTTGTTCAGGTCCTATGTGAAGACAGAGCTGCACATCTGTTCTGTGGGGGGGGGAGGGCATCTCACCTAAGCCTTTCTTTTTCTTTTAGGTGGTGAGGATTCAGGAAAGCTGAGCCATGCTGCATTAAAGAATGGACACACTACCCCCATAGGGAGTGCCAGGTCCTCTAGTCCAGTCCTAGTGGAAGAAGAGCCAGAGAGAAGTCTCAGGAATCTTGCTCCAGAAGAGGATCCAAGGAAGAGACTTGGTAAAAGTGGGATTTTGAGTTTGAAAGCCACAGACAGTTCTTATTTACCTCAGAAGGCTGCAGGAGAAGTCAGAGTGGATTTGTTTCAGATGCCAGCTGCTTTACCTAGCTCTTCTGTAGGATCTTGTCAACCTCAGCATTCTTTGTGTTCTACCCAAGGCATTCTGGATGTGGGCTTTTATGGAGGGTGTCCATCTACATGTGGATACCAGAGGTTGGCATTGGGTGTCTCCTTGCTCGTCACCTTTTTTGGAGGGGGGGGGGGCTTAAATTTATTTATTTTTATTTATTTGTTTATTTTATTTTGGGTTAGGTGCCATAACTGCCCAGCTTTATTTTGGCTTTTCAAGATAGGTTTTCTCTATGTAGCCCTGGCTGTTCTAGAATTCACTCTGTAGATCATGCTGGCCTCAAACTCAGGGATCTGCCTGTCTCTGTCTCCTGAGTGTGGGATTAAAGGCATGCCACTGCCAGGCTTATTCGTTTATTTTGAGACAGCATCTCTTACTGAACTCAGAGCTCAGTGGTCAGCTAGACTGGCTGGACAGTAAGCTTCAGTGATCTTGTCTCTACTCTACCCCCAAGCACAGTACTATCATTAGAACCTAGCCTTTGTGTGAATGTGGGGATCTGAACTCAGGCCTCATGCTTTTGTGGCAGGCATTTATCTCATATGCCCTTGGTAATGTGGCTCTTGTATGAAGAGTTGTTACCCTTGCTGAGCCTCTCTTACTCTCCCTAAGCATGTTAAAAGCCGCTGGAAAGTGATATGTGAACTGTAAGTTTCACTAATGAGTGAAGTTGGTTGTAAGTGTGTTTGCATTTTTAGGCTCTCTTTAAATCACACCTCTTATTGCATAGACTCAGCTGGAAGCCAGCCTAACTCTGAAGCAGAACCTGCTCCTGAGCGTGCAGCTAAGCAGCCTCTGCTGCCCCCCAAGAGACTCCTATCCTCTTCTGATGAAGCAGATGAGGGGCAAGCAAAGGAGGTCCCGGCCGGCAGTCCAGCAGGGTCCGGCTCCTCCATTTCTGGCTCTACCACCGTGACACCTGCTGCCACCACTGCTGCCACAGAAGTGACAAAGACTGTTAAGTCCTCTGTCGGCCCCGCCCCCACCCCCAGGACTCTGCCTGCTGCTCCTCCTAGCACTAACACTGCTGCCACTCATACGACCCCTGCCAAGCAACCCCCAATCCCACCCCCTAAACCAGCTCAGAGAAACAGCAACCCTGTCATTGGTAAGTCCTCAGATTTTGTACTTGGGTTTGGTTTAGTTCTGGATAGTTATTTTATTGAACGATTTGCTCTGTGAAAGAGTTTTCTAACTCATCTCTTTGAATATTTTCAATATAGGGAAAAGTTTTGGAGTGACGTGTGGTGGTACATGCCTTTAATCCCGGTACTTGAGAGGGCAGAGATATGGGATCTCTGTGAGTTTGAGGCCAGCCTGGTCTACAGAGTGAGTTCCAGGATAGCCAGGACTACACAGAGAAAAACCCTGTCTCAAAAAACAAAAAAAAACAAAAAAAGAATATTCCCTAGAACTAGGCGTTGGTGACACTTGGGAAACACTCAGGTGACACAGGCAGGAGAATCAGGATTCAAGGTCATTCTTGGATTTCTGAGTTTGAGGCTAGCCTGGGCTACATGAAACTGTTCTGACTCCCCTCTTTCTAAAACATATAAACAAACAACCCTCCCCCCCCCCAAAAAAAACAAAAACAAAAACAAAAACAACACTAACAGGCTGGAGAGATGGTTAAAGCACTGACTGCTCTTCCAGAGGTCCTGAGTTCAATTCCCAGCAACCACATGGTGGCTCACAACCATCTGTAATGGGATCTGATGTCCTCTTATAGGGTGTCTGAAGACAGCTACAGTGTACTCATATACATAAAATGAATAAATCTTTAAAAAAAAAAAAAAACCAACAAAAACCATCAACTATTTTAACTATTAAACTATTTTATTAAAATAGTTGATGGTCAAGCCGGGCAGTGGTGGCGCATGCCTTTAATCCCAGCACTTGGGAAGCAGAGGCAGGCGGATTTCTGAGTTTGAGGCCAGCCTGGTCTACAGTGAGTTCCAGGACAGCCAGGGCTACACAGAGAAACCCTGTCTCAACAAACTCCCCCCCCCCCCCCCCCCCCGCCCAAAAAAAAATAGTTGATGGTCTAGATATGTGGAGACAACAACAGGATTGGCCATCATGATTGCCTTCAGCCTCAGCGAGGAGATTAGAATAATGGCAGTTTCCATCTAACTTAAGCTACCAATTCTTTGTTTAAACCTAAGTCTGGTAGCTGAAATGGTGGTTTTGTCAATGTCTGTTTAACTTGTGATTCAGTGCCTAATACAGTATCTTCATGGGAACTACAGAGGTATTTTAGTTGTACTGATAACATCACATTTATCTTGAGAGTTAATGCTACTCGGGTGCGGTTATAGAAGAGAAGCATGCTGTAAACTGAGCACTCGGGAATAGGAAGAGGAGGGGTTGCCAGAGCTCAGGCCATTCTGGTCTACATAGCATGTTCCAGCTCAGAGTCTGTAGATCCCGTGTCCAAAATAGGTAGGTAGGTAGGTAGGTAGGTAGGTAGGTAGGTAGGTAGATGATAGATAGATGGATGGATAGATGGATGGATGGATGGATGGATGGATGAAAATAAATGGTGGTAATAGAAGCCAGGCCTGTGATCTCAGCTATTTAGGATTGCACATTTAAGGCCTTCATGGCCAATTTTGAACTTAGTGAGATCCTGTCTCACAATGCTGAAGAACAGTGAGGACCAGGGATATGAAGCTCTGGCCTAGAATGGCCCCTGTGTTCAGTCCTCAGAACCACTGCGAACTGAAAGCTGGTAGTGTATGAGCGTAAGTCTCTAGGCTTCATGAATTACTTTGCATTTTCTAAAGTCTTGCTTAGGTCTATTTTCCTATCACAATTGCATTCCTCACAGAAATTTTCTAGAAAGAGAAGGAAAGGTAAAAACTAATAAGTATTTCAGAGCTAGTGAAAGTGTAATTTTTCAGGACAAATAATATTAGGCTTACCCCAACATATAGTTCTTGTTATCAGTTGCATAGATAAATGAATACAAAGTATACGTATTAAGAATCTAATGTCACTAAGCTGGGTGGAGTGACTAGAACCTTATCAGGCTTCAGTGCGATCTCAGACAGACAGGTTGGAGTAGAAGCAGGATGGAGGTCATTGTGTTCTCACTGGTTAATGGCGTATCTTCCTGGCTTATCTCTGAAGAACCTGAAGTGATTTCACATGCACTTTCAAAACCACTCAGGGCTGTAGTAAATGACTGTCTGTTGTGTGCAAAGACAATTAGAAGTGTAGATGCTATGACTCACCAAGGTTGTCGCTGATGTGGGGCAGAAACTTGCCTCTGATCTCTATAGTGTGCCTCTCAAACTGTCATCTAGACTGCTGTTACTGGCTTCACCTAAAAGGCTGGCTGAGATGAGGGGACCCCGATCCCAGAGATTCTGATGTCGATATCTCAGGTGAGGGCTGGAGATCTGTATTTCCCATAGATTCCCAGAGGGTGCTCATGCTGCTAGTTCAGCGACCATGTTCTGTGTTCCTGCTCAGACCAGCGCTGTCTCTGTCTAGTTATAGCAGCACATACAATAACTAGCTGGTTGTAATGCACACCTGTCATCTCTGTCATCTCAGTACTTGGGAGGCAGGTGCGGGGAGCAGTCTCTGCTACAGAAATTCAAGAATAGCCTGGGCCGCCTAAGAACTTTTATGAAAACAACAACAACAATAAAACCCCAAAAAGCCCTAAAAGTGTCTAAAGTAGCTTCAGCTGATAGCCCAGAGCAGTGGGCCTTGTGACTGAAGAACCATTATTCTAGTACAGGCTCTCACAGAAGGGAAGTGGCTAATCCACAGTTTTTACTAAGATTAAATAGATTTGATTTAAAGGTTAGACCCAGTGCTTTGATTCTAAAGTACCATTTCTTTCACAAAAAGATTATGATCGCAAATGGTCTACTTAATATGAGCTGTTATTTAGAAATCCTTAGAAATGATAGGCTGGGTTGGAGGGGGGTGGTCTTAGAGAAATGATTCCACAATTAAGCACACTTCCTGTTCTTTCAGAACTGGCTTGGCTAATGTCCTATAATTTTAGCTCGAGGGGGCTAGTACCTTTTTCTGGTTTTTATGGACATCCTCACACAAATATACATAAAAATAAAAATTTAAAAATATTAAAACATAATTAATTAATTAATTAATTAAAATATAAAAAGAAAGATCTGTTAGGGCCCAGGAGAGAGCTTAGTCTGTAAATTGGATACCTTGTAAATATAAGGACAAGTTTGACCCCTAGAACTTGCCTAAAAAAATGGCTGTGCACTCCTGCAGCCATGTGTGCTAGGGAGGCCAAGACAGGTGGATGCTGGGATCACGGCCTGCCGCCTCAACTGACTGCAAGCCTCAGGCCTCAGGGACAGCATGTCTTAGTAAACAAGGCAGGGCCAGGCATGACGAGTTCCAGGCCAGCCTGGTCTACATAGTGAGATGAGGCTAACCTACAGGCTGCATAGTGAGAACCTGTCTCCAAACAAACAAAAAAACCACAACAAAAACAAAACAAACAAAAACCAAAAACAAGCAACTTATTTCATCAATTAAAATCTAAAATGCTTAAATATGGTCTTGTTAGGGGCCAGTTTTATTATAGATGGAACACCTAACTGCTGTTTTTATCTTTGTGAATTGTATACTGTGTTTTCTAGATTGTCCTTTTTATTCATTTGTATGTTGTTGGTTTTTTTTTAAGATTTATTTATTTCATGTATGTGGGTACACTGTTGCTGTCTTCAGATACACCAGAAGAGGGCATCAGATCCCTTTACAGATGGGTTGGAATTGAACTCTCCAGCCCCCATTTTTTATTTTTTTATTTTATTTTATTTTTTTTTTTTTTATTTTTTTTTGACACGATCTCATCTGTAGGGTAGTCCCTGGATTCACTTTGTGGCCCAGGATGATGTTGAGCTCCTCATTCTCCCACAGTGCTGAGATTATGGGCTCACACTACTGTGTTAGCATAAAATACCATTTACACAGCTTTCTTTCTTTCTTTCTTTCTTTCTTTCTTTCTTTCTTTCTTTCTTTCTTTCTTTGTTTTGTGTCTCTGTCTCTCTCTCTCTCTCTCTCTCTCTCTCTCTTTCTTTTTATTTAATTTTTTTTTTTTTTATTTTGTGAAACAGGGTTTTTCTATGTAGCCCTGGCTGTCCTGGCACTCACTCTGTAGATCAGGCTAGCCTCGAACTCAGAAATCCGCCTGCCTCTGCCTCCCAAGTGCTGGGATTAAAGGCGTGTGCCACCACTGTCCGGCTTACACAGCTTTCTTATGATAAATGACGTTGTGGTCCAAGGCTAGCCCACTCTTTACTCAGAGTGGATACATGGAATGAGATTAAAGACAAATAACATTTTATTTGGGGAAATTTATAGATTCTTTGAGAACATTGAATGGACTGAGATAAAAGATTCAGATAGATCATTAGAGGTTGTTCATCAAAAGAACTCCTCTTTAATTGGTTCACAAGGTTAGCTTCTATGTGATGTGATGCCTGCTTCTTACATGGATGAAAGCCTGAGTCATTTGGGCTCTGGGAAGATGAGTGGAGTATATGTTGTCATCCATCTTCTCTGTGATACAGAGGAAAAGCGTCTCATGTCATAGACATGTATCGAGGGCACACTGTATATATTTTTGTGAATATGCTGCTGGTGGAGGCAAGAATTTTCCTGCCTTCAAACCCAGAGTGTACTGCAAAGTGACATGGGTGTACAAAAGTCATCAGAACTCTGCACACTGATGGGGGGGGGGGGAATCAGAGGATAGAGTAATAGTCTGGTAACTAGGCTGCAGACTAGCTAAAGGCCTTGGCTATTTGTCGTATGATTTTGGGCAAATTACCTAGTGTCTGGCTTCTAGTTTTCCTTCTGGGAGAAAAAAAAAGATGATGCCATGTTTTTCCTTATCACTTCAGAGGTACTGAAAAATAAGACATAAAGATAGGGCTGTGAGATGGCTCAGTGATAACGGTACTTGCCACCAAGCTTGACAACCTCAGGCTTATCCTCGTGACCTACAAGATGCAAAAAAAGAACCAGTTATCCCAAGTTGTTCTCTGATAGCCACATGCATTGACACACAAATAATTTGAAAGCTTTTTAAAAGACATAAAAGAGGAGACCCACCAACACGGGCCACATTCACACTAAGACTGAAGAAGGCCTGGTCATCATCAAGAACTACACACATATACTACACACATCTGGATAATAAATAACCTCTTACCAAGTGTGTGTGGGAGGAGATCACCATTATGCTCAAAAAGATCTCCGTCTGTGTCACACACCGATGAAGTGGATTCAGAGGTCCTGTGAGAGACATCTCTCTCAGGTTGGAAGAGGAAGAGAGAGGAGAGATGATGTTCCTGAGGCCTCAGCCCTGGATCAGGAGGTCACTGAGGTTGATCCTGACACCAAGGAAATGCTAATGCTTCAAGGCTCTGGCGGCCTCCCTGACATGCAGGTCACTCAGCATATAGTTGGGATGAATTTCAAAATACCATGTGGAGCCATTTGAATCTGTTCTGTCATATTTTCAATAAACCTAAAAACAAAACAAAAACAAAAGACATAAAAGCACTTTATTCAAAGGGCTTTGCATTTGTCATAATACTCAAGGTTTATTAAATAGCTTTATTGAATTTTATTGAGCAGTATATAGTACAAAACTGAATATTCAGGTATCATCATTCATCAGGGTATGTAAGCATGGCCAAGAATTTGGGAGTGTTTTTTATTTTAATTCATTTATTATTATTAGTGTATGTATGTATGTATAAAGTGCAGGAGTGCCAATAAACACCACAGTGCACTATGGAGGTCAGAACACAGCTCTCAGGAACTGGTTTCCATTGCCACTGTGTGAGTTAATGATCAAACTCAGATCATCAGGCTTGGAGGGGTATGCCCTAACCCACTGGACTATCATACCATCCTGGTTAGTCGGATTTTTAAGACCACATTTTGTTGTGTGTTCTTCTCCCCCAACATCCCCAATGACACAGATAAGACAGAGCCTTGCTGAATAGCTGTGGCTGGCCTAGAACTAGTTATGGGAAGATAGCTGGTCTTGAGCTTGTAGTGCTCTTCCTGAGTGCTGGGAATATTGGGCTGAAGAGCTGTCACGGCAGTTAAGAGCTCTTCTGGAGGAACTAAACTCGGTTCCCAGCACCCACAACAGCTCACATCCATCTGTAACTCCAGTTCCAGGGGATTTGTGCCCTCTTTTTGGCCTCCTCAGGCACTAGTCAACACACACATGGTGTATACTTGTAGGCAAAACACTCATACACATAAAATAAAGATTAAAAAACAAGCAAACTTTCTTGTTTGTTTTTCTTAGTTGTTTGTTTGTTTGTTTGTTTTTGTTTTTGTTTTTTTTTGAGACAGGGTTTCTCTGTGTAGCTCTGGCTGTCCTGGCACTCACTCTGTAGACCAGGCTGGCCTCAAACTCAGAAATCCACCTGGCTCTGCCTCCCAAATGCTGGGATTAAAGGCATGCGCCACCACTGCCTGGCTTTTGTTTGTTTTTCAAGACTGGGTTTCTCTGTGTAACAGTTCTGGCTGTCCTGAAACTCACTCTGTAGACAGGGTTGGTCTTAAACTCAGGCAGATCCACCTGCCTCTGCTTCCAGAGTGCTGAGACTAAAGGCATGCTCCACCACTGCCTAGCTTAAACAAACAACTTTTTAATAAGTTTTTTTTTTTTTTCCTAGATCCATTCTGTTTACACCGTCAGGACATAGGGTTGTCACATCTCTCATGGCAGTAATTAAATTTTAATTATGTTTTAATCATCTTTAATTATCCAGGTGTTCCCCCACCCTACTCATTCAGCCTTCTGCCTGAATACATTTTGTTTCAGGACTTGCAAAGCTATGAAGTTACATAATTGAATTGAAAGGTTAGTTAGGTTAGTTCTGACCTGTCTTTGGTGCATTGTAAGCAATGGTAACAAAGTGTTGCTTTCTCCTTTCCAGCTGAACTATCTCAAGTAATGACCAGTGGCACACTGCTGTCGAAACCATCTCCACCCTTACCACCCAAGAGAGGCATTCCATCAACTTCAGTACCCAGCTCGCAGCCCGCTGCTTCATTCACAACCAAGACAGCAAATGATCAAAGAGAAAAAACTGTCTCTTTGTGTTTGGAACCACCACTGACAATCCCGCCTTCATCCCCATCACCTCCACTGCCTACCCACATACCTCCAGAGCCTCCACGGTCCCCTCTAGTCTCTGCTAAGACTTTTCAAATTGTGCCAGAAGTTGAGTTTTCCCCTTCTTCAGATCTATTCCAGGACATTTCCCAGCAGGAAGATCAGAAAATGGAAATCTCCAAGAAGATACAGGACCAGAGCTTTGGGGAGTCCCGTATACCGTCCAGGCTACCCCAACTCCCACTGCATATCCGAATTCAGCAGGCCCTTACCAGCCCCCTTCCTGTGACCCCTCCCTTGGAAGGCACTCACAGAGCCCATTCACTGCTCTTTGAGAACAGTGACAGCTTCTCTGAGGACACTGGTACCCTGGGTCGGACCAGGTCACTTCCCATCACGATTGAAATGTTGAAAGTGTGAGTGTTTCCTGCCAGTCTCTTGTTTCTGGTTTTAGTGTAGGCAGCCCCACACAGGAAAGGTTCTTCAAACAATGTGGGTAAATTCAAGTTGAGGGAATGCTTCTGCCAAGAGTCATTCTAGCAGCAGGGCTTTTTTTCCCCTGCTAATGTAACCTTGTGGTTTTTTTTAAAATGGATTTTTATGGTGATTTCTGTGTTGACAACACAATTACCTGTTCATAGATATGAGCATTAACACTACTAGTTATAGATGATACAAATGTATTATCTAAATGTATTACAAGGTGCTTAAGAACCATTGCTAATAGTGAGGAAGCCCTGGTTTTCACATCTCTGTTGCCAGGCACATTACTCTGTTGCCAGGCACATTACTCAGTCTTGCTGTTTTTAGTATCTCAGCTCTGAATGGGAGTAGTATCTAAAGGCTTTTGTGAATGAAATTAGGCAAATCTGAAACATGTCAGTGTCTACTAAGACACAGCCTGGGATTTGGACCCAGTGCTTTTCAGATTCGTGAATACTGAAGAGCTTCTTAGGAAGAATTGTAAAGCTAAGACTGGAGTTTATACATTCTTCCAGTAATGGACTTTTTATGTGTGCTTCAGTCCTTTCCCTTGAAAAGCCTCACTGTTTCTGAAAAAAAAAAAATGTCCTATCTGTTAGTCCAGATGATGAAGAGGAGGAGCAGACCTGCCCGTTTGTTGAAGACAGGACATCTACCTCAGCCACCCCTAAACTACCACTGTGTCTGCAAGAGGAAGAGAAGGAGAGCGACTCAGATTCAGAGGGTCCCATTCAGTATCGAGATGAAGAAGAAGAGGATGATGATGATGAAAGCCATCAGAGTAAGACCAGGAGGGGAAAGTGCAAAATAAAGTGTTGTGTGTGATGTTGGGAACTGGGTACCACGTGCTGGGAAGAGTCTCTCAGTGGTTAGATCCCCAGCAGGAGAGGAAATAGGTGCCCTGCTCCATGGAGTCCTCTGCCTTTTGGAGGCCAGTGTAAAGAACTCCTCCTCCTCCACTTTGTCATGGAGATAGATGAAGGCTATGAGAGGGAGCCACATTGACAGACTCATTCAGATTTATTCTTCAGACAAAGTCTCACTGTAGCCCAGATTAGCATGTGTAGACCAGGGTGGCCTTGAACTCAGAGACATCCACCTGCCTCTGCCTCTTAGTGCTAGGATTAAAGGTGTGTGCCATCATCATTCAGATTCTTGGTTTGTATTTTAGATTTGTTAACCCAGGGACCAGAGCTATAAATTTAGTTCTAGTGCCTGTGCTAAGCTAAGCACAGGGCCTGGATTCATTACCCAACACCAGAGAAAAACAAAACCCATTCACCTTGAAGATATATAAGAAATTGAGATCTAAGAAGTATAAATATCTAAGAAATATAGTAAAAACTGGTAAGAGGTTATATTGAAAAGTTATATTCAGCAGTTAAGAATAGTTACTCCTCCTGCAGAAGACTGGGTTGGGTTCCCAGCACCCGTGTTAGGTAGCTCACAACCACCTACCTGTAACTCCAGCTCCAGGAGGTCCAATGCCTCTGCCCTCTGAGGGTACCTGCTCTCGTGCACATACCTCCACACAGACATAAACACATAGACATCAGTACAGATACAAGCTTAAAAGACAGACTGAAATAAAAGAGAAAAATGATGACTTTTTTCCAATATAATGAACTTCTTGTTAAACCAAAGGAAAAAAATGTGTTCTCCTGGATGTGGTGGCTCACACCTATAATCAAAGCACTTGTGTGCGAAGCTACGGCAGGAGGATTGCATTAGGTGGAATATAGCTTGAACTGTCAAACGAGCTCAAGAACCAAAAATGGGGCTGGAGAGGTAGATAGAGGCAGGCAGGGAGGGAGGAGTCTGGGGACTGTTAGCTACATGCAACCCTGTCTCAGAACAGCAAAGGAAGCAAGGTCAGGACAAGTTATCACATGATGGTGTTGTCCAGCTGCTAAGAGGCAGAGGTGGGAAGATGAAGTGAACTCAGGCGTTTGGGAGCAGCCCAGCAACATTGCAAGATTTCTCTCAAAAACAATATTGACAGATTATAAGATCTATTAGTATAAAAGCTTTCATGTTTTAAATCAGAACTGTCCCAGAGCAGACTAGATTCAGAAACTCGCTGAATGAGGAAGGTAGAGCGCTGGTACTAGGGAGGAGGTGTGCTTTGCCTACTGCCTCCGTCTTGCCAAAAATACCTTCAAATGCCTTAGCTTGTCCCCTCCTCTGTTGGACGGGATCATTTGAAGCCGACTGGGTGGCTGGGAGCTGTATTCACACTCTGCCTGGTTCACGTGAGCCCATGCATCTGAGCCTCAGCATTTTCTCCCTGTATGAAGGTGCCCTGGCCAACAGAGTGAAGAGGAAGGACACGCTGGCAATGAAGCTGAGCAGCAGACCCAGTGAACCAGAGACGAACCTGAATTCTTGGCCTCGTAAAAGCAAGGAGGAGTGGAATGAAATACGGCACCAGATCGGGAACACGCTGATCCGGTAGGACTTGGCACTCAGGAGTGAAGCACTCCTTTGTCTTAAGAAAACTGTTTCTAACGTTGTAGGTTAGGTACAGTTGGATTTCCTCTAAGCTTGAGGAGGTCAGGGTATGTTCAACCATCAGATAAAACAGGAGACTTCTCAAAGGTTTTTGAAGAAGTCAGGCTGGTTCCTGGCATGTTCAGATTCCTGTGACTTTATCCAGTTGCTGAACTGTCAAATGCCAGCCTAACTTATCACACCTGTGTTGTGTTGTGTTGTGTTTTGCTTTTTTACTGAAGTACCATGTAACCACTTCCTTTGAAAAAGTAGTATAATCAGAAAAGGAGGGAAGCAGAATACAGAGGGGCCTTTAGTTTGTGATGAGCATATTTGTGTGTAATAGGAGTCTGCATGGCACACACTCCTCCCATCTAAAGGATAAAAGGGAGAGAACCCTTGACCTTCTCCCTGCAAGGTGTCCATTAATTAAGGTCTTCTTTCCTACCATACAAATGGAGCTTTACTTTTTTTTTTTTTTTTTTTTTTTTTTTCTTTTGGCTTTCAAGATAGGATTTCTCTGTGAAGCCTTGACTGTACTGGAAATTGCTTTATAAATCAAGCTGGCCTCAAACTCACAGAGATCCAGCTATCTCTGCCTACTGAGTGCTGGGATTAAAGGTGTGCACCACCACTACCTGGCTTACTCATAATATATTTTTAAAGGCTTTCTTTTTTTTTCTAATTTTTTTTTAATTTTTATTTTATGTGCATTGGTGTTTTGTCTGCATGAAGTCTGTGTGAGGGTGTCAGATCTTGGACTTGCAGACAGTTGTAAGCTGCTATATGGATACTGGGATTTGAACCTGGGTCCTAGAAGAGCAGCCAGTGCTCTTACCTGCTAAGCCATCTCTCTAGCTCCTTATAATATATTTTTTAAAAAGATTTATCTATTTATTTTATGTATATGAGTACACTGTCACTGTCTTCAGACACACCAGAAGGGGCATCAAATCCCACTACAGATGGGTATGAGCCACCATGTGGTTGTTGGGAATTGAACTCAGGACCTCTGGAAGAACAGTCAGTGCTCCTAACCACTGAGCCATCTCTCCAGTCCTCCCCCATGTTATTTTTAATAGCAGGGTTTTATGCTTTCAAGTCTAATTTCTAGTCTGAGGTAATATGTAATGTTCAGTTGCCCTGTCTCTTTGATCTGCTTTAATCTGAAGATTGTTCTTAGACATTTTATTCTAAAGGTTTAATAATTATGTCCATGTGTGTGTGAAGAGCGTGTGTAGGTGTTGCACATAGTGTGTAGCATGTGTGTTCATAGTTTGTGTGGAGAGAGAGTGGGAGGGTAAGGGTGTGCCTCACCCATGTGCGTACATACATGGACATACAGAGGCCAAAGATCAGTCACTCATTGTCTCCTGTTGTCAGACTTCACCTGATTATTTGAGGGGGAGTTGCCTATTTGGCTAGTCTGCTGGCCAGAGAGTCCCTGACCATCTTTCTGCATCCCTCTGCGCAGGGAGTGCAGATGCATGCCGCCATACCCAGTTTTGACATGGGTGCTAGCCCTCAGTCCTCATGCTTGCACAACATGCACGTTACACACTGAGCCATCCTCTTGCCTCTGCCTTCCAACTGCTACAATTAAAGGTGTGAGTCAGTAGTACATTATTTTTTGAGTCAGGATCTTATTATGTAGTCCTGGTTAATCTAGAACTTGTCATGTAGATCAGGATAACCCTGAACTCAGAGATCCACTTGACTCTGCTTCCTTAATACTAACATTAAGCTGACAGCACCATGTCTGGCTATCTAATTATGATCTTCTATCAAATTATGACTTACAAAGGTCTTTTTTCTCTCTCTACAGTATAAAAATAAGTACATGTTCATTATATTAATAGTTAGAAAACTACAGGAAAAAAAAAAAACTATGGGCCAGTCAGTGAGTTGGTTCAGTGTGTAATGGTGCTTGCCACCAAGGTAGACAACTTGAATTCGGTTCCTGGGTTTCATGTAAGAGAAAGAGAGAGCTGGGAAGTGATGGCTCACACCTTTAATCCCAGCACTTGGGAGCAGAGCAGAGGCAGGTGGATCTCTGAGTTTGAGGCCAGCCTGGTCTACAGAGTGAGTTCCAGGACAGCCAGGGCTACACAGAAAAACCCTATCTCCAAAAATTAGAGAGAGAGAGAGAGAGAGAGAGAGAGAGAGAGAGAGAGAGAGAGAGAGAGAGAGAGAGAGAGAGAGAGGAGAGAATGAATGAGAGAGAGGAGAATGAATGAGAATATATTCATGAATCCATCCCCATGAGTTTTTCTCTTACCTGTGTGCTCTGATCATAGTTGTGCTTTCTTTCTCTTAACACACATACAAACACAGGAACACACAAATAAATGTGATAAAAATTTAAAACAAAAGTTAGCCTGGGACACACCTTTAAATCTCAGTGCTCTGAGGCAGAGGCAGGTAGATCTCTGTAATCCCAGCCAGAGCTACAGAGAGAGAGAAAGAAAAGGTTAGCTGCTCAGAGTCTTATGTTCTATACAATACGTTTGACAAATTTTTTTTTCTATTATTATTATTTTGTTTTGGTTTTTTGGTTGCCTCTCTGCCTTCCCCTCCCCCTGAGACAGGGTTTCTCTGTGTAGCCCTGGCTGTCCTGGAACTCACTCTGTAGACCAGGCTGGCCTCTAACTCAGAGATCCTCCTCCTCTTCTCCCAGAGTGCTGGGATTAAAGACGTGCGCCACTTGTGCCCAGTTACATTATTTTCTTTTCTTTTTTTTTTTTTTTTTTTTTTTTTCTTTTTCTTTTTTCTTTTATTTCTCAGAGCTGAGGTCCATTCCCAGGTTCGTGCACTGATAGGCAAGTGTTCTGCCATTAGCTAAATCCCAACTATGGCAAACTTCTTTAAAGAGCTGAAAATAAGTATTTCAGTTGGGTGTAGTAGCATGTGTCATCTAAAATCTGGCATGGTGAAGCAGAAGTTCAAGACTACCTGCAGGTACATAATGCATTTGAGGACAAGCTGGAACTACTGAGGCCCCTCCTAAAAAAAGAAAGAAAGGAAGGAAGGAAGGAAGGAAGAAAGAAAGAAAGAAAGAAGGGAAGAAAGAAAAAAAGAGAGAAAACTTTGATTTCAAGCCACATATAGTTTCTTTTCTGAACTTTGGCTTATAGTTTGTTTGCTTTTTAAGATTGGGTCTCTTGGAGCCTGGGATGGTATTACAAGTATGTGCCATAGGCCTGGCTACAAGCTCTTTTCTTTCTGTGGTGCTAGGGATGGAACACAGACCCTCATGCAAGCTAGGCAAACGGCCTGTTATTGAACTACAGTTAGATTTATTTATAGATAGATAGATAGATAGATAGATAGATAGATAGATAGATAGATTGCAATTTTTAAAAATCTGAGAGATGGCTCAGAAGTGTTCTTCCAGAAGACTGGAGTTTGGCACTCAGCACCCATGGTGGGCAGTTTTGCAGCTGCCTATAACTCTCACTCCAGGGATCTAACACCTCTGGTGCTCAGGACACCTGCATTCATCCACACGTAAGCACGTGCACACACACACACATACACAAAATTAAAAACAAAATCTTTTAAAACTGTTGTCAGTGTAAAGCCGAGCTTTACACTTCTCATACATATAAACTGCTTGACAGGCTGAGGCTGCCTCTGTGTATGACAAGTTTAATGCTAGCTTGGACCGTTTAATTAGAACGTCTCTCAAATATATAATGTAATTAGAAATTATTTATTTCTAATGTAAAAGAACTGGGGTAGCTCTGGGGTTTTTGCCCTAACACTGCCAAAATAAAAAAGATAATGCTATATTCATAGCTCCTGGAGCTAGAGAGATGGCTTAGTGGTTTAAAGTAGAGCTCTATCAGGGGATAGGGTGCCCCTTTCTGGCCTCCAAAGGCACCAGGCATACACTTGGTGCACGTAAATCATGCAGGCCAAATGTTCAGACATAAAATAAGACACAACAAGAAGAAAAATCTTTTTTGAATATTAAAATTTCTTTCTTTCTCACTATAGAAAACTATGCTCCAGGTTAGATTTGACCTACAGAGGATAGAGATAACTGCACTCTTTTTGCTTTGCTTCTCTCTCTCTCTCTCTCTCTCTCTCTCTCTCTCTCTCTCTTTTTCTTTTTTTCTTTTTTTGAGATGGGCTTTCTCTGTATGGCCTTGTCTCCTAGAACTTCCTCTATAGATCAGGTTGGCAAAGAACTCACAGTTCTGCCTGTCTCTGCCTCCCAAGTTTTGGAATTAACGGCATGAGCCATCACTGTGCAGCTAACTTTTTAAAAAAATCATAACAGTTTTCCTTTTTACCATATAGTCTGTTTGTTTGTTTGAGATATGGTCTTACTGTGTAGCCCTGGCCATCCTGGTACTTGCTATGTAGACCAAACTGCCCTCAAACTTTCAGGTATCCACTTGCCTCTGCCTCCCCAGTGCTAAGATTAAATACCGCCAGCAACCAAATATTTATTAGTCTTTGTCCTTATTACTAGTGATCACTGTGTCAGTCCACTGATACAATGAATTGAGTTATAACCTTGTTGGATAGTGCTTACCTCTGATGATTGCTACTCTGTTGATTCTAGTCAGTGGTTCTCACATTTAAGCATTCATTTGGCAGACTTAACTTACCTAGCAGGCTTGTTTAACAAGCAAATTGTTGAGTTACACCCTGAGTTTTTGCTCCATGGTAGGGCACAGTTCAAAACTCTTGTTCATAGTACTGAACATGGGGCCAGTTTGAAAGCTAGGCTTCTATTAGTTTCCATGGTGTTCTCAGTTCAAAAATCTTTGAGATTATAATGTAACCTTTGTAGCTGTTTTGTGAAAGTGTCATACTGTGGCCTACGCTGTCCTGGAACTCACTTGTAGCTGAAGCTGGCCTTGAACCTATGGCAGTCTTCCTGCCTCAGCTTCCCATGCTGGGACTTACAGGTGTCAGTGACTGTGTCCACACTGCAGGTCCTTCTCCATCTCTACCTCCACTATGTCAGAAAATGTAGAATAATTAGTCTGTTCGTGGTCACAGATGTAAACTTTTCTCTGAAATAGCTGCCCTTCCTGGAAAAATCCTCTTCACTCCCTGTCTGTCATGGAAAGGCCAGTGTTCCTGTGTCTGTCCATGTTTGTAAAGTCCAGCATTCCTGTGTCTGTCATGGAAAGGCCAGTGTTCTGTTGCCCTATTCCCAGCACTGCAGCCAGGTGTGATGATGCATGCTGGAATTCCAGTACTCAGGAGGTAGAGGCAAGCAGATGACCACTCTTCCCTATAGTGGGAAACCCTGTTTCCCCAAAATAAAATAGCATATGTGTATTATATATGGCCATGAGGTTTATTCTAAAAAACATTCAGCATGGCCAGGTATGAGAGTGTGCATCTTTAATTCCAGCACTTGGAAGGCAGAGGTATGTGGATCTCTATGTGTTTGAGACTAGCCACATAGTGAGTTCTAGGACAACCAGGAGAACACAATGAGATTCTGTCTCAAAACAAAAATATGTTCAACATCTAATAATCAGAGAAACAGAAACCAGAACCACCAGAGTCATCAGTCCATCCATACTTAGAATGACTAAGAGACAAAGCACAAGTGTTAGCAAGGGTGTGAAGCAACTAGACACTTATGATGTTGGTGGAAATCCAGGGTTGTACAGCCTATGTGGAGAACGCTATGGAGGTTCCTCAAAAAGTTAAGCCAGGTGTAATGGTGCATCTCTAAAATCCCAGCGGTTTAAGAAGTATGGTGAATTTGAGAGAAGCCTAGGCTATGTAGTAAAACACTTATTAACAAAACAAAACTTAAAAGTAGCTGACTAAAGCCGGGAAGTGATGGCTCACACCTTTAATCCCAGCACTTGGAAGGAAGAGGCAGGTGGATTTCTGAGTTTGAGGCCAGCCTGATCTACAGAGTGAGTTCCAGGACAGCCAGGGCTACACAGAGAAACCCTGTCTCAAAAAAACAAAACAAAAAACAAAAACAAACAAACAAAAAAAATAAAACAAACAAAAGAAAAGTAGCTGACTGGGATTTAGGAAGATGACCTCATTGAAATGTTTACTCTGAAAACATGAAGATCAGAGTTCAAATCCCCTGAACCCATGTAAAAGCCAGGCATGCAGACGTACATCTGTGACTTCAAGTACTTTATGAGGGCAGAGATAGGGGGTCCCTGGAGCTACTGACCGGCCACTGTGGCTGAACATATGAGCTTCACGTTCGGTGAGAGATCCTGTTTCAGTAAAATGGAAAGTAACTAAGGAAGCACCAAGGACCTCTGGCCTCTGCGTGTACACATGTACACCTGCTCAGTGCTTGCATGCGAGTGTGTGAGACTCTGTGTCTCTCTGTCTCTGTCTCTCTGTCTCTCTCTCTGTCTCTCTCTGTCTCTCTCTGTCTCTCTCTCTCTCTCTCTCTCTCTCTCTCTCTCTCTCTCTCTCTCTCTCTCTCTGAGGTGGTGTCTCTCCCTCAAGCTTCCTGATAGATTGGGAGTAGGCAAGTCTCAGTAATCCTCCTGTCCCTGTTCTTTTCCACCATCCTCAATCTGTTACATGACTGCTAGGATCTGAATTCTGGTCCTCATGATTACCCATCAAGGATGCTTTTGTTCATTTTAAAGATTTTTTTATGTGTATGAGTGTGTTGGTTGTGTGTACACCATGTGTGCAGTACCGGAGAAATTCAGAAGAGGGCGACCGATCCCCTGATGGAAACTGGAGTTCAGAGTTGGTTGTGAGCCACCATGTGTGTACTTGGAACCAAATCCAGGTTCTCCCAGAAAAACAGCCTGTGCTTTTATTGCCAAGCTGCCTCCTCACTCGCACACCTTCTGTTCTGAAACAGGATCTTGTAATGCTGAGCCTCTACCCTTAGGCACTGGCTTCCCAGGTGTGAGCCATCACATTCAACATTGTATTGTGTGTTTCTCAGTTCTTTCAATGTCAAATTGGTTTCATGATAAACAAAGAAGCCACCAAAGGATCTGTTAGAAATTTTGCAGATTTATTTGTTACATGTCAATATAAATCCTGGCCAAAAAAACCCTCCAAATTCTTAGAAACGGTGTTTACCTTGGACAGTAACTACCCTTTGTCTCTCTGTTGTAGGCGACTGAGTCAAAGACCAACAGCAGAAGAACTGGAGCAACGGAATATACTACAGCGTGAGTTGAGCAGAGTGAAGCCCAGATCTGTGCACCATGAACTCAATATGCACTAGGACAGAAGTATTTGCTAAAAGACTAAGGAGAGTTAGTCCCTGCTTGGGAAGCCCAAGCTTCCTAGGAAGATGTCACCATGGTATTGTTTAGTGTGTAGGATATGCCAGAAAATTTTGTTCAAGTGTTCTCATAGCATCCTGGATCTGTGTTAGCATCTGTCACAGTGTGTCAGTGTGTGCAGGCTTGGCCCATGCTTTCTTTGTTGAGGGAACTAAGGTAACAGCTGAACAGATGGACAGGACATTGCTGTTCCCCTTGGCGTCTCAGGCTCAGAACAATCCTTGAGCCATGGCTTCCCTTCTCCTTCTATTCTTTGACTTGTATTTCTGTAGCTACTAAATAGCAGTGTGTGTCTAACTTCCTGTTCCTGTACATAGTTAATTTCCTGCAATAGTGTTCTGGTCTAAGGCTTCACCAGAGTTTTGAGTTAAAGCCCGTGCTCTGTGGCTCCTTCCCTTCTGGAGTCTAGGGTTCCTGAGGACAGATGGTAATCACATTCTCCCAGTTCCATCTCATCTCTGTTCTAGACAAATGCTCATCTGCTTGTCTCCATCCCAGTTAAAATCACCAGGAAGAGCCCCAGCCCAGCCTTTCCACTCTGGGTCTCCCTTCTCCCTTCTGCGAGAAGCCACGTCAGCCCCCTCTCACAGCACAGACTCTTATCCTTGGCTTTCAGCACACCCCTGGACCTCTGGACACTGTCCTCCTCCCTTAAGGCCCTTCTGTGTCCCTGGACCTTGGAAGTATCTACCTCAGTGAGAAACCTGAGCTGAGTCCCTAGGATAAGGACCAGCTATGTCCTTGGACTCCCTGTGTCCTTGTTTCTCAGATGCCATCCCACTGGCTGTGCTGGCTGTGCTGGCTGTGCTGTGGATGTGGATGTGAAGGGATACAGGGGCTGAGGAGGAAAGAAACCAAAAGGGAAAAGGGTACAGAGATAAGGGTAGGGTATCTGTGGTAGAGTGGAAAGGCCCAGTAAGAAGGAAAGTAATAACATTTCAGCAGAGGAATAGAAGAAGGGCCTCCTGGAGTGGCTCTGGGCACACCAGCTGATCATCCCATTACCTGTCTGCTCAGTGCTGGACTGTGTTAGTCAGAGTCTAGACACTCTGGATTTAGAATGAGAAGCTTTGTAGATACCACCCTCACCATGGCACTACATCAATTGACTGTTCTCAAGCATTATTCTGAGAATGTTTTCTTTTTTTAAAAAAGATTTATTATTATGTTTAATTGTGTATGTGTGTACATGCCAATAAGTACATGTACCCATTTAGGCTAGAGGCATCAGATCCCCCTGGAACCAGAGTTATAGGCAGTTGTGAGCCACCCCTTATGAGTGCTGGGAACTAAACTTAGGTCCTCTGCAAGAGCAGTATACATTATTTTTTTAATGTGACTTTATTATATATACAGTGTTCTGCCTGCATGTATGCCTGCACACCAGAAGAAAGCACCAAACCTTGTAGATGGTTGCAAGCCACCATGTGGTTGCTGAGAGTTAAACTCTGTGTCTCTGGAAGTGTAACCAGTGCTTTTAACCTCTGAGCCATCTCTCCAGCCAGCATTAATATTAATTTTATGTGTATGTTTGCCTGCATGCATGTCTGTTTTGTGTCTGGTGGCCCTCAGAGGCCAGAAAGGAGCATAAGGTCCCTGGAACTAGAGTTACAGATGGTTTTGAGCCTATGAATCAAACCTGAATCCTCTGGAAGAGTAGCCAGTGCTCTTAAGTTACTGGGCCATCATCTCTGCAGCCCCAGTGTGAAGTCTTAGCCATTGAGTCACCTCTACAGCCCTTACAACCTTTTCCCCCCAAGAAAATTATTTGTTTTTGTTTTATTTATATGGGCATATGCATGCGTGCGTGCGTGCGTGCGTGCGTGCATATGTGGTGAGTGTATGCTATGTTTGAGGTGGGGTGATGGTGGAGCCTGCAAAGGGAGTGTAGTTCCCCAGCCCAGCTGGACTACAGGCCATTGTGAGCCACTGTTTGGTTGCTTCGAATTGAACTCGGGTTCTCAAGCACCAAGTGCACTGAGCTTGCTGTCGCCTAAAAACTTCCTTTCAAGAGCACTATAATCAATATGAAAGAATTTTAGCTCTGTAAATGTTTAACCACGGTTAAAAAATTAAACCTGAACCTTTAGGTAGCTGGAAAGTGTATTAAAAAATGTAAAAAATATCCTTAGCTCAATGGCAGCAAGCCTGGTGTGCTGTAAGGCCCCCACGAATGGAGGATCTCACCCAAGCCTCGGAAATTCGCGGCCACCCATTAACTGTAAGATACCAAACTTGATGTAATCAGCAAGAGGCATATTTTAATCAGTATACTGAGGTCAAGACCTGTAGCCCACGCAGGGGCAATGGGGTCTGACCCCGGGGCTTTGGAGACAGAATTTAAAGCCCAAAACCACAACTCGGGGAGGGGGAACCACAACCCAGGGGGAGTAAGGGAGGGCTATTGGAGAGCACCTGTGGAAAGTCCCAGCCCATTATTCAGTTTGTGACAGGATACAAGGAACAGGCTATTCTCTAAGAGCCTATACGTAATCAGCCAAGTTCCTGGTATCCAGGATGTACGGGCACGCTGAAAACTCCTAACTCAAACTCTCCTGGTATCCAGGTGCACAACTCAAACTCTCCTGGTATCCAGGGTGCACGGGCCTCCCAACTCAAACTATCCTGGTATCCATAGTACTCGGTCACACTGACCTAAACTCCCAGCTCTGAACTCTTATCTTATTATTTTGTTAAAAGATTTTTAACTCTTTTAGTGCCATCTTATCCTATCTTGTGCTTAGATGTTTGATTATACAGTGGACAGGGAAAAGCTACTTTTGTGTGTGTGGTTTACTTTTAGTTTTTCGAGACAGGGTTTCTCTGTGTAGTCATGGTCTTTCTGGAACTTATTCTAGACCAGGCTGGCCTCAAAGACACAAAGATCTGCCTGTCTCTGCTTCCTCGTGGTGGAATCAAAGGTGCATGCCACCACCCTAGGTAGGAAAAGGTGGTGTTTTTTTGTTTGTTTGGTTGGTTTTTTTTGGTTTTTTGAGACAGGGTTTCTCTGTGTAGCCCTGGCTGTCCTGGAACTCACTCTGTAGACCAGGCTGGCCTCGAACTCAGAAATCCGCCTGCCTCTGCCTACCAAGTACTGGGATTAAAGGCATGCACCACCACTGCCCGGCCTAGGAAAAGGTTTTTAATTAGCCATTTGCAGATAGAGTCATTTGTTCTAACTTTGACTTCTAAGAAATATATGTATTATAATTACTAAAATGTTTGCTGTGCCAATTTTCATGTTGAAGTAATATCCTTTGTTTCTGTCAACTGAAGCTAAAAATGAAGCTGATCGCCAAGCAGAAAAACGGGAAATTAAGCGTCGGCTCACTAGAAAGGTACGGTGAGTGTCCTTGTATTTGAATGATCTATGTGATTGGAATGAATGAGTCTGACTTGTGCCATAAATCAGTGTGACAATAAGCACATGCACATAGACATAGACAGCCCACCACATTAGCAGGAGTGTCTTCTGTTGGTTTGTTTTGAATATTTGAAAAAAAAAAAGCTGTTATATTTTAAATTTAAACCAAAAGTTCTGAACTTAGGAGGTTTCTTGTCTAGAGGGTTTTATTTACTTAGGTGTTTGTTTGTTTTGTGGTGTCGGGGATTAAATAAAGGGCCCCTTGTGTATTCTAGACAGATGCTCTACCAGTGAGCCATTTTAGACTAAAAATCCTATTGATATGCAGGAGCAATAATAGAAGAATTTTGTAGTGTTCCATTTTGCGATGCAAACTGCTTCTTTTCTAATCAAGAAAATAATTGAAATAGTCCTAAGACCTGAAAAATATGAAGAGACATGATTTTCTCCATGGTCTGGATCGTGTGGGATAGAAGTTTTTCTGTATCGTGCTGTGTTGGTACTAGAGTCCTCTCTTTTCTTCTCAATCCCACCCTTCATTTGTGATTGCTTCTCCACATGTTGATTTGCCCTTAGCACTTGATGATACTTCTTAAAAATCATAAGAATTGCCAGGCATAATGCCACAATACCTTTAATCCCAGCACTTGGGAGGCAGCGGCAGGTGGATCTCTTTGAGTCCAAAGCCATCCTGGAAACAAAAATCAAAAATCAAAAAAAATTTTTTTAAAGATGATATTTAATAATAAATATTTAATAAATAATGATAATAATAAATCTTTTTTTTTTTTTAAAGAGTTCTCAGAATAGTGAAATTGTGGATATTCCATGTTTTCCTCTCCAGGAATGGAGGAATTATCCTTGCTGATGTCCTCTAGGCATTCCTGGGTCTCCTGCCTTCCATCATTGAAGGTTATCTAATTATACAGCCTTAAACCATAGATTCCTGGGGCTGGAAAGATGGCTCAGCGGTTAAGAACACTGACTGTTCTTCCAGAGGTCCTGAGTTCAATTCCCAGCAACCACATGGTGGCTCATAACCATCTGTCATGTCATGTCATGTCATGTCTATACATGCAAACAGAGCACTCATACATAAAAATCTTTAGGAAAAAAAACTTAGCCAGGTAGTGATGGCGCACGCCTTTAATCCCAGCACTTGGGAGGCAGAGGCAGGAGGATTTCTGAGTTCAAGGCCAGCCTGGTCTACAGAGTGAGTTCCAGGACAGCCAGGACTACACAGAGAAACCCTGTCTCAAAAAAACAAAAAAAAAAAACAAAAAAAAAAAAAGAAAAAAAGAAAAAGAAAAAAAAACCTCATAATTTCCCACAGAATCTGCTCTTTGGATAGCATTGACCAGGTCTCTCCCAGGAGCCCTCAGAGCGATGATGTGGGACACGGATGTCAAGGATGCTAAGCATGTGTTTTGTGCTGAACTCTATTCTCAGGCAGCATCTACTCTGTAACCTGATGCTCAGGTCTGAGAGCACATGTTAGTTTGTAAAACATGGGGCATGGTAGTGGTTCTGTACAGTGAAGTGAGTTCAAACGAAAACCTAAGTCCTTCCAGTGTTCTCATACACTTTTCCTTACTTTGTGTATGGAGTGTTTGGTAATGTGGTTCACGTATCGAGGTCAGAGGACAGCTGCTAGATGTCAGTTCTCTGTCCACTCAGTGAGTTCCTAGGATTGAGCACAACCTGTCAGACTGGGTAACAAACGCTCTTACCCATGATGCTACCTTGCCATCCCAAAATGAAAACTGTGTTACCCAGAATCCATGGGGAGTTTTGGGGAGGATAGGACTCAGGGTGGTGTAGTCACAGTTTACTGGGTACTCTGGGTGTGGTGACTCTGGCCTGTCCTTCTGGCTCCAGGCAGTTGAATCAGCAGGAAGATCACTGTAAGTTTCAGGCTAGCTTGAGCTAGCCCTATCTCAAAACAGGCTCCTCAGGTAACTCACAGCATTCAGTGAAGAGTAAAGGCATTTTGAATGCATGATTGGCTGTTTCTTTCAGCTCAGTCAAAGGCCAACTGTGGCTGAACTACTTGCCAGGAAGATCCTGAGGTTTAATGAGTATGTGGAGGTAACAGATGCTCAAGACTATGACCGACGAGCAGATAAACCGTGGACCAAACTGACTCCTGCTGACAAGGTAACTCAATGCTCAGACAGTCTCTCAGATTTTCCCTGTTCTTTGAGATGGAAATAGAATACTTTTTAAAAACACTTATTTTATGTGTACGAGTATTTTCCTGGAATGTATATCTGTGCAAAGAGGTCAGAAGAAGGAATCTGGTCGTCTGGAACTGAGTTCCAGGCAATTATGAGCCATCTTGTGGATGCTGGAAACTGAACGCGGGTCCTCTGGAAGAAAAGCCAGTGCTCTTAACTGCCATGCCATTTTCTAGCTGCAATAAAATATATTATTAACAGCCATAATTGGAGGAAATATGGGGCTATATTGGAGTAATTGTACTTACCTCACTTCTATGCCTGTTTAACATACTGTGAAAACTACAAAGACTGTACATTCTATTTTTTTAATATTTGATATAACTTGAGATTTGTGAGTTTGCTTGCATGCTATCAGGGAGGCTAATGCGTGTCTGGCTCTCTAGACTTGGCTTTTTCTCTCTTCTGGGCTGTACCCAAGACCTATGGTTCCTTCTAACAGTAAGCCTACTAGAGATACATGGAGAGTCACACAGCCGCCCTTCAGGAGACAAAAGATATTCAAAGCTTACTTTTGTCCTACAGGCTGCCATAAGGAAAGAATTAAATGAATTTAAAAGCTCGGAGATGGAGGTTCACGTAGACAGCAAACATTTTACACGGTAAGACCCAAATACCCAAATACTTGTGGCTAAGTGAAGTTTCTGCAACAGACAAATAACAAAGTTGTTTGATCTAGAAAAGCCAATCTAGAAAGCTGATCTAGAAAGCCAAGGATGGTAGCATACCTCCATAATCTTAGCACTTGGATGGTGGAGGCAGAAGGATTAGGAGTTGGAGGCTAGCCCATCCCTGTTCTGAGTTCAAGGCCACCCTAGACTCTATGAGACTTTGTATTAAAATCTAAAGACGGGGGTTGGAGATTTAGCTCAGTGGAAGAGCACTTGCATAGCAAGCGGAAGGCCCTGGATTCTGTCCTCAGATCTGGGGGAGAAAAAAACCAAAGACAGTAGGGCCAGGCGTCGGCTGTGGACGAGCTGTTTCCAAAGTGTAAAGATGACTGTGGATGCCCAGATCTTACACAACCAGATGCAGCAGTGAGTGTCTATCACACTGGCACCCCACGGTGACGTGGAAGGCAGAGATGGGGCAGTCCTCAAAAGCCCATGGCCAGCTAGTCTGGTATAATAGCAGTGAATAAGAGATCTTAATTCCAACAGGTGGGAGACAAAAACTGTTGGCTGACTTCCACATGTGTACTGCTGTGTCTGTGGGCTGGCACTCACACATACACAAATTAAAAATAGAATAGTTAATAAATACAGAGGGCGGACAATGTGGTTTAGTTAGTAGAGTGTGCTTACCCAACAGTCCGTAACGTGGATATCGTAGTGTATGTCTGTTATCCCAGCACTTAGGAAGTAGAGGCATAAGGATCAGGAGTTCAAGGTGGCTAGAGAGATGGCTCAGAGGTTAAGAGCACTGATTGCTTTTCCAGAGGTCCTGAGTTCAATTCCTAGCAACTACACGGTGGCTCACAACCATCTGCAATGGGGTCTGATGCTCTCTTCTGTTGTGTCTGAAGAAAGCAATGGTGAATACATAAAATGAAGAAAAATTTTTAAATAAAAAAAAAAAAAAAAGTTTGGCCGGGCGGTGGTGGCGCACGCCTTTAATCCCAGCACTTGGGAGGCAGAGGCAGGTGGTTCTCTGAGTTCAAGGCCAGCCTGGTCTGCAGAGTGAGTTCCAGGACAGTCAGGACTACACAGAGAAACCCTGTCTCAAAAAACCAAAACAACAACAACAAAACAAAAAAAAACAACAAAAAAAAAAATTCAAGGTCATTTTCAGCTACACGGCAAGTTCCAGAACATCCTGTGGTAAATCAGACCTCATCTCAAAGCAACACCACCAACAAAAAGGGATGAGACCCAAGAGGCAGTTGCAAATGCCCATTCTGAGTTTTGCATTTTGTGTAGCTTAAGTGGAGAATGTGTATGTATACCCAGTGCTGGGCTGAAGTCACCGTCACCGGTGTCCAACCTCTACCTTCTGAGTGCTGAGATAACAAACTTAAGTCACTAAGCCCTAGCTACTTTTGTTACTGTTGTTTGCGAGACAAGGTCTCACTGTGCAGATCGCTGGCCTCACATGTACTGGGTGCTTCCTAAGTGCTGGGCTTGCAGGCCTGAGCCGCCATTCCCAGCTGCCTGCAGCTTCCGCTACTCCCGCTGCCTCCTAAGAGCTGAGAACACAGATATGAGCCAGCACACCTGAGTGCTCAGATTTCCACCTTGTGTGGTGATATTTGTGAGGTCTGCGAGACAGGAAGCTGTGTAGACAGCTAAGTTTATTTAGCAAGTATTTCCTGAGCACCTACCACACATTATTTACAATTCTAGATCCGTGGGTTGCAACAGGGAATCAGGACAGAACCCTGTGATGTTACAAGCTCTTGTCACAGCAGAAGGGGGAATGAGAAGTAAACTGCAGTAAACTGTGGCATCTACCGAGCAGGCAGCCCTCTCTCTCAGAACCCACGCTGCAGCCCAGAGTGCAAATATGGTACCATGTCAGCGAGGGATTTTATTCTTGTTATTTTTTTATTTATTAATATTTTTAAAAGATTTATATATTTATTTCTTTTTTTTCTTTTTTCTTTCTTTCTTTTTTTTTTTTTTTTTTTTTTGGTTTTTCGAGACAGGGTTTCTCTGTATAGCCCTGGCTGTCCTGGAACTCACTCTGTAGACCAGGCTGGCCTCAAACTCAGAAATCCGCCTGCCTCTTATATATTTATTTCATGTATATGAGTACACCGTTGCTCTCTTCATACACACCAGAAGTGGGTATCAGATCCCATCACAAATGGTTGTGTGCCACCATACTGTTGCTGGGAATTGAACTCAGGTCCTCTGGGAGAGCAGTTGGTGCTCTCACAGGCTGAGCCATCTCTCCAGCCCCGTGTTCTTGTTTATTGACTTGGCTTCTAATAAACAGTGGTTTTGCTTCTCATCTGCAGAGTGACAGGGTCTGACCTGTTCCTCCTTTTTTTCCTTGTTTTTTTTTCCTTTTCTTTTCTTTTTTCTTTCTTTTCTTTTTTTTTTGGGGGGGGGGGGCTTTTGAGATACTATCTCCAACTGTAGCTCAAGCCTGAAACTCAAAGCAGTTCTGCCTCAAACTCCCAAGTGCTGGCAGTACTTCCCCTTCAGCTACAGCAGCACAGCACTGACCCAACCAACCTAGAGCTGAGCTGTAACTTAGAGGCACAGTGTGTCAGGCCCGGGCCAGTCCTCAGCACTACTTGAAGTGTGCGTGTTTCTGTAATCAGCGGGATTCCTTTGATTTTCCCCAAACAAATTTCAGGAAGAGGAAAGCAGTCTCCATTGTCTGATCACTTCTCCCTTTTTGACCCCTTCCAGCTACCATCGCCCATGAAGCTGAAGCCTGAGAAAGGAACTAAAGGACCATTGGAAAAGGAAAAGCATAACTGTTTTGTCGCTTGTCTCCAGGGAGACCTTCGCACTTCCCACAGGGCCAGAGCCGCTCTGGGATCTGGTTCAGGGCAAACAGCACTTGTATGATGTAGCCTTCCCTGGGTTTGGATCCTTGTGCTCCCCTTAGAGAAGAGGGAAACGCCGGTGCCGGGAGCCTTGTAGCAACCCTGCAGCAGCCTTGAGGGCTTCTCTCACCAGCCACAGCAGCACAGGGCCACTTGCAGGTCCTGAGTTTCCCTGGCTGCAGCACATGACAGCTGTGCTGGGGCTGTTTGTACCGTCAGCCTTACCCGTCTGCCTGTCTGAGAGCCACTCATGGAGGCATGATTCCAGCCATCAAGTCCTCTTACCAGGAAAAAAAAGCCTTCTGGATGCACCAGCCCTTCCAGCCAAGCCCCACTTCCAGAAAAAGTGCTTGGACCTCACTGGTGTCAGTTCAGAGATTGCACTGCACTGACCGCTCTCGAAGCGGAAGGAAGCCCAGGCTCCGACCTGTCCCTCTCTCCTTTCGGCAGTTGTCATCCTAGGTCCTTTCTTTTTTGTTTTGAGACAAGATTTTATACTGTGGCTCCAGCTGGCCTGCAAACTCACTGTGTAGCTCAGGCTGGCCTGCAGACTCACTGTGTTGCTCAGGCTGGCCTCAAACTCCTGTCTCAGCCTCTCAAGTGCTGGGATTATAAGCACGAACCTTCATGCTTTCATCCTGGCCCTTATTTTAAAGTGAGCTTAAAGAAATGGGGAAATGTATTCATTCCATAGTCTGAGCTATAATCAGAATCCAGGTGATCAAATGAGAAAGCCATGTGCATTCTCTATGTACAAACCAAGAAAAAGGCCTTACTATTAATGCCAGTTTGGCAGAGAACTGACTCATGGGGCAGACTTTATTATACGTTCCTTGTACCAAATGATACTGTAAATCACTTCAGCCTATGGGAGCATTGTGTGCTACAGGTGCCCGTGCTTCTAGCCAGAGCCCCTTCCTTGGTGCTGTTGGCCCTCCCTACTGCACAGTCCCTCTCTACTGCATTAGCCCCTCCCTCCTGACAGCCAGCACCTCACTTGCTTTTCCAGTCCATGTTGTAGCCAGTGTGGTTGGTGCCTGCATTTTCTTGTCAGGCCTCCCATTTGTACTTGGGTGCAGATTTGATTATGTGCCTCAAAGAACTTTTTTCCTGACCCCACACAGCCTCACTATTCCTGCCTAAATTCTATTTACATTGTAAGTGGAAGAGAAATGTAGCTGGGTTTGTCTCTTTTCTTTTTGTTTTAGTCTGTACTTCAGTATGTAGCCCAGGCTAGCCTTTGACTTGAAGTCTTCCTTACTCAGCCTTCCCAGTCTGGGATCACAGATGGTGACAGTCATACCCAGCTGTTACTTACCGTAATATCTAGTGAACTGTGGATCTTTTAAAAAGAATTTTTCCGTTTATTCTGTTTCCTGTCTGTATTCTTTCGGCAATTTTCTCCTTGTCAACATCACACTTATTAAAGAGTTAGAATATAGGGCAAACAAAAAAGCTAAAGTGACCTTAAAACTTTCTTCTCTATGGAGAAAAAAGTGCTTTTATTTGTTTTTTCTCTTATTGCCAGGTAGTTTCTGGCTATGGAAAAAAAGACTGCGTCCTCATCTCCTCAGAGCTTGAGTTAAGGAGGGTAAAAAAGGACAGTTCAGTTCAGCCTGTGAGAAGTCTGGATACAAGGTTGCCACAGCTGCTGATCTCTGATTACGTTTTGTTCTGTGTTGCTGATGGAGGCTGTTCTCACAAGCAAGGCCGGTGCTCCGCCCCTGATTTCCCCAGCTCTGCCTCTGCTCTGCCCCTGTTTCTCCTTTCTCAGTCCCAGGTATAGAGTAGTTTGCTTGTGTCTGTGCTGTCTATGGTGTGGTAACATGTAGGTAGGGTCTCATGTAGCCTCACTATGTAGCCAAGGATCCCCCTGCCTCCACCTCCCACGCACAAGTCTCCCAGATGCACCCACCGGGCCTCCCTGGACGTCTCACACTGCTGCTCTCCCTCACGGTGCCAAGCCTGAGCTCCCCGTCTGCTTGTGTGTGCCATCAAGGGCTCCCACTCACTGTTCATCTCATTTGTCTTCTGAAGCATGATATGTTAGGGCGGCATCTAGTCAGTGGTTTTGTTCTTCTGTATATATAAGTTGATGATGTATTTTCTTCTGTAATTTGAAGCTTATGATCATAATGTAAAGGAGTAAGAGCCTAGCGTGTCCGCTAAGATGCTTCCCTGATGCACAGAATCTTGTAAAATACATGATTACATTGTATATCAGTCTTCCCACCAGTCCTAATTATTAAAGTATTTTAGAATATCCAAAAGAAAAAAAAAACTGGATTTGTTACTTTTTTAGTGGTGGACATTGAACTCAGGCCTCATGCGTGTTAGATAGTCACTCTAAGCTATATCCCTGGCCTATGGTTTGGTTTTGTTTTATTCAAGAAGACTAAAACAACCTAAAAGTGATACCCAAAATACTGCTCGTGACTTCAAATAAAAAGAAGGTAAAAGATATGTTAACTACAGCCAGAAGTGAAACTATCATGTTTGTGTATTTCTCTGCACAGACAAAAATCACAAGGCTGGGGGTATAGCTCAGTAGAGTGCTTGCCTGATACAGTCCCAGCATCAAACAAACAGGACAAACTGTCCCCCGACACTTCTGAAGCCAAGGCAGCAGAAGGCGCAGAAGTTCAAGGTCATCTTGAGGAACATAGCAGATTCAAAGCCAGCATACCCTGGGGGGTGTGTGTGTGTGTGTGTGTGTGTGTGTGTGTGGAGAGAGAGAGAGAGAGAGAGAGAGAGAGAGAGAGAGAGAGAGAGAGAGAGAGAGAGAGAGAGAGAGAGAGAGTGAGAGTATTGGGAGCCCTCTATGCCTGGTAACTACACTAGGTGCCTCACCTACCTAGCCACTCCCCACCCTGTCTGAAAAATGAAATTGTATAGGTCAGGTTTTTTTGTTTGTTTTGTTTTTAAGGTCAAAACAAATACCATTTTTGCACATGGACAAGGACTTACAACCCACTCAGTCCCTTACAAGGATTTACTCACTGCTAACTGAACCTCAGGCTGATGTCACCCGAGCAGCTGGTGTTGCCTGTCCTTTCTGGCAGGCAACCCAGTTTCAGCAATGACTCACTTGCTACTTGGCACATTACCCTTTACTAAGCGTAAAAAGAAACCAGGAGGGAGAGATTTTTGTTGGATGTTTCTCTGCTCCCAGGTTCCTGTGGCCTGAGTTATTAGGTCTCCAGCTGTTACTGTAGCCTTGGGGTTAGAATGTCTCCAGAAGGTTGTTGTGAAGGTTCACACTGCCTAGTATTTCCTGAACAGGGGATGAAGTTTGGTTCTTTGTGGAGAGAGACAGGTTTGGAGAACCACATCAGAAAGGAGAGGGCAGAGACAACAAGATGGCTCAGTAGGTAAAAGCACTTGGCATCAAGCCTAAGGGACAGCTAGAGCCCAGAAATCTTCATAGAGGTAGGAGAGAACCACCTCCACAAGGCTTTCCTCAGACCTCCACACCCTGTGGCAGGAGCATGTCCACATACATATCATATACACATTGAATAATAACAATAGAGGCAAGTCTAGTGGATATCAAGTGGACTGCGTGTCATATAAAAGATGAGAATGTACAAAAAAAGCAAAGTCACTATTGCTGGTAAGTAGATTTTAAAATGTGAAAATGAAGTCAAAAGTAGTTCCTAATACTTACACTTTGATGTCTTGTTTTTTTTTTTTTTTTTAAGATTTACTTATTTATTTATATAAGTGCATTGTTGCTGTCTGCAGACACACCAAAAAAGGGCATCAAATTCCATTATAGGAGGTTGTGACCCACCATTTATTCAAGAGTGAATGAATGAGCAGTGGTGGTGCACGCCTTTAATCCCAGCACTTGGGAGGCAGAGGCAGGCAGATTTCTGAGTTCAAGGCCAGCCTGGTCTACAGAGTGAGCTCCAGGACAGCCAGCGCTACATAGAGAAACCCTGTCTCAAAAAAAAAAAAGAGTGAATGAATGGACCATCACCAGATTGAACTGTGCTCAAGGTTCCATTCATTTCCATCCCTGGGAAGCAAGCCTGGGTCAGTGGGCCACCTGGGCCTGGCAACCTTTTGCTTTCAAACTGACATTCATTTCTCCCAAGAACATTGCTTCCCTCTCTCTGCCTCTCTGGACACTCTTCCTCTTTATTTAATCATTATCTCTATTCCTTCTGCTTCCCCACCCCCAAATATCTATCTTTTGCTTTCTTTTCAATATCCTATTTTCATTGTTTTTTAGACAGGGTAAATGCAGCCCAGGCTTGTAAATTCGCTCTATATAGCCAAGGATGGCCTCGAACTCCTGATTCTCCTCCTTCCAGACCCCAGAGTGAGACTCTGTCTCTTAACAAATGAACAACAAAACAACCACCAACACAAGGACCTGCTGATGGAGTTCAGTCTCTAGAACTGGAGAGAACTGACTACAGGGTTGTCCTCCGGCCTCCACAGGAGCTCCACGGCATGTGGACATGTCCTCTACCATCACACACAATAATCTTTAAAGGAGAGAGGTTATTTCAATTCTGTCAGTTGGTTTGAGCATGCGAAGGGAATCCAGTCTTCAGTAGAAACATAGTCAGAAAATCCCTAGGATAGCCAGGGCTACACAGAGAAACCCCATATTGAGAAACAGTCAAACAAACAAAAACCAGAAGACATTATAAAAAGAATTTGCCAGACAGTGGTGGTGCACGCCTGTAATCTCAGTTCTTGGGGAGGCAAAAGCAGGCAGATCTCTCTGACTCCAGGGCCAGTCTGGTCTACAGAGCGATTTCCAGGACATCCAGGACTACACAGAGAAAAATTTTTATCCAAAATAGAAATAAATAATACATACATACATACATACATACATACATACATACCTATGTACATATAAGCCTTTTTTTTTTTTTTTTTAAAGACAGGGTCTCTATGTAGCCTTAGCTGTCCTAGAACTCACTATGTTGAAAAGGCTGGCTTCCAGTTCATAGAGATCTTCCTGACTCTTGTCTTCAAAGTGCTTGTATTAAAAACCTGCACCATTGGCCGGGCAGTGGTGGCCCTCACCTTTAATCCCAGCACTTGGGAGGCAGAGGCAGGCGGATTTCTGAGTTCAAGGCCAGCCTGGTCTACAGAGTGAGTTCCAGGACAGCCAGGGCTATACAGAGAAACCCTGTCTCGAAAAACCAAACCAAAAACCAAAACAAAACAAAAAACCCTGCACCATCGTGCCTAGCCAGCCATTTTTTCAAGTAAATAATATTCTACAACAAAATTCGTCGGGCATACTTTCACATCTTAAAATCTGGGAAATAGCATTAGTGTAATGGTAAATAGTGTATGTAAAGCATTCAACACACAATTTGATATATAAGAGGACCATGGTCAGTGTTTTTACCCAGGCTATCCTTGATTCAATGGCAATGCCAATTTACTCTCCTGACATTTGTGCATGTATGATGGTGGAGGGCATTATACACACTACAGTACTTCGTGGGTTTTGTATGCAGCCCTGGGGCTCAGGAACCTGCACACCCAATGATAAATATCTTGAGCGTCACCATATTTTATCATCAACATCTATATTAGTTTTATATGTTTGTGTGGAAAGTGACAAAACATCAATCAGCTTTTAAACAAGTGTGGATCAGAACCTCATATCCTAGGCAGGTGTTCTCCCGTTGAGAATGCATAAAAGTTTGATGTTGTTGGGTTTTGGTTTTTGTTTGTCTTTGTTTTGTGTGTGTGTGCTTTGATGTGCTTACTTTTGTTTGTGCTCCATGTGTGTCTGCGGATCTACTGAAACTGGAATAACAGACAACTCAGCTGTGAGCTGCCTTATAGGAGAGAGCAACCAGGAACCTTAACCACTAAGCCATCTCTCCAGCCCCCTCCATAGGAAGTTTTTAATTGTAGCCAATTCTTTCAGACGTACCTATGTTCTGTATCAAATGTTCCTTCCACATACAAAGTAGATTCAAACTCTGGAAGCTAGAAAGCATTTCTCTAGACTTTTCTTTTTTTTTTTTTCATTTTGCATATACCAGTTTATCCAGGCAGAAAAAACAAACCTCACAAGCTCCTCGATTCTACGCCAAGACCGACAAGAGCAATGTAGCGCAAAAGTTGTCCCATCCCAATTGAGATGAAGTAGATCCCATCAGCCTTAGCTCCTTTCCAATGGTTCAAAGTGCGCGTGACCGTGCGCAGGCGCAGTCGGCCGCGTCTGACTTCCGGGAGTTACTTAAGGTATAAATATGGCCGCGTTGGCGCATCTCAGTCTTTTTAGGCGTTGCTACCTGGCTGTGCTTCTCTTGGTGAGTACCGTGCGCTGCTCTCTGCTGCTGGGGGTTTACCCTCGCGTTTCGGCACCGGGCTTTGAGAGGAAGGATAGCGACTGGGCAGACCCCGCGTGGATCATGCCCCAGCATGGCGTGTGGACACGTGCCTCCCAGCCCAGTAACCGCCTTTCTTTCGGGGATCCCAAAGCTAGCGGAATTATTGCCTGGGAAGTTGTACGCACTTTCTTAAAGGTTTATTCTGCTCCTGCCGTGTGATTTGGATCGTTAGCTGCCTTCGAGCGCTCGACTTACTTAAAATCATTGTGCCTGGTTCCTAGCTTTTATTTTTCGACATCGTGTTGTAACTGAATTTCTGCAATCTTTGGTCATTAATCTACCATCATTCAGAAAGCCATTTTTCATATAGGTAGTGTCTGGATAGTTTCGTTCCTATGGGGGTGTTCTGTTTGCTTCAAGAAGGTCTGAAGGTGGTGGTGGTTGCTAAGGACTGTGGAAACCCTGGAAACAGGCGTTTTTCAGGCTGGGGGTTGGCAAAGGATCCTAGGACATTTTGTCAAAAGGAAATCTTTACCATGGCTAGCCAACGTGGACACCCCGGGAGGTCACTCTCCCCGGGCTCTGTCCTAGTGGCGTGTGGGAGCATAGGGCGCCGCCCGATGATGTACAATCCCTTTCCACAACGTTGGAGAAGAAGCTGGGCCTCGAGTCTGCACCTGCATATTCCTACAACTTCTCAGAGTCCTGTGGACGATGACTGAGGAGACAAACCATGCAGGAAACAGTCTTAAATCATAGTCTGGGGTGGGTCTTAGGAGTACTTTAAACGTTTGATTTGCTGATGGGGTGTCTTCTTTTACAGAACTGATGAGTAAGTCCAAGTAACTCGTTGACTTGAGGTAGGTTCACTCGGAAACTGGCTTTGTGCTTATCGTGTTTTTCGATCCATGTGTCTGATACTGGTGAGACTCAAGTCGGGTGTGTAGGTGGGTAGTGGTTGAATCGTGTGGGTAATGACCAGACTTTCCAACGTGGATACCCCGGGAGGTCACTCTCCCCGGGCAATGTCCTAGTGGCCTGTGGGAGCATAGGGCACCGCCCAATGATGTACAGTCCCTTTCCACAACGTTGGAGAAGAAGCTGGGCCTCGAGTCTGCACCTGCATATTCCTACAACTTCTCAGAGTCCTGTGGACGATGACTGAGGAGACAAACCATGCAGGAAACAAAAGTTTAAGATGATAAGGTTTTTAGTATGCCACTTACAGGAATCTGACGTTTGGGTTTTTTTTTTCCAGGAGAGGAACTGCACGGACACCTACTCACAGGTTTTGAGGCAATTTACATGCAGCTTGGTAAAATTTTGTCTGTATTAGGGTCTCAGCCATTAGAAGCTGGACAAACTTTTCTGCCTACTTATTCTGTCTGGTAAATGCAATTTTTTTGAAAGGTTGTGTCTAGATTTGGGAAACTTCAGCATGGTTCTCCCTTTTGATAGCCGGCAGGTTTCCCCTGGACCGTGTTATGTAAACCATGTATCTTTTCTCACATTTTCTGTAAGATTATACCCTTAAATTAAATACAGACTGGGTTACAGGGTCTAGTTGTAATCTGAATATTTGTGATATGACAAATCTGAATTAAAGCTTTTGAATGCCTTTTCTTGTGGTTTAATGTGTGTGCATGCAAAAGCCTGCGGATGGGTTCAGGGTAAATCCAGTATGAATGTTGGCTCTGTTCAAGTACTGAGGTGAAGGTGAAGTTCCTTCCTCTGCTCTGGTGATAGTATTACAACAGTGTCTGCGGGAGGCTGTTCAGATGGGTTATGTGGGAAGTTGGTCTTGGGCATACTGGCACCCTTATGATACAAAGTAGATAGGTCCCTAGGTCATAATGGAAATTTTGACTCCTTACTGCTTGCCCTCATGGAAAAGTCTAAGACCCTCAATGATGGGGGCATTGGGAGGGACCTCGAAGGTAGGCCTTAAAAGATGCTGGTTTGTTCCTTCCCTGTTCCTGGGAGTGGGTGCGAGAATTGGTGGGCCTCTAACTAGAGTGGGACAGTGTTTGTGGCCAGCTCTGACGGAGTAGCATTCTCAAGGGACAGTGGCTGGTGTTCATGTTCCAGTGCATGGTACAGTCAGGTAACATTGAGAGCTTCTGGGTATAAGACCTGTGCTTTTACATGCCCTTAAGGCTTCCAGGTAGGGGAGAGATTTCTCCCATTAAAGGGTAAGTATTGGGATTCTGCTCTTGTGATGAGCTGCCTGGGGTTAAATTCTGAGGACTCAAGTAGCACAGCTCTGCTACAACAGTTTGCAAGTGTTATTTCTGCCCCATTCAGGCACCCATGACCCATTGCCAGCTTCCCACAGATTTAGTAGTTGTCATCAATTGCACTTGTCTTGCTAACCTGCACATGTGTCTTGCCCGTGTAGACAGCATGCTTACAATCTACTGTCTAGTAAGTGTACAGGGCTGAGGGTATGGCTCAGTGTTTGCCTAGTATGCTCCATCCCCTAAATTAACAGGAAAGATAAAAACTGGTCCTGTTTAGTTATCTGAAGGCAGAGGCAGACCTGTCAAATTCAAGGCCATCTAGGGCTACACAGAGATTGTCCAAATCTAGGGAATCTTAATCAGTAGTGGCATCCAGCTATGGAGTAGGAGGGTTTGGTAGAGTACTGCCTGCTTGAACCAAGAGGTCTTGGGTTCAATTTCCAACCATGTACATAATGGGATCTGATGACCTCTTCTGGCATGTGCCAGTTTGCACATAGTTAAGAATACAGTGTCAGGGTATAATAGCAAGACAAGTTCTCTAGTCCTGACCTTAAACTCTAGACCAGGCTGGCTTTAAACTCCTTCACCCACTGACTCTTAAGTGCTGGGATTAAAGGTGTGACATTACCACCCAGTCATATAAGGTCTTATAAAACAATAATGGGGTTGGAGGTGGTTCAATGGTTAGAGCAGCTGGTACATCCATGTAACATCCTGAGCTAAATGTACACTCAGACACAAGTATTTAAACTAAAATGCTAGTGGAGTAGGGATTAGCTTAAAGGTAGGATACTTGCCTGTCATGTGAGAGGCCCTGAGTTCAAGTCCCAACATTGAAATTAGGTTGATAGCTCAATCCTAAACAGAAATAAGGTCCCAGCCCTACTGTGATGACTGATAACTTGCTGGAACCTGCCCTTTCTGTCTTTCAACACAGGGCTTTGTACCCTTAGCTATCCTGGAATTCCTTCTGTAAACCAGGCTATCCTAGAACTCAGATTTATCTGACAGATTATCCTGTCTCCTTAAATGTATAATTTGTGCATCAGTATTTTGCCTGCATGTATACCTATGAAAGTGTCAGATGCCCTGAAACTAGTGTTACAGATATGCCATGTGGGTGGTGCTGGAAATTGAACCTGGATCCCCTGGGAGATAGCAGTCAATGCTTTCAATGGCTGAGGTCTGTCTCCAGCCCCTTACTAATGTATGAATGATTCCTGTACGTGTTTTTGTCTACCGTGTGCGTGGAGATCAGAGGAGGGTCCAGGATTCCCTGGAGATGGACTTAGATGGTTAGGAGCCACCGTGTGGTGTGGGTGCTGGCGATCTAAACAAGTTCTCTGGAAGAGCTACAGTGTTTTTTCTATTACTGGATTGGCCTTTTGGGGGCTTGTTTTGTTGTTTGAGACAGGTTTCTCCATATGACCTTCACTGTTCTGGAACTCTGCCTCCTGAGTGCTCAGACTAAAGGCATGGGCCACCCCTTCAGAGAACAGTGCTAACCTTGTGTTCTACCTCAGGGTTTCATGAAAAAACAAATGGAATGCACATGGGTAGATTTTTACATCTAAATGGGATGAGAAATGAGGATTAAGAGTTTCACTGCTCTTCCGGAGCACTGGGGTTTGGTTCTCCAAGCATCCGGATCCAGCAGCTGCCTGTAACTGCTCCAGAGCCTCAGTCAGCATGCACTGAACTCCGTGCACAAACCCACACAGAGACATTTGTGGTTAAAAAGAAATGGCTTTGGGACTGGAGAGATGGTTCAGCCATTAAGGGAACTGGCTGCTTTTCCAGAGTCCTGAGTTCAGTTCTCAAAGTGGTTGTGACTCTCAGGTTGAGAACCACGGATTTAAGCACAGACCTTACTAGAAATCTCAGGGAAAGCATAAGTACACAGGGCTGCTGAAAGCAGGCCCTTTGCTTAACTGTCTTTACACACACAGAGCAAGTCTTCAGAAAGTCACTGAGAAATGGGAACGACCATGGGGTGCACTGGATAAGATTAGGACAGATCACTGACCTAGATGTGAAGTTTATTGTAAACAGAACATAGTCTTTTAGCTGGGCGGTGGTGGCACACTCCTTTAATCCCAGCACTTGGGAGGTAGAGACAGGCGGATTTCTGAGTTCTAGGACAGCCAGGGCTATGCAGAGAAACCCTGTCTTGAAAAAAAAAAAAGAACATAGTCTTTTATGTGATACACAGAGAAAATGCGCATCTGGGAAGACAGCCGGGCCATACCCAAGTTATATTGTGTAGGTGCAGGCTTTATGCATGATTTATTGCTTTTGTTTAAGTATCTTCCCCCCCACCCCAATAAAGGTTTATTTTATGTATTTGAGTACACTGTAGCTGTCTTCAGATGCACCAGAAGAGGGCATCAGATGGTTGTGAGCCACCATGTGGTTGCTGGGAATTGAACTCAACCTCTAGAAGAGCAGTCAGTGCTCTTAACTGCTGAGCCATCTCTCCAGCCCTGTCTTATTTGACCTTATTTCTATGGCAACCTTCACACCAAATGTTAACTGCACTGGAATTCTTTCCTCTTAGCTGACAAGGGACTCCAGCAGGCTCTGGAATGAAGGGCTTCATCTTTATAATGTTCCCTGTCTTTCACCTGACTTAGTATTAGGGGGACATGGTAGCTCTGGACCATCTATAATGGGATCTGATAGCTTCTTTTGGCATGAAGACATACATGCAGATAGACAGTCATACATAAAATAAATAATTGGATTTTAAAAGTGAATGAGTTTAAGGGACAGAGACTTGGCACATACCAATCCTGGGAAGCTGAAGCAATTAGGATTTGGAATTTAAGATATCCTGGGCTTCAAAGACATGAGGCTTCCCTCCCCTTCCTCCCCCCAAAAAGATGTTTTTATAAGCGATGATCAGTGATGGTCATTTTTCTATAATTACATTAAGCCATGTGAGTGAATAAGATCTTGGAGAAAGACATCAGAGTTTCCAGGGTGAAGCTTGGAGAAACTTCACAGTTTACCATCGAGGAGAGGAGGTCATGATGGAGGCAGAAGTGAACCTGAAAAGGTAAGGCAACATCAGGATGGCTTTGGAGCTGGCACTACATAGGGGAAATGCAGCTGGCACACAGTCATCCAGAGGAGATGGCTCTGTTGGTAAAGGTGCCTGCTGCTGAGCCTGAAGACTTTGCTCTCTGGAACCCACATAGTGGGAAGACAGAGCTTACTCCTGGAAGTTGCCCTCTGACCACCAGCATCAACACGCACATTCAAATAGAAGTGTAAACTGTGTGGTCAGGTGAGTGTACGGTGGTAGAAGACACTGTGTATGGTGAGGGGCCCCTCCCCAGCTGTGAACCCCATTCTTGCTGACTCCAGGGCCAAGGTGCCAGCCCTTTTCAGATGCCGACCTTGCTCCTTGTAACTGGGCATGATGGAACACACCTTTATTCCTAGCTCTAGGGAGACTGAGGCAGGAGGATCTCATAATGAGACTCTGTCTCAAAAATAAGGGTAAAGAAAATCAAAATGCTAAAAATGTTGGTTTAGGACGACTTGGAGTCAGAATTAACTGAGAAACACAGAAAATGCCCTTTGTACAGATTACTGCCCTCAGGAAGGCCATACCTTTTTTCTCAGGGACACTTTAAATCTTTTTTTTTTTTTTTTTTTTTTTTTAAGTTTTTATTTATTTATTTTGGTTTTTCAAGACAAGGTTTCTCTGTGTAGCCCTGGCTGTCCTGGAACTCACTTTGTAGACCAGGCTGGCCTCGAACTCAGAAATCCACTTGCCTCTGCTTTCCAAGTGATTTATTTTTTTATGCGAGTCCACTCTTGCTCTCTTCAGACACACCAGAAGAGGGCATCAGATCCTATTACAGATGGTTGTGAGCCACCATGTGGTTGCTGGGAATTGAACTCAAGACCTCTGGAAGAACAGTCAGTGCTCTTAACCACTGAGCCATCTCTCCAGCCCCAGACTTTAAATCTTACAGGACTGCTTGTGTGAGGATGTTAGTGAGAGGACCTTTTCTTCTTTTAAATTTGCTTTTTAGTATAGAAGTGTGCTGTCTGCATGTACACCTTCAAGCCAAAAGAGGGTGTCAGATTCTTTTATAAATTGTCATGAACCACCATGTGGTTGCTGGAAATTTGAACTCAGCCAAGTGTTCTTAACCACTGAGCCATCTCTCCAGCCCTAAGCCGTTTTTCACAGTGTTCTGTTTCCAGTGTGAGCTCCCAACTGCAAGTTCCCAGGTCTGAGTCATCTTGCGTCCAGCCTTATCTCCCTTGCACCTCACACTCAGGCAAAGCCCTCTGCCGCTCTTCTCTCCGAGTTTTTCTTCCTTTCGGAGATAGAATCTCACTATGTATCCTTCCTAATCTCCTGCCTCGGCTTCTGGAACAATGGGATTATAGGCAGTGCCACCAACCCAGGCATTACTGTTTCCTCTTCCTGCTTGTTCTTTGCCTCTCCATTCTTGATTACACTTTATCCAAAGTCCATTCTTAAAAGTTCTGAACATATCATCTTGTGAGCAGAGCCTTCCCATAATCGCACACTGTCCCTGTAGGCACACTAGACCTTCACCGTCTGCTCTCAGACTATATGGCAGTTTCACACATCTTATTCTCTGTCATTGCAAATGTCACCCCTCTGGGACTGGAGAGATGACTCAGTGGTTAAGGGTGCCTGTTGCTCTTGCAGAAGATGGAAATTCCATTCCAGCACCTACATGGCAGGTCACATACATCTGTAACTCCAGTTCTACTGCAACCAATGCTCTTTCTGGTCTTTTCAGGAACTATATTGCTGGGAGCCTCCTGGCCAGGAGAGGGTAGTGGCAGGGTTACAGAGTAGGACTTTGGTGATGGCTTTAAAGTCTGAAGGTCTCAGGGCTTTCTGGCTCTCTGACCTGTACTGGAATGCTGATAATAACTTCTAAAGTCCTAAAAACTTCTGAGGGTAAAAGACTGCAGGCTTAGGTGGTTAACATATGCAGCCTAACAGCAGAGGATTAGGCAAAGCGGCCTTTGTTTTATCTCAGCAGGAACTGCTGGGCTCTGCCTGCTAGTCTGAGATCACAGGAAGAAAAGACTTAGAGAAGTTATTATAGAGTTTATTACTAAGTGTAAAGTTTCCTATGAAAGCTAAGGGGAAAAGTGGAAAGGTCCTGACTGGGGAAAAGAAAAACATTCTTTTGCTGTGGTTGTTGTTGTCATTGTTTTTTGGTTTTTTGAGACAGGGTTTCTCTGTGTATCCCAGGCTGTCCTGGAACTAACTCTGTAGACCAGGCTGGCCTCGAACTCAGAAATCCGCCTGCCTCTGCCTCCCAAGCACTGGTATTAAAGGCATGCGCCACCACTGCCCGGCAAGGAAAAAATTCTAACAAAGGAAAAATTCTAAGGGAAAGAATTCCAGGCAGGGGAAAAGGAAAGGGACAAACGACTAACTCGGACTGTACAACAGCTACTACTACTGCTGCTGCTCTCTTTGTCTTCAGTACTTACACATCTTTCAGAGTACATGGTCACATGTTACAAAGTTCACCACGAGTTTACACCAAAAATCGAATCATAAATTGAAATAGAAGTTTACAACAGAGAATGTTTACATGCATATCCATTAGGAGTAATTATCTGGCAAAACATCCATCACCTGTCTGGCTCCACAGGTTCACTGAAGTTTTAAAACTATAACTAAGAAATTAGTGAAGTTTTGTATAGTTAAGCCCAGGCAATATATTAATTTCTGTCCTAGCACCTATAATAAATTGTGAGTTCCCTTTTAGTGACCTTTGGTTAATTGTTGTACAACCTCTTGGAATGTGTTCTGAGCAGGAGAAAGTCTGGTTACTATCTAAGAGCAATTAACTGATGACAGGAGACTGGCAGAGTTCTCATTGCAGTTTTGACTATCAGAGAGAGCCCTAATAGCAGTCCTATTATAAAAGAGCTTAATAATCATTGATACAATTTTAGGAATTCTTATAGGATCATCATTAAGACTTAAGAAGACATCTGTTTGTCTATACAGCATCATTACAAGACAGTACATCTTCATGGATCTGCAGAGATCTGCTCCAAAGGGGTGTGCTATCACTTAGTGATTGTTACATATATTTAAATAATACTAATAGGAAAAGCAGATTAATAGCAGGAATCTTTCCTAAAATAAGTCCCTCACAGCCTTGCTGAATGAAGGCTTACTTGTTGCAGATTATATAATAACCCAAGGCAAGCATTTCAGGATGATCACCTGCTAATTATTAGCTTGTCCCATTATGGCTCCTGACAGTATATGTACATGGTACACAGACATACCTGCAGGAAAACACCCATACATGCAATAAATAAGAAAATGTTATTCACCCTGAATGCCTTTTTCACTTAGACTTAATCAGCCATTCTTGAGCCCTAACTAGACTGAATCAGATGGCTCTGCATAGATAATAGTTGTTTTTTTTTTTTTTAGCCTTCTGCATACTTTGTGAACAAGAACTATCAGCTTTGTTTTGTTCCGTACAGATCTCACGCACCAGATTTTCTTTTAAAAAAAAAAAAAAGATTCTAGTAGTTTCTCTGGTTGGTTATCTGTCCATTTATCCCTCTTGGGGGGTGCGGGGGTCTCCCAAATACAGAATGCTGCCTACAAACTAGGAGCAGCCGCTCGCATTTCCAGCGGTGGCCACCAGGGGCCGCCCGGCTCTGTGTTTTCCCTTCTGGCCAGGGTCGCGGCCGGAGGCCCGCAGAGCGCATGCTCGGGGCAGTTCGCCGCCGAGCGCCGGAGTTGCTTGTGGCCGCCCTGCACCGAGGTAGGTCGCGCTCTGGTTCTTGGGGAGTCCTGAGGACGGAAAACCGGGAGGCGCGCGGGGTCGTGGTGGGCCGAGGTCGCAGCCCACATGGCGTGCTGCACGTGAAGGCGGCAGCGCTCCAGGCGCGCGAGCTCCGGCCCGCGTGGGCCCCGCCTCGCCCGCGCACGGGCCCCTCAGCCGCCGCGCTCCGGGCGCGCGCTCGGCTCTGCGGCGCGAGATTCAAACGGCTGGTGCGCAGGGGCCGGGCGCTCGCGGCCTCGGGGAGCCGCCGGTGGGGAGGGGCGACAGCTTCCACAGACGGTCGCTTGCCCTTAACCCCCATCAGCCCTGTGTCACCCGGTCGTTGCTGCCTGACGTTTCCGTGCCGCTGGGGAACAATGGTGACAAAGGCGGGCCTCCGTGCCCTTTGCCGGGCGCAGGGTCTGCCTGGCGAGATTTCCATGGGTCCACAGTTAGGGTATCCTGAGATCAGTAAAGTATGTCCGTGGAACTTGAGTGTCGCTGCTGCCAAGTCTTTGGTTCATCAGAAATTAAGTCCTCTGACCACGTGTGCACAAGCTGAGGGTATGAAACAGACCGGGAACTCCAAAGCGGAAGCCGTAACCGGGCTGTGGAGGGTTGGGGATAGCTTTCCAGGTGAGGTTGTATGTAATATGTTAAGGGTCAAGGTAATCCAGACAGGGGGCACAGGAAATGCAACCACTAGAAGTGTTTGGGGTCGTAGACATCATTGGTGCTTGTGGGGAGGATACCCAAGAAGAGAATTCTAACGTAGCTCAGAAAAGATTGCCGGGCAGTGGTGGCCCACGCCTTTAATCCCAGCACTTGGGAGGCAGAGACAGGCGGATTTCTGAGTTCGAGGCCAGCCTGGTCTACAGAGTGAGTTCCAGGACAGCCTTGGCTACACAGAGAAACCCTGTCTTGAAAAACCGGGAAAAAAAAAAAAGTGATTCACCAGGTTCCGGTTGCACAGACAACTGAGAACAGGAGTCTGGCTCGGGCAGGCCCCACTAGATTGCCTTAAACCTTAGTCTCCTTGCCTATAAAAGGAAGGTAACGTGTCCTTCCTGGTATGAAGTGTGCAGCTCAGTAAGTGTGCAGCTCAGTTCCTGGCTGCAGCCTGCACAGGCCTTCCCTTCTCTCCTGGGAGCTTTTCCCACAAAGATATTCTTCATCCCCTAAATCTAGCTGGAAAGTTCTGAGTGTTGGGGGGAAGGGAGGGGCCACCGATAGGGTTGCCAGGTCCTCCAGAAATGGGAGTAACGTGGAAAATGGCTCCTGGTAGGTTGTCTAACCTAGTATACTTACCTATTTGACTTAGCAGGTGAGGAAACAGGCTTCAGGCAGCTCATCTCACCCATGAAATGGTCTGCACATCTGTTCCTGACATGGGGACAGGTCTGCGCTCTTAGAGGGTCATATACTGCTTATTAATGGAAGTTGACTGCTTCCTGGATTTTATTCTGAGTCTTGCTTGTTCTCCCACTTTTTAAATTCCTTAAAGATGGATCCCAGGGAGTGGAAGTGACAAAAGACGAGCCTTTTTAGGGTTGTATATTCAAATGCTTTCTTGTATGTATGGCCTGGTACCACCTGCATTGGCCCAAGGAGGCCAGAAGAGGGCGTTGTATCCCCTGGGACTGGAGTTACAGGTAGTTGTGGGTGCTAGGAACTAATCCTGATTCCTCTGGAAGAGTGGTCCTGGCTGGTGTAGTCCTTGAAGCAGGGGATGTCCCAGTATGTAGACTCTTGTTGGCTGGCCTTGAGTTGTTGCCATCCCAAATCCTGCCTGCACCATGCTGGACCCACCTTTTAGAAGGTTCTGCCCTTCTTCCCACCTTGCTTCTGGGTTTGTGCAGCAACTAGAGTTGGCCAGGTATAGAGAAATGTGTGCCTCAAAGACAATTGGGGTATCTCAGGATCTCTCCCCTGGGGGGTGGGGGTGGGCGGGCTGTTGAATCTGGCAACCGTCCCCCTAGGCAAGTCCCAACTGCCATCTTCCCCATCCCTTGACTTTTGCTTTCTGCTCCTTGAATTTGGCCAAACCCATCAGGAATCCCAAGAGACTTGGCTTGGGCCATCTTAAATTCCAACCTGGGTTGTAGTGTATCTTTTTTTTTTTTTTTTTTTAGATTTATTTATGTATGAGTACACTGTAGCTGTCTTCAGACACACCAGAAGAGGGCATCAGATCCCATTACAGATGGTTGTGAGCCACCGTGTGGTTGCTGGGAATTGAACTCAGGACCTCTGGAAGAACAGTCAGTGCTGTTAACCGATGAGCCATCTTTCCAGCCCCGGTTATAGTGTTTCTTTGGGTGACACTTTTGGGTGGCAGTGGTGAGACAGGGTCTTGCTATGTGGTCTGGGTCAGTTTTGTCTGCTTCCTATGTTCTGGGATTCCATGTGTACCACCATAAATGTCATACTTTGTCCCCTTTTGAAAAGAAAGTGTTTGGGCCCTTTTCCTGCCTGCTCTTTGGTGTAGGACATGAGCAAGTGAATTTACCTTCCTGAGCGTCAGGTTCCTCAACCATGAACTAGGGGTGACCATGTCTTCAGGTTTCTGGACTGGGTTGAATCTGTTTTGTGTGGCATACACGTGTTGTTCATCTGAACACGAATGAGGGGCTGCATGTGCATTTGAAGGTCAGAAGTTTGGGGACAGCTGTCTTCATTGATTTTGCTCTGCCTTCTTGAGACAGGGCTTCTCGCTGACCCTGGAGCTCCGCCATTAGGGCACACTGGCTAGCCAGCTAGCTTCAGAGACCTGTGTACCCCACTTCCCACCCCCGTCGCCCCTACACTAGGATTGCGGATGTGAGCTGTGCTCAGCTTCTGAATGCTGGGGTTCTGAGGTCAGGTCCACATCCTTGCACGGCAAATCCCTTTGCTCTGGTTTTTTAGACAGGGTCTTGTGTAGCCTAGGCTGTCCTTAAATTGGCTGTGTGGCTAAGAATGACTTGAACTTCACAAATGCTAGGAGTGCAGGCATTTGCCACCATGCCCAACTTAAGCTGGTTTTGAAAAGTAAACTTTTTTGTGTGTGCATCAAAGATTCAGGATTCTATTCAGGATTCTAGTTCTGTGGGAAGGAAGGATGGGTTAGGAGGTTGGGAGAAAGGGAACAAGATGTGGCTTTTTTTTTTTTTTTTTTTGAAACAGTTTTTCTGTATAGCCTTGGCTGTCCTGGAAGATGTGGCTTTTGTAATAAGCTTACTTTCTTCCTGAACATACACTCCTGAGTACAGGAAGCAGAGTAGCCTCCTCTTGGCCATGCATCTCAGCCCAACCCCAGGCACTCCAGAATACTTGTGAGATGGGTGTACACATCACTGAGTACCTAGGGGCATGCGGTCCAGGCTTCTATCCACCCTGCGAGGTCGCTGTCATCTCCTTTGTAACAGATTGTTAAAGGATTGTTAAAGATTGAGGAAACTAGAGTCCTGGAAGGTGAATTGGGTTCCCAGTGATAAAAGAGCAATCATTTTCAGTGTGGGAAGAAGGGTCTCAAAGCGGCACAGAGGAGGGGAGGGTCCCACCGCAGGAAGAGTGGAGGCTGGTCAAAATTCACAATGGCCACCTTATGACTGAACTGGGCCAGACACAACCCACACAGGTTCTGCAGGATCCTGGGTCTGTTTAAAATGCATTGGTCTCCTCCCTCTGAGTCAGAAGTCCATACCTTCTGAGTTGACAACTGGGAAGCCTGAGGCTTTTGGACCTCATAGGAGGCAGAGGGTGGTCCTGACCAGATCCCCAGGGGACACTGAGAAGGGCCTTTGCTGGTCTCTTGTTGCTTTGAGCAGAGTTTTCATTCCTGTCTGTCAGGAGAAGGACCAGTAAGCTTGCTTAGATCCCAATAGGTTTGTGTTCCCCGGGTGGTGTTACCTGGGGAAGACCCGAAACACTACACTACCACCAACATTAATTTCTTTTCTTTTCTTTTTTTTTTTTTTTTGTTTTTTGTTTTTTTTTGTTGTTGTTGTTGTTGTTTTGTTTTTTGAGACAGGGTTTCTCTGTGTATTCCTGGCTGTCCTGGAACTCACTCTCTAGACCAGGCTGGCCTTGAACTCAGAAATCCGCCTGCCGCTGCCTCCCAAGTGCTGGGATTAAAGGCGTGCGCCACCAACACCTGGCTGTAGGACCATTTTCATTTATTGAGGTTTTTTGTTTTTGAGTCCTGGCCTCTCTATGTAGCCCTGCCTGCCCCAGAATTCAGTATGCAGAATGGACTGGGTGTCTGCTGGGATTAAAGGTGTGTGTCACCACTCCCAACTTGATTTTATTTATTTATTTTTTTTATACTGGTTATGGTTTTTCGAGACAGGGTTTTTCTATGTACTCCTAGCTGTCTTGGAACTCACTCTGTAGACCAAATCGGCCTGTCTCTGCCTCCTGAGTGCTGAGACTAAAGGTGGACACCCAACCCAGCTTTATTTGAATCAAACATTTTTTTTTTCCTGTTATGAGATGAAACCTAGAACCTCAGATAAACTAGGCGAGTGCTTTGCCCATGAGCCACACCCCAGCATATTGTACCAGCTCATTTAACCCTGTGTGTCAGCTACTTGTGGAAGCACATGCCTTCAAATTCAGCTTAGGAGGTGCAGGCAGGAAGATGAAATGTTCACAGCCATCTAAAGCTGCAGTGAATCCTGTTTCAAAATAATAGTGTTAATAAGCTAGAATGGATTGCAGCAGCGTTTAGAGTGCTTGGTTTTGGTTTGAGCATTTTGGTTTTGTGTTGTACGGTTTGTTGTTTTGCTTTGTTTTGAGACAAGGTCTTCCTGTGTAGCCCAATCTGGCCTGGAGTTTACTATGTAGACCAGAGATCCTCCTGTCTCTGCCTCCTGAGTGAGTGTTGGGATTAAAGGCCTGCACTGTTTGTTTTGGTTGTTTGTGTGTGTTTGAGGCTTGCTGGCCTTGGAAGTCAGGGTACTGCAGTGCTGAGGTCCTGAGTACATGGCACACCTGGCTCCTGGTTACTTTCCTTTGTCACAAGGAACATGTTTCTGTTTGATAGATTCATTTCTAGAAATATCATTTTTGATGGCTTCCTACAGTTCTCTCATGGATATTCCCTTGTGTAGCCAGTCCACTAGTATTGAACTCTCCTCAAGTGCACCTTCCTAGTGCTGAGATCCTGAGCATGTGCCACCAGGTTGTTTGTAAAATGCTGGAAAGAGAATAAGGATTGGACTTGTGGGCTCAGGCAGATTCTCAGGGGGCTGAGCTACATCCCAGCCCTTAGTCCACTACTGTTAAGCTCATTTCTCCACACAGTGTAGCAACAATCGAGAATAGTTGCGAACTTGGTCATTACTCACCAGTCACACAGTTCTGGGATAAATGTCAGGAGCTGCGACTCCTGGGTGAGACCTCTTACTCCTCAGGCTTTGATGAATATGCACAGGACAATGTCTGTTATTCTGACGTATAGTATTTGACTTTTTTTTTTTTTTTTTCCTTTTCAGGACAAGAAGATGCCACCCAAGCGCATAGCTAAGAGAAGGTCACCCCCAGAAGATGCCATCCCCAAAAGCAAGAAGGTGAAAGGTAAGCTGCCTGTGATGCCTTCTTGGCTCTGTTCTCTCAAAACAGTGAGACATCTGGGCCTACGCTCCTTCCTCCCTGGCTTGAAGCTATGAGGGGCTTAGATGCCCAAGGACCCTGCTTAGATGAAGGTTCTCTTGCATCTCACCTAGCTCAGCTCTGTAGCAGTCAGAAAAGAGGCCAAAGCCAAGGCTCATCAGAGAGCCCTCAAAGCAATGCTGATACCCCACACCCCCTACCCCAACCAAGATTCTAGAACTTGGCCCCATGCACATGCATGGTTTTACCTATCTTAAAGTGCTTTGGTCTCCTCCCCCAGTAATCAGAGAAGTCCTTGACTTTAGGTCCCCTTGCTCTGAATTGACAACTTGGAAGCCCAAGGCTCTTGGGCCTTTTAGGCTTTCAGATGTGGGTTAGGTCCTGACTGTCACTGTAACCACAGGCAGGTCACTAAACCTGGCTGGGGCTGAGCCTCCCCGATAGAATGGAGACAAGAGCTCTGTCACCCTGAGTCACTGAGAATTAGAGGAGATAATGTCCCAAGCCCTGTTTGAGGGACCTGTCCTGTCATTTTTCTCTCCTACAACCCCAGAGTGTGGCGAGGACCAGGGAAATCGACCCCTGACATGGGAGGGAGGAGCGTAGACACACGCTCAGACAGTGTCTGTCTTTTGCAGACACTCGTAACCGCGGTCCTGCTACTCGCTCCTGCCAAGGTGCCTGTGGGCCAAGCCCAACTGACCAGAAAACCCAACCAGATGGCTCCCTGCCCAGTGCAGCCTCTGTGCAGCCCTGGCAGCTGGGGCCACACCTTTGGGGAGGGGACTGGATGCCTTTGACTGGAGGGCTGTGGCAGGCTTTGATTGGCTACCAGAAGGCCTTGCACTACCCACTGGTTGGTCCACGCCTCTGCAAATACATCTGAGGTTTCTTACTGTGCCTTCCAGTTTCTCTGAAGCTGTCAGTATACTGTCTGGACTGACCGAAGGGGCAGTTTGTTCTCCTCTCATATTCAGGAGTTGGAAATCACAGCCTGGCATAGAGGGGCATTCAGATGGGAGCTGGTACCAGGTAGTTGCCCAAGCTCCAGTGCAAACTCTGGTAATTAGTTTTATGACCTGGGAAGGCTGTTGACCCTCTGGGAGGCTCTGTTCTATATCCTGTAAAATGGTGTCTTCTATTTTTGATGTCTGTTTGAGATAGGGTGGCTCTAGCTATCCCAGAACTCAAGAGAGACCTACCTGCTTCTTCCTCCCTTGCCAGCAACAGGCTCTTGTAAATAAGGGAGGTCTGCAGAGCCAGGTAGTGTTGGGAGAGTAACCAGTTAGTAAAGGCTGGCAGTATGGATCATGTCTGTGACATAGGCTCGCCTGGAAATTGTCTCCTCTCTGTCCTGGTGCCCTGCCTACCAAGATCCATGTCACTGTGTAGAGTGTCTCCTTGTCTCCCTTCCTTGTGTCAATAACATGCATGGATTTTAATCCTCAAAAAAAAAAAAAAAACCCAGGAGATAGATACCCTTGTAATCCTCTGTTCACAAAGAGGGAAACTCAGGTCCACAAAGATCTTACTTATGGCCTATTGGCAGAGCAAGGGCTTGAACACAATCCCAGAGCCCATGATATGATCTCTGCTGTCTGCCCTCATCCTACACACTCAGGGCCTATCTTCTCCACCTTTTAGTCTCACACAGGTCCCACAACACAGAACCAGGCTTGGTGCTGACACTGGGCCAGGGCGACGTGGGCCAGCTGGGGCTGGGTGAGAGTGTGCTGGAGAGGAAGAAGCCGGCCTTGGTACATCTTCTACAGGATGTTGTGCAGGCTGAGGCCGGGGGCATGCATACTGTGTGTCTGAGCCAGAGTGGCCAGGTAGGTCAGAGGGTTGGGACAGGTTGGATAGGGCCTGGGTGCAAGGGTATGGAACAGAATCTGGCTATAGAAGCAGGGAGTGGCCTAAGCAAGGAGGCCACAGGCCAGACTTTGTATTAATGGGACATCCTGGGCACAGGTCTACTCCTTTGGCTGCAATGATGAGGGTGCCCTAGGAAGGGACACTTCAGTCGAGGGCTCAGAGATGATTCCTGGGAAAGTGGAACTGCAAGAGAAAGTGGTGCAAGTGTCAGCGGGGGACAGTCACACAGCAGCCCTCACCGAAGACGGCCGTGTCTTCATCTGGGGCTCTTTCCGGGTAAGACTGGGGCTGGCAGGTACAATTAGGAGCCCCAAATGATGCCACTCTCCCGTCTCCCTTGGGCTTGCATACTGGTGGGAAGTAAAGGCCACATTCATCGGTAGGGCCCAGATTCTAATCCCTGGCATCTTCATATGGGCCTGTCCACTCCATGACCTATTTGGTTGAGTGTGGTGAAGTGTGTGTCTTTGGGAAGGGGTGGGTCAAGGCTGCCCCTGGACTGAGCTGTCCTGGAGGCTGCTGTGTCTCACTCCTGCCTCGTCCTCTTTTGCATCCCCTTTCTGGAGTCTTAGCGAGAAAGGTCTGTGGGTTTGGGAAATGTCGCTTCTCGGCCTCTCTAAAGTAGGGGAGTGTAATCTTTGTTTTATTTGTTTGTATGTATGTTTTTTTCCCCTAAGATGAGGTCTCATGTGTCTCAGGTTAGCCCCATACTGACTATGGAGCTGAGGATAACTTTGAACTTGTGATCCTCCTTCCTTTATCTCCTGGGTGCGGGAGCAGAGATCAAAAGGAGGCGTTGTGAGCGCTGGGTGAGCAGGAAGTCAGGGGAGCTCCAGCTCCAGCGTGGGGGGTACACTTGGAGTGTTGTGGTTGGAGAGACGCCTCAGAGGTTCAGACCATGGATTGTTCTTGCAAAGGACTCGGGTTTGGTTTCCAACACTCATCGAGCAACTCGCAGCTGTTTATAACTCAAGTTCCAGAAGGGCCAGGGCCTTCTGGCCTTTATGGGTACTAGATACATATGTGGTGAAAGACATACATACTTGTAAAATACCCATACACATTAAAAGTAAATTAAAAAACAAAGCAGAATCTCACGATTATTTCCTTATTAAGGCTATTATAAAAGCAATTATTTATTTACTTATTTTTTGAAGCAGGGTCTCTCTATGTAATTCTATCTGTTCTAGAGCTTGCCTTGTAGACCAGGCAGGCCTCAAACTCACAAAGATCCTCTTGCCTCTAGGATTAAAAGTGTGTGCCACTATGCCAGGCCCTCATTGACTTTTTTGAGTGGGGTTCTCGATATGTATCTCTTAGTGGGTTGGAACTCACTGTGAGGACATGGCTCACACTCAGAGATCTTAACTCACACCCATTAGTGCTGGGTTTTAAAAGTCTGCCAGCAAGCCCGTAGAAGCATTGTAAAAAAATTTTATGGGGATGGTTTTAACACAGAAATGCTCAGAATAGCTGGGTAGTGGTGGCACACACCTTTAATCCCAGCACTCGGGAGATAGAGGCATTTGGATCTCTGAATTCAAGGCCAGCCTGGTGTAGAGTGAGTTTAAGGACAGCCAGGGTAACACAGAGAAATCCTGACTTGGAAGGAAGGAAGGAAGGCAGGCTGGTTGGCTGGCTGGCTGGCTGGCTGGCTCAGAATAATGTACTGCGAGAAGATGGAGCGAGAACCTGCTGCCTCAGCGATTTACTTTAGCTAGGTCTGCTTCCCTCTGTTCGCCCCTCACTTTAACACAGTTCCCAGACTCTGAATGTTTCCATTCATCAGAATTTCTGTGTGTGGCCAGGCCCCTGCTGCTGTCTGTCCATATCTGCTGTCACTCATTGCCAAGCAGCTGTCTTGGATGTTTTCAGAGCAGCAGAACTGGCTGCTTGAGTCTCTCTGCCCCTCTCTTTAGGATAATAATGGTGTGATCGGGTTGTTGGAGCCCATGAAGAAGAGCATGGTACCTGTTCAAGTGCAGCTGGATGCACCGGTAGTAAAGGTAGCCTCAGGTGAGTGTTGGGCACACTGGGTAGGAGCTAGCATAGTTCAGCCTTGGGCCCTAAGACAAGCCCTTCCTGTGCTCGCTCTCCTCAGGGAATGACCATTTGGTGATGCTCACAGCTGATGGAGACCTCTTCACCTTGGGTTGTGGAGAGCAAGGTCAGCTGGGCCGTGTACCTGAGTTATTTGCCAACCGAGGTGGCCGTCAAGGCCTTGGTAAGTGGCTTTGGCACCTCCAGTGGGAGGATTTGGTAAGGCATCTCCTGGTAAAGGTGAAAGGCAGGTGGGATTTGGTGTTGGCTTATATCCAGGACACCTCCAGCGTTGGTTAAAAACCTCAAGCCTTAAGCTGGCCATGGTATTGTACACCTTTAAGCTCAGCACTCAGGAGGCAAAGAGAGAGGCATGTGGATCTCTTGAGTTTGAGGCCAGCCTGGTGTACGTATTGAGTTCTAGACCAGCCAGTAAATAACGTCAAGGGGGTGGGGCGCCACCTTTAGGGTCTGATTCCCTTCTATCTAGCTCCCCCCCCACCCCGCCCCTAACTGGTTACTGTGAAGAGAGAAATGATCAGAAAAATGGCTGGCACAGGGTAAGTTGCCCTTAAGCGTCTCTTTTCAAGACTTAAATTTTTTAGCAGGGTGTTTGAACAGGAGGCCAATCAGGGGTGACCCTGCTTAGCCTTCTTTGGAAAATACTGTGTCTGTCACTGACCCTGGCTTCCTCTATACTTACAGAGCGACTCCTTGTCCCCAGATGTGTGCTGCTGAAATCCAGGGGAACCCGGGGCCGTGTGAGGTTCCAGGATGCCTTCTGTGGCGCCTATTTCACTTTTGCCATCTCCCGTGAGGGCCATGTATATGGTTTTGGCCTCTCCAACTATCACCAGCTGGGTGAGTCCTCAGTCATGACTTGACTCTTGATTCCAGTCACGGTTTTAGCATTCATTCTTAGTTTCTGCTTTGTGGGATAGCCTGACCCCTCGGAGCTATGTAGTGTAAGGTGGCATTTCTGGGAATGGGTGGAGCTGGCCTTGCTGGGGAGGCAGTGAGAAGGGAAGCTTCTGGAACGCCTTCACCCTTGACAACAGGAACTCCAGGCACTGGATCTTACTTCATTCCTCAAAACTTGACATCCTTCAGGAATTCCACCAAGTCCTGGGTGGGCTTCTCTGGTGGCCAGCATCATACAGTCTGCATGGATTCAGAAGGTAGGACTCCCCAGTATTCTACATCTCAGAGACAGTAGTCCCTGAGACACCCACATCACTAGGATCATGGTTTGGGCCAGACAGAGATTTGCTTCCATGAAGGTTGTTGTCCTGGTGCTTCAGATTATGAACACACAGGGAGTTGTGTAGAATATCTTCTACCTTACCTGGTGTGTGTTCATCTTACTTGGAATATGCTCCCTACTGATCTCTTTTCTCTCCTTTGTCCCACAGGAAAAGCATACAGCCTAGGCCGGGCTGAGTACGGGCGGCTGGGTCTTGGGGAGGGTGCTGAGGAGAAAAGCATACCCACCCTCATTTCTCGGCTGCCGGTGGTCTCCTCAGTGGCCTGTGGAGCTTCTGTGGGATATGCTGTGTCCAAGGATGGTAAGTGGGGCTCCTCAAACCTGGTTGGGTTTTGGAAAGTGGGGGTCATGGCACCTAGCAAATTCCCTGGCATGTTGTATCTCCTGTCACATAGAGTCAGATGCAGTGTTAGAGATGACACAGCTTTCTCATTGACTCTCGGAAGCTCTGGCGTGTTTTTGCTCTTGTTTTTTGAGACAGGGTCTTAACATGTAGACCAGGTTAGCCTGGAATTCACACACTTTTAGTCCCAGTACTCAGGAGACAGAGTTGTGAGTTTGAAGCCAGCCTTATCTATACAGTGAGACCTTACCAAAAAAAAAAAAAAAAAAAAAACCTACCAGAGGGTGGCATATCAAACTCCAGAGCATCCTGAGCAAAGTAAAGGTGGCTGGTTCCAAGGACAGGGATTTAAGATGCAGCCCCTCCGTGCGTGCCTGGGGGTAAGAAGAATGCAAAGGAGGGTATGATCTCCCTGGCTCTTCCAATCTATCTCCCTTGAACTCTTGGGCTGGCACCTTGCCAGACTGCTATTGGTCCAGGCCACCATGGCCCAGGCATCTCCTGATTAAAGGCAGGGCTGAGGACCACAAAGACAGCTGCCTGTATTTCTGTCCCTTGCAGGTCGTGTTTTTGCTTGGGGCATGGGCACCAACTACCAGCTGGGCACTGGGCAGGATGAAGATGCCTGGAGCCCTGTGGAAATGACTGGCAAACAGCTAGAGAACCGTGTGGTGTTAACTGTGTCCAGTGGGGGCCAGCACACAGTCTTACTAGTTAAGGACAAAGCACAAAGCTGATGAAGTCTTTGTGGGCCTGGCTTCTGGCCCCAGCCCAGCTTCACAGGACAGGAACGGCCAGCTACAGACTCCAGAAGGCCCCTCCCCACCCTGAGCAGATATCATCTCCTGTCTTTTCCCATCACCACAGCAGAATCCTTTTTCTTCTGTTTCGTCCTCTTTCTAGAATCATCCTGGTACTTGTAGGATGTGGGAGGGTGGGAGGAGGATCTCAGAAGGATCTTTGCTTATCAGAGGCTTACTTTGTTAGACCTTTTCTCCTTTCAGTCCCCTGCCTCCTGTGGTCCTAGCTGGTGCTGGCTCATCACCTACAAAACTCGAAAGCGTAGTAGCTTAAAACTACAGGAAACATCCAGCTTTGGGGTCTTGGTGCCCACATCTGAAAAGTTGGGACTTCATGAGGTCCTGCTTCCCATGAGTCTCTCTCTCTGTTCCTAACCATAGTTTATAAGGACACAGATGGTTTGTATAGTCATCGGGTTCAGTTGTCATGGACCCACATGCCTGGGAAGATCTGGACAAAGGCTTTACAAGGCTCTGGGTGACGTAAGCCAAATATTTGGCTCTGAACAGGTGTCCATGGGCAAAAACACTGACCCACTTGAAAAAGACCAACTGTCCTCCCAAAAGCACAAAGCACCCCAGTGTCCCTTGGGTGTCACCTGTCTGTTCCCCATCAGTCAGCCTTTCTGCTATAGAGGACTGAATAGCCATGCTGGGCTCGGCTGGACAGTCAGGGGAGGGTAGTGGGGGGGGGTGTTTTGTAATGGCGCTCAGGGATGAGTGGAGGGAAGGTGTGGAGGGGCAGAGGCTGGGCCTAAGGAAAGGAACAGTGGCTGAGAAAATAGTTTTGATTTTTTTAATTGTATAATATTTTGAAGGGGAGAGTAAAATCTTGTAACACTTTGAATAAACTTAGAGTTTTATAAAATGGGCTTTGTTTTTATGCGTGTCCCCTGGAACTGTTTTGTTGTCTTTAAAGGAGCACCTGCCTGTCTACATTAGGTTATGGCTGATACAGCCATTCCAAAATCTGGAGAAGACAGAGGTGTCTGGGGTCCATGTGCAGTAGGAAACACTGCAGTTTCTTCATGGTCATGATGCCTAAGAGATGCCGGAGTTTGTTGGTTTGTTTTGTTAAATGGACTCTCAGTGTAGCCCGAGCTGACAACCTGGTCTCCATGCCTAAGCCTCCATAGTGCTGAGATTACAGGCCTGGCTTTGGGAAGGAATTTTTAAATCCTAAATCAGGGGTTTTTGTTGTTTTTGTTAGGATCTTACTAAGTGTCCCTGGCTGGTCTAAAAGAACTCACAAAAATCTAGCTGCATCTGCTTCCTGAGTTTTTGTCTGTTTTGTTTTTTGTTGCTTTGTTTTTGATTAGTCATGTGACTACTGCTCCTGGCCCAAATTCCATTTGTTAAGAATTATTTATTTTATGTATGTGAGTACACTGTAGCTGTCTTCAGATTCACCAGAAAAGGGCATCAGATCCCATTACAGATGGTTGTGAGCCACCATGTGGTTGCTGGGAATTGAACTCAGTACCTTTGGGAGAGCAGTCTTAACCACTGAGCCATTTCTCTGGCCCCTCCCCCCCACCCCCCAATTCCAGTTTTTAGGTATAGCACATTACTAAAGGTTCTTACTGATTTCTCCCCCCCCCCCCCCAGGGTTTCTCTGTGTAGTCCTGGAACTCACTCAGTAGACCAGGCTGGCCTTACATTTTTTTTTAAAGGTTTATTTATTTTATATATGTGACTATACTGTCACTGTCTTCAGACACACCAGAAGAGGGCACTGGATCCCATTACAGATGGTTGTGAGCCATCATGTGGTTGCTGGGAATTGAACTCAGGACCTCTGGAAGAGCAGTCAGTGCTCTTTAACGGCTGGTATATTTAAAACTTTTTGGGTGTTGTGTGACAAGTGTCCTGGGAGATGCTATACACGTCTATTAACCTCAGGTAGGGAGCCCAAAACCCGTGAGATTGTGGATGCCACCAAAATTCAGAATTCCACTTGGTGAACCGTTGAGCTTTATTGGGATTGCTTACTGGGGCAGAAGTGACACGACTCCCATCATCAAAGCCCACACCAGCATAGGTGACAGCTCACTGTACAGCTTAGGAGGTTAAAGTTCCTTTTCCAAGTGACCCAGGTCTGAAATTCAGGCAGCTCAGCTGCTTTCTGCTTCCAGGTCTTTTACAGCTTCTGAGTCTTTGCAGGTCAGCCTCTTGGTCTGAGAGGGACTCTGCTTCTATTGCTTACTCTGAGGGAGGGGCCTGATCGGTCAGTTTCAGAGGTTTAGTCTCCCTGCAGGAGAGATGGCTCTGATTTGATTAAGAGCACTAGTTGCACTTGAAGAGGACCCAGGTTCAATTCCCTGCACCCAAATGGTGCTACACAACCGTCTAACTACAATCCAACGGGCTCCAGCATTCTATAGCCTCTGAAAAACGTTGTGTGTGTGTGTCAGGTTCAGTTCAGTGCACTTTTATGTACCTTACTGAGCCATCTCACCAGCCCCTATTCATACAGTTAACAGAAAGGAACATGAAATTAACAGTTGGCCTCTGGTTTTCAGATTTGAGTTCTTGGCTTGAGGAACTTTCTATAGCTTGGGGTTGGAGGACTTTCTGGCACTTAATGGACTTGGTTGTCAGAACCAGTCTGAAGGCACAAGAGCTCCCCATTTTCTACTAAATTGGCTACCAACTGGATGAAGCCTGGGATATGGGTAGATCTGTGCTGTGCTAAAGCCTTGATGTTCTGGAATAGAATAATACAAGTGGAAAGAGGCAGGATTGGTGTCTTGCACTTGTAAAACTTGCACTTAGGAGGCTAAAGCCGGAGGATTGACAAGGGTTTGCAGCCAGCCTGGATTACATAGCTTGTACCAGGGAGCAACATGAGACCCTGCCTCAAGGCAAAAAAAAAAAAAAGTGTGGGGCTGGAGACAAGGCTCGGCCGGCCATTAAGGAGAAGGAATGCTAGAAGGAATGCCTTGAGAAGACTGGAGTTCATCAAACAGGCAGGCAGAAGCAAACAGATCTCTAACTAGAGACAGACTTAAATAGGCCAACAAGGACTACATAGAGACCTTGCCGACGCGGACGCCGACGCTCCCCGACCCCAACTACACACAATACAACTACACGGATGCTAGGACTTTGATTGTATTATCGAGAACCGTCCTTTAGTCCTCTCCGCCCTCTCCGCCTACAGGATTTAGGAAAGTGAAGAATCCCACTACATCTTCCAGAAAAGCCCTCTCTGGGATGCAGGGCAAGAGGACCGCTGTGCGGCCGCAACTCCTCCATAGTCCCACGGAAGCTTTTCTTCCGCGCTCCCAGAGAGATTCCGTCACTAACTGTCCTTCCGTGCTTATGCTTGGAATTCCCTATAGAGAGCAAACCTTTCCTCTCTAATTATAGAAGCATTTAGGCGGTTTTATTAAAGAGCCAGGCAGTCCGCTCCACAGAGACTTTCTTCAGAGCCAGCGTCAGCTAGGTTTCCTGCGCCGGAGTCGAAGCCACGCCCCTACCCCGTGGAAGCCACGCCCCCCGGGAGCCGGAAGCTGCTGACAGGTCGGAAGAAAGCCCGGATCGGCGCGTCTGGCCGCCTGGGCAGCGTGTGCGCAGGAGGTGTCGCAGGCGCAGACTCCCGGCGGGCTCGGCTTCGCTGACTGGCGCCGTTGCGCGCCACAGGCCCGCACGGCTCCCGCCCGGGTGCGGGATGGCGGCCAGCCTTTGGATGGGAGACGTGAGTCAGGGCCGCCCCTGCTCTGAGGAGGACGAGAGGGTCTCCACCCGTAGGGGAAGGAAGGGCCTGAGGGCGAAGGGCCTTCGGATTCCAGGAGGGAGGCGCTGAACAGGAAGGGCTTGGGTGACCGAGGAAAGCCAGGCGGGGTGTGGTGGCCCATGCCTTAATCCCTGCACTTGGCGAGCCACAGGCAGGAGGACTGCCACAGGTTCGAGACTCCATAGTGAGTTCTAGGCCAGCTTGGGCTTCGTAGCGAGGCCTGCTCTCCCAGGCTTTGAAAGGGCAGTCTGAGCATCAGAATGAAGATTCCTCAGATGCTGGGTCTATAGGTTAGAGGTTCTTAAATCCCCTTTTCCATGGGAAAGAAAAGGAGATTTAGGGGATGGAGTGGGAGGAGCCCCAAGGATTGAGGAGTCCTGTGTTTCTATGGCCAGAAGCACAGGGAGTTCTATAAAGGAAAACTATTTTTTTTTCTTTTGTTGATTTTGAGATGGGGTCCTTCACATAGTTCTGTCTGTCCTGGAACTCATTCTGTTGACCTCAAACTCAGATCTACCCGCCACTGCCTCCCTAGTGCTGGGATTAAGGGTGTGTGGCCACGCCTCCCAGCGAGGGGAGCTATTTGAAGTAATGGAGTCGGTTGGAACCAAGCCCCCTTCTGTGGTAGAAAGCTTGTCTCATAGTGCAGTGGAGAGTGTCCTGGACAGAGTGGGAGGGACTCAACCCCTTATGGGGCTCCTGGGCTTGGACCTGAGCCTCTCTGCTCTGGTTTTCATGCAGCTGGAACCCTACATGGATGAGAACTTCATCTCTAGAGCCTTTGCCACCATGGGGGAGACCGTGATGAGCGTCAAAATTATCCGAAACCGCCTCACTGGGTACTCCTCTCTTTTCATCTTTCTGGTTCTCGCTAAATAGAGCCTGCTGCTGCTGTCATTCAAGGGAGTAAACATGGGGGGAGGAAGGGCTTCTCGCCATCCCTAGTAGTAGTGGTCACACCGTATTATAAAAAGGAAACACAGAGGGTGGCTTACTGAGCAGAAGCGCTGGGTATTTCAGGTGTCAGGATCCCAGTGATTCAGGGCAGGATGCTGGAACCTGTTTTGAAAACTGTTGTGTGATCTTTGGTAAGTTACTGTGTGTTCCATCTGTCCTTATTTTGTTTTACTTTGAAACAAAGTCTTCCTGTAGTACCATAGGCTGGCCTCAAACATATGACAACCCGGCCTCTGCCTCCCAAGTGGCACAAGCACAAGGTGTGCCGGCAATCCTGGCTCTTTTTTTTTTTTTTTTTTTTAAGATTTATTTTTACAGCCGGGCGGTGGTGGCGCACGCCTTTGATCCCAGCACTTGGGAGGCAGAGGCAGGTGGATTTCTGAGTTCGAGGCCAGCCTGGTCTACAGAGTGAGTTCCAGGACAGCCAGTGCTACACAGAGAAACCCAGTCTCGGGAAAAAAAAAAAAAAAAAAAAAAAAGAAAAAAAAGATTTATCTTTACTTTTGATTGCATTTAATTACGTTGGAGAGCAGGTGCCCGTGGAGGCCGGAGGCGTCAAACTCTGTGCAGTGCTCATCCGTGGTTCCTGGATATTAAACTGAGGCCCCTTGGAAGAACAGTACGAAACTCATAACTGCTCAACCATATCTCTGCCTGAACCATACCTCCTTTACAGAGTCTTGAGTGTGTGCAATCTCACACACACACACACACACCCCTGAACCATATCTCCTTTGCAGAGTCTTGAGTGTGTGCAATCTCACACACACACACACCCCTTTTTTTCTAATCAATTAGGAGCATTCAGAAGTACAAGGGCTAGGGGGAGGACAGTGAGATGACCCAGCAGGTACAAGCACTTGCCTCATAAGCCTGTTGACCTGAGTTAGAAAACCTGGACCCATGATACACTGCATAGAATTCTCAAATAATTGCTGGGCTGTAGTGCATGCATGCTTTTAACTTAACCCAGCTTTGGGAGACCACAGCAAGCCAGAGCTAACAATGGTGAGACCCTGTCTCAAAAAAGCAAAGATTTCTCAAATAATTGATACAGATATTAAAGAATTTTAAGAAGATCTGGGTATGGTAGGACATGCCTCTAATCCCAGCACTCTGGAGCAGAAGTTGAGGTAGGTAGATCTCTGTGAGTTCAAGGCTGGCACAGTGTACATATTGAGTTCCAGGACAGCTGGGTCTCCATAGTGAGAACCTGTCTCAAACAAAAAATGTAAAAGACATGGTCTCATTTTATAGCGTAGACTAGCCTTGAATTGGCTACACATCCGGGACTGGCATTGAACTGGAGGCAAGTCCTCTAGCCTCAAATCCTAAACCTTAGAATCTAAAGTGTTCTGATGCCAGGCAGGTGCCATCATCACGAGCTCCTGACTTTTAACATACAAAAGGTCACCCATGACACCCCCTGCCCCTTAAACTGAACAAAGAATTTAAAGCTTTTTGTATACTAAGCAGGTGCCTTAATGTGAACTTTTTGTTTGTTTGTTTGGCTTTTCGAGACAGGGTTTCTTTGTGTGTTCTTTGTGTAGCACTGGCTGGCCTGGAACTTGGTCTGTGACCAGGCTGGCTTGGAATTTACAGAGATCTACCTATCTCTGAATCTTGAGTGCTGGGATCAAAGGTGTGCACCACCACTGCCCAGCTTAATGTAGGCTTTTTGAGTAAGTAAAAATCATTACCTTCTCAATTTATTCTGGTATTTTTCTCTGGGGCTATTTTTAATTTTTTATAAGCTAGACAAAGGATCTAAAGGGTCGAGTGGGTCACATTAAGGATTTTTGGCAGTATTTCATCACAGGTAATATGACATATACATAATTGGTTATCAAATCAGGGACTGGTCAGATTCACTGTCCTTGTACTTAAGTTTGTAAGTTATTTCTGATCTGGAATATAGAGTGGAATAAAAATAGTCTGGTTCTATCAGGAAAAAAAAAAAACAGTTTTTGAAAACCATTTTTCAAGCTGGTTTGTGGGGCGCACGCCTTTCAACCCAGCACTTAGCAGGCAGGGGCAGGTAGATCTCTCGGCGTTTAAAGCCAGCCTGGTCTACAGAGTGAGCTACAGGACAACCAGAGCTGTATAGTAAGATCAGATCCTGTCTTAACAGAAAAGGAGAGAGACAGAAGGGGAAAAAAAGGAAACCATTTTTTCCTTTCTTCAGGCCAAAATGTACCTGGGCATTCTTATCACTTTCTCTGCTTGCTTCCAGAATCCCAGCTGGCTACTGTTTTGTGGAATTCGCAGATTTGGCCACAGCGGAGAAGTGTTTGCATAAAATTAATGGGAAACCCCTTCCTGGAGCCACACCTGTAAGGACGCTTGGATGATGATGGCCTTGCCACTTTTGTTGTTTTTAATTACTACCACATAGTGAACTGCCACTGGATGCAGACAGCATTCCTTTAATCCCGTAGCCACCTGCACAATAGGTACTGTTATCTTTGATCAGGAAACAGAAGCTCAGGGAGGTGCAGTGACTTGCTGAAGGCAATACAAGTGGCAGGGCCAAGATTCAGATGGAAAACTGACCCAGGCCCTTTCCATTCTGTAGCACTGCCTTTATGACAGAAGACTCAAAAACCAGGCTGGGATGTAGCTCAGTGGCAGAGTATTTGCCTAGCATGCCCAAGACCCTGGGTTAGTCCTCAGCCAAAACTCTTTAAGTCTTTTGCCCAATGGAATCTGGAACAGGCTAATAGCAGCAAGGACACATCTCAGGAGGGTTACATTCTGCTCTTCCCACAGTTACTTAGCTTACAGCTGTACCAGCTGACACACCTGGGCTCATAGAACCATGGAGCTGGCAGTGTCCTTAACGGTCAACTGTGCAACCCCTTCATTTTATACAGGAGAAAAGCTGAGGCTTAGAGAGGGGGAGATGTTTTGGCCAAGGTAATTTATTTCAGTTTTCTTCAAACATTGTTTGATTTTTGAAAGATCCTTCTCTGTTTTAGTTTGTCCATGTGTTTTTAAATTTCCAGGCAAAACGTTTTAAACTGAATTATGCCACTTATGGAAAACAGCCAGACAATAGGTAAGTAAGGAGCTGCCCCAAATGTGGGTCAGGCCTCTGTGTGTGTCTAGACAGAGGCACAAGATGCCTTAGGAGGGTGGAGAGTTTAACCTGCTGTAATTTGCCACCTTCTAAAGGACACTGTCCTACTCCCTGGCCTCCATTATGTCAAGGCAATGTCTTTCCTTCTTTGGATGGCACAGGACACAGTCTCATGTATCCCAGACTGGCCTCAGGCTCCCTATGCAGTCAAGGATGATGTTAAATTCTAATCTGCTTCCCTCTACCTCCCAAGTGTTGGGATTAATATGTGTGCTCCCCGCCCCATGGTAAGTGCTAGAGTTACACAGGGCTGCTGATGGGGCCCAGCACTTGGTGCGTGCAAAGTGTCTTAGTCACTGTTCTGTTTCTGTGACAAGACTTTCAGAGGATTAATTATTAATTATCATGGCAGGGAGCATGGCAGCAGGTATTGCTGGAGAGTAGCTGAGTAGAGAGAGACACTGGGCTTGGCATGGGCTTTTGAAAGCTCGGAGCCTACCTCCAGTGACACACTTCTGCTAACAAGGCAATCACACATCCTGGTCCTTCTGATTCTGTCAAAGAGTTCCCTCCCTGAGATTAAGCAAAGATATGTGCCTGTGGGAAAAGGGGCTTTCTTATTTGATCCACTACAGAAGGCAAAGACTATCCCAGCCCTGCTACTTGTTTGTTTATTGTTTTGTTTTTGTTTTTTTGTTGTTTTTTTTTTTTTGGTTTTTTGAGACAGGGTTTCTCTGTATAGCCCTGGCTGTCCTGGAACTCACTCTGTAGACCAGGCTGGCCTCAAACTCAGAAATCCGCCTGCCGCTGCCTCCCAAGTGCTGGGATTAAAGGCGTGCACCACTACTGCCCGGCTGTTTATTGTTTTTTGAGACAGGTTTTCTCTGTGTAGCCCAGGCAGTCCTGAAACTCACACTGTAGCCAAGCTAGCCTGATACTTAGAGATCTGCCTGCCTCTGCTTTCCAAGTTCTTGGATCAAAGGCTGCGCCACTGCCCACTGGAACTATTTTTTGTTTTATTGAGACAGGGTCTCATTGTGTAGCCCACACTGACCTATTCACTAGGTTGCTCAGACTGGCCTCAACTCACAGCAGCCCACCTTATACTGTGAGTATGGCAGGACCACGCCCTCTCTTTGGTCCTTCCTCAACCTTCCATCTTACTAACTTTTCAGATTTTGAGGTTTTATTCAGTGAGGATCTACTTACTGTAACAATGTGAATTTCCAGTGGCTATCTGGAAGTATTTGTCTACAGAGTTAGGGATTTAACAGTCCAGGCTAGAATAAGCAGTCCAGTTTTGCATTTCCACTTTGGAAGCGATCCTGCCTACGTCACAGAGCTTCTCATTTAGCAATGACAAGCTTCAGCCGCATCACCTCTAAAGACAGCACTGTGGTCAGGCATGGTGGTGCCCTGCCCCCCTGCTCTCCTGCACTGGGGAGGTAGAGACAAGAGGAAGAGGCAGGCTGGAGGTCATCATGGTCTACATAGTGAGTTCTAAACTAGCCAGGGCCATATAATGAGACCTTCACCCAAAGAAAAAACTGAGTTACATTCCTTAGGCTAAATAGTTTTCAAAATCTCTAAGACAATGTCCCAGTGTCCCCGGCTTGTTACCCACGGACTCTGCAGGAGAGTGTATGGCTCCTGCAGAGTTCTACGCCGCAGAATGTATTCATGGGTGTGTGCAAAGAGCAGCCTCACAAGTGCTCATTAAGACGTGTGTGCAATGGGAAATGAGAGGAATCCCAGTCAGCCTGATAATAGAAAGTGGGTCAGTTATAATACATTCATTTACTGGACTGCTCTCAAGTCACATCCTAGACCTGACATTATGGTGTTGGCGATATGGCTGTGTTGCCTAGGCTGACCTCAGACTCCTACTGTAGCCCCTGCGGCCTGAGATTTACAGGTGAGATTCTCTACACCCAGTTTGAGCAATATATGAGAACTGAAAATAGCACAAATGAAATATAATGGTTCATACTGAAGTTTTATAAGTTCAAAAGAAATGACAGGGCTGGGGGATGTAGCTCAATAGGCAGAGTGTCTATGCAAGAAGCCCTGGGTTCAGTGCCCAGCACCACATAAAGTGGCATAGAGACACACGCCTGTAATCCTAGCACATAGGAGGTGCCGGCAGGTAAATCAGACCTTCTAGGTCACCCTAAGCAAAATATGGAGTCCGAGGCTAGCCTGACCTATATGAGACTGTTTCAAAAGCAGACAGTGGGCTAGAGGTATGACTCAGCAGTTATGAGAGTCTTGTTCCTGCAGGGTTTCTCTGTATAGCCCTGGCTGTCCTGGAACTCACTCTGTAGACCAGGCTGGCCTTGAACTCAGAAAGGTCTACCCACCGTTTCCTTCTTGGTGCTGGGATCAAAGGTGTGTGCCACCACTGCCCAGCTTCTTTGTGAGTTGTTATATTCTAATTTTATACAAAGAATATGTATCATACTTGAAATGCTAAAATAAGACCTGGCATAGTAGCAGAAAGCAAAAATTGAGTCGCACACGACATCCATTTGTAAACACTTCTAGACAACGTTTGCTGGCCTTGTTCCAACAGAGCTTAGGTCTTTAGGAGATAAGGGTCTTGTTTTATTTATCATTACATTTAACATATATTTAGGTTTTTTTTTTTAATCTTTGCATATGACTCTGATCTGTCCCTTCATCTGCTCATTCTCTCTCCCTCTCCTCCCCCTCACTCACTCCCACTAGCTTTTTTTTTTTTTTTTTTGAGACAGGTTTCATTCCTGTGTGCCCTTGGCTGGCCTAGAGGTTGGCCTGCCTCTAGAACTTGCTCTGTAGACCAGGCTGACCTCAAAGTCACAGAGTTCTTGATGCTTAAAGTCAGACAAGTTTTGTGCAGTGTCTGGAAAATTCAGGGCATGGTACTATTTCCGTAACTCCTTTGCCAATGGCAATGTGTGCCTGTCACTCAATTTCAGCACTCAGGAAGCTTTGGAAGGAGGATTGCTGGGAGTTTGAGGCCAGCCTGGACTCCATAGCAAAACTTTTTGTCTTAAAAAAGAGAAGTGGAGAAAGAAGGTTTCAGACACTGACAGTGGAGTTTGACTTTTCACTGCTTCTTCTCTCCTCTCAGCCCTGAGTACTCCCTGTTTGTGGGGGACCTGACCCCAGACGTGGACGATGGCATGCTGTATGAGTTCTTTGTCAAAGTCTACCCCTCCTGCCGGGGAGGCAAAGTGGTTTTGGACCAGACAGGCGTGTCTAAGTAAGGCCTTACCTGCTATTTCTGTTTCCTCTTTGTTGTGCATTCTTACCCTGGGGGAAGTAGTGTAGAGACACCAGGGAGGGTGGCAGCTCAGAGTGTAAGCTTTCAGCCAGGCAACCTGCTTTGAACCTAGCTTCATTCCTGACAAGGACTGTGTACTAGACAAGTTAGAGATAGTCCCTGACTAGTTTCTAATCTATAAATTGAGTAAATTGAGGCAATCTTTTTTTTTTTTTTTTTTTTTTTTTGGTTTTTGGTTTTTGGTTTTTCAAGACAGGGTTTCTCTGTATAGCCTTGGCTGTCCTGGAACTCACTCAGTAGACCAGGCTGGCCTCCAACTCAAAAATCCGCCTGCCTCTGCCTCCCAAGTGCTGGAAATTGAGGCAATCTAATAGTGTCATTTATATGATTGACATAAGGATTAGGGGAAGTAATATATATATAGCTATTTGTTGCTGTATTTATCCTTGTTACTAAGGTTTTCTGCGTAGTTAAAAATGTTGTAGTTTTTAACTGTGGCATTGCATGCCTGTATTTCCTGCACTTGGGAAGTGGAGGATCGGAAAGTCAAAGCCATCCAGCTTTGAATATTTGGTGAGTTCAAGGCCAGCCTGAGCTACATGAAGCTTTCTTAATACACCACCCCCAGAAAAAAGAAAAAGGAGCTTTCCATTTGAAAATGGAGAGACCTGTCATTGCAGGGTGGAAGCTAAGGATTTTGAACTGAAGCCACCTGAAACTACATAGCAAGACCCTACTTTAAAAATATAAAACAAAGGGCTGGAGAGATGGCTCAGCGGCTAAGAGCACTGCTTGTTCTTCCAGAGGTCCTGAGTTCAATTCCCAGCAACCACATGGTGGCTCACAACCATCTGTAATGAGATCTGGTGCCCTCTTCTGGTGTGTCTGAAGACAGCTACAGTGTACTCATCATATATATAAAATAAATAAATACAATATTTAAAAAAAAAAAAATAAAATAAAACAAAAGCCAGGCAGTGGTGGTGCACGCCTTTAGTTCCAGCGCTTAGGAGGCAGAGGCAGACAGATTTCTGAATTTGAAACCAGTCTGGTCTACAGAGTTCCCGGACAGCCAGGGCTATACAGAGAAACCCTGTCTTGAAAAACAAACAAATAAACAAACAAAAAAAAAAATAAAACAAGAAAAGTCAAGCTGGACTTGCCGGCACAGCTCTATAATATCAGCTGCTCTGCTGAAGCGAAAGATTGCAAATTTGGGGTCTTTGTGTGCTGAACAATGAGCTTAAGTCCAGCCTAAGCAACACAGCAACACACTGTCTCAGAAAAATAAAGATGACAGCCTGGTCTACTACAGAGTGCGTTCCAGGATATCCTAAGTTTGAGGATTAGAGAAACCCTGTCTCTAAAATACTAAATACATAAATAAAGACAATGTAAAGGCTAGGATGTGGTTCAGCATTAGGGAGCTTGTTTAGCATGGACAAGGTCCTGATTTGAGCTCCCAGCTCCAGGAAGGAATGGATGGACGGACGGACAGACGGACGGACGGAGGATCATTTTATTTTCTTTACTGTGCATAGAATTGAACCCAATCATACGCCCCATTCCAAGAAATGCTCGTTCTTTTTGTATTTCAGTACTCAGGGTTGCACCCAGGTACTTAGTGTGCCAAGCCAGAGCCCTGCCCCAGAACCACATCCTCAGGCCTGTCTCCCCCAGTTTTCTTCCATGTGGCCATAGCTGGCCTCAAACTCAATTCTCCGTGCTCAGCTTCCACAGTACCAGGATTACAGGCATGCCCCGCCAGCAGCAGTGAAAGGCTGGTTCCTGGTCAGTGCCGTCCTGACTCTCAAGCTTTGGGAGGGTGACCTAGAGTTAAGGCTTGGTTTTGTTGTGTGTGATTTCGTCAAAGTTTTCAGACCTCTATGAAGTTTAAGGCTGCTCCTTAGTGTGGGGTGGCACTCCATCTGGTGAGATACTGAGAATGTCCTCGGTACCTCGCCAGCACTTGGTGCCTGCTCACTAATGGCTAGGAGTACATAGTAAGTGCTCACTAACTATGGGTGTTATGACCAGTCTCTGAGTAGAGTCTGACCTCTGAGGAGCAAGAACCAGGTCCATCCATAAGCACTTTCCCACGTGCCTAGCACCACACAGCAGAAAGTGGGAAGTGTGCAGGCTGACACTGTGGTAACAGTGATTTGGGAGGGAAGCTCCTGTTTGGGTAGGAGGCCTGGGTGTGAAGGAGAATGGGGGACTAGACTGAAAGAAGGACTTCCCACAATGTCAGGATCATACTGTGCCTGAAGCTGACTCCTCTGTGCTGTGTTTGATGGGGGCTCCCTTTCCCTTCCCAGCCCTTTCTCCTTTGTGCTCTAGCCTACCTCTTTCCCACCCCTCTTGTCCATGATTCTTATAGGCTTCATCACCTTGTGATCTGAGTAGTGTGTTGGTTTTTTTTCTTCCTCCAGGGGCTATGGTTTTGTGAAATTCACAGATGAGTTGGAACAGAAGCGAGCCCTGACGGAGTGCCAGGGAGCGGTGGGGCTGGGGTGCAAGCCTGTGCGACTGAGCGTGGCCATCCCCAAAGCGTGAGTCCTGCAGAGAGCAGAGGCTGAGTGTGGGGGAAAAACTAGTGTAGCCACACACCCCTGGAAGCTGTAGCTAGGGAGTCAGACATTGAGGGGAGTGTTGTTTGGCTCTTTGTCCTGACTTTTTGTCCAGCAGCTGCTGTTGGGAAATTATCTAGAATGGAAATTAGGTAGAATGAAGAAAAGGGGAAATTTTTCTTTCCGTTTTAGCCTTATTTATATTGAGGCTCCCGAAGTTCCTGTTAGGGTCTGTTGCAATGGGAATGACTGGCTAAGAATTCTAAACAGTTGAGGCTGCAGAGATGGCTCAGCAGTTAAGAGCACCAACTGCTCTCCAAGAGGTCCCAGGTTCAATTCCCAGCACCCACATAGCAGCACAACCATCTATAATTCTAGTTCCAGAGGACCCAACACTTCCCCATAGATATACATTCAGGCAGACACCAGTGCATATAAAATAAAGATGAATAAATTATTTTAAGAAAAAGAATTCTAAACAGCTTCTGAAATACTGCGTCTCACTGTTAACTTGTCATGCTAGGTTGGTAGAAAGCTCTTATGAGTCCAAGTGTGTATCTTACACAAACACAAAACAGTTTTTCAATCAGTGACATCTGGAACTCACAGAGACCCACCTGCCTCTGCCTCCAAGTGCTGGCATTAAAGGTGTGTGCCACCAGCCCAGGCCCCTGAATGACATTTCTTCTCCTTCAGCCAATGCAGTGCTTCCTAGCAGGCAGAGATTTCACTCACTAGGAGGCTTTGGTGACATCTGAAAATATTTTACATCTTTATAACAGAGGATGTGCAATAGGGTCCAGGAGGTCATAGTTGCGGGTGGGAAGCTGCTGCGGTGCACAGGGCAGCCCTATAGCTAGGAAGGAGGTGGCACACCCCTACGATTGGCAGAAGGAACAAGGCTGAGATAGCGTTACCAAAATGAGCAAGGGCAGCCAAACTTTAGGATAGGCCTTCTGCATAGTCCTGTTGAAGCAACAGAGACTTGAATGTTGAGATTAAAGTGATCAGAGTAAAGGTATGGGCCAGGAAGCCCAGCAGAGAAAGACAGTTTTTAAAGGAAATTGCAGGTCTGGAGAGATGTTCTTCTAAAGTCCTGATTTCATTATTCTGAATTGGCTGTAGAGCCAGTTAGTGCCACACGCCTATAATTCCAGTATTCAAGGCTGAGATGGGACAATCAGACTCCAGGACAGTGCTGGAAAACCCTGTGGTGCAGACAAGCCATCTGAAAATGTAAAAAGTAGTTATGGTCTCTCCACTCCCATTCTGAGATCATACGCTACATACAAGTCGGTTACATGTGGGAGGATTTGTTTCTTACAACTCTGCGGTTCAAATCCAGAGCCTTGCATTCAGTTTTGAATTTCATAAGTAATAATGTCTTTTTTTTCATAGCTTATTTCATATACAAATTTTCCCATGTCGCACGCCTGTATGACTGTGGTTTATTTGCTGTTTGCTGGCAGTGGGTATTAGACCTCACATTCTAAGCACACTCTGTCCACTGAAGCATACTCCTGTCTTGATTTTATTTTTAACTATTGCAGCATAGTCCTTTATGTATAAGTTCTGCCCAACAAATCTGTTGTCCACCATTTGGCTGTTTCTGGTATATTCTTCTTTATTTCATAATTAGACTCTGGCAATATAGCTATAAACAGAAACAAAGGCCCATCTGCAAACTTCTAATTTGTTCTATCTGTGCCACCCTGAACTCTGTTGTTAGTAATCCATGCCCACCCCTGGGGAGGTGCCCTCAAGCCCTCAGGATAAGGATTGGCAGGCCCTGGAGAGAGCTAGGAGACACAAGGAGCCCAGATGAGGGAGATGAACCTCAGTTACTGTCAACACAGTGGTAAAGATCAATAGATTCATAGAGGAGGGGTCAAACTGGTGACTAGTGGGTATACCTGCCTAACACGTAGCAGGTAGGACTGTCTGCCTACAGCCTGCAGAGAGGTGTCCTGGTCTCAAGTTGGATGCTTCAATAATCAGCAGTTGCATTTGCTTAGCAATAGCTGAGTCCCCTTCCCTAAGAAAGGAGCTTAAAAGTGCTCAGTCAGCTGTCGCTGCCTTTGCCCGGCCTGGTGTTCTCAGCTCATGCTAACACCTTCCTGTGAGGCTTGGTTAGCATAGCAACGGAATAAACCTATCTGGAAGAGAGGTGATTCTCATGAGTCAGGCAGGTGCATGGAAGAGTCAGCCTCTGGCTCTTTCATGGTTTTGGTGTCACGGGACACTCTAAGCTCAAATTCATGAGCTAAGAATTGTCATTGTCATTTGCTTGAGCTTCACTTGTGTTCCTGAGGTTTTCTCAGTTTGGATTACCACTTAGATGATAATGGGCCTGATTCTTAAGTTTCTCCATACATGGCTTTTGTGCCTTTGAAAGCAGTATATCCTTTGTAGATTCTGTCTTCAGGAATGGTGGTGGTCACAGGACCTAAAAAAGAAAGGAACATAAGAGTTAAGTGGCCGGGCGGTGGTGGCGCACGCCTTTAATCCCAGCACTTGGGAGGCAGAGGCAGGCGGATTTCTGAGTTCGAGGCCAGCCTGGTCTACAGAGTGAGCTCCAGGACAGCCAGGGCTACACAGAGAAACCCTGTCTCGAAAAACCAAAAAAAAAAAAAAAAAAAAAAAAAAAAAAAAAAAAAAAAAAAAAGAGTTAAGTGTAGCCCTGGTCCTGTAATTGGCCTCAGGCAAATCACTGGACTTTATTCTTTTTTACTGGGATGGTCATACTGTTTAGCTCTGCCTCTGCCTTCCAAGGGCTGGCATTAAAGCCATCATACTTGGCTCAATTTTTAAATTTTTAAGACATTTTAAATCATTTTACTTATTATATAGTATGTGTGTGTGTCCACAAAGATGTGTATGGCCCACTAAGCACAGCTGTGTGGAGCTGGTTCTTTCATCTGTGTGTGGCCTATCAGGTCAGGCTTACACATCTTTATCTACTGAGCCGTCTGTGGCTTCCAAACGTTCAGACATTTGGCTTTTCCTTTTTCTCTTGTATGATGGGAATGATAAATAACACCTCTGTTGCATGTGTCCCCAGCACTGAAAAAGTCAAGTCCAAATCCCAAGTAACTCATCAAATAAGGCAGCTGGGGAAGGGGGAGCTCAAGATAGAACATTGCTTAGCATATGCCAGATGGTATTCATAACAGCAGTTAACATCCCTGCAGAGACAGTAAGGCTGCTGCAGTGCAGACAAGGTGATGGCGTAGTCTGTGGTTTGAAATCTATCTTGAATCCTCTTAAGCCCCAGATTTTATTATTATTTTATTTTATGTTTTTATCATTTTGAGGGGAAGAAGTTTCTCTATGTAGCCTTGTCTGTCTTGGAACTCATTCTGTAGACCAGGCTGTCCTCAAACTCTGCCTTCCCAGTGCTGGAATTAAAGATAGTATGTTACCACTGCCTGGCTAGCCCACATTTTTTATGCTGTGTTTTCCTGAGTTTTTGGAACTGTCAAAGAAAAGTCTCCCAAGATCTTAAGAAAGAGGCTGAAGAGATGGCTCCGAGGTTAAGAGCACTGACTGCTCTTCCCGAGGTCCTGAGTTCAGTTGTGAGCACCTGCATGGTAGTTAACAGTTCTCAATATTCTCAATACTGAGATCCAATGCATAACATCCCTATATGTAAATAAAATACATAAATAATGTACATAATTTACATAAAATACGTAAATAAACAAACCCTTTAAAAAAAAAAAAAGGCCTGACAACTGAGCCAGGAAAGGCCTTCATCCATCCTAAGAGCCTGGGCTCTGCAGGCAGACTGCCTAGGTTTCTGTTTGTTCCTCAGTCATGTAGCCCTGGACCACTTAAAACACTCTGTTCTGTGTCCCCATCTGTATGGCAGGGACTGCATAGGGAGTGTTCAGGACAGTAGGCATGGACCCTCGCAGAGCACCCGCACAGGCCTTGGTCAGGGGAAATGTCCTCCTACTTGTGGTTTTCCTTCATGTCAGGAGCCGTGTAAAGCCAGTCGAGTACAGCCAGATGTACAGTTACAGCTACAACCAGTATTACCAGCAGTACCAGAACTACTATGCCCAGTGGGGCTATGACCAGAACACAGGCAGCTACAGCTACAGCTACCCCCAGTATGGCTACACCCAGAGCACCATGCAGGTAACTGTGTTTGGCAGCCCTTGGGTCTCATGTCCCCTACAGGGACCATCATTCCACACAGAAAATTGTTCATGGGCTTGGGCTTTAAAAAGTGGGAAGGGCTGGAGAGACCCAGTTCCACTTGTCCAAAGCTAGCCAGGATTTTCTCAGGTTCCTCACCGTCCTGTCCTCTCTTCACAGACATATGAAGAGGTTGGAGATGATGCTTTGGAAGGTAAGAACCCCTGCGTGCCTCTGTTAGCTGTCACAGGTACCAGCCAGGGTCCTCAGCTGGATGCTGAGGGACACCAAGCATGTGTGTGCTTGCTTTTTGTTGTTTTTCTTTTTTTTTTAATTATTATTATTTATTTTTTTATTTATTTTTATTTATTATGTATATAATCTGCTTACACATATGTCTACAGGCCAGAAGAGGGTACCAGATCTCATTGTAGATGGTTATGAGCCACCATGTGGTTGCTGGGAATTGAACTCAGGACCTCTGAAAGAACAGCCAGTGCTCTTATCCTCTGAGCCATCTCTCCAGCCCTTTTGTTGTTTTTCAAGACAGAGATTTCTCCATGTGGCCCTGGTCGTTGTGGAACTCACTCTGTAGACCAGGCTGGCCTGGAACTCAGAAATCTGCCTGCCTCTGCCTCCCAAGTATGCTTCTACTGGGAGTAGATTGCACCCATACAGTGTTATAAGAAATGAAGGAGCCCGTTGTTTCCAAGCTGTTGCACTCAACCCACCTAGTATCTAACAGTAACACTGTTACTTTGTATTTGTTGTTGGTATTTTGTCTGGTTTTTGTATTTTATGTGCTTTGGTGTTTTGCCTGCATGTATGTCTCTGAGGGTCAGGGGTCTTCTGGAATTGGAGTTACTTACAGGCAGCTGTGAGTTGCGTGGGTACTAGGAATTGAACCCAGAATCTCTGGAAGAGCAGCCAGTGCTCTTAACCACTGAGCCATCTCTCCAGCTCCTACTGTTTACCAGTTTGTAAGGTTAACTTTGTCTTTATACTCTTCTATTTTCCAGTTTGCTTTTTCTTTTAGTGCTGGGTGTAAACCTGAGCTCCATCGTGCTAGTGATGTTCTCACCACTGAGCTAAATCCCTCCAGTCTATGCGTTTTTGAAATGACATCTTTTTTGATTAGCATTCTAAGATCCTAGCATTTGGGAGGCTGGCATGAGTCTAGGCCAGCCTGGGCAGTGAGTTCCAGGGGAAAATAGAGTTTTCAAAGAAAATTTGATGGGCTTCAAAATTTAGGGGAAAAAAACAAATACTAAATACACTAGAAATCACTCTAACCCACAGCCTTTGTTTTGGTTTGAATATGCTGGCTCCCCCTGTACCTCTGGATGACCTTGAAGTCCTGCTTCTGCCTCCTAGTACTGGGATTACAGGTCTGGGCCACCACACCCAGTCACACCAGTTTCCTTAAAGCATAGCTAAGCTTTAAAACGCCAGAAGGTTGAGATAAAGTATTCTATCAAAGGAGAAAAGATCAGGTGGGTAGTACAAGCCTTTAAATACACAGACAGGGAGGGGTATCTCTTTGAGTGTGAGACTCAGCCTTGGTTCTAGAGCTGACAGGGCCACACAATTACACTCCTGAGACACCACACTGAGGATTTCTCTTTATAAATGGCTTTCATGCTCACCATGGTAGAGCACCTCAGTCATCTCCAGGCTGAGGGAGGCAGGATTGAGTTATTTCACCTGGACTACAAACCCTGTCTCAAAACCCAAAGGTCTAGTTATTTTTTTGCAGACATTCTCAATATGTTCCCTTTGCCACAGTACCTTGAAAAGCTGGGATTTGAGACAGGACTAAGTCTCCAGTAATTAAGGAGGCATTTTGGATTAACTTTTGTTTTCCAAACCAAAATTTTCAAACACACTTGAACCTCCCTGAAGTAGTCTTTGCCTTTTCTTGCAGACCCAGCTCCACAGCTCGATGTGACTGAGGCAAACAAGGAGTTCATGGAACAGAGTGAGGAACTGTATGATGCACTGATGGACTGTCACTGGCAACCCCTGGACACTGTGTCCTCAGAGATCCCTGCCATGATGTGACCAGGACATGAAGACATAGAACAATCCCTTTTTTATTGTGAAGCTTTTATCTTTTTGAAGATGATTTATAATGTTTTAATAAATTTTTCCTGAAATTGTGGGCTACTTCAACTGTATTGAAAGCTATGGGACCAGTATTGACATTTGAAAATACCTAGCAGCTAAAGTTTGTCAATGTTAAACTAGTGGTTTTAATTAGGAATGACCACTACAGGCCTTGCTGAGGAATCACTAGGGGCTGATTCCAAAATGGCAGTTTTCATGCTTGCCTGCCACATGCTCAGTCCTGATCCTGGTGTGCAGATCAGCAGAAAACTGGAGGCCCATAGAATCTATGGGATCTAAAGATTGGCTGGTAATGGTAGACCCAGCTGTCCTGGAACTTACAATACAGCAGACCAAGCTTCCTAGAGAAAGCTGGCCTGTACTAGAAAAGTTAGAGAACACCAAGTTCAAAAAATCTTTATTAAGTGACAAAGTATTTCACTTCCAAAATGAGGTTTCTTGATGTGTAGACCAAGTTGGCCTTAATCTGCTGCCAAAAACTTCTGCTAACTTCCAGGACAATCAATTCTCTTGAGATTTCTCTGAAAAGGAAGTGCAAACCTATGTTAGTTCCACCCTGACTCAATCCCCACCTCAGGCAGTTCCTAAGAACTGGTCTCAGTCCCATATCCGCACTGCTCATCCATAGATGTCCACTGATAATGGGTTTCATCAGTGACCAGTGTCTGCGCTTCCTTGGTCCTCAGTCTCCCTGCTGGATTATCCGATGGTGCTGCTGTACTCATGTAATGGTCTTCAGTGGGCAAATACTAGCCAAACCACAAGTCCCAGGCAGCTAACTCATCTAGCATACAGGCCAGACATGACTGCGGTATTGGCTAGCCTCTATACAAACCTGAAATTCTGCTCTGCTACTTAGGAACAGTCAGTCCTTAAGCTTGCCCAACTGTAGACCGCTTCACTGGTTACATGGCCCTTTAAAAGAAAAAAAGCATGAAAGCCAGTATTTAGCAATCCTCCTGCCTAAGGGCAATTTGAATTCAAGTTATCCCATTTCACAAAGACCAGGTATGTCTGAATCTGGCCTGCTGCTCCACACCATACATGCTGCATCGCCGAGGCCAGCTTCAGGGTCCTCTTCCTCCTTTACGACCACCAAGACCAGCATGGAGGTCCGATGGGAAAGGGAAACCGGAGGGTTAGGATGTCTCAGACAGAACTTTACCTGACAGGCTGTCTTCTCAGATTCTTCCCATGAAGCTCAAGTGTAATCTGCAGAAGCAAAGTCTGTTGTGAACACCACAGAGAGTAGAGTATTCCAGAGAGACAGCTCTTAGCTCCAGTCCCAAAATATATAGGAAAGCTGAGTGGCAGCTGCAGGCACTGTGAGGACCTGGGCTGTCAAAGTCTCTCCGTTACTCTGGCATGCAGTTGGAGATCCCATGGCTACCAGCAGCCACAGCCCTTGGAAACATGCGTCACCTCTCCCCAGGTAATCCAACGGAACCACTGAGCTTACCCGGCTCTGCTGCGTCGTCCTTCATCCGTCACATCTGGTCTCCTTCCTTACAATCTTCATCTGAACAGCTAAAATGAATGGCAACAGAATTACCCACAATAACCTTGTTCCACAGTCCTGGTCTTTCTACTACAGGGAACCAAGGCATATATATCAACAGATGTTTGAAAGCTCAGCAAACTACTTTCAAAACGGTTTTTACTGGCTTATATCACACATCTGCTAATACCTCTCCTCTACTGACTGAGTATTGGGAATAAAAGCCTCCGGGCTGTCAGAACAGTTCGTTTTTAATAATAAAGATCCCTACATACTCCTGAAGCTTACAACCTTAAGGTGTTGTTGTCTTTCCCCAAAATGTTGCAGATCAGTTACAGGAAACAGAACCGCGACCGTCAAGGAAAATGTTTCTCTGGGCCACCTTTTTGACCACAGCAGCTATGTAGAAGCAGCTGCAGCTTCGATAAGGGCCAGACAGTAATACTGGTTACTACACTTCAAACCCACAAGCCACCTGCCTCACCAGAAGAGGCAATCCTGTAAGCTCCAAAGGCTCCTAGTTTAATAGGTGCAGCTTTAAACACTGGGAGAGGTTCCTATTATTAACTCAAAGCAGTTTCAAATCAATGACCTTACTGCTTCCAAACACAAAATCTTTAACATGCTGTAGATATCAGGGTAAGCAGAATAAAATGGCGGCTTTCTACAATCATAAAGCGGAAAAATCGGAGGTTATACAAAAGCCTCTTACCCAACTCTAGGGGTAAGGCCAGGACAAGCTCCTGACTTTTTTTTTTTTTTTTTTTTTTGGTTTTTCGAGACAGGGTTTCTCTGTATAGCCTTGGCTGTCCTGGAACTCAGAAATCAACTTGCCTCTGCCTCCCAAGTGCTGGGATTAAAGGCGTGGGGCACCACCGCCCGGCATCTCCTGACTTTTCTTAAAGGCTTTAGTACTATGGTTGACATAGGGACCGCCTAGCACGTGGCAGGATCCAAATTCCACCCAACATAGGAGCGAGGTTGGCCGCCAAAGGTCACTCACAGGCAATGGTCACTGGCCTTTCCAGTTGACGTCATCCTAATAAGGTTATTGCACCCAAGCACATAATACCTTCAAGGTACAAATGCTATTACTAGGCCCCATCATACCGAAGACGATAATTTGCAGCACTCACCAGTCAAAAGGCGCGGTCCGCAAGCGGCTAAATTATCACTGCGCATGCGGCTATTATGACCCGTGTTTCCAACGCGGAGATGAGAAAACCGGGTTCCTTCGCGGCGGGCTCCGGATGCCGCAGCCTCGGAGGCAGCATCCAGAGATGAAGGACGAGAGTGGTGTGCTGGGGGCCTGGGAAGATTGGGGGGGGGGCAAAATTTGGTAGAGGTACAAGTCGCCATCACAATCAAAGAAGAGAAACGTGGACGAAGCGAGAAAGGACGGAGAACGGCCTGCAGCTGGCTTATATATGCTCGCGCCCTCACCAGCGTCTGCGTCATCCACCTGCCGCTTGGTGCCTCTGGGAAATGTAGTTCATAGGACCGCCTGGTTCTTGCTCCTGACCTGACCCTGCTCATTGTGGCTTCCACCCGAGCCACAGAGCTCAACTCATATGTCAGACCAGCTGTCATTCCTGCGGATTAAGTCTCCGCGAGACTTTGAATTAACGCCGATCTTAGAAAGGGTTTTCCGCCCGGAGCGTCCCGGGATGCCTGAGAGGGTAGTGGGATACTGGCAGATCTTCTTAAAGGAGGACCCAGATGGATGCATTATTTGTTCAAAACTTATTTCCCCTGCCACTGTGTATTTTTAAGCACCCGCTCTTTATACTGGGCCCTATTATTCCACCTTATGTTCATACACACCTTGTGTACAGGCTTCATGATTATACCATTTTCATAGGGATTGAAGAATGGATCACAGCTAGCAAGCAGGGTTAACTAGACTCAGCACAGCTCAGACACTCGAAGTAACATGTCCTTTGCTCATAGGATGAATGAATATCAATTTAAAAGCATTCATGGAGCCGGGCAGCGGTAGCGCAGGCCTTTAATCCCAGCATTTGGGAGGCAGAGGCAGGCGGATTTCTGAGTTCGAGGCCAGCCTGGTCTACAGAGTGAGTTCCAGGACAGCCAGGGCTACACAGAGAAACCCTGTCTCGAAAAACCAAAAATAAATACATTAATTCATCGATTAATAGAAAGAAAAATTTTTTTAAAAAAGAAAAAGAAAAAAAACTAAATAGTAGCTGCCAAGGATTAATTACTTATTCTGTTGTGTGTCAATTTTGTAAATTTTGCTCTTCCATTAACCTTTTTTTGTAATTTTTTCCTTTGATGGAGGAATATAGTTTATTTAGCTTATAATTCCAGATTACAGTCCTTCATTGCTGGAAAGTCACAGCAGGGGGTGGGGCGGTGGAGACCGCGGCTTGTAACACATCTACAGTATATAGTGGAATGGTGACATTTTCTTTTTTTGTTGTTTCGTTTTTTGTTTTTATTTTATTCAGCATCTCACTAGTTTGTCTAGGCGTGCCTCAGCCTCCCAAGTAGCTGGAATTTCAAGCATCCTGCCAGGCCCAGCTTCTTTCCCTCCCCAATGTTAGCGAGGGTGCCACTGGACTCACCTCAGACAGCTCCTTTAGCTCCTACATACACCTGATAAAAGAGGTTTCAGGCTGGAGAGGTTAAAAGCGTTTGCAGTGCAAGCATGGAGACCACAGTTTGGATACCACCAGCACCATCCCCACCCCCTAACTCCCCACCCCCCACCCCCCACCCCCACCCCCCCACCCCCGAAGCAAGCTGGGCGGGGTAGTTTAGAAAGCGTTGTATTTTTTGAGACAGAGTCTCACTATATAGACCAGGCTAGCCTTGAACTCCCAGAAATACACACCTTCCTCTTCCTCCTGAGTGCTGGGATTAAAGACATGCACCACGCCACCCTTACTCGTTTTTTTAAGACTTGGTCTCTAGCTGGGCAGTGTGGTGGCACGCATGCCTTTAATCCCAGCACTTGGGAGGCAGAGGCAGGCGGATTTCTGAGTTCGAGGCCAGCCTGGTCTATAGAGTGAGTTCCAGGACAGCCAGGGCTACACAGAGAAACCCTGTCTCGAAAAACAAACAAACAAACAAACAAACAAGAAAAAAGAAAACAAAACAAAAAAGACTTGGTCCCTCATTGACCTGAAGCTTGCTTGCCAAGTGGAGTAAGAGCGTACCCAGGGATCAGGGATCATCCTGCTCCTCCTCCCAGTGCTGAGGTTACTAATGGTGCTCCAGTCCTCAGGCCTGTGTGGCAAGCACTTTACCAGCCGAGCTACCTATCACTTTAGCACAAGTATGTGTTTTTCAGTCTTCCTCATTAGAATGGGAGCTCCCCAAGAGCAGGAACATCTCCTCTGCTTGATCCATGCATGCTCTATGTGTACTTGTGTATAAAAGTCGGAACTGGCCAGTGAGAGAGCGCAGGAGGTAACGCACAACTCTGAAACTTGAGTTCAATGCCCAGAATCCACATGAAAGGTAGAACTGACTCCACAGTTGTCCACTGGCCTCCATGTGATGACTGGGGTTGGGGGAGGGGAGATGAATGAAACTTGGCTGCAATTGCATAACCAGTAAGTGGCCCTTGAACCGCAACTCAAAATCTCCCCAGTGGAAATGTGCAGACCTTTGCTGCTGAGGTTTACAGTTCCATCTGAGCCACCCCATGAGGATTGGCCTTTGCAGATGAAGAAGCAGGGCACAGGGAAGGGAAACGGCTAGCCCGTTGGGTCACACACTCCTTATCTATGGCATGGGTCAGCTGAACTGTAGATTCTGGAGTCAGGTGCAGTCAGAAGCAGCCACATGACCCCAGCCCCAGTGGGAGCCTCTGAAACAGAAAATGCAAAGTTAAAAGAATCTGATGCTGACACTGCACAGCCTGTGAGGGCTGACCTGAGCACTGTGCAGCCCATCTTTAGGGAGAGCTCAGTTCCAGCTGTGTCATGCCTCTCCGTACTTGCCCAGCTGCTCTGGCTAAGATTATTTACAGATAATACATAAATGGCGTTTGTTTGTTTGTTTAGAATCAGAGAGAAGAGAGAGGGCCATTGAGCTGCTTCTTGGATACAGATACTTGGTGCCAAGCTTGAAGACCTGAGTTCAGTCCCTGGGACCTACAGGGTAGAAGAAGAGAACCTACTTCTTTAAGTTGTCTTCTGGCCTCCATATACACATAAGTAAATGAAAAAAAAAGGGGGGGGGGCTGGAGAGATGGCTCAGTGGTTAAGAGCACTGACTGCTCTTCCAGAGGTTTTGAGTTCAATTCCCAGCAACCACATGGTGGCTCACAACCATCTGTAATGGGATCTGATGCCCCCCTTCTGGTGTGTCTGAAGACAGCAACAGTGTACTCATGTACATAAAATAAATAAATAATTGGCTGTTCCAGATCCCAGACTGGTCCTGTGAGAAAATTAAATAATAAACAAAACCTTGTCTAGAAAGTGAGTTTCGGGACAGCCAATGTTGTTGTTACACAGAGAAACTCTGCCTCAAATAAACAAACAAACAAACAAACTAAACTCTGGGTTCATATAGATTTGCCAAATGTTGAAGTCTTCGTTGGTGAGTGAGGTTGGGCCATGTAATTTCTCCAGGCTTCTGTTTCTTCAACTATAGAAATGGGTAGAATAATCACCTACTTGTAAGGTTGAAAATTGCCTAGGCCCATGCTGGGTGGTAGTGACAGAGGCAGGTCAACCTGATCTACAGAGCAGATTTAGGTTAGTCAGGGCTACACAGAGAAACCATCTTCAAACAAACAAACATCTGCTTGGGACCAGCCAGACTTCAGCCTTGATTCCTTAGGCTTCAAGAAGCCAGATTTGAATGCACACATGCTGGTCTTACATGAGCTTTTAATCCAAGTGGAACCAGAGACCCAACCATGTCATCCTGATTTTCTGACTGTCCCTTTTGAGGTATCAAGGGAGTCATGAGGGCTGAGTCCCTGCCATAGAGTCATTGTGACCCTAAGAGGCACTGTATGACCTGAGACAAGCCACACCTTTGAGCCTTGGACTCCTAAGCCCTAAATTAGGCCACTACATTGGAATCTAAGTGTTACTCCCTGAAACCGGCTAGCCCCACATTCTGTCTCAGCTGCAGTCTTGTCTCCGCTGCTAGAGTACATTCAACTCTGTCCGAGGACCCTGCTATCCAAGGCAGAGGGGGTGTTGAACATTCACTTTGACCCTTGCACTGGGGAGGGCCCCAGGCAGGGTAACCTGGACTTCCCAGAGTGATTCCATCCCCTTAGTGTGGAGGTGCCGGGAAGCACAGGTACAGGATTAGGATTAGAGAGAAGAGACTCTAACTTGGTGTTTTATGCTATAAAGGCCTGGACTTTAAGCTTCTCCCAGTCCCCACTTCCCACTTTTTCTATTTTAATTCTGTTTATTTGTTCTCCTCCTCCCCCTCCCCTTCCTCTTCCTTCCCTTCCTCTTCCTCCTCCTCCTCTTCCCCTTCCCCTTCTCCTTCTTCTCCTTCTCCTCCTCCTCCTCCTCCTTCTCCTCCTTCTCCTCCTTCTCCTCCTCCTCCTCCTCCTCCTCCTCCTTCTTCTTCTTCTTCTTTTTCTGATACAGGGTTTCTCTGTATAGCACTGGCTGCCATGGAACTTTGTAGACCAGGCTGGCCTCCAACTCAGAGATCCTCTTGCCTCTGCCTCCTGAGTGGTGGGATTAAAGGCTTTTTAATTCCTTTATCCTGTGAAGCAAAGGTGGTCATTGTCCCATTTTACAGAGGTAGTGATTTACATCTTGCCCAACCAGTTACATCTGGGATTGCTTTCCAGGATCAAGTTCCCCAGATTTTTTTTTTTTTAAGATTTATTTATTTATTTTATGTGAAGAAGGCATTGAATCCAGTTACAGATGGTTGTGAGCCACCATGTAGTTGCTGGGAATTGAACTCATGACCTCTGGAAGTGCTCTTAACCACCGAGCCATCTCTCCAGCCCAAGTTCCCCAGATCTTGACCCCTCCTGGAAGTTGTACCAGTAACGGGGGTGGGTGGTAATGGTGGGGGACACATTAAAAGAGGAGGAGGTGAAGGAAGAGGAGGTGACAAAGAGGAGGAGGAGGAGGAGAAGACGAGGAGGAGGAAGAAGAGATGGAGAGGAGGAGACGAAGAGGAGGAGGAGACAAAGAGGAGGAAAAGGAGGAGGAGGAGGAGGAGGAGACGAAGAAGAAGGAGGAGGAGGACGGACCCACACAGAAACTGTCCGAGGTTCCCAGGTCGGCGGGGAGCCCAGATCCCATGGAGGTGCCAGGCTGCAACTACCAGTTTCGGATCGTGCTGCTCGGGGACGCGGCGGTCGGCAAGACGTCACTGCTGCGGTGCTACGTGGCGGGCGCGCAGGGGGCGGCGGAGCCGGATCCCGAACCCACTGTGGGCGTGGAGTTCTACAGCCGCACGCTGCAGCTGCCCGCTGGGCTGCGGGTCAAGCTGCAGCTCTGGGACACCGCAGGCCAAGAGCGCTTCAGGTGCGGCGGGAAGGGGGTAATGTCAGTCACCTAGGGGGACCCTTTCTCACAGGTGCCAACTGCAGGGGCTCAAACCAGGTTCCGTGGTCCCTACGATGCCAACCCCTCCCTACTCAGTCATTCATCCTACAAACTCCGCAGAGTTTGTCAAGCTACCAGCCTGTTTGTGCTGTCTTTTTTTCCTTTTTTAAAAAAGATTTTATTGTATATATATATATATATATGTATATATATATATACAATATACATATATATGTGTGTGTACACTGTAGCTGTCTTCAGACACACCAGATGAGGGCATCAGATCCCTCAGATCTGATGGTTGTGAGATGGTTGTGAGCCACCATGTGGGTGCTGGGAATTGAACTCAGGACCTTTAGAAGAGCAGTCTTAACTGCTTAATTCAGTAACTGCTGAGCCATCTCTCCAGCCCCCAGTTTGTGCTGTCCTTGAGCTGCATCCCCACACCCAAAGCCCTTACCCAGCCCTAGAGGAACGGCATGATAAAGGGAATTTGCACTGAAACTCCAGAGATGCAGAGAGCCCAAGGAGCTCGAAGCAGCCATGTCAAGGGGAGGGGAAGGAAGACTGGTGTGAGAGGCATCGGTGGGAGCTGCTGACAGGAGGCCTTCTGTGGATCTCGGTGTGGAGGTGGGGTGCCCTCTAAGGCTGTCTTAAAGATAGTAAGACTCTCCCAATTATACACACGCCCCTCCAGGTGTATCACCAGATCCTTCTACCGGAACATGGTGGGCGTTCTGTTGGTCTTTGACGTGACGAACAGAGAATCCTTTGAACACATCCAAGACTGGCACCAGGAGGTCGTATCCACTCAGGGCCCTGACAAGGTGGTCTTCTTACTGGTTGGCCACAAATGCGACCTGAGCACCCGATGCGTCTCCACTCAGGAGGCAGAGGAACTTGCTGCCTCGCTGGGCATGGCCTTCATGGAGACCTCAGCCAAAAGTAACTGCAATGTGAACCTGGCCTTTGACACTATCACCAGCGCCATTGAAAAGGCCCTGCAGCAGGGGGACATCAAGCTAGACGAGGACTGGGCAGGTGTCCGGCTCCTCCATAGAGCCCCAAACCCTAGATCCTCCAGCAGGAAGCAGGACTCAGGCTCCTGCCAGTGTTGACTACAGAAGAAAAAGGGTTAAGGTGGTACCAGCCTCAGACTCCCCAGAGAGACAGGAGGGCAACAGACAAAAAGATTATAATACCAAGAGTCTCCTGCCTTCTAATTCTTGGGATTTTTTTTTTTTTTTCTTCACCAGGGATTCAACAAAGGGCTAGCTAGTCACAAACAGCCTCTACCTTTTTTTTGGTGGTGGGAGGTTTTTTCAAGACAGGGTTCTCTGTATAGTCCTGGCTGTCCTGAAACTCACTCTGTAGACCAGGCTGGCCTCAAACTCAGAAATCCACCTGCCTCTGCCATCTCAAGTGCTGGGATTACAGGCGTGCGCCACCACTGCCCGGCAGTCTCAATCCTTTTATATTTTCAAAATGGATCTTGCTAAATTGCCCAGTCTGGCCTTGAACTAGTAACTTTCTTCAGTGATTAGATTACAGAAGCATTCCATTAAACCAGAACCTTTCCCGGGTTTTTAGTTCTCTGCACAACTCCTTTTTAGAGGAAAATCTAAGAATCAGGTATGTGACTTATTGTTACTTGTGGTCTTCCACAAATGCTTGCAACCCCTGAGCTTGAAAGGCAGAGATCAGGAGTTTAAACACATTCTCAGCTTCACAGACAGTTCAAGGTCAGCCTTGGGGTGGCTCAGGGTGAGGACACTGGCTGTTCTTCCGGTGGACAAGGCTACATGCAAAGACCAATAAGGGACAGGCTTGCTCACACAGAGCCTGCCTAATTGACAGGTGAATGGTAATATCATGCTTCTGGGCTTCTTTCTTGGCTTCCACATGGTTATTTCTGGCAGCATTTCTGGGCTGGAAGACAACAGCTTCCCAGCATCTGTCCAAGGCTTTGCTGGCAAGGTAGTCTGGGGAATTCTAGTGGAAACTTTAGAGCTTCTCAGCCCTTAGGGTAGCATGAGTCTGGCCCTAACACGTGGTGCCTCTCATGGCTCTCAGCCCAGGCTCAGCGACTAGAGTTGACTTTCAGGGTTGACCATGAATGAGCAGCAGACTTGTTGGATGCACAGTAGACAACATGGAGGAGCCACCAGGGTGTTTGCTGGAAGGCCCTTTGGATGATGGACCTCGGGTTTCTGTACTGCCTGGAACCTGACCATCCATCCTTAGTGCAACCCACATCTGCCTATGAGGATGGTGTTAAAGAACTTGCCTTCTTCAAGGCGTAGAAGACTGTCAGCACTGAGAAGATAGGTGGATCAACCTGATCTACATAGTAAGTTCCAGGACAGCAGAGCTGTGCTATTCAGTAAGATGATATCAAAACAAACAAAAAAGGAGGCAGGGAAGAGGCCAGAGAGGTGGCTCAGCAGTTCTGAGCCCTTGTTAATAGTGTAGAGTAGTAATTCAATTCTTAGCATCCATACAGTGAGACACAAACATCCATCACTTCTGTTCCAGGGGATTTGACGCTCTTGTCTCGCCTCCAAGGACACCAGGCTTGTATATGGCCCACATACACACATGCCAACAAAACATTCATACAAGAAGTGGCTCAGGGCTGAGAGCACTGGCTGCTCTTCCGGTGAACCAGGCTCGATTCCCAGCACCCACACAGAAGCTTACGATAGTCTAACTCCAGTCCCAGGGGATTCATTGAAGACACTAAGCAGGTAGTGGTGCACAGATACACATGCAGGCAAAACACCCAAACACATATAAATAAAGGAAGTTAAAAATCACAATATTTAAAAAATACATAAAATTAAATAAGTGTAAAGCAAGGCAGCACATACCTTCATACATACATACAGGGCACATACCTTCATACATACATAAAGGCCCGAAGACAAGAACCAAAGTTCAAGGTCACCCTTAACTACATAGTGAGGATGAAAGTTTGAGGCCAGCCTGAAACACTAAAAAACAAACAAATGAATAAGCAACCATGTTCTCCTACCCCAGCTCTGGACAAGTGTGAAGATCAAAGCCAGCACTGTCAGTCTCCATGCGCTTTATGGAAGGCATTACTGTGAGGAGAGGCAGGCTCTCCCTCTGCCCAATCCTGCTTCCTTCCTCTCCAATGCCTGCAGACAAACATCTACATGTTCCTCTCCAGCTGAGACTTTGTTGCATGGACATGTGACCTCCAAGGGGACTTTGTAGATCGGGATGGCCAAGGGGGCAATTGTGGATGGCTACTGGTGTTTATACCGAGTGTTGGGCCAACTTGCAGAGGCCTTTTCAGGGATGTAACTGCCAGCAGACACGAGCAGGCTATGAGCAGTCAGGGCCTACAACCCGCACCCCCACCCCCCAACCCGTTTATGTTCTGGGTTTATTTTGTTGCTTACTTTTAGTTTTGGTTCATTTTAGGCAAGATTTATGGTTGGCCTGAGAAGTGCTATAAATGAGGGTAGTCTCTAACTCTTCATGGTTTTCTTCCCTCTGCTTCTGGAGAATGGGAGTTAGCCTCAAACTCACTGTGTACACCAGGTTGGTCTTAGCTTGTGGCGCCTTGATCAAGATTTCAATATATATATATATATATCACTAAGGTTATCAGCCGATTAACTGCCACCCTGGTCTACAGAGTGAGTTCCAGGACATCTGGGGCTACAAAGAGAAACCCTGTCTCAAAAAAATCAACCAAGCAAACAACCAAACAAGTAGACACCACAAAACACAAAATAAAACAAAAATTATCTGAAACCTAGAGCGATTTCTCTGTCTGGCTGCAGCCAGTCCAAAGCCTTCATGTTTGTCACAAAGGAAACGGATTTACTGATTTCTTCTGTTCTGTGATAATAAGCATCCATAATGCCTTGTGCAGTGTTTGTTGTTTTTGAGATAGGGTTTCATGTAGGATAGACTGGCTTCTGACTCTGTAACCAAGTAGGATGACCTTGAATGCCTGATCCTCCTGCCTCCACCTCCCACAGTGGTGGGGCTCCAGGCATGCTTCACCATGCTCAGGGTAACTTGAACCAGTTGTTTCCCCGTCAGCCACTCCGAGTGATTGAGCAGGTGATGCTCAGAAACTGAGACAGGAGGATCAGGAGTTCCAGGCCTACCTGGGTTGAAGTGAGAAGGATCTCAGGAACAAAACAAATGGAGCATTCTAGTCAGAGTTCAGAGAAAAGTCTGGAAATCCCATCACCCAGGCCAGACCCACTGAGAGAAAAGATGATGCCACTATACCCTGTGCCTCCCTTCAGTGTTCAGAAGGCTACGATCACACAGCTGCAAAATGGGAATACGAACAGTTTTGGTCTCACAGGGCTGTTGTGGGGCTGACATGCTTGCTATATGGACTCTTTGCACAGTGTGGGCTCATGCCTGTGGGCTTTCTGTGGCTGGGGTCTTCTCCATGGCAACACAGTAACCCTCGAGGTCCAAAAGTCCTGACTATTTTAGAGACAAAGACTCGATCATGACTGGTCAAGTGACATGACTGAATTACAGAGGCCAGTTCACAGTTCCACATTCCAGTAGCCAGACCCAAAGTGTATGGTCTTTTTTTTTTTTTTTTTTTTTTTTTTTTTTTTTTTTTGAAACTCTCTATAGACCAGGTTGGCCTTGAACTCAGAGATCCATTGATTCTGCCTGAAGTGCTGGGATTAAGCCACCGCCACCTGGTCCGAAGAGTGCTCTGCCTCATACCTGAAGGCTTTATCCCACCTTGGCAAGCTGCATTGATGTGAGGAAATCTTAAGAGACTCCAAGAGGCTCCAGTGTGTGTCTGTATTATGAAGATGTATCTCTGAAAACTACAGCCTCCCCCCCCCCCCTTCTATCCTGTGGGCTGCACCCTCCTCTAGAGGGTTTCAGGCTTGCAAGGTCTTCCCTGTGACCCAGCATCCACATCCCCCAAAGGAGTCTTTTTCTTCCCAGGGTCCTTATCCATATGATCTACCCCAGACCCAGAGGGGGGGTCTTTCTCCCTCACTCCTTCTGTCTTCTTCCTGTTTCTCTCCCTTCTTGGTCACATTATCTTCCTCCCTCTTCTGCTTCTTCTTGGACAGAATTTTATGTATCAGAGGCTGGTTTCAAACTCAAAAAGTATTGGTAAAGGTGACCTTGACCTCCTGATGGTCCGTCCCCAAGCTCCCAACTGCTGGGATAATAGGTATGCAGTATCCTTCCTACTTTAAGTGGGACAGGGCAGTCAAACCCAAGGTCTGAAGGCAAGCACATTACCAACTGAGCTACATTCCCAGTTCTCTTTATTTTTTGAAATAAGAACTTTATATATATAGCCTTGGAACAGAACTGATGGCAACCCTCCTGCCTCTGTCTCCTGAGTGCTGAGGTTATAGACACGTGCCACCACCTAGCCCTAGCCGGGCGGTGGTGGCGCACACCTTTAATCCCAGCACTTGGGAGGCAGAGGCAGGCGGATTTCTGAGTTTAAGGCCAGTCTGGTCTACAGAGTGAGTTCCAGGACAACCAGGGCTACACAGAGAAACCCTGTCTCGAAAAACAAACAAAAACAAAAACAAACATGCCACCATACCCGGCTATTGAAGCCTTGTCTTTTCTAACTCCATTAAGACCTTATTTCAGTTTTTCACTCCTTTTCCTGGCCCACCCCATACAGGCACAAGCTTCTTTGTGATGGCTTCCTGGTCCTAGGTGGGCCAGAAGCACTTATCCTTTAGCGTTTATCCTATTATTAGGAGCCCTCCCAACACGCTGCATTTTAGTGAATTCTTCCTTCAAAGGCTCCCTCGAGGGTTTCTTTATCTTTGGTCCAAATAACTACAGCAACACCCCAGCTAGCCCTTCCTGTCCGGTTCCATCTCCAGTCTCCACCTCGGGCCCAGCAATGCTTTCTTCACTATAAGCTTACCTGCTTTACCCAAATCTTCCTGGCCTCTGACTATCTGGGCAGTGATTCACAGACCTCTGCTCAACATGTCAATCTTTTTATTTGGTTGGTTGGTTTTTGAGACAGGGTCTCTCTACATAACCCTAGATATCCTGGAACTCACTATGTAGACCAGACTGGCCTTGAACTCCCAGAGATCCACTAGCTTCAAGTTCTGGGATTAAAGGCATGTGCCACTAAAACTTGCCAACATGCCAGTCTTTTAAAAAATATATTTCTTCTCCTTTGAGATAGGGTTTCTCTATGTAATATCCCTGACTGACCTGGAACTCATTTTGTAAACCAGGTTGGCCTTAAACTTGCCTGCCTCTACCTCCCCAGTGCTGAGATTAAAGGCATGTACTACCACAGTCTGCTTTTCCTTTTATTCTATCTATCTATCTATCTATCTATCTATCTATCTATCTATCTATCTACCTATTTTTGAGTCAGGGTCTCATTGTGTAGCCATGGCTGGCCTTGAGCTTGCTATATAAACCAAGCTAGTCTTGAACTCAGAGATTTACCTGCCTCTTCCTCCTAAGTGCTGGCATTAAATACATGTGCACCGTGCCTTTATTTATGTGTGTGTGGGAATGTCTGCATGTATGTCTGTGTATCATGAGAATACAGTGCCAAGAAGGCCTAGAGAGGGCATCAGATCCCCTGGGACTAGAACTATATTGTGAGCTGCCATGTAAGAGTTAACCATCAGGGCTGGGCGCTGGTGCTCACGCCTTTAATCCCAGCACTTGGGAGGCAGAGGCAGGTGGATTTCTGAGTTCGAGGCCAGCCTGGTCTACAGAGTGAGTTCCAGGATAGCCAGGACTACACAGAGAAACCCTGTCTCAAAAAAAAAAAAAGAGTTAACCATCAGGGTCTTCAGGCCATCTTTCCAGTCCCTATATGCCAATCTTGAATATCAGAATTCTTCCTTGGATTCATTTTTTGGGGTTCAGAAGAGGGAGTCCAAGTTTTATTCAACCACTCAAACAAGCTGGCATAGTGATATATATCTGTAATTTCAGCCACTCAGTAGGCTAAGGGAGGGAGATCACGAATTTAAGGCCAGCTACAAGAGGGTCTCTCTCATTGCTCAGTCAGCTTCTCTCCCCCTCCCCCTCTCTGAGACAGGGTTACTCAGGTTTCTCTATGTAAAGCAAGCTGACCTCAAACTCAGAGATTCACCTGCCTCTGCCTCCCAAATGCCAGAATCAGAGGTGTGTGCCGCCACCGCTACCACCACCACCAACTTGGAGACTTTCTCAAAAGTCCAGTATTTGGGAATATAGTGTCACAAGACTCCTCAACTGTGAGCAACGACTCTGAGTTTGATCCCTAGCCCTGCAAATAAACAAATACATAATAAATGAACAATAAAACAAAGCAGCAAACATCTAACAAGAAATCTCAAGCAAAACAACCTAGATCATATTCATTTTAGTTTATAGGCAAATAAACTGCATTAGCAGCTACAAGCAACCAGCCAGTCCCACATCTGAGTCTTTAATAAGAGGTGATTCTTCATCCAATGTTTTTGGCGAAGTATTCCAAATACGTTTTAAAATTTATTTATTTAGGCTGGCACATTCGTTTAATCCCAGTATCCGGGAGGCAGAGGTAGGTGAGATTCCTGCAAATCCAAGGGTAGCCTGGTCTACAGAGTGAGTTCCAGGACAGTCAGAGCTGCACAGTGACACCCTGTCTCAACAAACAAAGACAATTATTTACTCGGGCCTGGAGAGACGACCTGCTCCTCCAGAGGACTCAGATTCAACCCCTAGCTCCCATAAAACAGCTCAGTCATCTCTAACTCTGGTCCCAGGGATCTGACGACCTCTTCTGTCCTCCACGGACACTGCATGACATACATCCAGGCAAAAGACCCATTTGTGTACAGTTTGAAAGCCATTTATATTATTGTCTGCCTGCCTCTCTCCCTCCACCTTTACATGACTTCTAGAGACTGAATTTAGGCTGACAGGTTTGCATGGCAAACCCTCTCCCCGCTGAGCCATCCGGCCAGGCCTCAAACACCTTGGCGAACAGCTTGCTCCTTCCTTTGGGTGCTTACAGCCCTTTCACTGTGACCTTCCCCCGCCCCCTACTAACTTTAGTTCTTTTGGGGAAATGCTTGACACTGACATTTCACGATGCCATCTTCTGCAGAGCCAAAGGTGGCTACAGAATCTGCTCCCCTCCCTAGTCCCTTCAAGTGCATTATTTTTTTCCTGATGTCTAGTCAGGACACCAAGGACAGAACAATTCCACCCAACTCTATCTTGGTGAACCAATGAGTTTATTTGGCTTACAGGACATGGGTGACCATCAAACAGCTGTACCACTGAAAAGCCCCACCCGGCATGGTGGCAACCTCCCCCAAATAGCAGAGATGGAGTTCTCGCTTTGGCTGGCCTTCTAGCACGCCCCAGGACCGCATGTGGCTGGAGCAGAGTAGCAGGCAGCTTGTGAGGAGGCAGGTTAGAATCCTTGATGAGGGTCCAGTGACCCTTCTCACCCCCTTCCTTCTATAAGAGAACGCTGGCAGACCTGATCTTAGGGATGCCTGTGGGTAGTCACAGCTTGTCCGAGTGGGATGGTGACAGCCTGTAAGGTTGGTAGTACACTACTGTCATCCCAGCACTTGGGCATGGTGGCAGCTAGATCTTAGCTAGACACATAACAAATTCAACATCAACCTAGGCTATAGATCTTGTCTCAAAAAAAAAAAAAAAAAAAAAAAAGAAAAGAAAAGAAACGAAACAAGGCTGGTGGTATGCTAGTTAGTATTTAGCGTGCTTTTCCTTGCTGTGTATTCAATAAATCTGTTTTCTGCAAGACAACAACAACTAAACAATCAAGATGGTAACCAGGGCTGGGGGTGTGGGGGGGATAGCTAGGTGCTTGTCCTAAAAGCATGAGGACCTGAGTTTGGTGCCCAAAACCTACATAGAGATGCTGGGCATGGAGGTACACACTTGTAATCTCAGTGGTGTGGAGGTACAGACAGGAGAATCCTTGGGGCTCATTGGATAGCCAGTCTAGCCTAATTGGTAGGTTCGAATCCAAGGAAAGACCCAAAGTAGGGAGATGACATTCCTGAGGATGACACCTGAAGATTTTCTTTGGCCTCCACATATACATGTGAACATGTATCTGTGAGTACACGTGTGCACGCACGCACGCACACACATACACACCTGTGAGAACACACATCTGTGAGAACACACACATGCACGCACATATATGTTCTGCAGAGAGGCAGAACTGGGCCATATCATTCTGTCTAATGCAATCGTTCCCACATCTCAACTGTTAAGACACTGCTGGGCAGTGGTGGCGCACACCTTTAGTTCCAGCACTTGAGAGGCAGAGCAGGCAGATTTCTGAGTTCTAGGCCAACCTGGTTTACAGAATAAGTTCTAGGATAGCCAGGGCTACACAGAGAAACCCTGCCTTGAAAAACCAAAGACACTGTTCAAGTGAATTGGGTGGGAAGCCGAAACCAGCCTAATGCCAACACAGGTCACTGAACCAAGGACTCCAATGCCTGAGATGCCAGAATGAAGCCACACACTGAATCTGAGGGCTGTCCACCCCTTTCTTCCTTTTATTATGACTCCTGCCTACTGGAGGAATGGGCACAGCTTACAGAAACATGAACAGCCCTTCAGTGTGCTGACAAGACAGTAAGACTGAGACAGAGGAAGCCACCTACCTGTCACACAGCTGATGGAGAATGATAAACTGACGTCTTATGAGTCCCTCACTTCTGTCCATTGTACTTCCCCCAACCCCTTGTCCCTTTCTGTCCTCTGAAGAGGGCTCAAGAGTCAGTCCAGATTCCTTCTTGTTTGCTGGCGTCAGTTACTTGTTCTTATCCAGACTCAGTGGGACCCTTCTGCTGTCTGATGTCATCAACAGAGCATCCTCTGAGAACATCTTCCAGTGGCTGTAGGTTCTGGAGAAAGTTAAGACCTTCTAACATCCTCATCCTGAAGCTAGGCCACAGATCCAGAAGCTCAGTGTCAGGTGTGACCAGTGAAGAAGCTGGCTGTCCCCTTGTACTCTCCAGGCTGAAACCTCAGCATGGCCTTTGAACTCCTCAGATCTATGAACTGTGTCCTATCTTGGACCAAGCCTCAGGAGGAAGATGACCAAAGCAGGGAACAAAGGTAGGTATGGCTATGCTGTGGCTCCTGGGTGGAATAGCCACCCTCCTCTAAGCCCACGGTCCCTCACAATCCACAAGGCTTGTGCTGGGCGTGGGTGGGTCAGAATGATGCCTGGGAAGGACATCCTGCTGTTGAGACAGGGCTTGCTTTCCTCCGATGACAGAATCCCAGCAACAGGACTTTCCCCAAAGTGATTCACATCCTTCCTTGGGGACAAGGATGAATACAATCTTCTATGGAGATCCAGAGAGGTCCAAAGGGGCTCTAAGGAGCTAGATGTGATGACACACATCTGTGGTCTCAGCTCACTGAGAGGTGGAGGCAGGAAGGTCAGTTCAAAGACAGCCTCAGCAATAGATCGAGTTTGAAGCCAGCCTGGCCTACCCAAGAAGTTGCCTCAAAACACACACACATACACACATACATGCACACACGCACACAAAAAGGTCCTAGGGACACTAACATTATCAAAACTAGAATGCTTGTTTATTTTGGGGCTTAGCAGAGTTCTCCATGTCTGGTGGCAGAGAAAGTGCTCCAACTCCTACTGCTGGCTTGTTCCTTTGGAGTAAAGCAGTGGGAAGGAAATCCCTGCCGGTTTTTCTAACACAATCCCTGCCTGTGCTGCCACCTGCTGTCTGTAGCATGCCCAACCTTGCTGGGAAGGCTCTCAGCTATGCATCCTGTGTCTTCAATTAATAACTCCTTTATTCTGGAAAAGCAAATCAAGTTCATATTCATATAAACACTGACATTACAAAGTACAGGGACAGGGAAAGGAGGAGATAAACCCTCTACAAACCTGCTAACACTGTCTCACCAACACAACCAAAACACTCTTCCTACAGCCAATCACTCATATCATAAACCACAGGCAGAATCTTCTCCGGTAGATACACTGCTTCTCTTTGAGACGGCAGGGAAAAGGGACCAGAAGGTGGGGTAGGAGGCTTTATTCTTTTGGCAGATCTTCTCAGTCATTATAGATATTGCTGCACTGTTAATAAAAAATATATGCTTCTCTGTAAAGCATTTAAAAAAAAATCCAAGGATGAGATGGCTGAGGTCTCAGCTCAAGTATTTCCAAATACATGTCGTCCATTCCCTGACTGCTCCCTGTGTTATTTCTTGGTTGTTTTCCGGATCAGTGCCATTCTCTGAAAGAAGACAGAGATGAGCAGTTAACAGGGTCAGAGTCAGGAGCTTTCTGGCACATCCAGATGCCACTAGCAAATAGCATGGTCTAGATTACAGGGAGCAGCACACAGGGCCGAGAGATGGTTGCAGAGGCCTGGGCCCGGTTCCCGACCAAGAGACCAGCCTGCTCAGCTATGCCTGCCACACTCACATGCAGCTCACTGCCCATCAGGGCAGCTGTTGAGATCACAACAGAAAGGATACCAGGCTTGTCACTGGAAGGCCAGTGCCCTTATTGGACTAAGGACAGGGACAACTGGCTCTTGATCAGAAATGATATCCTCACACTGTCAAGAAGTGCAGAGGACAGCAGCTAACATGGAACATAACCTAGGATGTCAGTCAGAAAAGCCCCGGTAGCTCTCAGCACAAGCCTGACATACTTCTTCCTCTGACCTGGGTGGTGTATGGTATTCAAGGCAGTTTCACTGTGAGCTGGTGGGCATGCTCACAGGAGATCTGGAATCCAGAGCTCTAAATGAAGACTGAAAGTGCACTTGCAGCAGCACAGCATCAAGGAAGCTTTGACGGAGCTTCCTCTGACCTCTGACCTCTGATGCAGTGAAGCTGGCTGCGCAGGGGACTGACACTCCAGGAGACAGCTGTTTGTACTCCCTCCGAGATGCAGTTCTAGGGACCAGTCCTGGCTGTTTCAGGCTCCTCACCTGTTTGTGAGCTTCTGTGGTACAAGCTTTTTTGTAGGGTCTGATTTCCTCAGAGCCAAATCCTGGGATCCACATGTTCCACTGGCGCTCTGCAAAGAAGACACCAGCACAGAGCTGAGGCTTCAGCCAGACGGGCAATGCAGCTGGGAGAAGCAGCAAAGACAGACCTGGACTCCGAATCTACACGCATGGCCTCGCCAGGTTTCTTCATTGTTTTAGCACTGGGTTCACTACACACTGGGCAAACACTACCACTGAGCTATATCCCCCAAGTTCTTTAACCTTTTTAATTTTAATTTTTTAAAATATTACTTAGTAACATTAATTTTATATGCATGGAGTTATGTGTTTTACCTGCATGTATGTATGTGTGCAGTGTGCAAGTGTGTCCCCAAGGAGGCCAGAAGAGGGTGCTAGATTCCCAGGATCTGGAGTTAAAGATAGTTGTGAGCCACCATGTGGGTGCTGGGAATGAAACCTAAGCCCTCAGGAAGAGCATCCAGTGCTCTTAACCACTGAGCCATCTCTCTAGCTTGTGTTTTATGCAGTGTTTTACTTACGTGTATGTTTGGGTGAGTGTGTGCAGGTACCCACAGAGGCCAGACAAGGGCACAGCAGTCCCTGGAGCTTGAGTTCCAGGAAGCCTCCGATGTGGATCAGGAAGCTGACCCTGGGACTTAGGACAGAACAACAAGGCTCTTAACCACTGAGGGCTCTTGCTCGTCCCCATTTTTGTATTTCTGAGGCAAAGACTGATCTGCCTCCTGGACTAGAACTGAACTCCCAGTGATCTAACTGCCTGTGCTGGCCTCTGAGGTGTTGGAATGATGACACTCTGCTGGCTACTGCCTAGCTTACTTCTTATGTTTTTAAAATCTATATTATGTTTTCATGCATTTTATTTTTGGCCAGACATGGTGACACAAGATTTTAGTCCCTGCTGTAGGGATGCAGAGGCAGGTGAGTCTCTGTGAGTTCCAGGCCTAGGTGACCTTTCTTTCTTTTTTGGTTTTTAAGACAAGGTTTCTCTTTGTAACAAGCCCTAGCTGTCCTGGGAGAAGACCCTTTCTTTTTTTTTTTAAATGTGTACCTATACACTTAGAGAATAAGTTACATTCAGAAGGGTTTACCCAGACGCTGTTATTCCTTTCCATTTTGTACTCTATCTTCATATTTAAGTACATCATGAGATTCCTTTAAAGACACTGAGTACAGTATTACAGGCCTAAACTCCGGCTCCTAACTTGTCCCTAGTTGTATACAAGTGGGTCCCTTTATTACTCCATCAGTGGTCCCAGAGCACAAAAGCAGGGCTTGTCTTTTAAAATTTATTTTACTCTAGACAGACCAACTACTTAAATCAAACTGAAGTGATGTGTATATACTATACATGCATGTATGTATATATGTGTGGTGTGTATGTATGTATGTGTGTGCACACGTGCACATGCTTCTGTGTGCCTTATATATATGCATGTATGTATATATGTGTGGTGTGTATGTATGTATGTGTGTGCACACGTGCACATGCTTCTGTGGGTCAGAGGACATCTGGTGTCTTCCTCTCTGACTCTGCACCTTCTTCTGAGACAGGATCTACCACTGAACCTGCAACACACTGTTTTCCAGCCAAGCTGGTTGCCAGCAAGCCCCAGCAGCCTTCCTGCACATCCCGACTCCTTAGGGCTTTGGTTACAGGAGCACAGCCCTGACATTTTATGTGGGTGCTGGGGACTGCATGGAGGCCATCACACATTCACGATAAGAGCTCTTACCCACTGAGCCATCTCCTTGGCCCTCAAACAGAGATTTAGTGATTTTATCATTATATGTCACATCTTATGCACATAAATACTGAGAGTGACTTGTGTTCAGCTGTAGAACATGTCCTTTCTTTTTCCAGTTCATAAATATAATCTTCAAGGAAGACATTTTATGATCCTCATTTTATGAACAGGGAGGCAGACTCTCAGAAGTCAAGTATAAGGCTGTTGTGCAGATGTAAAGTGAAATAATGTTTTAAATCTGATGTCCTGGGGCATACCCCTTCCATAAAGACCTTTCTCTCTTCTATTAGGTACTGCTTCTGAATGGTTCATTCCAGATCTAAAGGTCTGATCCTGGCATGAAGGTTTCTCTGACATTTGTCAGAGGTGCTATGGACTAGTCATGGAGCTATTTCAGGGAGAAATGAAACCACATACCTAGATGCAGCTGGACATCTTTCACCTCGAGGGTGCTGGACTTGCGGTGCCGAGCAAGCTGGCAGGCAGCTGTCACCACACTCTCAATAAAATCATCAGCGATCTGTAGCAGCATCTGGAGAGGGCAAATGGGAGAGTAAGCATGGCACCGGCCAGGTCAGGTTCCTGCTGCTGGGACAATTGTGTGCTTCCTGAGTCCCATATTTGGCTAGGCTTTCTATTAGCAGGCTGGAATCAGCATCTGGACCAGTGTGGATGAGGAGTGAGGCTGACAAACATGTCACTCAGAACAAGAGCAGCTCCTGCCTTACTGAGGTCTGTGCGTTACTGAGGATGCCTTCTGATCTTTCTGCACTCCCCGACCCGCTGCCTTCTCCTGATTTAATCATGAAACAAAGGTGATCCCTGATTACTCACTGCTGACACACGACAGATCTGCTATTTCTGTTCTTTTACATACTTTTTTTTTTTTTTTTTTTTTTTTTTTTTTTTTTTTTTGAGACAGGGTTTCCTCTATCTAGCTCTGGCTGTCCTGGAACTCACTCTGTAGAACAGGCTGGCATTGAAATTACAGAGATTCCCCTTGCCTCTGCCTCCTAGTGCTGGGATTAAGGCATGCATCACCATATACAGCCCACCAGACAGGATCTTTTTTATTTTATGGTTTATTTGGTTTTTTTTTTTAATTTTTATTTATGTATGTATGAGTATTCTCTGTGTATATATAGTACATGCCAGAAGAGGGCATCAGATCCCATTATAGATGCTTGTGAGCCATCATGTAGTTGCTGGGAGTTGAACTCAGGACCTCTAGAAGAACACAGTGCTCTTAACCACTGAGCCATCTCTCCAGCCCTCAGACAAGGTCTTCTGTAGTCTAGGATGGCTTTTAACTCCTAATTCTCCTGCCTCTACCTCCTAGGGATTACAGGTGTGTGACTTCACACCCAGTGTATCCTTAATCATTTTAAAATTTTGGTTTTAAGGTTTGTTTGTTTAATATGTTTTTGAGACAAAGTCTCACTGTATGGCCCTGATTGGCCTTGAACTCACAGAGATCTGCTTGCTTCTATTTTCCAAGGGTTAGGACTAAAGGCATGAACCACCATGCCTGGCTATTTGCATTTTTGAGTCAGTGTCTCACTATACAATCACAGCTGGCCTGGAGCTTGCTATACAGACCAGGCTGGTTTTGAACTCACTCCAGGACTGCCTGTCTCCCAGTTGCTGGTATAAAGACGTGTGCCACCATACATTTATCTATGTGCAGGTGCTCTAGGAGATCAGAAGACCTAAGAGGGTGTCAGATCCTCTGGAGTTGGGAGTTACAGGTGCTTGTGAGCTGCCTGACATGGGTGCTGGGAATCAAACTTGGATCCTGTGTAAGAGCAGCAAGTGCTCTCAGCGACTAACCCATTTCTCTAGGGCCTTTGGAGGGCTTAATAAGCACACTAAGTATCCTCCATCAACCTCAGTCTATTTCTATGAGGCAATGTCTCTTTCTGCTCTTGGCCCAGCCACCATCCCCCTTGACTTTTATATCCCTAGTCGTTAAAGAAAGATGGCGAGACTAAGACCAACTTGCTCAGGACAGTGTAACCAGTGAGCAGTGGAGATGGAACTCAGCCTTAAGGGTTAAGTTCAAACCCCGAGGTCTCTTTTTAATTTTTGTTTACTTTCAAAACTGCTCCCCCCTCCGTCTCCCTCTCATATGTACGTATATATTGCCTACATGTACTTCTGTGCCTGGTGCCTATGGAGGCTAGGTGTCAGATTTCCTCAATCTAGAGTTTCAGACAGTTGTAAGCTGCCGTGTGAGTGCTGGGAACTGAACCACAGTCCTATGGAAGAGCAGCACTGCATAAAATTTATTTCTATTTAAAAATCTTTTTTTTAGATTTTTAAATTTTATTTTATGTTTACAAATACTTTGCCTGCATGTTTATATATAAAGCATGTGTATACCTGTACCTGCATAAGTCAAAAGTGGGCATCCCCTGGAACTGGAATCATGAATAGTTGTAAGCTACCATGTGGGTGCTGGGAACTAAGTGTCCTCTGCAGGAGCAAGAGCTCTTAAACGCCAAGCCACCTCCAGCCCTGCCAAATATTTTTATTTTCTCTGTATCCATGCAGGTATACACATATGCTCATGTGTGAGGATGCCCCAAGAAGGCAGAAGAGGGCACCAGATTATTTGCAGCAGGAGTTAAGGCAGTAGTAAGCTGCCTGATTCAAGTGTTGGAAGCCAAACTGGAATCCTCTTAAAGATCAGGAAATGCTCTTAACTGCTGAGGTATTTCCTCAGCCCACCGTCTTTGCTCCTACTCACCATGCTGCCTCAACTGCAGGCCCACACTGTCTTTGATCCCCAAGTCCACCTTACCTCTTCCACATCTTCATCTAGCTGCTCATTAGGGTCCACTTCTCTTACTAGGTCTTGTAATTTCTTCTTGGTCAATACCTAAAGTGAATTGGGGAGGAGTTTTCATAAGTACTAAGGAAGCAAGTCTCATTGTGGCTACAGAAGACAGGCTGTCAAATGGCTGGGTTTAGTCTCATTCAGTTAGCCCTACCTTGTGGTACAAATGTACAATCCAGACAGAAGCTGTCATGGGAAAGAGAGCAAGAACAGTTTGGGGGAGAGGCGGGGAGAGTGGTTTAAAGCAGAGGCCAGCATCTAACTGCCAGGCAGCTTACACAGTTTCACACTCTTTTCTGCATCTGGCTGACAGTTCAAGCTGGGTGTGGTAGCACACACCTAGTGGCACCAGCCAGGTGGAGGCTGGCAGCCCACTAAGTTCAAGGCCATCCTGGCCTACAAAGTGAGTTCCAGGACAGCTAGGGCTACACAGAGAAACTCTGTCTCAAAACAATTCTCTCCCCAAAAAAAGAAGAAGAAGGAGGTAGAGGAGGAAGAGGAAGAAGAGGAGAAGGAGAAGAAAAGAGAAAAAAAAGAAAAAAGAAAACCCTAACAGTTCTATGGGGGCAACCAGCATGTGGTCATCCCTGTATACCTAAGTAGTGTGTAAGCAGCTAGAGTTATCACCCCTCTTTTCTAAGGAAAGTCAATGCCACATCTAGAGCATATTAAAATATGGTGAGGGAGCTGAAGATTCAGCTTTGTTGTAGACTGCTTGCCTGGCTTGATCCTACAGGAGATCCCCAGCATCACAAATAGAAACCAACAATAAAATACAACAAATAGTTTCCCCCTGCCCCGACTCTGGTTGTCCTGGGGCTCACTCTATAGACCAGGCTGGCCTCAAACTCAGAAATCTGCCTGCCTCTGCCTCCCAAGTGCTGGGATTAAAGGCGTGCGCCACCACCGCCCAGCCAAGGCTTCTCTTTACAGTAGTTAGGGGTGGGCATGTGTTTACATGTGCCACCACAATGCATATGCGGAAGTAAGAGGATAACTTGAGGAACTAGGATCTCTTCTTCCACCATAGATTTGGGGACTGAACTCGGATTATCAAGCTTGGCAGCATGTGCCTTTACTGGCTGAGCCATCTTGGTGGCCTTCTGTTTTTTTGAGACAGGGTCCTGAACTTGTTTTATAGTAGAGGCTGAGGCGCCTGACTTTCTCCTACCATCTCACAAGTGCTGGGATCACAGGTGTGACTTTCTTGCTCTTTTCTAGCGGCTTCCAGAGTCAACACAGGCTGGTCTCTGCTCAGCCAAGCCTTCCCCAAGCAGCTTGGCTCGTCCTTCTACCCATTCTCCTAAACTGCCCCTCAGCCGTCCTATGAGGCCTACAAGACCCAAGGAAAGGTTATGCTTCTTTTCTGGTTGCTCTAGAATCAGGGTCACAGGTACAAAGAGGGGATCCCTGCTGACACTGATGGCAGCAGTGAGATAAACTACAGGACGGAACAACGGGAGAGAAGACTCTCATTTTACGAATAAGGAGCTATACTATATAGTTGAGTATCTACAGTATAGATACTCTACTGTATAGACAGCTATGTTGTGTAGATAACTCATAAAGTATCTGCTACTGCTGAGTGCGGTGGTTCACTCTATAATCCCAAGGCTTGGCAGGAGGATTGCCTATGACCTGAGGCTGGCTTGGGCTACACAGTGACTGGGCTTCTAGTCACTCTGGGCTACAGACTAAAACACTAGTTCAACAAAGTAAAACCAAAACTCCAGCCACCTGCCATAGGAAAGTTTGTTTTTACATGCCTTTATATGGATATACATATATACGTATACGCAGCCATATATAACAGAGTAAAAACCGACAATGTAGACAATAATTCAATAAAAATGCTAGAGGGGAAGGCCTTCTTCAACAAAGAATGAGCGCCTGACAACACCCATCTCTGTATGGACAGGGCCAAATTAGAGACGGGGCTAAGAGGAAGAAAGGCTGAGAGTTACCTGGTTGTTCTCAGGGCTAAGACGACCGCCTGTCCCAGGAGTGCCTGGTATCTTTCCCACTGTGGTGCTATTGGCCATGGAGCCTTGCGGCGGGGTGCTGGCTGGCTCTGGTTTAATGGATGAGAAACTGGAGAGGTTGATTAGCGCTGAGGGGCCAAACTGGTTCATAATCTGCCGAGCTTTAGACCTCAGCTCATGGAGCTTCTCAAGGTCCTGCTTCTTCTTAGAGCTGTGAGGACCAAGGCCGATCAACTGGAGAAAGAAACAGTCAGAGTTACTCTAGAGACACCTGCAGTGCTGGCTGACTTTTGAAAGTAACATGAACTCTGTAGACTCTTGAGTCTTATCTGAGAGGGTGACCTCTTGATGTTGACATTAAAATGGAGGGAATAAAGAACTTCATAGCTCTCACCTGATTTTTAGAAACCATCTTGTCTCCAAAACCGAAATGAAAAAGTTCACAAAATTGAAATAAGGAAAAAAGTAAGTGAAATCAGCAATCTTATTTTTAAAAATGAAGTAGAATAAGTAAGACATTTTTGAGGCATTCACACAAGCAGAATACTGGGTTAAGAACTTACATGCATTATTTTAAGTATCAAATAATATTAAATTCAAATAAACAGAAGCACAATCAAATACTTGAAACTCAGTTACAAAGCTTAAGAAAACAATTAGTTCACTTTCAAAACGTGTTGAAGCACTTCAAAACATGCTTAAGTCCAAGGCAGGGCTCTGCCCAAGAAACACAACTTTTAGCAACTATTAAGAGCTCTGCTTTACCAGTAAACTTTTCCCATTTGTGTTTTAGCATTTCTTCAAGACATGCCAGGCCCTTGCCTAAAGCAGTCACAACTCCTAAATCTTAGAGCCATTAGACTGACTCTGCGGACATCGGCTGCGGTGTCAAGACCAGAAGCACATTCACCAAGTTCTGCCCATGGCAGCCTCAAGGATTTTACTTACTGCTATCTGAGTGTCTAGATCTTTAATTACATCAGCAACAGCTGTAAGCCCGCTGTAATGTGAGGCAGCCATTTTCAAAAGCTACCTGTAAACAAATAACTAGTATCAAGTACCACCCTGGCCACTGAACTATTCCAGCTGTGTGGCATGGTGCAACTTCACCAGCAGGGATCCAGCTAAGGATGCAGCTCAGTGCTAGAGCACTTGCCTAGCATGTGTGAGGCCCTGGCTTCATAACTGCATCAAGACTGTATTGTAAAGTCAGGTGTGATAGCTGAGGCAGGAGGATCTTGGGTATGAGGCCAGAGTCAGCTATTCAGGTAGCTGTTCTCACCCTAAACAGCAAAACTATAGGTTACATGGTTGAGAATTCAATTAAATAACAAAGTCTAACCCCTCTTATCCCATCTGCACAGTTAAGCTGGGGTTGGTTGACAGGAGAATGGCATGTTCTAATGGCTTCTCCTTTTAAAAGTTTTCCTTTTTTGTTGTGATCACTTTTTAAAGTGATGGTGGATGTTGTTAATTCCATCACTCAGGAGGAAGAGGCAGGCAGATCTCTGAGTTCTAGACTAACCAAGGATACACAATAAGACCCTGTCTCAAAAAAAAAAGAAGAAGAAGAAGAAGAAGAAGAAGAAGAAGAAGAAGAAGAAGAAGAAGAAGAAGAAGAAGAAGAAGAAGAAGAAGAAGGATGGAAGAAAAAAGGAAGGAAAGGAATGAAGGAAAAAAGGAGGAAAGGAAGGAAGGGAAGCTGGGAGACAGGAATAAAGACAGATTCTATTTAAGCAATTTTACTTCTGCAATGGTCAGGAATTTTACTATTGAAACACAGTATCGGAGTCAAGAGGACTATTTGCTGGTGGCAGAAAAGCCTGTTACTACGGTGCCCAGCCTGACTTAATAATTGGGTTTTACCTTGCTGTTTCTTCTCCAGCTTCTAGCTGTCTACACAAATTAGTGTTTCATAGTTCACATGAAGTGAAAACAACCAGTGATCTGAAACTAGGGAGCAACAGAAAAGTTTTGTTTTGGTTTGGTTTTTTCCTTAAAATTTTAAAATTTATTTATTTATTTTATATATATGAATACACTGTAGCTCTTCAGACACACCAGAAGAGGACATCAGATCTCATTGCAGATGGTTGTGAGCCACCATGTGGTTGCTGGGAATTGAACTCAGGACCTCTGGAAGATTGGTCAGTGCTCTTAAACGCTGTATCATCTATCCAGTCACATTTTGGACAGTTGAACTTATGTAGATTGTTTTCAATTAATAGGTCAGGTGGTTGAGCATGTGTATCTGGGTTCAAGTACCACTGCCCTATATGGCTTTGAACATATGCAATCCTGTGTGTGTACATGTTCACGTGGAGATTAACTTCAGGTATACTTATGCCTTGTGGACTCTTTTTTTCTTCTTCAAGACAGTGTTTCTCTGTGTGGCCCTGGCTGTCCTGGAACTCACTCTGTAGACCAGGCTGACTTTGAACTCACAGAGCTCTACCTTCCTCTACCTCCTGAGTGCTGGGATAATAGGTGTGTGCTACCACCATCTGGCTCCCCCAATTCCTTTAACTAAAAAAACAAAACAAAACAAAACAAACAAACAAACAAACAAACAGTTACAAAGTGTGTCATTAGACCTGACACTGAGTTTCTGAAATGAAAGCACCCGGAAGAGTGTGTATAAATACGAATGTTTTCTAATATTATAAATGTGCACATGCTTCACTCTCTTCTAAATCATAGTCGGTTTTGTGGGGGGCTTGTTTTGCTTTGTTGAGGCAGGAACTCTATGTAGGTCTGACTAGCCTGGACCTCAGGTCTGCCTGTCTGACTCCAGTGCTGGGATTCAAGATTAAAGGTATCAGCATTCTTGTCTGGTTCCCAAGACAAGAACTGTCTGGTTCTTGCTGTCTTTTTTGTTTGTTTGTTTGTTTGCTTGGTTTTTTTTTGTTGTTGTTGTTTTGTTTTGTTTTTCGAGACAAGGTTTCTCTGTATAGCCTTGGTTGTCCTGGAACTCACTCTGTAGACCAGGCTGGCCTCGAACTCAGAAGTCCTCCTGCCTCTGCCTCTTTTGCTGTTTTTGAGACAGGGTCTTAAGCTCTTATTGTCCTGGAACACACTGCACAGACAAGATTAACTTCAGACTCATAGAGAGCCACCTGCCTCTGCTTCCCAAGTGCTGGGACTAACGGTGTGCTACATCATGCCCAGTGGCAAGATCAGTATATTACAAAGTTTTGCTCATTTTGGTCACTCATTATAGTACCCCTGCATTATAACCAACTTGATTTTTGTGGGGGGGTGTTATTTCTTATTGTATGTTTTTAGGGTCTTGCTATGTACCCCAGATTGACCTGGAATTCACTTGGATACAACTGAACTCAGAACAACCTTCCTGCCTTAGCCTCCCCAATGCTGGCATTACAGGCCCGAACCACCAGACTCAGGTCTTTTCTGAGACAGAATGTTGTTCCAGACCCTTAGTTAGATTAGCACTTGCAGCCGGGCAGTGGTGGCGCACGCCTTTAATCCCAGCACTTGGGAGGCAGAGGCAGGCGGATTTCTGAGTTCGAGGCCAGCCTGGTCTACAGAGTGAGTTCCAGGACAGCCAGGGCTACACAGAGAAACAATGTCTCGGAAAAACCAAAACCAAAAAAAAAAAAAAAAAAAAAAAAAAAAAAAAAAAATTAGCACTTGCTAGTAGCCTAAATTGACTTTGAATCAGGAGTGCTTCTCCTGACTCACCCCTCCTCACCCCTCCTGCTCCACATGCAAGATCACAGCATATGCCACCATGCCTGATTTCTATAATCACTTTAACAGCTGAAGAATTTTTTCTACTTACTACTTGTTTTATGTCGGGCAAGGGACAGACATGGGTCATAGTGAGTATGGGAGTCAGAAGATAACTTTGGGGAGTTGGTTCTCTCATTTTGACACGTTGATCAAGCTTAGATAAGGTTAGGACTGACAGCGAACACTCTGGTTCTCTGAGGTATCTTATTGGCCCTAACGACGAGAGTTATTTTTGAGGGTTTTTGTTTGTTTTTTAGGGAAGAGTCTCGTTATTTACATTAGGGTAGGATATTTTGCCTTTTATGTATGAGGCTATGGGTTTGATCTCCTGCAGAGGGAGGGATGAAGGAAGGATTGAAGCCTGCAACCCCAGCTACTTGGAAAATCAGGCAGGGGGATCACATAAGCCCAGGCATTCAAGGGCAGCCTGGGCTACATTGTAAGACTCCATCTCAAAGAATAAAAATAAATAGCTGGGTACGGTGGTGAGTGCCTGTAAGCCCAGTACTTCTGAGCTGATGGCAGGAAGCACTTCAAGGCAGTCCTGAGCTACATAGTCAGTTCAAGGCTACCGTGGGGTACATGAGACAGCACAAAAAAAATAAAATAAAATAAAAAAATAAAATCAAAAACATAAAAAATAAAATAATAAAGGGAACAGTGAATTGAAAAATCATATCAGTGCAGGGTGGTGATGCATACCTTTAATCCCAGCCCTGGGGAGGCAGGCAGAGTTAGGTGAGAGGTTGAAGTCAGTCTGGTCTACAATTGAGTTACAGAACAGCCAGGGCTAAATAGAGAAACCCTGTTTCAAATAGAATAAGAAGAACAAGAAGGAGAAGAGGAGGAGGAAGAGAAAGAAGAGAGAAGAAAGCAGAGAGAAGAAGAAGGAGGAAGAGGATGAGGAGGAGGAAGAAGAGGAGGAAGAGAGGGAACAGACAGACAGACAGAGTGTGTGCAGGAGGCTTACGAGAGGTACTGTGGAAAACCCAAGTGAAGAGAGCTAGGTGCCATCTGTGACCCTAGTTCTACATCTGTTTTAGCAGCTGAACCATGCAGATTCTAAAGTCCCTTTAAGGTTCAATAAGCAGTGTACGTTGAAAATTAAGTCCATATGTGAATATTTCAAGATGACTCTAGCACACTTGTTTCATAGTGCAGAACACAAACTGGATGTTGGGTTGTGATATAGCTCAGTTGGTAGTGTGCTTGCCTCTCATATGTGATACTGTGGGTTGGATACCCAGCACCACGTAAATTTGGTGTAGTGCCCCATGCCTGTGATTCCAGCACTCATCATCAGAATTTAGTCATCCTTGGCTATATAGAGTTTGAGGCCAGCCTGGGCTAGTGACTCTGAATCAGAAAAGAAAGCTGTAGGGAGCTGGAGAGGTGGCTCAGTGATTAAGAGTACATCTGCACTTTCAGAGGAACCATGTTAAGTTCTCAGCACTCATACCAAGGGGCTCACAACACCCCAAACTCCCATCTCCAGGAGATCTGACTTCTCTGATCTCTAGCTGCACCTGCACTCACATATACAGACAAAGAAACATAATTTAAAAAGAAAAAAATTGCAGTATTTTGTAAATACAGGTAAAAATGCTAACTCAGCAATCCATTATCACTATCAAGCTGGGCATTGTGGTGCATACCTGTAATCCCAGCATTCAGGAAACCAAGGCAACAGAATCTTAGATACACAGTGAGACCCTATCTAAAAACAACCTCCTTCTAAATTAAAATCAACAAGATGGTGATATGGGTATGCTTTTGCTGGCTCATAATTTGGTATAAATAAATTCTGATCACTTTTATACAGGCTTCTGAAAACAGTTATCAGGAGCAGGAGATGGGTCAGTGGTTAAGAGAACTTGTTGCTCTTGCAGAGGACCCAGCTTCTGTCCCTAGCATCCACACAATGGCTCACAACACAGTTCTAGGGGGACGCAATGCCGTTTTCAGGACTCTGAGAGAATCAAGCACAGATGTACATAAACATATATTGAGGTAAAATATTCAGACACATAAAAAAATAAGGAAGCAGAAGCAGGAGGGTCTCTGTGAATTCGAAGCCAGCCTGATGTGCAGAGTTCCAAGGTAGTCAGGACTACACGGAGAGACCGTCTCAATGCCCTTTGCAACAAGAAATGAATGAACAAACACATCTTTAAAAATGGTACCAGAGGCTTTGGCTTCACAAATCCTCCCTTTGCTTTGTGGATGTCTTTCTGTATGCTAGCTGAACATGTCTCATCATTCTTAGTAAAACCTTAAGAAAATAATAGTAGCAGCTGAGCTACTACTGGGAAAATAATGCTTCAAGTATATTAAAAAAAAAAAAAAAAAACTTTCCTTTCTTTCGTCAGTGTGTTTGTGCTGATGTGATCAGAGGATAATTTTGGGAACTGGTTCTCTTCTCCCACCATGCAGGACTCAGGAACTGAACTCAAATCATCACTCTTTGTGGCAACCACCTTACCAGAAGAACCATCTCACCTGATCTGCTCTTCTTTTTTTTTCCCCTTGAGATAACGTCTCATGTTGACATTGAACTCCTGATCTTCCAGCCTCTACCTCCAATATAATGGGATTACAGTCAAGCACCATGGTGCCTGGCTCTGTTAGACCAAGCATCCACAACATGGAGTACATGCTAGCAATTAACTGGAAAGTTAATCTGATGAAGCCCTAATTTTCAAACAAATTAAATATAACCTACTCTATTGTAGAAAAAATTCTATAAGTATTTCTTTTTCTACCTGGAATATCTATGCTTCTGTGAAAACACAGGAATTCATATCTCAAATACTATAAAAGTATCCTAAAAGTTACAGTCCTTCACTTTAAAAGGAGTTAAGAAGGAAGCTGGGTGTGGTAGTGTAGCCTTGAATCAGAGACAGCAGAGGCAGGTGAATCTCTGAGTTTGAGGCCAGCCTGGACTACATAGCAATTTCCAGGCTAGGGGGAGCTAAATAGTTGGGGGAGAAGGAGGTGTACTTTCATTCAATGGTAGGCTTTATAAATATTACTTATATTTTGTTCACATGCAAACTACACATGGAGGGGAATCCACTTAGGAAAGTTCAAGAAAGTTTTAGAGGCACATTTGGGGATAAGCTATTCAGTACCATGCCATTTAAGACAAACTCCTTGGGCTGGAGAGATGGCTCAGTGGTTAAGAGCACTGACTGCTCTCCCAGAGGTCCTGAGTTCAATTCCCAGCAACCTCATGGTGGCTCACAACCATCTGTAATGGGATCTGATGCCCTCTTCTGGTGTGTCTGAAGACAGCTACAGTGTTCTTACATACATAAAATAAAAAGACAAGCTCCTTAACCTCTCTGGACATTCTTATATGTACAACAGGACTAACCAGACTTAACTGTGGAGCTGTGATAAGGAAGTGATAGAATACTTGAAAGTGCTTAAGTTGTTCATGGTGGCACAGGCCTTTAATCCTAACACTCTGGAGGCAGGCGGATGTCTTGAGTTTGAAGCCAGCCTGGTCTGAAGAGTGAGTTCCAGGACAGCCAGGGCTACACAGAAAAACCCTGTCTTGAGAAACATACAAAGAAACAAACAAAAAAAAATACAAAAACAAACAAAAGAAAACAGAACAAAAACCCAAAGTACTAAAGCTGTGCCCCATTCATCTGAGTAGGTTTCAGTCGTGGATCTTTATGAAGGGAAATGACAGGGTTCAAGTCACTCTTCTAAAAGCAATCCCTAGAAAATGTTCTAGGCCACATTTACTTGTCAATTTCGCAACACATTATTGAAAAAATAAATAAAATGGGTTTCACTTAAAAGTTTGTTTCCTCGTTTGTAACATTTATGGTATCTATGCCAATGCCATAATAGGTTCTAAAATATTAAAATCCGTTAGAAAAAAAAAAATCCCTTCTGAGTTTGAGGGCAGAGATTCTGAAAGCATTTATTCGAGTAATTTCCAAGCATCTCTTATTTGATGTACACGGCAGAGTAACCTAAGAATTGGCTCACAGTGATCCTAATCTTTCTTTGGACCCTATTTTCCTTAAACGTAAAAGAATTTAAAATGATCTTTTGCTGCCCTTCCATCTATGACAGTTTGCTTGTGATGCAAAGATCTGTGCTCAACGGGGGCTGAAAAGAATAGGGCTTAAGGCACTTATCCAGTATATAACTGAGTTCAAACTGCTTTCAACTTCACATCTGATTCACAATAATGAAGAAAAACGAAAACGTTTCATGTGGGTTTTCTAGATTAAGTATCTGACACAAGAAAAACCCTAAATGCAAAAGCCAAATAGGCAGCGCCAAGAAGTCTTCTCCCGGACATATATCTTAATCCTCCGGGTACAGAGAACAGATCGCTAAATCTTTTCAACCTCTTTCCCTTGAAGACTGGGAGATCAGCCTTCAAGGACCCCTTAGATCCTCCACTTTTAGGAGCTCGGGTCCGCACATCCCTGTCCCTTCAGAAACTCGAGTCTGAAAGCCCGGATCTTGTCCCCAAAGAAGACCCAGTCCTCACTGCCCGTTTCTATACCCTTTCAAACTCAAGTCTTCCCTGCCTACTTCTCTATCTCCAGTCCCTAAGTCTTTGCTGCCCTGTTTCAGAATCCTTAGAAGCTGGAACTTTACTGTCCCGCTTCTGTCTCTTAGGAGCCCGAGTCTCGGGCTCCACTTTTACCTCTCTGGAGCCTGTCTTCACGCCCCGTTTCGTTCCTACCCTCGCCTCCTATAAAGTACGGGGTCTTCACCATCCTGTCCCTCTCAGAAGGCTTTTCCTCAGATGCTGCAGAATTCACATCCGTCCCCGTTTCCTAAGTCTCATTCAGAGCCCAAGTCCCCAACAGCCGCTGCTTCTGCGAGCCCGAACCCCTCAAGTCCCGTCCCAAGAGCCTGGCTCCTCACAGCCCCGTCTCTTCCACAACCTAGTTCTTCCAGCACTGACCCGCTGTGCGTCTGGGTCCTGACACCCTCCTCCCGCTCTTCGTCCTCAACTGCCAGGGCCCAAGACTCACAGGCAGCAGCGTCTATCTCCCCATGATATGCGGAGACTGCCCCAGTGAAGCTTTCGTCTCAGCAGCCGGTCCGACTGCGCGGCCCTCCCCAAGCACTTCCGGCACCGCTCCCCGCCTCCAACCCGGAAACGCGCAGCTCTTCCGGCCGCCGGGCGCGCGCCTGACTCGCGCAGGCGCAGACCTTACTATAACACGTGGTTGAGCTGTGAGCCTTGAGCGGAGCTTGGCTGGTTGTGTTTTCTGCTGTGTGTCGCTGACTGGTGGGCCAGCTCTGCGTCTCCTACCTCGGCGTGAATCCCTGCTCTAGATGTTTCTTTCCGTCTCATATCTTTCACTAGCGTGACCGGTAACCGACGGCCTCGGGAGGTTTCCAAGTCGCCATATTTGGTTGGTACCTTTGTTGTGCTATGAGGATGGGACCTGAGTTCCACATAGATACCAACTTAAACAGGGTAGTTGGCAGCACAAGAACTTGGGGACTAGAGAGGCAGATTGCGCCTATTAGTTCATTTGTAGCTCAGTAACATTTGGACGATTGCAATCTGTAAGGAACTGGTTAAGGCCCTCACTTGCAATGTCATGTAATAGTGGAAGAAACTTGTGTGAAAGTCTACCTAAGAGATGTAGGTTCTCAATTTGAGCTGAAAATTCTCAGTCCAAAGCCCGGGGTGGTCGAGTAACCGTTAAACCATTAAGCCTTGAGCTTTGAGTACTTTTTTCATTATTTTCCCTGTTTCAAATGCTGGGCATGCAAGCAACACGCGGTTTCAGCCCCTGGCAAGGATTCTCATTAAAATGGAGAACTCGCAAACCAATGTATATAAGTCTAACATCTTAAGAACTACCAACGGTTTTCGCCCAAATAGATTCCATTCTATCTTTCCATCCTCATCCTATTAGGCTCATCCATCCTCGTGGTCCAAAGTCTGGATGCAAAGGCTTAGTTACCATTAAGTGGCAAAGTGACTATAGCCCTATTTTTCTATTTGGATTTATTTTATGTGTAAAAGTATTTTGTCTGCATTTATATATGTATGCCATGTGCATGTCTGATGTACAAAGAAGTCAGAAGAAGCCTTGGCATTGAAGTTTTACAGATAGTTGTGAGCCATCCTGTGGCTGCTTGTACTGATCCTAGGTCCTCTGGAAGAGTAACAGGTTCGTTAACTGCTGAGCCATCTCTCCAGCCCCAGCGTTATTTTTCTGTCATGGTTTTCAGAGTTAGCCAAATCAGTTTGTTGTTGCACTCTTGCATCTACTAAACCTTTTTTTGCTATGTGCTAGGAATGTCCTGTTGGGGAAGTCAGACATCACTGTGCACAAGAGGGAAGAATATCAATAAATTAAGACTGAGTGATGGCCGGGCAGTGGTGGCGCACACCTTTAATCCCAGCACTTGGGAGGCAGAGGCAGGTGGATCTCTGAGTTCAAGGCCAGCCTGGTCTACAGAGTGAGTTCCAGGACAGCCAGGGCTACACAGAGAAACCCTGTCTCAAAAAACCAAAACCAAACCAAAACAAAACAACAACAAAAAAAAAAGACTGAGTGATGGAGGGTCCTGAGCCAGTGCTCCTTAAGATGAAGGTAGCCGGCATGGCTGAAGCTTGGCTTGGGTGACAGGAAGGGACAGCTAGAAGAGGTAGGAAGATTTTATTCAGTATACAGTGAAAAGACATGGAAACTGAGGAGTGAGATGGTAATTTGTATTTAAGGAAACATAGGTGGTATGGTATCTTGGCTCAAGCCATTGGTCCATACTCTCGAAAGGCAGAGGCAGGTGAATATCTGAGTTTGAGGTTAGCCTGGTCTTCAAGCTAGCCAGTGCTCCCCAGTAAGAGCATGTGTCAAATAAAGGATGAACACTTGGATTGTAGAAGGATCCCTTGATGGACAGTTGGTAGCACCTGCCCGGCTTCCTTACAGTTTCAACCACACTTCTTCCTGTTTATGTATCTCCTTTGTAGCTTCCACTTTATAAAAAGCAGGGAACTCCATACGTTATTAAAGGGTAATTACCAACAGTCTGGTTTTTTTGTTGTTTCAAAAAATATTCATAAGCTTCTACACACACTTTTTAATGTAAAAACAGTGAGGGTGGGGGAAGGGCTCACTAAATGGTAAAGTACTTGGTGTGCAAACATAAGGATCTGCCTTCCAGCCCCAGCATCCTCAGAAAAAGCCGGGTCGCACTGACGATTGTAGGTTCTGGGAGCTGAACACAGAAGGATCCATCTCTGTAACTTGTTGCCCGGCCAGTCTAGGTGAGTTGAGGACATGTGAGAGACCTGGTTTCAAAAAAATGGAAGTGCCGGGCAGTAGTGGCACACGCCTTTAATCCTAGCACCAGCCAGCCTGGTCTACAGAGTGAGTTCCAGGACAGCCAGGGCTATACAGAGAAACCCTGTCTCAAAAAACCAAAAACAAACAAACAAAAAAGGAAGTAATTGAGGAAAGACATCAGATGTTGACTTCTGACGTATAAATGAAGGCTGGATTCAGAGTACAGGGCCCCATAGACCTGCAGCATAGTGAAAGCTAACACACACACACTTTTTTTTTTTTTTTTTTTTTTTTTTTTAAAAAGCACTCTGGGGGCTGGAGAGACTGCACAGCAGTTAAAGAGTACTGACTGCTCTTCCAGAGGTCCTGAGTTTAACTCCCAGCAACCACATGGTGGCTCACAACCATCTGTAATGGGATCTGATGCCCTCTTCTGGTGTGTCTGAAGACAGGGACAGTGTACTCATACATAAAATAAATAAATCTTAAAAACAAACAAAGCACTCTGGAAGTTGAGTTGAACTGGAGTGCAGCAAGCGCTCAAGTTCAGTCCTGGGCTACCTGATGAGACACTTGCTAAACTACCTTCCCTGGAGGAGACATAAAAGTCTCAGCTGAAACCTGAGGCATGATTCTACCAAAGTTCACTCTGGGCAGCCAGTTAGTTTACTTGGCTTGTCTACATAGCAAGTAAGAGGTCACAGCAAGGATATGGTTAATTTGTTCCCCCAAAGCCACACATTAAAAAGTGTTATTTAGCATGGATAATGACTTTCCGAGTGCACGGGTAGAGCCCCCTTCCCTAATGTTACTTGGTTTACATGCTAGAACCTTTCTTAGACACCACATACAATTAATAATCCCATGTGATAGGTTGTTATTGTACAGCAGCTGGATACTCCGGTGCGTTAAAACCTCCACCCCACCCACCGATTTGAGGGGATGTAAACAGTCCATGAGCTGGGATGATCCTTTGCAAATAGGCTCAGCTGAACACCCCAAGGTGGTGACTGCCTGACTCGGGCAGGGCCTAAGTCCTACACAACATCCTGTCTCAGAAATAAGTAAATGAAAATCTATTATTCTTTTCTGGGGTGCGTTTTTTGTTGTTGTTGTAGTTTTTTTGTTTTGTTTTTGATACAAGTTCCTCAAGAAACCCAGGCTGATGGGGAAGCTGCAGTCATTTGTGGCAGCCTTCCATGTAGGATTACATGTGCCATTATACTCGGTCCAGTGGTTTGGATTTTGTTGAAATGGGGTGTCATGTAGCCCAGGCTGGCCTGGAACTCAACATGTACAATAGCCTAGCCTATAACTCTGTAATGCTGTGTCAGCCTCCTGAACGCAGGAATTACAAGCATGAGCCATCACACCCGGCTTACTTTTAAAAACTTTATCTGATTTCATTGAAGTACAGAATAAATCGTCCCACCATATGAGCACAGGGCACGTGTCAGCTTTTTTTTAATCCTTCACCATCACCTAGAATATAGGTATCTGATACGTTTACTCCATTTTTGCTTAAACAGTCTCCTGTGCATCCCTGTCGGAAGACCTGAGTTCAATTCCTAGCACCCATATGACAGAATACAACGTCCAAGTTGGAGGTTATCAGTGACATTAGATTACACATTTTCAGTTTTGACACGTTGGGGCACCGTGAATCCCCAGTAAGTTACCTAAATGCTCCTAGAACCCAGCATTCCACCTCCAGCCAGGAGCAGCTGTTTTGCACCAGCACCGCCCACCTTTCCCTCCGCGCCGCCAGAGCCTTCCCGGCAAGCACTGCTCTGATTTGCATATTGACTCACGGACTTTCGTTACTTCTATACAAAAAATAGAGACAACAGTTCTTGTGAAGGCTTTCCCTCAGCCTAAGAAGAATCGACAGTTCCCTTCCTAGCTTTGACAATATACAATGGAAAGTTGGTCAGGCTTTCTTTTCACCTTTACCCTAAGATGGGTTGGCCGACCATGCCACTGTGTCTCTGGGAGCACTCAAGCAAAAAGGGCTTCTGTCGTGAGTGGCACACGCAGGGCAACTCGATTGCTCTGCGTGCGGAATCGACATCAAGAGATTTCGGAAGCATAATTTTTTAGTGTTTGGGCAGCTGGTGATCGTTGGTCCCGGCGCCTGCTTTATGGTGGGAAAAAAAGAGGACTATGTGTGAAAGTATCTCCTCTCTTACGGTTTTTACTTATGTAGTCTCTAGGGTTTGTGGCGAGTAATAAACCACATAAAAATTTAGCAGGCTGTGCTTGTAGGTTTTGTGGTGTTTCTCTCTTATTACCCCTATCTGCTTTCAAACATAGGAATTACATGCTGCAACACCTGTCACAAATATTGACTTGAGTTAATGTCAAAATAAGTGCATGGCTGGCCTTTATGTAGCCAGTGTTTGTTTTTTTGTTTTTTTGTTTTCCTTTTCTTTTCCGGTTTTTCGAGACCGGGTTTCTCTGTGTAGCCTTTGCTGTCCTGGAACTCACTCTGTAGACCAGGCTGTCCTCGAACTCAGAAATCTGCCTGCCTCTGCCTCCCAAGTGCTGGGGTTAAAGGCGTGCCCCACCAACGCCTGGCGTAGCCAGTGTTCTTAACCAATGAGCCATTTCTCTAGTCGTGCAACTGATTCTTGAGAGGAATCTGTTTCACAGGTTAGATAGTTGAGGATTACATTGTATTATGCAGGCAAAAGGAATATCCCACTTTGAAATGCCTTCCTGGAAGAGTAAGTGAATCTATAAAACTGGACTTCGATATATATTTCATATGGAGTGTGTGTATTTAAAACAACTTGATGTCTGGAGTTACATATTTTAGTGTGCATACCTCATATATGTCCATATTCCTTTTAAATTGTTTTGTTTTATTTTTGAAACAGGATCTCACTATATAGTCATTATGGCTGGTTCTTTTTCTCTTTGTAGACCAAACTTGGCTTTAAACTCAGAGATCTGCTTCATGAATGCTTAGGGGTTTGTGTGTGTGTGTGAGAGAGAGAGAGAGAGAGAGAGAGAGAGAGAGAGAGAGAGAGAGAGAGAGAGAGAGAGAGAGAGAAAGACTGTGTGAGTTCATGAGGAGTTGAATTCTCAGAACCCACACTGTGGGAGAGGATGAATCTTCTGACCTTCATATGCCAGCCATGGTGCACCCCCTCCAATAAATCAATATAATTAAAAATCTCTGAAATAACTACTCATATCTATGGATACATATACAGTACACACATACACACACACACACACACACATACACACACATACACACACACACACACACACACACATTATATATCCCAGTATCCAGCACTCCTCCCTCCTCTGGTTTCCTTGGCACTAGGTACAAGTGAAGTATGTAGGCATGAGTGTAGACAAACACACATAAATTAAAGATAAATAAATCATTGTTTAAATAAATGTATATACAGTCCAGGTGTGGTGGCACTTTTTTTGTTTTGCTTTGTTTTGTTTTTCTAGATAAGAGTTTCTTTGTGTATCTGTGTAGCTTTTGCTATCCTGGAACTCACTCTGTAGACCAGGCTAGCCTTGAACTCAGAGACCTGTCTACCTCTGCCTCCCAAGTGCAGGGATTAAAGGCATGTGCCACCCCTTGCCCTGTAGTGGTAGGTATCTTTATCCTAGCACTCAGGAGACAGAGGTAGCCAAGATCTCTGTGAATACCAACCAGAGTTGTTTAGTGAGACTCTGTCTCAGAGAAAGAATGAGTGAAGGAACAAATAAAACAGAAGAAAAGAAAATTGAGAGGAAGAAGAAGATGGAGTTCCCCTGGGCTTTGATAGTCCTGCATTGGGCTGGGAGTGGTCACAGGCTCAAGTTTATACTCCAAAGTCTCACCCTGTAAATCAGACTGGCCTAGAATGCAGAGATCTGCTGGGATTCAAGATTTATGCTGACACACTCAGCTCCAACTGGTACCCCACCACCACGACTTTTCTTTTTGTCTTTTGAGTCAGGGTTTTTCTATGTAACAACTCTGGCTATCCTGGAACTAATTCTATAGACCAGGCTTGCCTTGAACTCACAGAGATCCTCCAGCATCTGCCTCCTGAGTGCTGGAATTTAAGGTGTGGGCCAGTACTCATGACCTCCATCTCCTTTTTCTACATAGGGATGATGAGTTGAGATAGAGACTCATAAGCACAGTGCCAGCAGGGCTCTTCCCCTTCCTCCTAAGCCAGCTTTTCCCTTTGGTGCGGACACAGATGGAGCTGAGATGGCTGAGGCAGTGACTAACCTGTCTTCATCTACATTAGTCTCAGGTTTTTTTGTTTTTTTTTCCTCATCAATTGGCAGAGTTTCCCCTCGTTCTGATTCTGCCTTCTTTTCTGATTCACATCCCATCTGTTACTAGCTTCTGGTTTCTCGGAGTGTGGATGATCCAGAAGGGAGGGACAAGCTTAAGGGGTTGGGAGGGAGGAACAGAGAGTACAGTAGTTCTTAAGCAACAAATTATTTTGAGAGTTCTGTGTACCAGGGAGTCCTCTGAGACTAAGATAACCTGTGTGAGCCTTCAAAGATCAAATATGTATTGTGGAAGGAACGAGAGGGAGCAAGTCCAGGCAAGAGGAAGCCTTGTTGAGTATGGGTGTATTAGTCAGGGTTCTCTAGAGTCACAGAACTTACGGGTAGCCTCTATATAGTAAGGGAATTTGTTGATGACTTACAGTTTGTAGTCCAATGCTCCAACAGTAGTCAGCTATGAATGGAAGTCCAAGGATCCAATACTTGCTCAGTCCTGCAAGGCAGGCAGGAGAAGACTCAGTCTTCCTTCTTCCAACGTCCTTATGTAGGTCTCCAGCGGAAGGTGTGGCCCAGGTTAAAGGTTCTTACCACCATGCCTGGATCTGGGACTTGCTTTGTCCCAGATGACCTTGAACTCAGAGATCTCCTTGCCTTAGTCTCCTGGCATTCATAGCTACTATGCCTCCGGATCTCCATGCCAAGATCCAGGTCAGAAACGTGTATCTCCCAGTCTCAAGATCTGGATCACAGGTGAGCCTTCCAGTTCTGGATTGTAGTTCATTCCAGATATAGTCAAGTTGACAACCAGGAATAGCCATTACAGTGGGTAAGAACATTAAGAGATGTGGAAGGGAGTGTCCACGAGGACAGTGAGGACAGGAAAGGCCTCTCAGACTTGGGAAAGAGGCAGCTGAAGATCTGGAGCAGTGTCTCAAGTGGGGAAGCTGCACATCTCCAAAGGCCACGGAATCCCTGTGTTGGGATGAGAGGGTCAGTGTGGGGGGTGTAGGTCCATGGTAAATGGGGGGCAAGGGGGCCGCTGTGAGGCAGCAGAGGGATAGAAAGAAAGCAAGTCAAGAAGAGGTCAGGTAGACTGAAAAGGAGTTCAGATTTGGTTCTAAGGACCTGTGGGGCATTTGAAGACTGAATACTTAAAACAATAGGACAGAGAGTGGGGGAGACTACCAGGAGCCTCTGGCTGTTACAGAGCCATCAAAGGAGATCAGGACCAAGTACAGAGAAGAGGGATGGGTTTTTTTGTTTTGTTTAGTTTTTTTGCTCCTTGAGACAATATGTCATGAGCCGGATAAGAACTCACTATGTAGGGCTAGGGAAATGACTCAGTGGTTAGGAGCACTGGTTGCTCTTCCAGAGGTCCCACGTTCCATTCCTAACACCCATATGACAGCTCACAACTGTCCGTAATCTAAGTTCCAAAAGGTTTAACACCTTCACCTAGACTAATACGTAGACAAAACACCAATGCACTAAAACGGAAAAACAACAATAAAAAACAAAAACAACCTCACTGTGTAGACCAGGCTAGTCTCAAACTCAGGTCTTGCCTCACCCTACCCAGGTATTGGGATTATAGAGGCATTTCAAATGCATTTACAGGGGCTGGAGAAGATTGTACATCAAAACCAAAATCAAATAGATCCACTGAAAGCATTCAGGTCTCAATCTTCCCTCCAAAGCTACTACCTGAGGTCATCTGGAGAGCCCACCCTGGTAGGTGCACACACCGTTATGTGGATACAGCCTCTCCCCAGGAGACGCTCCTTCAGAACGGTCGTCTTCTCCATCGGTCAACCTCCTTCACTCAAACAAACAGAATCCTCTCCTAATCGAAATTGGCTAACCCCAGAATGAAGAAGGCTGGGACAAAACCAGCATCTACCCAGCATCCAGCATCTACTCTTGTGTTTTGTGTTTGGTTTGGGTTCCTAGAGAAAGAAGCTAGCAACTCATTGTGTAACTCAGGCTGACCTTGAACTTGTGATCTGTATGCCTCTCCCTAGTAGCAGAGGTTGCATAGCTGGGCTACCAGGCTGGGTCCAAGCAACTTTCTTTTACTTTTTTTCCCCCTTTGCCTTTTTTTTTTTTTTTTTTTTTTTTTTTTTTTTTTTTTTGATTTTTGATTTTTGAAGCTACAGGGTTATCCGTGTAGCCTTGGCTATACTGGAACTTGCTATGGAGACTAGGCTGGCCTTGAACTCAGGGAGATCTGCCTGCCTCTGCCTCTCCGGGGCTTAAAACACCACCAGTGAAGTACATTCTTAGTATGCACCAGACACTGGATTTGATCCCAGTACCACAAAACCAAATCAAAGCCCAAATATACTAACACCTCTTCAATTCCTAAGAAACAGCATTTAGTGAACTAAAAAAGAAAAAAGGTGTAATTCAGGATGTGTATGTGTAATAAATCATGAAGGTAAAGGAGGAAAAGTAATAAAAAAAATACTGGCTGGAAATAGGTCAGTTATAAATAGAAATACATTCTGTGTTTTCTACCCTTAGTGAGCATTTGGTTATAGGAGGAGTGATTAAGTAGGGGTGGGAATCTTGTACATTACTTTCCTCTGAAAGCCAACAATCATCTTATTCCCTTGTTTTGTTGTTCCCTTCATTCCAGCAATATAATAAAGAAATACAATCACAGTTGTTCCTCAGTGCTTTCCATTTCCACAAGCTCCATTTACTGCCAGCCAGCTCCATTTAGTCCGGCCTCAGAAAGGACTCTGCCTCAGCAGAAGCAGTTCTCAGGTGCTGAACCCAGGGGCTGCCCCCTTTCCCTTCCAGAACTTTTTGCAGCCCTGATGTTGCTGGCACCATCTCCTCTTAGGACCATCCAGTGTGTTCTGTGGAATTCCTTTCTCCCTCTGTACAATAACCCAACTTTCCAGCTGCTCAGGCTGGCTGCTCAGGGTTCCTTCAGGCTTGATGTTCTCTAAGCTTGGGCACCTGGCTTCTGTATGCTCATTCTTTCTGGGTGACCTCATCTGCTTTTGGCTTTGATGGTCCTGTCTCCCTATATATGACAGATCAAATATCCCAGACACAAAGTCAATCTTAAAAATAAAAAAGGGGCTGAAGAGATGGCTCAGCTGGTAAGAGCACTGACTGCTCATCCAGAGGTCCTGAGTTCAATTCCCAGCAACCACATGGTGGCTCACAACCATCTGTAATGGGATCTGATGCCCTCTTCTGGTGTGTGTTTGAAGACAGCTACGGTGTACTCATATACATAAAGTAAATAAATCTTTAAAAAAAAAAAAACAAATGAAAGTCTAGGGGCTGGCAATACAGCTCAACTGGTAAAATGCTTGGCTAGCATTTGTAAAGCCCTGGGTTCCATCCCCAACTCCACAGAACAGGGCATGGTGCTGGTGGGCCATAATCTAGCCCTTGGGAGGCAGAGGCAGGAGGAACAGGAATTCAAGACCATCATCCACTGTAGCGCTGGTCTCACAAACACCAAGATTTAACATAGTGCAATCTTATCAGGTCCTGGTGACAGTCTTGAGTGGGACAACCAACAGTGCTATAGATGAAGACAGCAGGGTTAAGGGAGTTGTGACTTGGTCATGGTCCCAAGGCTGGCAACACCAACCACCAACTCTGGAATTCCAGCTGTCACACACACACACACACACACACACACACACACACAAATATACTAACTGTATGTGTGTTTGTTCATGTGAATGCAGTATCACCAGAGGACGGAAAAGGAGTTAGATCCCCTAGAGATAAGAGTTGCAGGTAGGCCGGGCGGTGGTGGCACACGCCTTTAATCCCAGCACTTGGGAGGCAGAGGCAGGCAGATTTCTGAGTTCGAGGACAGCCTGGTCTACAGAGTGAGTTCCAGGACAGCCAGGGCTACACAGAGAAACCCTGTCTCGAAAAACCGGAGAAAAAAAAAAAAAAAAAAAAAGAGTTGCAGGTAGAGCTGGAGAGATGGCTCAGCAGTTAAGAGCACTGACTGCTCTTCCAGAGGTCCTGAGTTCAGTTACCAGCAACCACATGGTGGCTCACAACCATCTGTAATGGGAACCTGATGCCCTCTTCTGGTGTGTCTGAAGACAGCGACAGTGTACTCGAATACATAAAATAAATAAATAAATCTAAAAAAACAAAAAAACAAAAAACAAAAGAGATACACGTACTGTACTAATGAGCCAGCCCACATGAGTGCTGGAACCCAACGCATGCCCTCAGCAAGAACAGTACACACCTTAATTGCTGAGCCATCTCTCCAGGCCCCAGTGATTCTTTTCCTGCTTGCTCTCAAATATATCTTATATATCTTTTTAAAAAATACATAAGATAAAAATATATCTTATGTATCTTTTTAAAAATCACATTTAGTGTGTGTGTTGGTTCTCCTTCCACCATGTAGGTTCGAGTGGTGGAACTCAGGTTGTCAGGAGCCTGTACCCGACGAGCCATCTCGATACATACAGCCAGCCTACAACCTGCCCTTTGGAAGTAAAGAAGACAGATACAATGTATATAGGAAGCAAGATGGGAAAATAATTCTTCCGGGTCTTCTTCATGTATTCTACCTACTGACCTACTTCCCTCTTCACCCACCTCATCTCTACTTTTTGCTTGCTTTTTTTTTTGAGACAAGGTCTCACTATGTAGCCTTGGCTGGCCTAGAACCCACTATGTAGACCAGGCTAGACAGGAATTCTGCTGGAATTAAAGGCGTGTATTACCGCGTACCGACGTTCCTCTTTAGCTTTTTAAGATGAGAATGTAAGGGTACGATTGCTGTGAGGCTTTTATAAAGCAAAAGTATCTTCCCCAAGGTCTGGCCACAATTGTCTTAAAGCTTGTCAGTTACGATTCCCGGCCTCACCTTGCTCAAATACTTTTCAAGTATCATTTCCTTGTATATGAGCAACACACACCTTTTGGGAAATAAGTGGCTTAGAGTTGTCAAGTCGCTGCACGGTTGTACCTGTTCCAAGGAAATTCAAACTTGAACCCAGAACCCGCACAAGCAGGAAAACCTGGGCAAAGAGTCATGGTTTGGACGCAGGAAGGGGTTACTATCATTGCTCGGCTACATCTTTTGATTCCACATTGGTCCCTAATAAACTGTAAGCGTCAATAAAGAGGATTTGGGGAAAGGAAAGCCCTAGCCCTCCACAAGAGTCAAGGCGAGTTGATCTTTGCATCTAAACTTTATTCAGTCCCTGGAGTCTCCCGCGACTTCTCCAACACTGCCTTTCAAGGGCTGAAGGCCTAAGCTCTCCGGCTCCCTAAATCACTCGGCTGAGGTGTGTATCCCCCGAGCGGCCCACAATAAGGACGCGTCCCCTTTAAGGCCCCAGCTCGCCCGCGGCGGCGGCCGGAAGTGCTGGAGCCGGGCTTGGCGGCGGCGGTGGCGGCGGCAGCCGTGGCGGCTTGTGCGCATGCTCCGTCGCCCGCCCGCCCTGGCCGCTCGCCGCCCGCCCGCCCGACGGAGACGGTGAGGAGGGGGAGGGGTGGGCGCGCGGCGCGGGCGCGGCGAGGGCTGGGGGCGGGGGTGCGGGCGCGGGGGCCGCGCGGCGGCCGGCGAGGGCGGGCGGGCGCGCAGGGGGCGGGGGGCTGCTGCCTCCGCGGGCGCCTCCCCACGCCCTGTGCGTGCCGCCGCCGCCGCCGGGGAGCGAGCGGACGTCGCGGCGCCGCGGGGGGGGGGGTGGGGGGACGCTGCCGCTGGGTCCGCCCGAGCAGCCGGGCCGCCCCCAGCGTGGCCGGCCGGGCCTAGGCTCCGGGCCCTGCGAACCCCGTGCTGGGCGGGGGTGGGGAGGCTCTGCGCCCCCGGACCGAGGGGCCCGGAAGTCCTCGCGGAGGGGCCAGGGGAACCGGGGAGCCCCCCCCCAGATACGGGGTCTGGGAGCTCGGGCCTTTCGAGGAGGAGCTGGGTCAGGCCTGGGTCGTGCGGGGGTTGGGGGACAGGGCGGCTTGCCGCCGTGGGGGTGGGGTGCCGAGTGTAGGAAGTAGGGTCTAGCCTTCGCCAGAGGGAAGAGGCCTGGGCCACCGGGCCCTAGGGAGAAGGAGGCAGGTCCTTTGGAGGGCTAGGAGAGGAAGGAGCGTCCTTCTCAAGATGAAGGGCAGTAAGGAGGAGAAGGGTCCACCCGAGGGCTTCCCAATGGAGTAGCTCCGATGGCCTGGTGGAGAGCAGGCTGGTTTTCTGACTCGGGAGATGAGGAAAATTAAGGTTATGAGGGGTGGTGAGGAGAGGGTACCCCTTGCTTTCAGAAATGGCAGGGGGATTGGTCAGGTGTCCTCTAATTGAAGCAAGAGAAATGTGGGCAGAATCTTAGCCGAGGGTCTTGACCTGGCTGTCCAAGGAGCAGGGAACCCCCAAACTCTCAAAATGAGACCTGTTATGTTACTGTGTGTAGAAGAACCAGGAAGTAGGGATTTTCTCCACATCTGCAGGCTCTTCCCATCTGCTCAGCCCCTTTCCTTGGCTAGCAATATGGACCGTTTTCATAAGAGCTTGGGCCTATGGCTTCTAATGTTTCAACCCTGTAAAACTTGTTTTTCATTTATACTTAATCAAGTTCATTGATTAGCTACTTTGAGCTTCGTTGGGTTGGTTTGGGCCCTGTTTTGATTTCTTACATTCTAGAGGGGTGACTTTTAAAAAACGTATCCTTTGATTCCTCCAAACACCGATATAGAAGTCTCCAATCTGATTTATGTAGAACCTCATTTTCTCGGGATACTTCCTGCAGAGTGGTTCTGTGGAATGACCTTGGGTTCATTATATCTGAATTCACTTTGGATCAACTACTAAGTGCATAAGAAAAGGGGTGGACTTAGTGACTTTTGTGCTTAAGTAATAAAGTTGTAACTTGGAGACTTGGGTTTTTTTGTTGTTGTTGGTGGTGGTTTTGGTTATTTATTTGAGACTGGGTTTCTCTGTGTGGCTCTGGCTGCCCTGGAATTCTTCAGATGACGCTGGTCTTGAATTATTTTTGCTATTTGAGACAGGGTATCTCTATGTAGTCCTGGCTCCCTGAAATCCCGGCAGACCAGCCTGGCCTTGAACTCAAGAGATTTACCTGCCTCTGCCTCATGAGTGCTGGGATTAAAGACATGTGCCATCACTGCCTGGCTTTTATTTGTTTCTTTCTTTTTGAGATAAGGTCTGATTATATAGTTCTGGCTGGCATCAAACTCAAAGAGATTCACCTGCTTCTGCCTCCCAGATATGCCAGCCTGTTCTGTGTGTATTAGACACTGGGGTTCACTATGTTTCCCATGCTAGCTTTGAATCCACTATGTAGCCTGGGCTGCCTTGAACTTAAGGTAGTCTTGTCTGTGATGCCCAGGTGCTTGACTGTAGGTGGGAGGTCGTTATACCAGACATGCTCGCTTTTTTTTTTTCCTTCTTGGCATCTTACTTTGTAGCTCTGGTTTGACTGGAATTTGCTATGTAGACCAGACCGACTTTACACTTTGCGTATCTTATTGCTTCTGCCTCTCCTGGGCTGAGATTTTAAAATTAGATTTATTACTTGGCACAGTGGCACATGCCTTTAATTCTGTCCTCACTCACTTGTAAGACAGAAGCGGGCAGATATCTGAGTTTGAGGCCTGCTACATTGCAAGTTTCAGGATAGCCAGGGCTATATAGTGAGCCTGTGACTGTGTGTGTGTCTGTCTGTCTGTCTGTCTCGTCTCTGCTATGTTCCTGTGACTGTGTGTGTGTGTCTGTCTGTCTGTCTGTTTCTGTCTCTGCTATGTTCCTGTGACTGTGTGTGTGTGTCTTGTCTGTCTCTGTCTCTGCTGGTCTGCTGTGGTGTACTTGTGGAGGTCAGAGGACAACACAGGATTTGATTCTCTCCTTCTGTGTGTGTCCTTCAGATCAAACTCAGACTTTCATGCTTGACAACAATAGCTTGTCTTTACCTTCTGAGCCATCTTGCCAAGCCCCCCCCCCCTTTTTTTTTTTTTGGACAAAGGTTCCATGTAGCCTCAGCCTCCTTATGTAACTGAGGATGACCTTGAATTCCTAACCTGTCTGCTTTCACCCTCAGAGTGCTGGGTTGCAGACTTGTGTCACTATGTCTGGCTTCCTGCTCACTTTAAAAATTTTTAAATTTATAATACTATATGCATAATGTTGGGAGGGGTGCATGTGCCATGGTGTGCCAGTGGGTAGAGGCCAGAGGATTTTATGGAGTTGGTTTTCTTCTTTAACCTTTATACGAATGAGGTCTAGAGATAGAACTCGGGTAACCAGGCTTTTTTTTTTTTTTTGTCTTGAAAATAACTGCAGAGCAGTAGTCCATTAGCGCGGCGTCTGCAATCCCATCTCTCTGTAGACTGGGCCAGCCTGGACTTTTGTCTCAAAAACCCCAAGTAACTGTGGTGATTCTTGCCTGCAATTCCTGGGCTTGGGAGGTAGAAGCTGGAGGCTCAGTAGCACAAGGTCAGCTACATAGTGAGTTTGAGACCAGCCCAAAACAAAGCAAGGACTACAAAGCAAACTACTGACCCACGTTCTTCTCCTGGAGATTGACCCCATGGCTCATGCCAAGCCTCTGCCCTGAGCTGTGCTACCCCTGCAATACTCCTTTCCACATAATTGACTAGATTTGATTAAAATTGTGTCATGTTTTTATATGCTCTCATAGAATTACAGAGCACACAATGTGATTTCACAAGGGATATTGCAAGGCCTCCTCTGTGAAATACCTATGGGATCAGCTCCCTTGTCTCACCTCGGGAGTCTGTGTTGTTATAAACAAGGGGCAGTTTTATGTTCACACATCTTAAAGAGATGACTCTGCACTTAGCCATGTAGTCTGCTGTTGGCTTGGAGTTACTCAGTAGAAATGTGATATTTAACATATTGAACCTAAACTTTATTTTACTAAGGGTTATAAGTTGTCTTGTTGGACTGGACTCTTCTCTGTCACTAAAAACATGTTTTAGGTGACTCTTAGTCTCAATGGTTAGAAGCCAGAACATTCCTCCTGGGTTCCAAGGTATGGAAGGAATAAAATACAAATTTTGTAGAGGGTGTTAACTTAGCCACTCTCTATTCAAGATGTCCACAGGAACTCAACCTTATTGGGAAGAAGGTTGAAGTTAGAAGCACCATTTGAATTCTTCTATGACCCAGTAATTTATCTGAGTTATTTATTTAAAAAAATAAATAAAGTCAGAACTGAGTGGTGATGGTGAATGCTTTTAATCCCAGCACTCTGGAGGCAGAGGCAAGCGGATCTCAGAGTTCCAGACACCAGCCTGGTCTACAGAGTGGGTTTCATGATAGCCAGAGCTACACAGAGAAATCCTGGGTACCTAAAGACAGTCTTTAGACTCATTTAGTCCCAGTACTAAAAGGCAGTAGGATTCTTAGAAGTTTGGGGTCAGTTTGGGCTTCATGAGTCCCAAGCCAGTCAGCTTTTTTTTGTTGTTGTTTTTTTTGTTTTTGTTTTTCAAGACAGGGTTTCTCTGTGTAGTCCTGGCTGTCCTGGAACTCACTCTGTAGACCAGGCTGGCCTCTAACTCCACCACTGCCTGGCTTGCACCAGTCAGCTATTATATAACAAGACCTTGTCCCATCCTCCTGTCTCCCCACAACTTCCCAAAATTAGAACTCTGTTCTTTTTTGGTGGAATAAATCTTTCTTGAGAGTTAAATCTATACCTCAAATGGTTGGTTGGTTTGTTTGTTTTAATATTTACTTTTCTTATCTGGGCCTGGTGGCACAGGCCTCTAAAACCAGCACTTGGGAGGCAGAAGCAGGTGGATCTCTGTGAGTTCAAGGCCACCTTGATTTATAGATTGAGTCCCAGGACAGGATAACAGCCAAGACTACATAGAGAAACCCTATCTTGAAAAAAAAAAAAAGATTTAATTTCTTGTTTGAGGCCAACCTGATTTAGTGAGTTTCAGACTAGTTAGAGCAACATTACAAGATCCTATCTCAAAAAACCAAGACAAAAGGTTTATTTTTTTATGCATATGAATATTTTGCCTAAATGTATGTATGTGTGCCACAGTTGTGCCTAGGAAAGTCAGAAAGGGTATCAACCCCCCTGGGACTGGAGTTAAAGTGATTGTGAGCCCATGTGTTGGGAATCCAACCTGGGTCCTCTACAAGATCAACAAGGGCTCTTACCTGATGATACATGTCTCCAGCCACTACTTCAGACTTAAGGTGCTACTATTTTATATAAATCCAGAGGGTTTCTTTTTAAATTGTACTGCAAAGCTGAGCACAGTGGCACACGTCTGGAATGCCAGCATCTGGGAAGTGGACCGAGGGACCAGGAGGTCAAGAGCATCCTCAGTGACACAGTGAGTTTCAAGGCCACCCCAAAATTAGTAAGCCTACACTTGAATGACTCCGGAGGCTGTGGTAGGAGGATCCCTTGGACCCAGAAGTTAGAGACCAGCCTGGCCAGCACAGCAGAAACAAGCTGTGGGAAGAGACAGCTTGACTTAGAGCTAAGCAGAAGAGCTTTCATCTAATCCTCAACAGGCCCCATCGACCCCCTCACCCAAAGAGGGAAGAAAGGCATGATGGGAAATAGGCACGCGCTCAATCCTAGTGAAGGCCTTCCCACAGAAATCTCCAAAGGGTTAACAGAGACTAGCCTGAAGGAAGGGAAGGACAATCCTTCGGGAAGAAAGCAAGTTCTGAGGCTCAGTCCTGAAATGTGACCTGTTTGAAAGCTGGAAAACAGTGACAGGAGCTGAGGTGTCAGCTTTGAGAAGAGGGCTGATTGGAAGACTTTGTAGGCCACAGTGAAGCACTTGAACTTTATTCTCACAGCAATGTGCATGCACAGGCGTGGCCTTTGGTAGGATCACTTTGGTTATGTAGGGAATGAATTGGAGGAATCCAAGACCAAAGGTTAGGATATAGAGAAATAGCTGGAAAAACCCAGGTGACAGTGTGACATCCGAGATACAGTGTTGATAGCACAGATGGAAAATGGGAAGAATACACACAGACACATACACAGAGGAGATTGGATAGGGTTTTGTGGTTGATTGGATTTAGAGAGAGGAGACAAAACTAATTCCTGAGTTCTCTCCTTTTGAAAACAGGTGGAGGCTAGCACCACTTAGTCAAACAGAAGTCTAGGAGCAGGTAAGAGAATATGGTTCAGTTTAATGTAGGAGAGTAAATACATGGTAGTAGATGTAGAAGCCAGATAAGAAGGAATTTGAACAGGTCACATATACATGACAAAGTGAATCCACACTATCCTCATCAAAGCTGAGGACAGTGATGGGGACACAAGAGTGTTTCAATAAAACAGTGCCTAAGCACTGAGCCTTGATGAGACAGATATTTGAGGCTAGCCTGAGCTACATAACACTACTTTGTCTTGAAAAACCAAGAACAAACTGGATGTTGTAATATACACCCTTTAATTCCAGCACTTGGGAGGCAGAGACAGGTGGATCTTTTGAGTTCAGTTTTACAGAGTGAGTTCCAGGACAGCCAAGGCTACACAGGGAAACCCTTTCTCAGAAAAACAACAACAACAAAAACAATAACAACAACAAAAAAGAGTCATAGAACATAGGGCCATGAACATTAGCACGTGTTTTATGGCATGTGTTTTGTGACATGTTCAATCCCTAGAAGCAGCAGAACAAGAAGGCACAGGATGGTTATGGCTATCAAGGTCTATACAGGTAACTGGACAGTGTTTTTCAAGACAAAGTGCTGGGCAGTGTGCAAGCAGCAGGAGAGAGTGACAGGCCACATTTGGGGGGAAATTCTGAAAAGAAAGTGCAGGGATGGTGACTTTATGGAGGAGTGAGCTTTGCTTAGAGAATAAGCTGGTGCTTAGGGAGTAGAATGGTTAGAGCTCTGGAAACACCTTAGTATGTGTTCATACTAATATCAGCAAGTGGCTGATAGGGTTGGAGATTAATGCTGTAGACTGGAGTATACTGAGGCCACTGAGGTCCACTTTGAATGATGTGTGTTTTATGCAAACATACAAGTATGTGTATTTTAGGCAAACAAGGCTGGCATAGCTGAGGAGGGACTTGGTTCTCTGGCTATCAGTTACACATTCCAGTTTGAGTCCATGATCAGCAAGGCTGTCTCCTGCTCACCTTTATAGACCCACATATACTGAGGGAGTAAAGTCAGGGTATTCTCTTGTACTTCCTCCCTTCTCCTCTTTGTCCTCTTCTTTTTTATTTCAAGACAAGCTGGCCTTCAATTTATGTATCTCAGGCTGTATTCAAATGTTTCCTAATCTTCCCGATTCAGTCTCCCAGAGTAACAGCACCTAGCCCGCCCCCTCTTTCCTCAAGTGTAGGGTAAGGGACAGCTCACTGTTAGAGCGCTTACCCACCATGTGCAAGGCTCTGATTTGGGTTCCTAGCACTGAAAAAAACAAAACAATTTTCCTGAGCTCTGAAGTCTAAAAGCTGCAGGATATCCTGAGACCCTCTGAGTTTTCATAAAGATTGGGACAGTGGAGACAGCAAAATGGCACAGTAAGTAAAAGTGCTTGCCGTTGCAAGCCCGACTCCCATGGTGGAAGGAGAGAGCTGACTCCTGAAGTTTGTCCTCTGACCTCTCCATGGGTGCCTTGGTGTATGCACAGACATACAAACAACAATGAAAGCAAAAACCAAAAAATTGGGTCAGTACTTCAGCTTGAAGGAGCACATGGTACTTGGTGGTAGTGTCCTCAGTAGCTCTGCAAGGAGCTGTCAAAGTCATCTCCATCACTCTGAACAACTGAGATGCTCCTGTGAGCCATGTTGAGGTGCAGACCTTAGTCCCAGCACTCCCAGTAGAAGCAGGAAGACCAGGAGTTCAAGGTCATCATCAGCTACAGAGAAAGTCCAAGTCAGCCTGGACAATGTGAGACTCCATCTCTAAAAATAAAAAAGAACAAAGTTCGTCGTAGAAGCCAAGCTTGGCGACTTATACCCTGTAATTCTAGCACATTGAAGCTGAGGCAGAAGGATTGCTTTGAATTTGAGACCTTGTCTCAAAAAGAAACATTCTGAACTAGAAAGATGGGTTCAGTGGTTGAGAGTGCTGACTGCTCTTCCAGAGGATTGGGTTTAACACCCTCACAGACATTCATGCAGGCAAAACACCAATACTTATAAACATAATTTTTTTCTTAAAAAAAAAAAAAAAAGAAAGTCGTTGGCCACATGGTGGTTTACGCCTCTCTCTAATCTGAGTTGTAGGATCTCTGAGTTTGAGCCCAGCCTTCTCTACAATCTGAGTTGTAGAACAGCCAGGGCTACACAGAGAAACCCTGTCAAAGAGATAGATAGATAGAAAGAAAGAGATAGGTTTTTGGTTGTGAGCCTAGCCTTTAATGGCTGAGTCATTTCTCCAGCCTAAGAGATAGGTTTTTAAGACACTGAAGTCAGTATTTATTAACAGCTATGCAGCTAAATTCAGATGCTTACTGAGTGTTTATTAAGGATAGAACACTATGGGACTGGAGAGATGGCTCAGTGGTTAAGAGCACTGACTTCTCTTCCAGAGGTCCTGAGTTCAATTCCCAGCAACCACATGGTGGCTCACAACCATTGATAAAGGGATCTGATGCCCTCTTCTGGTGTGTCTGAAGACAGCTACAGTGTACTCATATACATTAAAAAAAAAAAAAAGATAGAGCACTATATCTAATATTACATACTTGATATGTAATGGCTACTTGCACTTAAAATAGGTATGACTCCTACTTTCCAGGGGCCACTCTTTGGGATGGAACTAGTCTATGTTGTAACTTGATCCACAGAAAAAACAAGCCAGGTATGGTGCATGCTTGCAATGCTAGCACTCAGGAGGCAGAGGTGGGAGGATCAGCACGTTGGAGCTAGCCTGGAATACTTACTGAGAGTCCCTTCTCAAAACCAAAACAAAGAGCAACCAACCTGGTTCAGATATTGATTTCCAGGTCAGAGGGCATTACATAGTGAGACTCTGTCTCAAAAAACAAAACAAAGAAAACCCCAAACAAACACAAAATCTTACGGTCTCGTGCTGTTAATTTCTGTGCTGACGTGATCCTTCCCAGTGCTGATGATCCCAGGCTACCAATTTAATTTCTCTAAACTTGAGAGGAGATGGTGGAGTTGGCTCTGGCAGACCACTGGTGAGTCATATGTCTATGAAAACATGCTAAGAGCCTGTGTGCGCCTGTCAGCCCCTCTCATTTCTCATCCTTTGCAGAGGACAGTTTTTGGGCACGCCGAGCTGTTCCTTATCTCACACTCCTCTCCTGTGGCTTTCCCTTTCAAGATGAAATTTAGTTACTCGTGCTTCTTGTTGCCCGCAGCAGCCCCAGCTAGCTGACTTCATGTGAAAGATGGCCAATGCGGAAGTGAGCGTCCCAGTGGGAGATGTGGTTGTGGTGCCCACTGAAGGAAATGAAGGGGAGAACCCAGAAGACACTAAAACTCAAGTGATCTTGCAGTTGCAGCCTGTGCAACAAGGGTGAGTGGCTAGGGATGTGGAGATTCCAGACAGTTGCTATTGGGAGGTTTAAAGGATAGGAAATAGCTGGGCAGTGGTGGTGCAGGCCTTTAATCCCAGCACTTGGGAGGCAGAGGCAGGTGGATTTCTGAGTTTGAGGCCAGCCTGGTCTACAGAGTGAGTTCCAGGACAGCTAGGGCTACACAGAGAAACCCTGTCTTGGAAAAAATAAAAATAAAATAAAATAAAATAAAGGTACAGCATGAACATTTGCTTCAGTTTCATCTCAGTAACAGGTACTCCTCCTGTCATCCTAGAGCTGTTTCTTAGTGTCCTTCGCTGTCGTTACAGTGTGAGCTCTCTGAGGGTGAGTTACGTGGCTCCCTCATCTTCTCTGTCCACACTGTTTAACACAGGGCCCAGGCGCATATTTCTCAAGTATGGTGTTGATTCAGAAACTAAGAAAGGCACACCAAAAAATATTTCTACTTTAAGCTCTCAAACGCTCATGGACCAGCACATTATCAAAACTATCTGTCCACCACCATCACCATAAGGATGCACTATGAAGGTGTTAGAGAAGACAGAGTATAAGGTCCTCGCCAGCATGAAGCTTGCAGTCTAGTTGTAAAAGCCAAAAGTGCATGGATTAAGTATGGAATCCCTTCTGTAGAGAAGATGAAGACGGGATGAGTGGATCACTATCAGTTAGAAAGGGAAGTTGACTAAAATGCCTTTGCAACATCCAGGATCAAACCTGTCACCTCTCTTATGCTGCACAGGTATCTGTCCCTTAGCTGTGCTATACTAACCCTAAAAGATAAAACTTGAGCTTTTCTCTGGGCAGGGTGTGGTTGCACACTCCTTTGATCCCAGCACTTGGAAGGCAGAGGCAGGTGGATCTCTTGATTTGGAGGTTAGCCTGGTCTACAGAGCAGACCAGTCAGGGCTACACAGAGAAACCCTGGATGGGGCAAGTTGATGGTAGTGGTTGGTCTATCTTCCTTCCTTTCTTTTTCTTTGTTTTTTTGAGACGAGGTCTTGTTATGAGCCTAGATTGGACTCAAGTTCACCATCTTTCTCCCTTAGCCTCTTCAGTGTTGAGAAGATAGGTGTGTGCTGCTTCCATGCCTAACTTTAAAGAGGTAATTTTAAAAAAAAGCCTTGTGGTGGAGTCACATGTCTTTAGTCCCAGCATTTGGAGGCAGAAGCAGGCAGATCTCTGTAGTTCAGAGCCAGCCTGTTCTACAGAGTGAGTTCCAGGACAGCCAGGGCTATACAGAGAAACCCTGTCTTGGAAAACGTATGTCTTTGGAAAATACGTGTGTGTGTGTGTGTGTGTGTGTGTGTGTGAGAGAGAGAGAGAGAGAGAGAGAGAGAGAGAGAGAGAGAGAGAGAGAGAGAGAGAGAGGGGATTAGGGCAGGTGGTGGCACACACTTTTAATCCTAGCACTCAGAAGGCAGAAGTAGGTTGACTTCTGTGAGTTCAAGGGTAGCCTAGTCTACAGAGCTGTCTCTAATGCAATCAACTATACAGAGAAACTGTCTCAAAAAACAAAACAAATATATACACACACCAGACACACACACACATATGTGTGTGTGTATATATATAATATATACATATATATATAATTTTTTTTTACACACACACAGAGACTGGAGAAATGACTCAGCAGTTAAGAATGCTGACTGCTCTTGAAGGGGGGACTCTGATTCCACTCCTAGCATTTTCAAAGCAGTGGGCACAGTATGTATGTGGTGTGCATACATGCATACAGGTATTCACCTATAAAAGTAAATCACTTTTTAAAATCACGAAAATGGGGGCTGTAGAGATGGCTCAGTGGTTAAGAGTACTGACTGTTCTTCCAGAGGTCCTGAGTTCAATTCCCAGCAACCACATGGTGGCTCATAACCATCTGTAATGGAATCTGATGCCCTCTTCTGGTGTGTCTGAAAATAGTAACAGTGTACTCATATGAATATAATAAATAAATAAATATTAAAAACAAATAAATAAAATAAAATCACGAAAATGGAACAAACAAAAGATAAGGTGTAACTGGACTCAAAAGGAAAAAAAGAAAGGAAAAGGGACTTGTGTCATGGTGACCATCAGGTGGGTAAGCCGGTTCTGGAGCTGAGAGCGTGGACAAAGGGAGACTCGGTCAGAAGAGTTTGATACTGATCCTTTGTTTCTTTCTCTGAGACAGTCTTGGTGGGTAGTGCAGAATTGTCTTGTATCCCAGAACCTTCTGCCTCTATCTCTTGAATGCTAGTATTTGGGTGTAAAATGCTGCCCCGCTTTTTGTAATTTTTAAATTACTTTTTAAATTGTTGAGTGTATTGTTGCATGGGAATGTGCACACATGTAGGTGCACATAGAGACCAGAAGAGGGTGCCAGATCCTGAAGCTGGAGTTACTCAGTTTGAGCCTGCAGCCTTGGGTGGGTCCTCTGGGAGCAGCCAGTGTTTTTAACCTCAGAGCCCTCTCTTCAACACAGTGCTCCTTTTGAAAGTAGGATCTCCAGCTGTCCTTGAATTCACTTCAAAGCCTATGACAACCTCAAACTAGAAATCCTCCTGTCTCAGCTTCCACAGTGTCGGATTTACAGTAAAACTTGACTTACATTTGTACTTCGCCAGGTGTTTATTATGTCCATGTTTGCAGGAATGCATTAGGCAGCAAAGGCAGGCTGAAACATCTTCCCATGGGTACACAGATGCTGCTAGTGTATGTGGTGATACTTTTAGATTAATGGATTGACTTTAAAATAGGCCTACAACTTAACCTTTGTTTCCTTCATATACAGTGAGATATCTAGAAGCCTTTTACTAATTCTAGGGAAGGAAGGCCTGGGGTCTATCTCAGGGGTTAAACACTTGCCTGACATGGGCAAGGCTCCAAGTTCACACCGCTGTCACTGCAAATGATAATTCCTAGAGCTTTCCGTAATAGAAAGTATATTCAGCATGTATTTCCATGCTTCCTGGGGGGTGGGAGGAAGAGAGAGAGAGAGAATGCACACTAGGGGTAAGTGGGGCACAGCGGAGCATGCTTCTAGTAGTCAAGGCTGTGCTTGGGTGCATAGCAAATTGGAGGCCAGCTGAACTGCATGAAATCCAGTCTCAAATGTACACAAACCAGTAAGAATGACCCAGTAACTGCAGAGGGCTCTGCAGACCCCTCAGTGCTGCAGTCTCAGCGTGCAGAGGGCCTGACTTACATCTCTAGCTTCGCTGGCCATTTCAAAATGGTTACTAATTTTTCAAGTAAATCTCTTTTACAACATTCTCAGAGAGCTCAGAGGAAATGAAGAGACCAAGATTCTGTCACCATTTTTGACTTTCCAGGCATTTTGAATTCATAATAATCCATAATGAATAGTTTATGTTTTCATTTTGTTGGTGTTACTGATTTTTGTTTGTTAATTTTTCATGTGTATGAATGTTTTGGCAGCATTCATGTTTGAACGCCACATGTGTGCAGTGTTCACAGAATTAGAGATGGTTCTTAACTAATATTTAGGTGCTGGGAATTAAATACAGGTTGTTAGCTGGGCATGATGATAAATACCTTTAGCCCCAGCACGCAGGAGACTGAGGCAGTCTGTGAGTTCAAGCCCAGCCTGGTCTACATGGTGAGTTCCAGGACCACCAAATCTATGTAGTGAAACTCAGAAAAACAAAATAAAATAAGACAAAAAACCCAGGTTCCTTGGAAGAACAGTCAGGGCTTTTAACTACTGAGCCAGTTCTCCAGCCCCCTATTTTATTCTTCTGATATTTGATCTTATTGTGTAGCTCAGGCTGGCCTCAAACTTGATGCAGTCCTGCCTTAGCTTTCTTGGTGCTGGATTACAGACATGAGCCATCATGCCCAGTAGTTTTCATATTTTATTTTAAGCACTGTTTTCCTATCTCCAGCTCATTTCTTATTCATTAAAGAACTATTTACTGAAGCCATTATGTTGCCATGTTGGTATATGGAAATGTCAGCCACACAGTAGTCAACAAATGAACATGTTTAATCTAGAGCATCCCTTGGGGAGACAGAGATAAGAATTTGGTTTTTCTACATTTTATTCTTTTGCTGACATTATGTATAGGTACCATATACATGCTTGGTGCCCTTGGAGGTCAGAAGGAAGCATCAGATTACCCTGAAACTGGATTTACCAAAGATTGTGAGCTACTGAGTGAGTGCTGAGAACAGAATATGGGTCCTTGCAGGAACAGAGCCCTTAGCCACTTAGCCATCTCTCCAGCCCCAAGAATGTTTTATTAAATACCAAAGGTGCTGTAACCAAAGCTCAAGAGCAGTCATACCCAAAAGAGGGAAGGGTGATTAGCCTGGAAGCAGCAGATAGAAGGAAAGCGTCTGCTATTTATTTTAATGATTTATTTTTATTTCCTGTGCGTTAGTGTTTTGCCTGCAAGTATGCCTGTGAGAGGTGTCAGACCCCTTGGAACTGGAGTCGCAGTCAGTTGTAAGGCATCAGTGGGTGCTGGGAATTGAACCCAGTCCTCTGCAAGAGCAGCTAATTTTTTTTAACTGCTGAGCCATGTTTCCAACCTTTGTTGTTGTTGTTGTTATTATTATTATTATTATTATTATTATTATTATTATTATTATTTTGAGACAGGGTTTCTCTGTGTAGCTCTGGCTGTCCTGGAACTCACTCTGTAGACCAGGCTGTCCTCAAACTCAGAAATCTACCTGCCTCTGCCTCCCAAGTGCTGGGATTAAAGGCGTGCGCCACCACCGCCCGGCTGTTATTATTTTTTAATTAGCATTTGTAAACTTGGTTTGTTGATACGGTTTTATAACAACCATTAAAATTATATTCAGAATCCAAACACTTTGGCAACACATCAAACATAAAGCTAGCTGCTGTAGACTTAACCTCAGCACTCAGCTGTCCTGGAGCTTACTCTGTACAGCAGGCTAGCCTCAGCCTCAGAGATCTATCTGCCTCTGCCTCCTGAGTGCTGGGATTAAAGCATCGCCACTGCTTGGCTCGGTTCTCCTTTTTCATTGCACGGAATCAATAACTGACTTATACAGAAAATAAGCAAATCCTTAGCTCAGAGTCTTCATCAGAACCTTGGGTAACACCTGAAAACTATTGGTAGCTGAGAACACAGTCACATGTGACTGTTACAAGCACACCTGAACCAAATAAGCTGACATCTTAGTGAGTCCTGGGCAGCATGTGCGCCTGAGTTTGCTTTTCCTGAAACACCGTACTCTTGAGATAACAGACTTTTTTGAGGCAGGGTTTGTGTAACAGCCCTGAGTGTTCTAGAGCTGTAGACCAGGCTGGCTTTGAACTCACAGAGATCTGCTTGCTTCTTCTGGGATTAAAGACACAAGTCACCACCACCCAGGGAGAAGACTGACATTTTGGTTCAAGTAATTATCAGTATGGAAGGATATACTGTACAGTCAGTAACACACTAGGAAGATATTCAGTAGGAAGAACATGACAGAGTTTATCCTGAAGACTAGTGATTTAGAGCACAGGGTGGAGTCTGGCTGATGTCCATTACCAGAGTGAGGTTCACCATTGTGCCTGTGGTGGCATTGCTAGTCTCCTGAGGCAGATGAAACACCTGTCTGGCCGGGCAGTGGTGGCTCACACCTTTAATCCCAGCACTTGGGAGGCAGAGGCAGGCGGATTTCTGAGTTCGAGGCCAGTCTGGTCTACAGAGTGAGTTCCAGGACATCCAGGGCTATACAGAGAAACCTTGTCTCAAATAAAAAAATTACTCCTCCTCTAAGTCTCCTTATGGTCTCTCAACGTCAGTAATTGTCAGGAGCAAGTGAGCTGCAAACTGCTTATGAAGACAGGTGGAGAGTTGAGCTCAGTCAATTCCGTGCTTGCCTAGTTCTGAGCATGAGGTCCTCAGGTGGATTTGTTGTTGCTGTTATTTTGGTATGGGGTTGTGTGTGTGTGTGTGTGTGTGTGTGTGTGTGTGTGTGTGTGGTTTTTCAAGACAAGTTTCTCTGTATAGCCGTGCCTATCCTGGAGCTCACTCTGTAAACCAGGCTGTCCCTGCCTCCCAAGGCCTGGGATTAAAGTTGTTTGCCACCACTTCCAAGCAATCCTGAGTATTATCCCTAGCAATGCAAAAACTAAAACATAAACCCAACAGTGGGAGCTGGGTATGAGGACACTGCCTGTAGTTTCAGCACTGTGGAGTCTGAAGCAGAAGGATCATTTGAATTTGAGGCCAGCCTAGGCAACTTATTATGACCTTGTCTCAAAATAAAAAGTCAGAGATGAAAAAAATAAATAGCAATTTAGCTCAGGGGTGGAACCCTGGGCTAGTATGTGAGAGGTTCTGGGTTTAGTCCCTAGAGCTGCAAATACAAAGAGACCCAAATTTTAAGTGTTTTAAGGAGGAGAACCACATGATTACTCTGGTAGGAGTATATGGGATTAATGAGAGTCTGGGTGAGCTCTTCGAGGGTGAACATAATGAGGCCCTTGTCAAAGTAGCAGCAATGGCACTAGAGGCAGGGAAGACACCTGAGTTAAAGAGGTCTGTCTGGCAAGACTTCACGGCTGTTGGATCTGAGGGGAAAAATTCAGAAAATTAGCAGACGAGCTGGGTGACAGAGTGCCTATCTACTATGCATAAGGGTCTAGTTTAATGTCCACTGTACAGAAGAAAGGGAGAGAAATAGAAGCACTCAGCACTTCACCCAGAGCAGGAAAGAGAGGAGGGGTCTAGTGCAGTGCCCAGCCCCATGCAGTGTACAGGCTGACACCCCTGACAGGGACTTGGAACATGGGACAAGACAATGGCTTCTGTATTGTTTGGGTTTGTTTATTGGGACAGCGTCTTGTATTCCAGGTTGACCTAGAACTCCTGGCCCTCCTGCCTCTACCTCTCACATGCTGGGATGGCAGGTGTGTGACATTACACTCAGCTCAGGAATAGAAGTAGCATGGTGATTATTGCAAATATAATTAATTCCAAGGGAAGGTCTGCACAGCAGAGGTGCACCATGGCGGTGGGTCAGCATCTGCAGAGAAGAGAGTACAGGCGTTACTTCAGATACCAGTGTGTATGAGTTAGTGCACAGGGCTGATGAAGGAGAGGAAAGAAAGGATATTTGTGTGGCACCTTAGGTCATCTGAATGTAGAGACATTTAGGAAGATCTGCTTTGCCTAGCCTACTTCAGCAAAGTCCAAATAGGCCCAGCCCTGATTAGCTTCAAAGAGCACATGAGAGGGTTTGTGTTCATTGCGGTGTGGCCTTAGACAGATTGTATAACCTCCCATTTAGTGGTGTCTCTGGTGATTGCTGGGTACCTGGGGCAGATTCATGTTTATATATACTTGGTTTATGCCAATAATTTGCTTCTCAGAGACTAAAATGCTAAATAAATAAATAAATAAATATAAAACCCAACTCTGTAATGTGCAGATTTCAGCAAGGGTCATTCATTTCTGGGTCATCAGGCCACTTCCTGTCTCAAGCTGTCTGTCTGCTGGCTCTGTTTTAGTCAGGTGAATTTTATGAACAGGCCTGTCCTATACTTGAACAGTACTTACTGTAGCTTGAGACGTTTAAGCAGTGGTTCTCAACCTGTGGGTTGAGACCCTGTTGGAGGTTGAACAACCCTCTCACAGGGCTGCCTAAGCCCATCGGAAAATGCAGAGATTTACATTACGGTTCATACCATTAGCAAAGTTATTTAGTAGCAAGGAAATAATTTTATGGTTGGGGTCACCACAGCATTAGTAGCTACGTTAGAGTAGCAGGCCACAGTGAAGGGAAAGTGAGAACCTGCCCTCCAGTTATTGAGGAAGGGCTGGAGAGATGGCTCAGCAGGTGAAGAGAAGTGTTCTTCTTCCAGAGGACCCGAGTTTGGCTCCCAACACCCACATTAGGCAGGCAGCTCACAACCACCTGTAACTCCAGCTCCAGGGAATCTGACATCCCCTCCTGTTCTCCATAGGTACATACATACATGTGCACACATACATACACATGTACATGGATATAAGCAATCACATGGTTTTATACATAAGTTACACAAATCTTTAAAGTTATTAAAGAAAGGGTTCGTGATACAGTAGCAAAGAAGTGAACGTAGCGAGAGTTATTTACTTGGGATGAGGTGAGTTGTGTTCCATCTTCCTGGCGGTCACTGCTAATTGGTCTGGGCCTCTTGGAGTTTACAGTGGGAAACTTGTCAAAGCATTAAAGTAAAATACACCTATTTTACTCCTTTTTCAGATAGATTAAAACAAATGTCTTAACCCCGTGCTAGGAATATTAATTTTTTCATGACTTATGTAGTTTCTTTATTGATGGGCATTTTTTACTACAGGATTTATGAAGCCGGGTCGGAGAATAGCGCAGCAGTTGTAGCTGTAGAGACCCACACGATACACAAAATCGAAGAAGGAATTGGTAAGTTTTTCTACCATTCTATCCAGTACCTTTGACTTCAGTGTTGCAGTAAATCTCCAACCCAAATAAGCCCGATCAATGAAAATACAACTCAATAATTATGAATACAAACTGCACGCCTAGATTGGGCCGATTTACCACTACACTACTCTATTTCCTGTCTATGAGATCCTTTATAACTTGGGTTTTTCCAGGCCACTTGCTTCTCCTCCATTGTCCTTCCACCTCTCTTCCTTGGTTCTTCTCTCCCTTCTCCTCCCCAAAGTTTTCCGCTCCACCTCCCCTTCTACCGGGCTCTGGCCTTTATTTTACAAATTAAGGTGGGCAGAAGGTTCACATGAAGTCACCTGTGTACTGATTCACTCCTCCTCTGCAGCCCCTCCCAGGAAAGTGGAATTAGCTTCAAAATACAAGACCAGGGCTATCCACAACACTTCAGCTTCTGTATGTTTTGAAAGTTTCTATGTATTTTTCCTTTGAAATCCCTGGTGATGGAACCCAGGATCTTGTCCAAGCCAGCAGGTGGTTCACTACTAAGCTGTGTCCCCAGCCTGTGATTTTTGGTCTTTAGTGCCTTATTTTCTGTCCCAACCAATCCAGTGTACCAACTGGTAATACCAGTTAAGATGGCAGACGTGGCAGGCATGGTGGAACAAGCCTTTAATCCCAGCACTAGGGAGTTAGAGGCCAGCCTGGTCTACCGAGCAAGTTCCAGGACAGCCAGGATTATACAGAAAAACCCTGTCTCAATAAAACCAAACCAAAAAACAAACAAACAAAAGATGGCAGACCTGTCACTTGATCACTTAATATCAATATAGTATAGAAGCCAAAACGTTCGTTCGTTTGTTTGTTTTGTCTAAAAAGAATCCTACAAAGAGGTGGGGTAAAATGCTTGGCTTAGACTCTATGTGGGATCCCTAAGCACCATTGAGGAGGAAACAAACAAATTAAAAACAAATGATCAAGCATGGGGCCTGTGATATGAATTTTAAGTCTAGCTATTTGGGCAGTTGAAGCAAAAGAATCACAAGTTTAGGGCCTGTCTGTACTGCAGAGCAAGTTCAAAGCCAGATCAGGGACATAAAGTTGCTAGTAAAATGCTTGCCTCAAATATACAAGGACCTAAATTGGATTTTTAGTCGTCTGTCCCCACTTCCACACATCACAGTGAGGTACACCTGTAAACAGTTGGGAGCCTGAGACAGGAAGATTGTATTTGAGGTTGGGCTATATAACAAGACTTTGTCTTTTAAAATAAAAGATCCCACAAAGAAACGGGAGCCTGTCATTAAGTGAGGCTGTTGGTGAAGACCGAAGAGGTATTGTATTAACTGGGAATTTGTCAATGGAAGGAAACTTAGAAACTAAGCAAATCTGACATTTCTTACATTTCACTGAGTGTTCTTCAGAAACTCCTCTTTCTGAAGCTCATATATTTATATGTAAAACATAGGAAGTAGTTCCTATCTCAAAAAATTATAGGAAGAACTAAAAATTCTGGGTGTGTTGTCTCATGTCTGTAATTCTGGTACTTTGGAAATAGTGGCAGCAAGATCACCCTTGGCTACATGAAAAGGCCACAGCAGCTTGAGGGACACAAGGCCCTGTATCAGAAAACAAATAAACAAAAGAATTATAATATTAAAACAAGTAAAGGTTTATGGTAGGGTTGGCCATATTGTTCAGTGGTACAACACTTAACTAGCATGGACGAAACCCTGGGTTTGATCCCCAACAACATAAAAACAAGAGAATCTGCGGGGCTGGAGAGAGGGACATCAGATAGAAAGTACTTGCCATGTAAGCAGGCAAACCTGCAAGTGAGTTCAGTCCCCAGAACCCACACGAAGGTGGAAGAAGAGAACAGACACTCTCCAGTTGTTTTCTGATCTCTGCAGGCATGGCACCGTGCTTCCTCAATAAGACATAGCTGTTATGTCAAACTTCACAAGTATTCCTGGGGCTGGAGAGATTAAGTAGTTAATAATCATTTTTAAAATATATATATATATATATTTTTTTTTAAATGTATGTGTGTACACTATAGCTGTCTTCAGACACACCAGAAGAGGGCGTCGGATCCCATTACACATGGTTGTGAGCCACCATGTGATTGCTGGGAATTGAACTTAGGACCTGTGGAAGTCATCTCTCCATCCCCAGTACTTAATAATCTTCAATAAGCTGTGAGGACCAGGCTTAGATTTCCAGTACTCACATGGCAGCTCATAACCATCATAACTCCAGTTCCAGGGGATCCAGTGCTTTCTTCTGGTCTCTGAAGGCATCACGCAAACAAGAGGTGTACAGACTTGCATGTAGGCACCCATGCACATAAAATAAAATTAAAATTAAAAATAATAAAGAGTGACCTGTTGTTGCTGGGGACAAGGTCAGTTGGTAGAGTGCAGGATCTGTAATCTAGATCATCATTGCTGTATACTCAGTTCAAGGCCAGCCTGAGCTACATGAGACCCTAGCCAAAGAAGAAGAAAAAGAAAACAAAACTATGGTCTGAAAGGAACCCCCAAAACTATACAGATCCTAAACTTGAGTTTAGGAAAGAGTCATTCAGTAATAACAGATTCCATTCCATTTCAGATGCAAGCAGTGTAGAAGCGACCGAGGATATGGAAATCGCTTACCCTATCACCTGTGGAGAGAGTAAAGCTGTCCTCCTCTGGAAGAAGTTCGTGTGTCCAGGAATAAATGTGAAGTGTGTCAAGGTAATGTCTCCTATCTTGAGGTTTGGCTTCAGTGCCTTATCTCTCTCTCCCTCACCAGATCAGCCACTCTGTCCTGTCTTTCTCCATGTGGATTTGTCTGAGGACTGAACTCTGCTTGGCAGGCTTGGCAGCACAGCTGCTGCTTCTAGGTGACTTGGGTTCTGGAACCCTGGCCAGGGGCCTCGAGAGGGAAGAAAGGACAGCCACATGGATATAAAGCTGGGTCAGGTGGGGTTCTCTTAACTGCTACCTAGAACCTTGGGACAGAGGGAGAGGTTAGCTAGTCTTGGGAGCAGGTTTCTGTGGGTGAGCAGTCTCAGGCTGGAAACATCTCAGAGGGGGAAGCTACCATGGCTGATCTTTGCTCACACTGATCAATTATTCATAAGCACTCACTCGTACTGGGACTCGTGAGCCTGAACCATAATGGGTAAAGACTTTGCCAATTGCCCCATGGTCTGAGGCTTTGGGCTTCCTCGGCATGGCTGTGCCCACATCAAAATACACATCCCCAGCCTGGCATAGTGGACATGCCTTTAATTGTGGCACTTGGAATGCAGAGGCAACCAGGCTGGTTTACAGAGTGAGACCCTATCCAACAACACACTCTCTTGGAACTTCACTGCCCAGCGGCCTGTCCCATCCTTACAGGCAGCAGATACCTTTATCTGCTGAGCTGTCTTGCTGTCCACACAGCTTTGTTCTTATGCTATCACAATGGAAAGCATGAAGGTTTTGAAGTAAAATGGGCCTGCCTCCAGTCCTACTGGAGCATGAGTCTTGTCCAAGCAGAGTGTATTGTCTGTTCTCATGGAGTTAAACCTAGTACACAGTATGATGCCTTCTAGTAGTGACAGGACCTTGTGCATCACAGGGCTGTCCCTGTGTGCTGCCTAATATATAATAGTGTTTGATAAGTACTTGCTCAACAATGAGTGAATGGCCAGAACTCTTCTCTATGTCTGCCTAGCCATGTGATTTTGAGCCTCACCAGGCATTGTGATGTACAACTTTAATCCCAGCACTTGGGAGGCAGAAGCAGGCAGATCTCTGTGAGTTTGAGACCAGTCTGGTCTACAAAGGGAGTTCCAGGATAGCTGGGGCTACACAGAAAAATCCTGTCTCTGAAAAAAGCTTCAGAGTCTCATGAATTAAAATAGCACTCGTTCTCATCAATATGCATACACATTTACACAACACATACACTGTGCTGTAGTGAATGAAATCATATGCAACGTGCCTAGAACTGCCATGCAGTGTAATAGCCTTATTTTCATTGTTATTGATAAGAATAAGCAGGTGTAGGCTAGAGAGATGACTCAGAGGTTAAGACCACTGCCTGTTCTTCCAGAGGGCCTGAGTTCAATTCCCAGCAACCACATGGTGGCTCACAACCATCTGTCATGGGATCTGATGCCCTCTTCTGGCCTACAGGCATACATTCATACAGAATACTGTATACATAATAAATAAATAAAATATTTTTTTAAAAAAGCAAGTGAAATATGTCATGACTGTAACCCATCATGGAGGCAGAAGGATTGGTCTAAGTTTGTCAGCAAGAGATAAGTAATGAGCAGAACCCTATAGTCAGCCAGTCTTCTGCTACTTTGTGTATTCTTCTTTCTTCTACCTTTTACCCTTTCAAACCCCCTAACACTAGATAGATAAGAGAGAAAAAAGAGTAGAGAGAAAAGAAAAGAGATCCCTGAATGAATCAGGTCGGAAGGGGTGATATATCAGTAGACAGCTTCCTCCTGCTGATTAGGGGAATCGAGTCCTTGGGGCAAGTTTGATCATTGCCATTAGGATATTTAATTTTTTCTTCTTGTTTCGTCTTTGTGCATGACTATTTAACAAACTGAGACCAACAACAACCCACCTATCGAGGCCCTAGCATTTATATACCCTCTGAAAAGTCCCCAGAATTCCAAACAGCACACAAACACAGAAACTATCTGTAGCTGGCAAAATCATGCTCTACCAGAGCAGGAGGCAAATCAGTCAGTTGCTGTGGACACTCTGAAGCAGCCCCGTATCCCACATGTGGGATTAAAATGAAAACATATTCTTACAATATTTCTGTGTTTTTAGAGAAACCAAAACTCCAAAATTCTCACTACAGACCCTGTCTCAAAAAACCAAAAAGGTACGGTGGTGGCTCACACCTTTAATGTCACCACTTAGAGACAGAAGAAGGTGGATCTCAGTGAGTTCAGGGTCAACCTGGTCTACACACAGGGAGTCCTAGACCAGCCAGAGCTATATAATGAAATCCTGGCCCTCACAAACCAAACAAACAAATGAAAAATCTCATGAGAGCCAGGCATGGTGGTGCACACCTTCAATCCCAGCATTTGGGAGGCAGAGGCAGGTGGATTGCTGTGAAGTTAAAGCTTGCCTGGTTTACATATTAAGTTCCAGCCCAGCCAGAACTGCACAGTGTGACCCCATCTCAAGAAAAAAATAAACTAAAAAAAGAAAGACAAATCTCCCAAGAGCATCTGTAAGTAGTTGTTCTGCCTCCATTCGTGACTACAGTGATCCCTGTATATTGTCATCACCATGGGGCTTTTGTTGTACCAGCCTAGGTCAAAGTTTTGAAGCTATGCAGTTGGTTTCTATTATGCTTAACGTTTTCTAACATCTTGAATCTTTAAAGAATAATGAGTTAGGGGGCTGGAGAAATGATGCAGTGGTTAAAAGCACTGGCTGCTCTTCCAGAAAACCTGGGTTCAGTTCCCAGCACCCACATGGCAGCTCAAAATCATAACTCCAGTATGGGGGTCTGGTAGCGGTAATGTTAGGCGCCATATGTTGCCAGTAGTTTTTTACTGCTCTGCTTTGAGCTCCCTGCGAATCACAGGCACACACCTGCCCAGAAGCTATCTTTGATCCACAGGTAAAAGACACATACATATTAGGTCATTTTTAACCTGCCATACTGGCTCAAGGAAGGGATCTTCTGAGCCTCCGGCAGCTAGCTTTACTCCTAGCTCAACACCTCTAAATCTGCCCTCAGCTTAGATGCCCAGTTACCTTCTGTGAAGCTCATTGGTCTTGCTGCCCAAGACACTTTTGGGCTGCCCTTCCGTGGGCCAGTTTCCCTTTCTGCCTTCATTTTGGAAGATCTCCCCTGTAGCTCTGAGCCTGTTCCCTCTCTTTCCCACAAGTATCTCCTAGCCTGCGAGAACCTGGAAGTCCCGCCTCTTACCGCAAGCCATTGGCTGCTGGCATCTTTATTGATTGATCAAGAACCAATCGGGGACAAGGACCTTTAGTGCCAGTACTCGCAGATTCCAGATTAAATCAAAGCATTAGAACCACTCCTCTACAGGATTTGTCGCCTTCTTCGGGACTCTGCATGCATGTGGTGCACAGACACATATGCAGGCAAAACACCCATACATATAAGATTAAATCTTTAAAAGAGTCTTCAGTGTGTGTGCAGGTGTGTGTGTGTGTGTGTGTGTGTGTTTGAGAGAGAGAGAGAGAGACAGAGACAGAGACAGAGAGAGACAGAGAGACAGACAGAGAGACAGACAGAGAGAGACTAACTGACTGACTGACTGACTGACTGACTGATTTACTTCTACTGCTGTGTTCTACTGAGTATTCCAAGCTAGCCAGTCTTCTAGCTTCTAGGGAATTCTTCTGTCTCTGAGTTTCATTTCATCTTATAATAAGGTGCTGAGACTAAACAGATGGTGGTGGTACAGGCCTTTAACCCAGCACTCAGGAGGCAGAAGCAGGAAGATCTCTGAGTAGACCCAGCCTGGTCCACAGAGTGAGTTTCAGAATAGTCAGGGCTGCACAGAGAAACTCTGTCTCGAAAAGCAAAACAAAAGGTGCTGGAACTACAGATACAGTTCAGTGCATCTGCTTTTTATATGGTTTCTGGGACTGAGCTCAGTGTGTAATCTTGTACAATTAGCACCTTTAGTGGTGACCTATCTCCCTGGCCCATCTACCTTTATTACTACTTAGATCTCTCCAGTTTACTTAACCAACCTGCAGAACACTAGACCCAACCCCCTGCTTTAAAATGTGAATGGATTTGTAAATGCCATTTAGTGTGTTTTCACTCTCATCTTCTGTTGTCCTGGAAAGGACAGGGACTGAGAGAGGAATACTGTCTGATTAACCTAGGTCATGAGGTTGAGTAATACTAATGTGACCTGTGACATTGTCTGGGAGCATTACTTCATTCTTTCCTTGTGGATTTTTCAGTTCAATGATCAGTTGATCAGCCCCAAGCATTTTGTTCATCTGGCTGGCAAGTCCACTCTGAAGGACTGGAAGAGAGCCATCCGTCTAGGTGGCATCATGCTCAGGTAAGTGCTGGTGACAAGCACTCAGTCATGGGAGAGTCTTCTCTTTAACTTGATACTTGTATCCTATCTGTAGGGTTAGCTCGGGCAGTCTATACTGTTTCTTTTGTCAACTTGTCATTAATCTTTTTCTTCCTTTGTCACTTGGGACATAACCCAGGGCCTTGTACCTGCTAAGTCAGCACACTACCGCTGAGTCACCCTGCAAGTCCTAACTAGTCAATCAATGTATAGTAACAGCAACCTAAATGACCGTTAAATGAAACAAACCCAGCATCTACATCAAATTTTTTATTCTTTCTAGTTCAGGTGAGCCCTGAACTTGCTGTGTAGCTAAGGCTGAACCAGCATGCTTGGCTAAGGCTGCTGATGTCAGGAGGTTAGCAGGATCCTTTATTGGCAGAGGTCCTCCCTGTCCTCCTCACATAGAGGCAGCAGTCTTGGTACTGAGGAAGTCTAATAGCCATGCTCCTGGGACCATCACAGAAACAAGTGTCAGTGTGTGAAGAAGAGGCCACTCACACGTTTTTTTGCTCTAACAAGTTTAGCATTGTGGTTTTCTCTCTTGAATCCATTAGTATTCTTGAATGTTTGTTTCCCTCTTGAATGCATTAGTATTCTTTGAATGTTCACCTTCTGATAGAAAAAAATTCAATGCAAAGAGTGGAACTATAGAGATGACTCAGCTGTTAAGAGTGCTGCCTGCTCTGCTGCTCTGCCAGAGGATCTGGGTTCAGTTCCCAGCATCTACATAGCAGCTCACAACTGTCTGTAACTCTAGTTCCAGGGGATCCAGCACCTTCTAGCATTCACAGAAACCAGTATGCAAATACTGTGCAGACACATATGGAAGCAATACACCCATACACATAAAAAAAAAAAAAAAAAAAGTAAGGTCAAAAGTTAATAGTGCCCAGCTAGGTGTGAGTGTACCCTTAATTCCAACACTTGGGAGGCAGAGACAGGATGATCTCAACTTGAAGGTAAAGCAGGGCTACATAACAAGTTCCAGAGTAGCCTGGTCTACAGAAAGAGACCCTGTATAGAAATAAAAGGCAGACAAGGATCTGGTTCCATTGGGCACAGTTTCTTAGTGGTGGAGACTCACCCTCAGCAGAGTCCAGGCCTGGGTCTGTTATCTAGTTTGAAAGGAATGGTTCTCCTTACCTTTCTGTTCTGTTCTTCTCAACTTATTTTATTTTATTTGGTTTTTTGAGACAGGATTTCTCTGTGTAGTCCTGGCTGTCCTGGAACTCACTCTGTAGACCAGGCTGGCCTTGAACTCAGAAATCCGCCTGTCTCTGCCTCTCAACTTATTTTATGTTCAGGAAGACGAATGTGCCCATTTCCCACAAATGTTAAGAGGACTCGGGATGCCCAAAGATCTCAGTTAGTGGAAGCCAGATGACAGGATGGTATAGAGTGTAGTGTACTTCTCAAAGGTGAAATGCAGGCTGACCTGCCCTTGTTTCTCTCTGTACAGGAAGATGATGGACTCTGGACAGATCGATTTTTATCAGCATGACAAAGTTTGCTCCAACACCTGCAGGAGCACCAAGTTTGACCTTCTGATAAGCAGTGCGAGGGCTCCAGTGCCTGGACAGCAGACAAGTGTGGTGCAGACCCCCACCTCGGCCGATGGTAGGGGGTAGGAGACCACCTGGAGCCCGCTGTTTTCACCAGCCTTACCTCTGTGCATCATCGCACACCGCTTCTCTCTGTGGCTTTGTTGCTTGACTTTGCATTTGTAGCCCAGGCTGAACTTGAACTTGCTGTGATTCTTGCTTCTGCCTGGAGAGTGTGCTAGAATCACAAACATAAGCCACCATGCCAGGTGCCCCTGGTATTTCTCCATTTCCAATTCTTGTGAGCATTGATGTGCTTGTGCTTTGTTGTAAGATACCACAGCAGTCTTGGGTGGGATCTTACCCTGGAAACAGACTTCTTTTTTCCTTTTAAAAATGACTCGTTTTTTTTGTTTGTTTGTTTTGAGACTATGTTTCCATAGCCCAGACTGTCCAGGAACTTACTATGTAGCCCAGGTTGGCTACATAGTGTTCTCATCTCTCAATCTCTACAGTTACAAGCTTGATTCACCCATGCCTGCCTCACTCTTTCTCTCTCTGTCTACTTTTTTTTTTTTTTTTTTTTTTTTTGGCAAAGCAGGTAGGGGACTGGTGGTTTTTGAGACAGTGTTTCTCTGTGGTAACCACCTGCTTCTGCCTCCTGGTTGCTGGGACTAAAAGCATGTAACATTACTCCTAGCCTGCCTGGTTATCTTAGTTGATTCTTTTTTTGGTTGGTTTTTCTTTTTTCTTTCTTTCGTTTTGTTTTGTTTCTTGCTTTTCGAGACAGGGTTTCTCTGTGTAGCCCTGGCTGTCCTGGAACTCACTCTGTAGACCAGGCTGGCCTCGAACTCAGAAATCCACCTGTCTCTGCCTCCCAAGTGCTGGGATTAAAAGTGTGTGCCACCACTGCCCAGCTTAAGTTAGAACTTAAATTTCCAGCATTCTTATTTCTTTCTTACAGTGCATACCAAGTATCAGAAAGATGGTTCTGTTCTCACAGTGCTCTAACAGTGCTCACACAGTGCTCTTACTTTCATGCCACTCTTGAGGCATGTCAGGATTGAAGGAGACTTGATAAGATTAGAAAGGTAGATTGGGGCTGGTGAGATGGCTCAGCAGTTAGGAGCACTGACTGCTCTTCCAGAGGTTATGAGTTTAAATCCCAGCAACCACATGGTGGCTCACAACCATCGAGAGGGAAAAAAAAAAAAAAAGAGGTTAGAAAGGTAGCTTGGATAGACAAATCCAACAGTGGCTCAGCTGAGAAGACTACTGTGTGCAACTGTGTTCTGCCTGAGTGAGACCCAGGTTACTAGGCTAGATTTTCTCACAGATAAGCAGGTTGGGTGCACACTGACCCTCAAGATTTGTCTGCTTAGATGCAGTCTTCCTATTGAGCCTGGCTGGCCTGCAATTTGCTGTGTAGACCGGGCTTTTTCCTTTGCAGGGCAAGTTTTCTTTGGAAAACTCAGTATACATCCTGGCTTACCTAGAGGTGTGGGTTTTTAAATACAGTCATGTAGGCAAAAGGCAGCATGTTAGAGTATTGGGTCTTTGTGTCTGTGAGGATGAGAGAAATAGCTAGGACTGTTTTGCATAAACTTGACTAGCTTCCTTTCTAATGCACTCTCCTTAGGTAACATCACACAGATTGCCATCTCAGAGGAGAGCATGGAAGAGGCGGGGCTGGAGTGGAACTCAGCCCTCACTGCCGCTGTCACCATGGCCACAGAAGAGGGTATAAAGAAAGAATCTGAAGAGATTTCAGGTACTTTCCTATACAGCTTAGGTCTTTCTGAAGGTTTATAGCCTTGTTTATGCACAAAGCAGACCTCTTTGTTACACCTGCTGGTTTTCCTCATAAACACGAGCACTAATATAGCTGGGATCGTCTCCTTTTACCCCAGGTAACCATCCTGCGAAAGCACATTTTAAACACGAAGGGGTTGTGATCGAAGGTGGTCTGAGACCAGTTATACAGTGCACATGGGCACTGATGTGTTTGAATGTTGGACTCCGTTGTCTGTACCTCTCTTCTAAACCTCGGTCCATCGCTAGCACGTTTCTCAGGCAAATCAAACTGGGAGATATTAGAAAGAAAACTTTGGTAGCAGGCGGCATAGTATAGTGATTATTAATTCCCTTAGAGGGATCAAGAAAAGCATCTTCACTTCTACTAATCATTCATTTAATAAATATTGGTTGCTATTTGCTGGGTACATACATGAAGAGACTTAGTGACCATCCTAGGAAACCTGCAGGCCCTCCCACCCAGCTGTTTGGTTTAATGTAGAACTAATAAAAATTATTTTTTAATTAATATTTAGCATAATATCTTTATTAGCTAACCTCCGTAACATTAAATTTTATCTAATCAAAAAATTAAAATTGAATTTAATCAAATAATACTTAGTCTTAAATATTGAATGCCTAATTAATATTTAACTGAATATCTTTATTGGAGTGAGATGCCTGTTTTTATAGCCAGAATCATAACAAATCAAGGGCCTGACAAATTGAGGTAAATATCCTATGCCCTTAGTTACTGAAGGGGCTAATGATTAGGTACCAACTCGTGGAGGCAGCCAGTCCTTCATGTTTTAGTACAGAATTCTTTTGAATTGAAATGAACATTTTAGCCAAGTGCTGAGGTATCTGGGTAATGTCTCTGTTCACCTTTGTCTCATCCGGTTTATGCCAGAGGACACTTTGATGTTCTGGAAGGGGATAGCTGATGTAGGATTGATGGAGGAGGTCGTCTGCAACATACAGAAGGAAATAGAAGAGCTTCTCAGGGGAGTGCAGCAGCGGCTCATTCATGCACCTTTCCAGGTTACAGGTGAGTTCACTGAGTCTGGAATGAGCCTGCGCTCGAATACTCACAGGTGTTCTGTTATGTTGCTGTTGGCCTCACAACTCCAGAGGCAGAGGCATCTTACCTTAATTTTACAGAGAAGAAGAGTAAGGCTTGGCGAAGTTGAGGCACTGTTTTATACGGTTCATGACTGTGTTTGTTTATGCGGTCCTAGGGGTTTAACTAGGCCTCAACATGTGGGAAAGCACTCTTCCACTGAGATAGATCCCCGGCCTTATTTTAGTTTATTCATTAACTGGCCTTTAAATTTTGGTTTGGGCCGAGTGGTGGTGGCTCATGCCTTAAATCCCAGCACTTGGAAGACAGAGGCAGGCGGATTTCTGAGTTCGAGGCCAGCCTGGTCTACAGAGTGAGTTCCAGGACAGCCAGGACTACACAGAGAAACCCTGTCTCGAAAAACCACCACCACCAACAACAAAAACAAAAATTGGTTTGGTCATATCTTGTTTGTTTTTTTTTTTTTTTTTTAGAAATTTATTTTTCTTTTTAAATTCTGTTGTGTTAAAAGTTTCTACTACTGTGATGAAACAGCATAACAAAAGCAACTTTTGTGTGTGTTGGGGAAGGCCTTCCTCATCATATGCTTCTAGGTCACACTCTGTCCCTGATACACTTACACCAATCACGGCTCGATGCCTCCTGAGTACTGGCACCTGCTTTTTCTTCTTTGTCTGGATGGCGAATCTCCAGCCTCTGACTCTTTCCCAGACTTCCTATCTCTGCCCATATGTCCCACCTATCCTCTCCTGTTTTGCTATAGGCTGTTCAGCTCTTTATTAAACCAATCAGGAGGTGATAGAGAAGATGTTTACAAAATACTGAGACAGGTGAAGCATCATAAAAATAACATTACCAAAGTCTGGTCGGTAATCAGATCTCTGCCAGTACTGAAATCAGCATTTGAATAATAAAAAGACAACCTTTACACAATGCACTAAAAGATCACCCCTACAAAACCCTGTCTGAGGGGTGGGGGTGAGAATGCATCACAGGCTTGTCCACAGACCACTCTGGTGGGTCAACTCCAAATTGTAGTTTTCTCTTTGAAATGATTCTAGCTTGTGTTGAGTTGGCATGAAACTGTTTAGCACACATGTGTGTCTGTATGTGCACATGAATATGTATGCTCATGGAGAGCAGAGTCATCAGATCCTCCTGGAGCTGGCAGTTGTGCACTGATTGACATGGATGCTGGGAACTTAACACAGGGCTTCTGGAAAAGCAGAGTGCTCTTAACCACTGGCCTGGCAGGGCTTTGAACGGGCTAAGTACACACTGTATCGTTTAGCTACTAAATTGAGATGAAGTTAAAAGTTTCGAATAGAGAGTGTCAGTGAATTAGATGAGGGTGTGAATTTGAAACACAGCAGAGCTGGGGAACTACATGTGGCAGTTCTCCACTTTTGTATGTATAAAACCATTGAGTTGGACATACTAACACCAGCTTGCGGTCTTGGCTCCTTAGTGGATTATAAGGCAGACAGTGTGTTACATATCTATAATCTCAGCCCAAAGGAAGTGGAGGCTCAGGAGTTTAAGGGTATGCAGTTACATATTGTCTTAGTTAGGGTGTTACTGCTGTGAACAGACACCATGACCAAGGCAAGTCTTATAAAGGACAACATTTAATTGGGGCTGGCTTACAGATTCAGAGGTTCAGTCCATTATCATCAAGGCAGGAACATGGCAGCATCCAGGCAGGCATGGTGCAGGAGGAACTGAAGGTTCTTCATCTTCATCTGAAGGCTGCTAGCAGAATACTCACTTCCAGACAGCTAGGATGAGGGTATCAAAGCCCACACCTACAGTGACACACCTACTCCAACAGGGCCACACCTTCTAATCATGCCACTCCCTGGGCCTTGCATATACAAACCAGCACACATATGGAGACTTTCTCTCTAAACACCAAAAGCAACACACAGAACTGGGTGAATTAACTGTGGAAAGGAGTGTGTGTAAAGTGGTCTTGGTTAAAGAGTCAGTTGTGTAGGGTAGTGGTGATGTTACCAGCAGTATTGTATGCAAGGCCTCATGTTTGACATGTAAACTATGATGTGTATGTGTGTGTGATTGTCTAAGTATTTATTGTTATTGTTTGAGATAAGGTCTCTCTATATGTAGTCTTGGCTATCCTAGAACTCACTATGTAGAACAAACTAGCCCTGAAGTTGTCTCTGCCAAGTTCTGGGAAAGGCATATACCACCACACCTAGACATTATTGATTTTTTTTTTTAATTTTCTTTTTTCATTTATTGATTTTTTTTTTTTTTTTTTTTTTTTTTTTTGAGACAAGGCTTTACTCTAACCCAGGTTGGTCTTCAACTCAAGGCAGTGATCTCAGCTCAATCTCCCAGATGCTGGGATTACAGTGTGAGCCATCATCCCTGGCCTCTTGGGTTATACGAAGATGTAGTCCCACCATATTGCCCAGGCTGATCTTGAACTCCTAGGCTCAAATAGTCCTTCTGCCTCAGATGAGCTTTTTTTTTTTTTTTTTTTTTTTTTAAAGATTATTTATTTCTCTTATTTATTGATTTTTGCCTTTGTTTTTGCAGTGGTCAGGATGGACCCATCATACTAAGCAAGCCCCCAGTCACTGCACCATACCCCTACCCCTGTGTGATTGTTTACATGGAAAGGTCTGCAAGCATGCTGCAAAATCAAAACTAAATACATGTGATAAATCTTGGCTTAAAAAAAGTTGCCAGACATGGTGATGAGCACCTGTCATCTCAGAACTAAAGATGCGGAATTAGGAGTTCAGTTATCTTTGGCAAGTTTGAGGCCAGTCTGGGATATGAGATGCTGCCTCAAAACCATCACCACAACAATTATTAAGATGTATTTAAGAGAGTCCCATAACATCTTGCTTCTTTTCCTTGTAGTAGGTGAGGGAGATATGATTGAATCCGAGTCTAACATAGCTCAGGCTGGAGAGAGCTCACTCTGTAGCTTAGGCTCTCCTTGAACTCCTGACCACACTGCCTGTGTCTCCCAAGTGTGCTGGGTTTGCAAGCATGTATGACCTTCCTTCTGGCTTCTTTCAGGTCTGTAACTAGCACAGGAGGGAGCTGGTAAGAGCTTCTGTTTTGACTCTATAGGCCTGTACTTTGTTTAATAGATGCTGCTGTTCTAAACAATGTGGCGAACACATTTGGCCTAATGGACACAGTCAAGAGAGTTTTGGACAACAGACGGAAGCAAGTGGAGCAGGGGGAGGAGCAGTTTCTCTATACCCTGGCAGGTACGTGGAGCTTCCTCTTTTCAGAATGTGCTTGTTCCTGAGTGCTTTTTGGAGGGCTGACATGTCACTAGGTTATTCTAGTAGTCTAGGAATGTTGGTGACAGAACACAGGTCAGCTTTCCCTTTTCACATCATTGTATTGCCGTTTATGCTAACTGTGGATTGTGTACATTATTCCCCAACACCCACATGAGACATCCAGGCTCAGGACTTGCATCTGCAATCCCAGCACTAGGGAAGAGGAGACAGGCAGATGCCTGGAGCTCATTGCCTAGCTACCTAGCCAAACCGTGGAGCTCCAGGTTCAGTGAAAGACCCTGTCTTTCCACATACTTGGCCACATCCCCACACTAACATTTACCTACACCACAAGCACAAAAATACACAAACAAAGCCATCAGGAACTGTGAGCATCTCGGTAATCTAGTTCTTCCATCTACTTTGTTCATTCCCAAAGAATGTTTAGAAGTGTAATATGGACACACTAGTCTCTGTCTCTTCGGGATCTTTAAGGAACTTAAGGAAAAGCAAACAGAAACAGATAAAGACAAGACAGTGCTCAGGTATGTAGGTGTCCTGGAAGAACAAAAAGACTTTCCCGTAGAGCAGGAGAGCTGTGAGGACAGAGGTGGGGCCGCCTCCGCTGTAGAGCACGGTCAGACTGCCCAGCTGCTTTAAGTGTTCTTGAACGATTGCTTTAATGGATGCACTATTTAACTCAGCCTGGGAGACAGGCACTCGAGCCTAATTGGTGAGTTGCAGGCTGAGAGACCTTGTCTTGAAGGAGATAAACAATGCTCCTATGAGTGATACCTGAGTTTGTCCTCTTACCTGCACAGGAATCTACATACACATGGGGACACATGTGCCCATACATATGCACATACACACACAATCCCTCAAAAAGTAAAAGAAAAGTGTTATACTGTGCCTCATAGATACGTACAGTTTAAGATAGATGCAGGTGTGCTGGAGGAGCTCACAGTTCAGAGCATACTTCCTCCTCTTCCAGAGAATCCCAGCACCTACACCACCTAAAATGCCAGCTGGGGGGATCTGACTCCCTCTCTGCCTCCACAGGCACCCTGCACTCATGTGCATATTCTCTCTCTCTCTCTCTCTCTCTCTCTCTGTGTGTGTGTGTGTGTGTGTGTGTGTATCTCACACACAAACTCACACACGCAATTAAAAATTAAATATTTTAATCTTTAAAATCTATGTCTGCATATGTGCAGGATGCATTCTGGGAGCTGTAGCTCAATGCTAAAACATGAAACACATCCTTAGGATGCTGGTGGTCCTGAGTATAAATCACACACTTGTGAAAAGGAAAAGGACCATGGGAGCTTCTTGGATTTGTGTTTTGCCAAGAGATGAAAAATTTGCAGAGGAGTGTGTGGTGAGTTAAGTAAGATCACAGTTTAAAGGCTCTGAACTGTTGCCCAGCTCATAATCCCACCATTAAATGCAATTACTGAAGGGTTTAAAAAAATATATCTCCAGGAGTTATTTGGGGAACAGCGGTATGACATGCCTGCGGTTACATAATGTAGGACCAGGACAGGACCTTGTGTCTCCTGACCCCTGGTCAATGTTCCCAAGAAAACATTTCTTTCCACAAAGTCTGGCTGGTTTTGTTTTTTCCCCATAGACTTGGAACGGCAGTTGGAAGAGCAAAAAAAGCAAGCCCAAGATCCCAGACTGAAATCCCAGACGGTTCAAAATGTGGTACTGATGCCTGTGAGCACCCCAAAGCCTCCAAAAAGACCCCGGCTCCAGCGGCCGGCCTCCACCACTGTCCTGAGCCCTTCTCCTGTCCAGCAGCCTCAGTTCACTGTCATCTCTCCCATTGCCATCACCCCCGTGGGCCAGTCCTTCTCCATGGGCAATATCCCAGTGGCTACCCTCAGCCAGGGCTCCAGTCCTGTGACTGTCCACACGCTGCCTTCTGGCCCTCAGCTCTTCCGCTACGCCACAGTGGTTTCCTCTGCCAAGAGCAGCTCACCAGAGACAGTGACCATCCACCCTTCATCAAGTTTGGCACTGCTGAGCTCCACTTCCATGCAGGATGGGAGTACCCTGGGCAATATGGCCACCATGGTGAGCCCCATGGAGCTGGTGGCCATGGAGTCTGGCCTGACTTCAGCAATCCAGGCTGTTGAAAGCACCTCTGAGGATGGGCAGACCATCATTGAAATTGACCCTGCCCCAGACCCTGAGGCTGATGATACTGAGGGCAAAGCAGTCATCTTGGAGACAGAGCTGAGGACTGAGGAGAAAGTGGTAGCCGAAATGGAAGAGCACCAGCATCAGGTCCACAATGTGGAGATTGTGGTCTTGGAGGACTGACTGGGGATGGGCGAGAGCTATGTTTGGGTTGGAACTTTAATTATGTTTATTTTTATCATTGTCCCACTCATTTCCACATAGAACCTTTGTTTTTCTAAAAAAAAAAAAAAAAACAAAAACAAAAAAACAAACAAACAAAACTACAAAATCTCATTGTAACTGAAAATGTTGGGTTCCTCCTACTCCCTCATTGACAAATAGACAGAACAAGCTACCTTTCCAGAAATTAGGAACAGGTCACCCAGAGTCTGAATCATCTTTCCCCAAGGAAGGTAATTACTGTTAGGGGAGGTATCAAAATAACCAGGAATCCTTTCCAGAATAGTCTGTCTGTGTATACATGCATGGTTTCTCTCTTGTAAAGTTGTATTGATCAGACCCTGGAACACAGATCTGACACCACAAGACGACCAGCTCTGTTATGGATACAGAAGCATACTTGCCTCTGTCCTGGATGTGAGGGCCTCAGACGCTGGTGCAAAACTGAAACAACAGGAAGTTGCCTCTGCTTAGTGTAAGAAGGAGCATGATCAGCAGCTTAAAGGGGGAAGCCCTTTGACAAGGAGAGGGCAAGGAATGGTCTTCCAGAGGTGCCTGTGATGCTTCTCCAGCTCTCTGAGGGTTGGGTACCATTTTTAGAAGAGGCCAGAGATTACAGAAAGATACACAGCAATCAGAAGATTATCACAGCTGTGCTTTTAGAATAGCTCACCTTGCCCCAGCCTTGTCAAAGCCCTCACCCTCCTCACCGAGGATTATTAGTCCATTCCTTTGCAGACTGTGATGTGGTATAAATTGTTCTAGTTCTTGACTGTGGCTGTAATGGAGGTGGGGCTCCAAGGCCATCATTTTTTTGTTTCTTGACTCTAGGAATGGCAGAGTCCCTCATGCAGACCAGCTGCTATTTTCAGTGGAGCCCTGCACACAAGTGTGTGTGTGCATGTGTGTGTGTGTGTGTGTGTGTGTGTGTGTACATGTTCTGACTTTGGAACCAAAAGCAGTCATTCACCTGGTGCTTCTCCTTCTTTTACTTTAGTCTGTTGGATCCCATGCTCTGCAGCCCTTCGGCAGACAGCAGTGACAGGTGCCTGCCTGCCTTCATTCTCCTCTACTGTTTATACCACAGATGTTTCTGTGAGATACAGAACTCATAAAATGGCTTAGGCTTGGCAGGGAAGACTGGTAACACTCCCAGCCTTTCCTGAGGCATGGACTAGATGTCTCCTGAGTGAGCTGGACTTCCTGGGAAAGGGACATTGCCTACGGTGTCATAAGAAATATGACAGAAGTGTCAGTAACCTTGGGTGTGGGGCTTCTTCCTGAATGCTATTTGTACATTCAGAGTTACTAGGTCACTTTTTCTGATGTGATCCCATTTCTGTAGTTCTTTTCAGGGTTTGGGAAGAATGAACAGTTTCTGATTTCTTTAATTATATTGTTTACTATATTAGTGAAAATATGGACACTCTCCAGGTGACTTTATAGGTCAGAAAAGCATACAGCTTAGGAGTTGGAGGATGTATTATTATTATTAAAAGTAAAATGTTGACTTTAGTTTTAAAAAAATAGAGAAGGTTGCCTGCTAAACCTGTCTTGTCTCCTGCAGGTTTTAAAAACCCTGTAGGCAACCAGAAATTTCACCTCTCATCTCTTAGATGGCCTTATGTCTCCAGGGGAGCCCTTGGGGATCACTCTGAAGACCCTTAAGAGTACGATTTCTGAACTCTATTCAGATTTGTTTCAGCTTTAAAACTGGACTTTTCTTTTCAGAATATTAATTAGGCTGGGGACAGAACTGAGTTGGTGAAGTGTTCACCTAGGATGTATGAAACCGTGGGTTCAGTCTCCAGCAGGAAATAAAGTGGGCATGGGGGCACATACTTTTGATCCTAACACTTGGGAAGTAGAGACAGGAGACTTAGAAATTCAAGGTCATACATAGCAAGTTCAAGATTAACCTGGGATGTATGAAATAGTGTCTCAAAAACATTCTGTTTAGGACAAGCTTTTGGTCTCTTACATTTTTAGTGAAGGAAGTGGAATTTATTTCTCGCTTTCTTAGACTTTTTGTTACTACATAGGAATGTTTATTACATTTATTTATCTCTGTGTGTGTGTGTGTGTGTGTGTGTGTGTGTGTGTGTGTGAGAGAGAGAGAGAGAGAGAGAGAGAGAGAGAGAGAGAGAGAGAGAGAGAGAGAGAGCTTGCTATGGTATGTATGTGGAGGTCAGAACAACCTGCAGGAGTCTGTTCTCTCCTTCCACCATGTGGGTCCTGGGACTTGAACTCAGGTTGCCAGGCTTGGTGGCAAGCACCCTCATCCACTGAGCCATCTTGCCAGCCCTAAAAGTTTCAGTTTTCAGACTGAAACTGTTACTTGAACTTAGAAAGCCACATCTCATCCCTGTTGTGCCCTTTAGGTCATTTCTTTTTTCCAGAGATGGGTGGACCAATTCAGGACATGGGAGGCACCCTAGAGAATAGAGGCAGGCTCCCTCAGGTCCTGTCTTTGCTCTTCCGCTGTTGTAGCATTAAAGGTCGTGTGAGCATCATGCTTCCAAAGTCAGATCTCCTTCTTGAGACAGAGCCTGTTTACTTAAAGACATCTTGGCGTGTGGATTACACGAGCTTTGTTCTTTTTCTGGTCTTCCAATTGCTGTCATTGCTAGCTGCTGTGGTACTCGTAGGGATGAGACCTCTCACAGCCCTGGTCTAGATTATTTTAGATGGGGTGATACACATGCAAGTTACCGATGTGTGACTAGGCAGTTGCAATGAAATTACTCCTCAGGCTGACTTGATGGTAGCTATCTTTTCTCTAGCCATTCATTAAATAAACATTTGTAAGTACTGTCTATGTATAAGTACTGAATGCCAATCGATTGCGTCGTCAAGGCCCCAGTAAGTACCATGAAGATGCAGATTTTGTGCTAAGACACTGATCTTGCAGTCAATCCCTGTTCTCAAGAAGTTCATACCCAGACGTCTTTGCAATTAACCATACTGTTTGTTTGTTTGGTTGGTTGGTTGGTTGGTTGTTTGGTTGGTTGGTTGTTTGGTTGGTTGGTTGTTTTTTTTGAGATGGTTTCTCTGTGTAGCCCTGGCTGTCCTGGAACTCAGTCTGTAGCCAGGCTGACTTGAACTCAAAGAGATCTACCTGCCTCTGCCTCCCAAGTGCTGGGAATAAAGGTGTGCACCACCACTGCCATAGTGAGTAGTCAACCATATTTTAATGTCATTTGTTTCTTTTGTGATGCTGTTTTCTCTTAAGCATTGAGAAGGACTCTGAGTCTTTAGTTCCTAGGTTTCAGCAAGCTGCCAAAGTCAGAGGTGAAGTTATCCCTGGTGAAATAGTATATTATGTTGAGGTGAGTGTAGCTATGGACTTTTGGCCTGGAGTTAAGCACAAAGGATCGTTTGATCACTCAGCTTGGGATATGAATGGATTCGGCTACTCTGAGGCAGTCTGTTGGAGCAGGTGTGTGCTCCAGTTCAGTCACTCCTGAGCTGGTAACCATCAGATGGGGCCTTGGGCTTAATCTACAACATAGCTAGTTCTTCTGGTAGAAGGTGAATCTCTGAACTGTCGTCTCTGTATACCCTAGTTGCCCTTGAACTTGACTATGTAGAGCAGCCTGGCTTTGAACTCCTAGAGGTCCATCTGCCTCTAGATAATCCCAGGCACTGGGATTAACGCTACCACACTTGGTTCTTGTTTCTCCTCAGTTTCTAGTCTTCCAAAGAGTGGTATTGCATGCATGCCTGCGACCCCAGCCCCAGAGGGCAGGTGCAGGAGGATAGAATGCGTCAAGAACTTCTCTCACAAACCAGAAATTTAGGCTTCCACATCCCTAACCAAAAGTTACTCTGCTTTTGTGTCATCTCCCCTCCCCCATGGATGATAGACATTCAAGATTCACAACCACTTTGGTGTGTACTTGCCTGCCATAGTAGGAGGGGAAACTAATATACATGAAAGTATTTTGGAAATTAATATCAGATGATTCTTTTAATGTTGGTGTTTTGTCCCATTTCATTAAAGACACTGAAGGTAAGTGTATATGGAGAGTACTGATTTTATTTACAAAGAAATGTACATTTAGTGTGCTTGTGTGTGTGTGTGTGTGTGTGTGTGTGTGTGTGTGTGTGGTATGCCAGGGTGCACAGTATCTTTGTCAAAGAACAACTTTTTTTTTTTTTTCCCGAGACAGGGTTTCTCTGTGTAGTCCTGGCTATCTTGGAACTCACTCTGTAGACCAGGCTGGCCTCGAACTCAGAAATCCGCCTGCCTCTGCCTCCCAAGTGAAAGAACAACTTTCAGGAATCAGTTCCTTCCTTCTGCCATGTGGGTTCCAGGGATCTAGTTCAATTTGCCAGGCTTGGCAAGCAAACTCCTTTACTCACTGAGCCGTCTTGCTGGCCGAAGGCATCTGTTTGTTTTAGATGTATTTATTTTAGTTTATGTGTATAAATGTTGTTCTTACAAGTATGTATGTGCACCACACACATGCCTGGTATCGGTCGGAGAGCTTTTCAGATCCCCTGGAACTAGAGTTGCAGATGATTGTCTGCTACCATGTGGATGCTGAGAACCCAACCCAGGTTCTCTGAAAGAATGCATGCTCTCAACTGAGCCATCTCTTCGGGTGATACTATAAACAACAAAACTCTGTTGTGAAATATGGAGTTATTGATCCATAATGGAGGACTATCTAGGAGGTGGGAAAGAATCCTCCCTGCCCCCACCCCTAGAAAAAAGGTTGGATTTTGAAATAAAGCACAAAGTGATGGTGGCACAAACCTTTAATCCCAGCACTTGGGAGGCAGTTGGATCTCTGAGTTTGAGACTAGACTTGTCTACAGAGAGAGTTCCAGAACAGCCAAGGCTACACAGAGAAATCCCATCCTGGGGAAAAAAAAATGAAGTTGTGGTTTGCTTTGGTCGGTCCTGAGGATAAACTCAGTGAGAGAAAGTCCTAATGTAGCCCAGTCCCTGCACCTCTAGATGATATCCCAGTAGTTGATCACTTGGAGTTGAGGCAAGTCCCTTCCACTTAGAATAATTCTTTCCTGGGAAATCTGAGTGTAGAGGCAGCAGTGTGATTGAAAAGCCCTTGCCTAGCAGGCCCCAGTTGAGAATTCTAATACAATCTATAATATGCTAATGAACAACCACGATGGCCAGGTGTGGTGTGGTGTGTTCTACCTGTAACCCAACTTTTCCTGCAGAGGCCCAAGGCTGGAAGAGCTCTTGAATTTGGGGTCAGTTTGGGTTCTAAAGCGAAATCCTGTTTCAAATAAATACCCAGAGACTCCAGGGGGTCTCTTTCCTCTTCTCAGTCTGTTCTCTGAACCTCTCCCTGCTCAGGACTCGGAATCACACTTCTGCATCATCTTTTCTCTTCAGCTCCTTTCTCTTCAGCTCCTAAAAGGCCATAGTTTGATTCTCATGCTTTGCCACGTTAATAACTTTGCCTGTCCCATCTCTGTTTATTAATATATTTTTAAGATTCATGTATCTATATATTTTATGTATATTTTATGTATATAGGTGCATGGGTCTCTCTCGCTCTCTCGCTCTCTCGCTCTCTCGCTCTCTCGCTCTCTCGCTCTCTCGCTCTCTCGCTCTCTCGCTCTCTCGCTCTCTCGCTCTCTCGCTCTCTCGCTCTCTCGCTCTCTCGCTCTCTCGCTCTCTCGCTCTCTCGCTCTCTCGCTCTCTCGCTCTCTCGCTCTCTCGCTCTCTCGCTCTCTCGCTCTCTCGCTCTCTCGCTCTCTCGCTCTCTCGCTCTCTCGCTCTCTCGCTCTCTCGCTCTCTCGCTCTCTCGCTCTCTCGCATTTATCTTCAGACACACCAGAAGAGGGCATCGGATCCCATTACAGATGGTTGTGAGCCACCATGTGGTTTCTGGGAATTGAACTCCGGACCTCTGGAAGAGCAGTTAGTGTTCTTAACCGCTGAGCCATCTCTCCAGCCCCTGTGCTCCTCTCTAGTTGGCTTTTTGGTTCTTAGAGGACACATCGTGAGCAATCTCAGCACAATCGCACAGCAGCAGCACTGCCAGTTCCTTGTCGTTGTGGACCAGAAACTTCCGGAAGCTGCTAGGTGGTCCGTGCTTGATTTCCTTGTTGCTCCCCTAACCAATGTTGGGCGTCAAGATCTGGCCCTCGAATCTTCTCTGCACCCTGTTGTCAATACCTCTGGGTTCCTGCCAGTTTCGCTTAATTTTCACGTATCGGTCTGACGGGTGCCTGACGAACTTCTTGGTCCTCCCTTTGACAATCCTGGACTTCACCAGAGGCTGGAGGGCAGCCATGGTGCCGCAAAACCGAAGGCGATGGCAGCCACCTCACAGGCAGCGCCAGGCAAGAAGGCGCTTTTTTTTTTTTTAATTATTATTTTTATTTTATGTGTGTGAGTGTTTGGCCTGCATTTATGATACTCACTTTGCGAGTGCCTGATACCCTCACAGGCCAAAACAGAGTGCCTTAACTCCTAGGACTCTGTTAAGGACTGTTGTAAGTTGTCATGTGGGGCCGGGCGGTGGTGGCGCACGCCTTTAATCCCAGCACTTGGGAGCCAGAGGCAGGTGGATTTCTAAGTTCGAGGCCAGCCTGGTCTACAGAGTGAGTTCCAGGACAGCCAGGGCTACACAGAGAAACCCTGTCTCAAAAAACCAAAAAAAAAAAAAAGTTGTCATGTGGGTACTGGAAACTAAACGTGGGTCTCAGATTTGAACAAGTACTCTAAACTGTTGAGCCGTCTCTTCAGCTCCACTTGTCCACTTTAATTTATTTTTTAAAATATTTTAAGGCTGGGCAGTGGTGGCGCACATCTTTAATCCCAGCACTTGGGAAGCAGAGGCAGGTGAATCTGAGTTAGAGACCTGGTCTACAGAGTGAGTTCCAGGACAGCCAATACTACACAGAAAAACCCTGTTTCAAAGAACAAAGTAAGAGGGAGAGAAAGAAAGGGACACACACACACACAGAGAGAGAGAGAGAGAGAGAGAGAGAGAGAGAGAGAGAGAGAGAGAGAGAGAGAGAGAGAGAGAGAGAGAGAATTTTTTGCGTATGAGTATTTTGTCTGCATGTACAAATTATACTCACTTTGTGAGTACCTGGCACCCTCAGAGGCCAAAAAAGGACATCAGGTCCCCTGGATCTCCAGTTACAAATGGGTGTGAGTGTAGGTGCTAGGAATTGAACCCAGGACCTCTAAAAGAGTAACCAATGCTCCTACACAGAGAGCCATCTCTCCAACCTGCATATTTGACATTTTGAAACTTTCTTTTTTTTTTTAAACTAAAGGCACTGTCAGGATTCCAACATATAAGTATACATTTACACACTAACACCACTGGTTACTGAACTAAGTACTTTATTATTAATTTATTATTATTATTATTATTATTATTATTATTATTATTATTATTATTTTGTGCAGTATGAGGGATTGAACCTAGGGCCTGGGATGTGATAGAGTAAACCCCTTACTACTGAGCTATAGCCCCGGATCTCTTGTCTCTTTTTAGGCATCTTTTTTCATGTGTGTAGGAGGGCCAGCACACACATGTGACATTAGAGGACAACTTCTGGAGACCTGTTCTTGCCATCCACAATGTGGTTTCTAAGAATTGAACTCAAGTCATTATGGTTGACAAGAGCCATTTTACTGGCTCCAGACCTCTTTACTGTTAGAGAGAGAGGCTCTAGGCTGGTTTTGAACTTTCTTTCTCAGCTTCCTAAGAATCGGTAATGACCAGTCTGTACCAGATCTGGTTTTGAAACACCTTTTGCCATGTACTGTGTACACAAAGTAGGTTTTTCAGAACATACAAATTCTAAGAGCATATCTGGGTCCAGGAGGATAACTCACTGGGTTAGAGTACTTTCTGTGTAAGCTTGAGGACAATTGGAATTCCAGCACCCATGCCAAAAGCTTGATGTCCTCATGCACGCATATAACCCACTGCTGTGTGGGCAGAAACGGAAGTGTTGGTGGGGCTCACAGGCTGTGAGTCCAGCTCCAGGTTCAGTAAGAGACCCTGCCTTAAGAAAATAAGAAGGGATAGAACAGGACACCTGACATCTTCCTCAGACTTCCATATGTGCATGTGATATGCATACCTGCATATATGTATATGTACCTGCATATATATGCATCTGTATATACATGTGTCTTACTTAGGGTTTTACTGCTGTGAACAGACACCATGATCAAAGTAAGTCTTATAAAGGACAGCATTTAATTGGGGCTGGCTTACAGGTTCAGAGGTTCAGTCCATTATCATCAAGGCAAGAATATGGCAGCATCCAGGCAGGCATGGTGCAGGCAGAGTTGAGAGTTCTACACCTTCATCTGAAGGCTCCTAGTGTAAGACTGACTTCCAGGAAGCCAGGGTAAAGGTTTTAAAGCCTGCAGTGACACACCTACTCCAACAAGGCCACATCTCCCTGGGCCAAACATATTCAAACCATGACAACATGTGAACCTGCATGTGTGTGTGTGTGGTGTGTATCTTCATATATATATGTACCTGCATATACAAATGTGAATATAACACACACACCATACACACCATACACACACCACACCACACACACACACACGCCTACAAAGCCTATCTTTACCACCTGCTTCATTCTCTACCCAAGATCATGGACTGTGTTAAGACACACCTTAGTTTTCTGGATAAATAACTTCTGCTGGGTAGCATTCCTTCTTCACAGCTACCTGACAGCATTCCTATAACGTCTGTTGAGCTGCTCAGCTGTATCAGAGCTCTGCCTGGAGAACTGCTCTGGGTTCTCACACATCTCCAGTCTCCTGATAGCCACAGCTTAGCACACGCTGCATATGGATGTCACTAGTGTGAGAACAGGAGGATCAATACATTTGTGTATGTAATAAGCTAGTAAAGGTAGCTAGCAATGGGGGGCTACACCTGCAATCCCAAATAAGACCGGTTCTCAGAAATCCAAACCGAATTTAGGCCAACTAGGGTGGCATAGAATATCTTGTCTCAAAATAAGATTTCTTTTTTTTGAGTCTAATGGTGTATACCTTTATTTCCAGCACTCAAGAAGCAGAGACTAGTGGATGACTGAGTTCAAAACCAGCCTCATCTAAATAGGGAGTTTGCCAGCCAGGGCTTCATAGTGAGATAGTTCCTCAAAATAAAATAAATAAAATAAAAATAAATGAAATAATAAAATAAAATAAAATAAAATTTGAGACAAGGTTCCTTGTAGCCCCTGCTCCATGCAACTTGTAATATAGCCGACGTTGACCTTGCCCCCTCCCTAAATCTCAACTCTACCTCCCAAGTGCTCAGATTATGCCCATACGCCACCACAGGCCTCTATGAAGATTCATTCCTTTCTTTTACTTCCTTCTTCTGGATTCCTAACTGAATCCAAGACTTTCTTTCATTGTATGTTTATTTATATGAGACTGGGTCCCTCTGTGTAGCCCTGGCTGTCCTAGAACTCACAGAAAGCTACCTACCTCTGCCTCCTTAAAGCTAGGGTTAAAGTCATAAACTACTATGCCTGGCTTCTGGTCTTGTTTGTTTGTTTGTTTCTTTTTTCTGATAAGGTTTCTCTGTGTAGCCCTGGCTGTCTTAGAATTTGCTCTGTAGACCAGGCTGGCCTAGAACTCAGCACTGAAGGAAAACAAAAATCAGTAGAAAACAAAATCAGATAGAAACAGCCTATAATTCCAGCTATTTGGGAACCTGAGGCAGGAGGATTATCAAGTCAAAGTCTACCTGGGCTAGTGAATGAATTCAGTGGCTAGGCACAGTATTGCACACCTTTGAGCCTAGCCCTCCAAAGGCAGAGGCAGGAAGATCTCCGTGAGTTCAAGGCCAGCCTGGTCTACAGAGTGAGTTCCAGGACAGCCATATGTTCCAGGACAATATGCGTTTCAAAAACAAACCAAATTACTTAATAAATCAGTTAAAATACATTTTATTTTTAGCAGAGTGTGGTGGCACACAGCTTTTAATCTCAGCCCTCAGGAGGCAGCAGAAGCAAGTGTATCTTTATGCATTTGAGGCTAGCCTGGTCTACATAGAGTGATCCTCTCTTGAAAAACAAACAAAAAAGTTTTTATGTGTTTGAATATTTTACATGCATGTATGTAAATATGCCAGAAGCCACACACATACACCAGATGCCCTGGCTTTAGAGTTAACAGATGGCTGTAGCCTCTGTATGGTGTTGGAGATCAAGTCTAGGACTCTGTAAGAGCAAGAAGCCTCTTAAAGGCTGAGCCATCTTTCTACCTGCAACTGAGATTTGTTTTTTAGAGTTTATTATTTTTAAAGTTTATTTATTTATTTATTTATTTTTTGTTTTGCTTTTCTAGAAAGGGTTTCTCTACATAGTTCTGGCTGTCCTAGAACTTACTACGTAGATTAAGCTGCCCTCCAACTCACAGATTTAAGGATACGGTGATGTGTCACCACACCTGGCAAAATTGACTTTATTTTTAATTGTGTGTGTACGTGTGTATTTCACATGTATGTGGTGTATATAGACCAGATTCCCTCTAGTCCCTGTATATTCTAGAGAGACTCTCATGTAGGCAAGATTGCCCTTGAAGGTATCCTGCCTCTACTTCCTACCTACCCGTATTATAGGCGGTCCCCTCCCCCATGGCTACTTACATTTCTACTGTGTTTACAAGTTAGTCTACTCTGAATTTTACTGCTGTTATTTTTGGCCTAGATTTAGTGTCATGATCTTTTAATCCCTAATCTCTCTTTTCCCACAATGCACTGGGATTTACTATACTTTTAACCTTTTATTGGCTGACCAAAATGTGTAGCAAAAGAACAAGGTCCTTGCGGCTTTTCTGCTTAATTCTCTAGTCTTACGTGGTGCCACCCTCCCTCTCGGTTATGAGCCAGCCTTGGCAACCTCCTATCAGTCCCTACTGTGCCTGTTTCTTCCTCATTTAGGGTCTTTGCACATCATGTGCTCTTGCTAGCTTCCTTCCTTGTCTGGTTAATAACTCATGGTCCTTCAAGTCTGGGCTACAGCTCAGTGAAAACTTCCAAGTTCTTCTGAAGAGGTCATTTGCCTGTACTTCCTCATTGCACTTTGCACAGGATAATTGAGTCACTTTGAATAACTGTTTGCATGTTCTCAATGTCCTTAACCAGTCTATAAACTCCAAGGGAAAGTGAACTGTAAGCCTCACTCCCTGGCATATTGCTTAGTTCTCAGTAGATGCTGTTAAAACACTCCAGTGGCAGAGCCTAGACTAGAACCTAATCTCAGTCCCCGTGTAGTATCCTCTATGCCCTAAAATACCACCATCTACTGCAGCCTTCCCTTCCTGCTTCCCAGGGATTAAACATATCAGTTTGATATGTTCTGTTTATTTAGGAGTCTGTAAAACTAATCTGGTAAATGAACCTGGGTTAGCATTACTCTTCCCCACAAGGATATTTTAGCATTTAGCTGAGAACTCCTGCAGAAAAGGTGATCTCACAGGAGCTAATCACAGCTTCCTGCACCTGAAGAAACTGTCCAAGGCACTCCCTCCCACTCCCATCTCTTCAGGAGATCACACAAAAGGAACCTACAGCATACCCAACATTTTCTAATGTTTTCAACTTATTTATTTCCTTTTGTTTTCAAAATTTTTAACCTTTATTTTTGTGACAAACTGGTTAGGCAGATAGTATTATCCTCTGTCTTTTATTATTATTATTATTATTATTATTATTTATCCTCTGTCTTAAGGGAGGGAATCTGAGACAGGTGTAATAATTTTCCTAGTGTTGTACTTGGACTCCGGGGACCGATGTTTAGACTCTCTTGCCCTCAGGAGATGACTTCTAGTCTAATTCTCTTTTTACAAAATCATGCTGCCTCCAAGTGTAAGCAATTGCTGATATAGTGTATATATAAATCTGGGCCATGAGGTTGGCTGACTAATTATCTTGCATAAAAAGCTTTACTAGGCTTTTCTCATTCAGTTAGTGGGATCTCCACTCTGAGACTTGACATTTTACTAAGAGTTCTTCAACTTTGGTGCTTGGTCTTATTCAGTTAAGCCATAAATGTGAGTATAAGCAGAAAAGAGACGCTTTGCCCTCTGAGCAATTTATGAAGTAGAATTTAAGAATCTTGGCTTTTTCCTCCTGAGTCTGTCAAATCAAAATCTTCTTTATCTAGCAAGTAGATGTATTAGGTTAACAATATTGCATTGCTCAGGTGTCTACTGTTTGCAATAACAAAACCTACTATTAAATATCCCTGTATAGAGTGATTTTTTTTTTAGTTAAAAATACCTTTGGACAGTGCATGCCTTTGATAACAGCACTTTGGAGGCAGAGGCAGGCAGAAATATGAGTTCAAGGCTAGCCTGGTCTACTTAGCGAGTTGGAGGACAGCTAGAGGCATCCTGTCTCAAAAAACGAACAAAAAACTCCTTCAAACAACAACAAAAAAGTCTTTGCTCATCTTTTGGCTGTCCTCTGGATCTTAGTTCATGAATATATGATTTCTTTATGAGCTGTTGCAGGATGATATTATGTTCTTCTTTGTGTCAAAAACACAGATCTAAGCTGGACAGTGGTGGCGCATGCCTTTAATCCCAGCACTTGGAAGGCAGAGGCAGGCGGATTTCTGAGTTCGAGGCCAGCCTGGTCTACAGAGTGAGTTCCAGGACAGCCAGGGCTACACAGAGAAACCCTGTCACGACCCCTCCCCCCCCAAACAAACAAACAAACAAACACCCCACAGATCTATTTAATAGCGTGGTAACTTTGGCAGCATGCTTAATCTCGATTTTTCCCAGCTGTAACACTGTTTGCTAGCCACTTTGAACTTGTCTAAAGTCTCTAAGTTTAATGTGTTGGAAAGCACTTAATGTATTCCAGTACAGCATGTACTGGAATAGTATTCATTTTCCTGTCCTCAGATCAAGAATATTTCCTCTTAGGGTCCGACAGACTTCGTGGAAGTATGTGTGACAACGTGTGCATATGTGTGATGTGTGTATTTCCTGGAAATAAAGTCCAGAGTTTCCTAGATTATTTTGGGGTCACTGACTTCTCTGCAAAGGGACTGTATATTTTTCTCCTTCAAAAGCCAAAGGGATAAATGTCTTGTGTGCAGGGCAATGAGGGTTGGCTTTTTAATATTTAGTGGAAGTACTGCTCCTGGGTGCTTTTTTCAAGTCCCTGAGGAAGGAAGGTGACAATAGTCCTAAGGAAGGGCGCGGGTGTCTTCTGGGTCGACCTCCATGAAGTTTTCCCTGTGAGCTTTTAGGACCTCTCTTCTGGTTCCTTTTCAAATTGGGGGAAGAGTTATCAAATGCAGTTACGAATTAGGGCTCAAATCTTGCAAGTAGCAGAGGCCTCTGCAACATTAAGAAGCGGGCTTGCGTGTTTTCTTAAGACAAAGCAATTTTTTCTAGGTGTTTGTCAAAAAAAAACTACAGTGGCTACCCCAGCCACCCAATGTTCCTAGGCCCAAAGCAGCGGCTGTGGGGGCGGGGAGACAGCGCGCGCCGCTTCCGCTCCTCCAGCCCAGCAGAGGGCGCCAAGGGCACGGTTCTACCTTCCCGAGATGCTCCGCGCCGGGCCCCTTCCGCGTGGGTAAGTGAATGTGAGAGTCAGCGCTCGCCCAGCGCGCGCGCCGCTCGGCTCTGCCGCTCGGCTCCCACATTCCGGCTGTGAGGAGAGGGTGCGCGCGCCAGAGCATAGAGACGGGCGTTGAGCTCCCCGGCTAGAGCGTCGCTGAATCGGAGCCGGAGCCCGAGCCGCGCGCTGTGTCTTCGCTGCGTCCGCCGAGGCTCCGAGTGTCAGGGACAAAAGCCGCCGCCGCGCCCTCTGCTCCCGCCGCCGGGGCTCATCCGCCGCCGCCGCCGTCCTGACGAGGAGTCAGTCACCGTTGTTACCAGTGAGGATCCGAGAGCCATGTCGGCCAGCAGCCTCTTGGAGCAGGTACAGGCCCAGCCCGCATGTCTCGGCCATTGTGTGAGGCGAGACGGGGCCCGACTAGGCCGGGGCCCGCCGCTCCTTGCCGGGCCGCGGCGGCGCCTCTCGCGGGGTCGGGATTCGGGCCTCAGGCCGGCCGCGCCCTGAGCCTCCCCGCCTGGCCCGCTCTTCCCGCTCCTCCCCGGGCCTCGCCGGCCGCGCCGCGCTCCCTCCCATTAGCGGCCCGGGCTTCCCTTCCTCGTTTCCTTCTCCTTCCCTCGTGTCGCTGCCGGCGCTGCCGGGCTGACTCGCCGGCCTTGCGCTCTTCCCCGCCTCCCCCTCACCACGCGTCCCCCCCCAGGCCTTTTCCTTTCTTCCCTGCTCAGGCCCTACTTTCATTTGTCTTTCCCTTTCCGTTTTCTTCCCGGACGACTTGCTGCACGGCGACGGTCCCTTCTCCCCCAGAGACCAAAAGGTCAAGGAAACAAAGGTAAGCCCCGCTCCGGCCGGGCAGTGGGGGCGGTGTCTCGGGGACGCGCCCCGGGGAAAGGACCTTTCCGAAGCCGCTCGGTTCGCAGGTGCCCCGCGCGGGGGATTCGACCCTTTTGGTGTGTCCCTGCAGCTGGCGTGCAGCTTTTTCGTTAACAAGGAGTAATTCATGAGCGGGTGGGGGTGGAATGCATTTTGAAAAGCATCAGGTCCTTAGTTTCCCGTAGGTCTTAGGAGGCCTTTGTTTTTCCTCCGCGTGGATCACTTTCTGGAAGTAACTCACATGTGGAGGGGGTAGAGAAAGCTGGAGGGAATTGAAATTCGAAGGAGCCAATAAACTGACCTTTTAAAAAAGATCAGCTCTGCTCTGGGATGAAGAGACTTTTTCACTGTCGAATCTTGCTTCAGCCCTGGTGTTCATTCAGCCTTGGTTATTCCCCGGAGTTTCAGACTAAGTGACTCTCTGAACTAGCATAGTTTCTTTCCGGTGAGGATGTAAGTTGGTGGATTTGGAAGGGAGCTCGGGAGTTCGTCGGACCTGGACATTACTAATTTGACTTTTCCCCTCTAGTACAAAATGGTTCTGTGCATCAAAAGGATGGACTAAATGATGATGATTTCGAACCTTACTTGAGCCCACAGGCAAGGCCGGTGAGTAGTTGGTCATTCTATATTATCTGAGGATCTGAGGGGACACTGTACTCTTTCCGCCCTATCAGTAAGTCTCACTTTTGTGTTGGTGGCTGACTCTCCTAATATAACTTATTAACTTATTATATAAAACATTTATTAGAAATATACGTAGTGTGGTCAACAGAGCATAGCACTGAGTTGAGACCATAGCACCGATAACATTCTCTGTATGAGAGCAGTAATACCGGCATGAGTAATTGCCCCTTGCTTGCCAGGAATGGATCAGTGCACAACTGAATATTTTTCAGTGTTTAGCCTAAGCTCTAAAGAAAACAGAGCCTTGTCTTTAGGAAAATTGGGATGATAATGTAGTGAGGAAATTTTAGTGAATAATCACCTGAACTTCACCTACACAAAATGAGGCTCTAATGAGGCTCTTTCTATATTAAAACTATTTCAAAGTGAGACAGAGTGGGGTGCTTGTTTTTGGTTCTTTAGTATCTGTAGAGAACAACTTTGTTCCTAGCTCTGTGGCTGATGTGTTTATGAAATGGAGTTGAAGGAGGTTAAAACGCTGTTGAACACAGTTGACACTCAGACCGGTAGGGGCCGGGTTAGGGGTTCAGTGGTAGAAGGTTTATGCATTAGTGCGTTCCTCTAGTATAGTCCCCCTTGCCACCAAGAAAAGTTTGAGATACATTTACTATTTTTGATGGGAAGATTAGTTGCATATGTCTTTAGATACTCCTAATATGAACTGTACATGTGGAAATTGATACATCAACTTTATTTTTCCATCTCAAGGTAGCCACAGAATGTTAGTTAACATAAATCTACAGATAAATGTATCCAAAAGAATTGAAGATTTTGATTTTAAGATGCTATAGCATAGATTAAGAAGTTCGTGGAATGTTTATATAAAAATTTGAACCTATTCTGTAGGAAAGAACTATAGCTGGTTTTCAGTAACTTGGCATATATGTATGTATTAAGATTTGGACCTGATTGTGCCATAAGATTTTGAGACAGCCTATCTAAAAATTTTCACATTGAGAGTCCAAAAACTATCTAGGAAGTGATTAACAAAAAGTTTCCACACTGGCCAAATAGCCAATCAAAAAAAGCAGAGACAGAAGTAGAGGAGTTGCTGTTAGTGATGCAGTTTGCTTTCCTAATCATTGTAACAGAGTGGGAGCATTTAGGACCCATTCTAGGTAGTTGTTATAAAGTATTGTGTAATTGGATTTTTGAGCTCTGTGGCATGTGTGAGCTTGCCTTTCATGTATAGCCATTCACCTGTATCCTATAAGCTCTGCCAGTAAGAACGTTTTGTTTTTCTTAGAGAAGCTGAAGCTTAATGACTTTTTTAAGGATTGAGGTGTGGTTATAGACCCTGAAGACGTGTGGCTGGTTTGTTTTTCTTGTGGCATATCATCAAGAGTAGTTCACAGAGCTGGGTATTATGCTTCATAATAATTCAAGGACTTGGGAGACAGAGGCAAGTGGATCTTTTGAGTTTGAGGCCAGTTTGGTCTTAAGAATTCTGGGCTAACCTGTGCATGGTGATGTAAGTCTTTAGTCCCAGCATTTGGGAGGTAGAGGAAGGTAGGTCTCTGTGAGCTTGAGGCCTCTACAAAGTGAGTTCCAGGGCAGCCAGAAGTGTTACACAGAGGTTTAAACTATGTCTTTAAAAAAACAAAAAAAATGCAACCCAAAGAATTCTAGGCTAGCCATGACTACATTGTAAGACCCTGATTCAAAAAAAAAAAAAAAAAAAAAAAAAGAAAGAAGGAAAAAGGTAATTTATCAGGCTTTTAAAAAAATTGAATATGTATGCTGTGTCCAATACAGGCAATACAGGGCCTCATGCTAAATATTTTTTTTTTTTTCTTTTCTTTTCTTTTTTTTTTTTTTTTTGTCTCCGTATGTAGTTTCAACTAGTCTCTGCTTGCCTCTGTCTCCTGAATCCTAGGACTAAAGGCATAAGGCACCATACTTGGCCTTATCACACTCCATGAACTGAAAATGTTATTATATAGATGTTTTTAGAAGCTAAGGAATACAGTTTGTACTGTTTGCTGGCCTTGGTAATACAAGTTTAAGTACTAAGGTACTTAGTTTTCCAAGTCTCTTTAGGTCAGATCTACCTATTGGTAGCTAATGGATTAGTAAATAATGAGTGCCTTATATTACTGGAACTATCAAAACTAAGGCAGACTTTTTTTAACTGGGCTATGTATTTATGGGGATCAGTGTTACATACCTCTTGTTTTTCACTTGATTATTCTCTGCACTGTGGGGTTCATATAGTTTGAGATAAGGTCTTAACAGTATTGCCCAGGCTGACTTGGACCTATGTATATGTAGACCAGGTTGGCTTCCAAGTGATAGAGATTTACCTGCCTTTGCCTTTTCAGTGCTGGGATGAAAGGTATATGTCAGCACAGTAGTTAGTTTCTGTAGGATTTTTCTTTTCTTTTCTTTTTTCTTTCTTTTTTTTTTTTTTTTTTTGGCAAAACAAAAAACCCAAAACTAACACAAAGATCAAGAATGATTAAGGCTTTTCTAATAATAATAATAATAATAATAATAATAATAATATATCCTTGATCTGAAGAGTAAGTGTACATAATTTCATATTTCTGATTATTTAAGGTTATAGGTTTATTTCTGTTATATTTTTCTACGTCTATTGCAAAAAGTATTGTGAATTTCAAATGGTAGCCATTTATTTTATAGGTGAAATGAAATGGGAACTAAACTCCCCCTCTCTGAATTTTAAGTCCTTTGGAAACCACTATTTCCCTTCCAAATTATTGTACAGTTTACTTAGTGAACATTGTTAGTTTATGAAGGAAGAATGCTTAGACTAGACATTTGGACTAGAACTTGAAAGTTGTAGCTCTTTTTGTTTTTTTTTTTCCTCCAAAATTTTCTTGCAAGTGTACACACACACACACACACACACACACACACACACACACACACACACGAACTGGTCATGTGTGTGCTACCATACAGATGTGGAGGGCAGAGAACAATTTGCAGAAGTTGGCTTTCTGTGTTCACCATGTGGGTCCCAGGGATCTAACGCAGGTTCTTGAGCCTGACTACTGAGCTATCTCACCAAGCTTTGTTTCTTTGTTTTTTGTTTTGTTTATATATATCTCCTTATGTGGGTGTGGGCCTGTGGTGGCATGTGTGTACAAGTCAGAGGACAACTCGTCGGTGCCAGTTCTCATCGCCATATGAGTGCTGGTGATTGAACTCCGCTTATCAAGTGTGACAGCAAATATCTTTACCCTTTGAACCATCTTTTGGCCTTCGTTTTTAGGATTTATTAATTTTATGTTTTGAGTGTTTGCCTGTGTATATGTATGTCTAGCACATGTGTGCCTGGTGCATGCGGAGGTCAGAAGAGGTCATCAGGTTCTTGTTGGATATTTCTGGTTTTGTTAGGTTTTAAACTTACTGTATAGCTAAGAAAGACCTTGTATTCTACTTTGATGCCTGTAGCCCTCCCCCACTTTGCCCAATTGCATGTGCCATGAAGTCTGGATTATAGGCATGTGCCATGAAGTCTGGCTCTTGCCGGAGACTCTCAACACCGATCTTCCATGAATCTCACCTTTGTTGTTTTTGTTTTTCCAGACAGGGTAGCCTTGGGTGTTCTGGAACTTACTCTGTAGACCAGACTGGCCTCGCGCTCATAGAAATCTGCCTGCTTCTACCTCTCCTAGTGCTGATTGTGCCACCACTATCCAACAAAATTCCCACTTTTTAAATCCAAAACTAAGTAGTTTGAATAAATACATCATCTCCACTGGACCTGGATTAGCAGGAGTTAGAAGCTACCTCACCTCTTTTGGATATAGAGTAAAATCCTGTTAGGAAAAATAAAAGCTGGACATGGTGGCATAAGCCTTTAATTCTAGCTTTTGGGAGGCAGAGGCTGGAGGATCTCTGGGAGTATAAGGCCAGCCTGGTTTGCCAGCTACATAGAACTTGCCTAAAGCAACAACTGGCAGGCATGGTGGCACACATTTTTTTTTTTTTTTAATGTGTGCGTGCGTGTGTGTATAGCTATATAGATATGTATGGATGTTTGCTAGCAGGTATGTCATGTGCCACATGTGTGCATTACTCACAGAAAGGGACATCAAATCCTTTGGGACTGGAGTAACATATGGTTGTTAGCTGCCATGTGTGTGCTAGGAACCAAACCTGGATCTTCTGGAAGTACTCAAATGCTATTAACTGTTGAGCCGTATGTCTGGCCCCAGTGGCATACTCCTTTAATCCCAGCCTGGTCTATGTAGAAAATTTTAGAATAGCCAAAGCTACATAGTAAGACTGTCTCAAAAAACAAATAACTATCAAAATGTATATTCACTATATATATCATATGTGTCAGCTTGACTTTACATGTTTTCACAGAACCTCAGATATGGTGTGACATGCCTATAATCCCAACTGAGGCAGGAGGCTTGCCTTAAGTTTGACCAGCTGGACAAAAGGGTTAAGCAGTTCAGTTATCATATCAAATTCCATATAGTTGAAAATGCCAGAAAGTTTACTGAAAGATCATGTGAATGGGCTACTCCCTTTTGTAGTGATGGCTCAAATCTTTGAGTTGTGATTGATGTGGAAGGAAAAGTCCTGTTAAATTTATATTATTTATATATATATAATATATGTTGTTTTGATGTATCTGCCTTTTTTCCTTCCACAGAATAATGCATATACTGCCATGTCAGACTCCTACTTACCCAGTTACTACAGCCCCTCCATTGGCTTCTCCTATTCTTTGGGTGAAGCTGCTTGGTCTACTGGAGGTGACACAGCCATGCCCTATCTAACTTCTTATGGACAACTGAGCAACGGAGAGCCCCACTTTCTACCAGATGCAATGTTTGGGCAACCAGGAGCCCTAGGTAGCACTCCATTTCTTGGTCAGCATGGTTTTAATTTTTTTCCCAGTGGGATTGACTTCTCAGCATGGGGAAATAACAGTTCTCAGGGACAGTCTACTCAAAGCTCTGGATATAGTAGCAATTATGCTTATGCACCCAGCTCCTTAGGTGGAGCCATGATTGATGGACAGTCAGCTTTTGCCAATGAGACCCTCAATAAAGCTCCTGGCATGAATACTATAGACCAAGGGATGGCAGCACTGAAACTAGGTAGCACAGAAGTTGCAAGCAGTGTTCCAAAAGTTGTAGGCTCTGCTGTTGGTAGTGGGTCCATCACTAGTAACATTGTGGCTTCTAGCAGTTTGCCTCCAGCTACTATTGCTCCTCCAAAACCAGCATCTTGGGCTGATATTGCTAGCAAGCCTGCAAAACAACAACCTAAACTGAAGACAAAGAATGGCATTGCAGGATCAAGTCTTCCACCACCCCCAATAAAGCATAACATGGATATTGGAACTTGGGATAACAAGGGTCCTGTGGCAAAAGCCCCCTCCCAGGCTTTGGTTCAAAATATAGGTCAGCCAACCCAGGGATCTCCTCAGCCTGTAGGACAGCAGTCTAATAATAGCCCACCAGTGGCTCAGACATCAGTAGGGCAACAGACGCAGCCATTGCCTCCACCTCCACCACAGCCTGCTCAGCTCTCAGTTCAGCAACAGGCAGCTCAGCCAGCTCGCTGGGTAGCACCTCGGAACCGTGGCAGTGGGTTCGGTCATAATGGGGTGGATGGTAATGGAGTAGGACAGTCTCAGGCAGGTTCTGGATCTACTCCTTCCGAGCCTCACCCAGTGTTGGAGAAACTTCGGTCCATTAATAACTATAACCCTAAAGATTTCGACTGGAATCTGAAACATGGCCGGGTTTTCATCATTAAGAGCTACTCTGAGGACGATATTCATCGCTCCATTAAGTATAATATCTGGTGCAGCACAGAGCATGGTAACAAGAGACTGGATGCCGCCTATCGTTCCATGAACGGGAAGGGTCCCGTGTACTTACTTTTCAGTGTCAACGGCAGTGGACACTTCTGTGGAGTTGCAGAGATGAAATCTGCTGTGGACTACAACACATGTGCAGGTGTGTGGTCCCAGGACAAATGGAAGGGTCGTTTTGATGTCAGATGGATTTTTGTGAAGGACGTTCCCAATAGCCAACTGCGACACATTCGTCTAGAGAACAACGAGAATAAACCAGTGACCAACTCTAGGGACACTCAGGAAGTGCCTCTGGAAAAAGCTAAGCAGGTGTTGAAAATCATAGCCAGCTACAAGCACACCACTTCCATTTTTGATGACTTCTCACACTATGAGAAACGCCAAGAGGAAGAAGAAAGTGTTAAAAAGGTAAAGGAGCTTATCATTCAGACTATGGGGAAGGAGGAGGCATTAGAAAGGATCAGAAAGGTATTGTAGTGACTGAATGGTTAATAAAAGCTCTGTAAATAATGGTGCCATTTAGCAGCTTAAGGCTTTATGGGAGTATAATTGGTCTTTTGAATCCTAGTGTGAAGGAATGTGAGCATTAGTGGAGAGCAGAAACAATACAGTGTGAACTTAACTGGTATAGACAGGTAATTGTAAAGATACAAAAGGATAATTGAGGTGATGGTGTGATGGAAAGGGACCATGGGGATGAAATTACAGAAAAGAATGAAAGTTCTGTGTCGGAGTTGGTCTGTGTCTTTGGTTGGTTTTTTGTTATTTTCAAGAATTGATGTGTTCCTGCCCTGAAATCTGCCTGCTTCTGACAGTTGATAATATTATTTGTCAGAATTTTGTTTTCCTCTTTGAATGCTCACTTTATTTACTTTTTTTTTTAAGTGATAAGAACAAGAAAGTTACTGTTTATTATATAAAACTTTAAAACAGTATGAGAGAGGCTGAAGAAATGGATCAGCATTTAAAAAGCACTGGCTGTTCTTGCAGAGGATCAGTTCAGTTCCTATCAGTCACATGGTGGCTCATAACCATACATAACCACAGTTCCAGGGCAACCAACAGGCACGTATGTGCACCACATCCATTCTTACAAAAATTCATGCACATAAAATACCTTTAAAAACCAAAAAACTGAACATTAGAAAAGTTCTCTCTTGGTTTTAACATTTTATTACTCAATAATCCCTTTCTCTTGATTTTTCTTTATGAAGTGGAAAGAGTGATAGAAAAATAGATTGCAACTGGACTAATTTATTTGAAATAGACAGTACTTGATCTGGGGTATTATGTATCTGTAAATTTTAGGACTATAGTGGGGGTGTTTGTTTTGTGTTTTTGTTTGTTTGGTAGGTTGATCTCTTAGTTAGGGTTTTACTGCTGTGAGCACACACCATGACCAAGGCAACTCTTATAAATTATAGACAGTATTTAATTGTGGTTGGCTTACAGGTTCAGAGTTTCAGTCCATTATCGTCAAGGTGGGAGCATGGCAGTGTCCAGACAGAAATGGTGCAGGCAGAGCTGAGAGTTCTACATCTTCATCTGAAGGCTACTAGTAAGAGGGTATTAAAAGCCCTTGCCTACAGTTACACACCTAATCCAAGGCTACAACTTCTAATCGTGCCACTCCCAGGGCCAAGCCATCACAGTTGGTCTTTTCAAGGGTTTATCTGGCTGTGTATTCTTGGCTCAATCTGTAGATCAGGTTGGCCTCAAACTCAGAGAGATCTGCCTGTCTCTGGCTTCTAAGTGCTAGGATTAAAGATGTGCCCCACCACCTTCCAGTGGTTTGGTTTTTAAGATTTTTACTTCATGTGTGTGGGCCTGCATTTATGCATATGCAACACATGCGTACTTGCAGGACCAGAAGAGGATATTAGGTGTCCTGGAAATTGGAGTTACAGGTAGTTGTAAGCTCTGCCCTGTAGGTGTTGAAATTGAATCTAGTTTCTCAAGAACAGCAGCTAGTGATCTCAACAACTGATCCATCTTTCCAGCTTGTTTGCTACTTACTCATATTTTATTAGCTTTTATGTGTACAGGTGTTTTGCTTGCATGTATGTATGTGTATTACATTCAGGCCTGGTTCATACACAAACCAAAAGAGGGTTTCAGACCCCATGAAACTGGAGTTTACTGTTGACTTATGCTGACTCAATTTTTATCCTGCTGGTGATTGAACCCAGGGGTTGGCTTTTTTTTTTTTTTTCTTAAAAAAGAAAAAACAAAACAAAACAAACCAGTTCTCTGGATGGAATGAAGACCTGAGCATGTTAGGGAAACATTCTGACACTGAGCTAAGCCCCCGGATCTATTTTGACTTTTATTCAAGGGACTAAATTGGATTAAATTCACTGGAGTGGTTCAGGGAGAGAGGGTCTCATAGATTAGACCTCAAAACTCATTAACTGAGAATGACCTTGAATCTGTGAAACTTAACTTTTTTAAAATCTGACTTTTGAGACAGGGTCTCACTGTGTAGTCCTCCATGGTCTGGAATTTACTTTGTAAACTAGGTTGGCCTTGAACTCACAGAGATCTGTTTGCCTGTGCTGGGATTAAAGACATGCAGCAACATACTCAGTGCTGAAATTAATATATTTTTTTAATATTTTAGTTTATTTTTAATTTTTTTAGATTTATGTTTAAGTATTTTGCTCCTATACATGTCTGTGTACCACAGTGTTATGGTCAGTTGTGAGCTGCCATGTGAGTGCAGGGACTTGATCCTCTGTAAAACCAAACGCTCCTAACTGCTGCTGGGCTATCTCTCTAGTCCCATAAATACATAGCCCAGGCTGGCCTTGAACTTGTGATACTCCTGCCAGTGTGAACTACCACAATTGTTTTTTTAAAGCTTGTTTTAATTGTGTGTGTGGTGTGTCTGTGCCTACATGGGGGTAGGGGAGCACAGATACACAGTTCTCTCTTTACCTTTATTTTGTATGTGTTCATGGACTCAAACTAGGTATCCTGCCTTATGTGGCCAGAACCTTTACCCATTGAGCTAGAATTTCTGATACTCCTGTCTCCACTTTCCAAGTGCTGGCATTATAACTACCACCATTGCCTTCATGTCCTGTTTACATTGCTTGGGATTGAACTAAAGGCTTTATTCACACTAAGGTAGAGCTCTACTGAGTCAGCCTCAGTTCTGATAATGAATTTTATAATATAGTTGGGTGTAAGATCTTATAACTGACTAGCCTTATACTTTTCCTAGAATGAATGTAATAATGAAAATTGTTAAATAGTCTATGGGTAGTGATGTAACTCTGATAGAATGTTTGGGGAGCATGCCCCAAACCTTGGGTTCTATCCCCAGCATCATCCTTCTTTAAATAAAAAGGTAATGGTTCATCTCCAAAACCATTTGTAAAGACATAGATGAGTGAGTATCCTGATTGTTCTCAGACTGGTGAACAAAACACCAGGTAAAAATTAAAGCTTTGATTATATTTGTGTCCCGTTGCCTTTCGATGTTCTGTGGGAAGAGACTATAGGGTTTTCAGGAAGACTCACTGCTAGCTATTTCATTTCAGTCAGAATTGCCTATTGGTTGTTCCTCTTCTGTCCATGCATAACTGACTGCAATCTCCTAATAGTTTATTTTATTAGGCTTCCAAGAAAGTTTCATGAGAATGGGACTCAGCTCATCAAGGCTCTCTCTACATGTTTGTGCCTATGTATTATTTACCAAATGACTGAAGACTTGATGGCAAGTAGGGCAGGAATGCAGTAACTTAAAAAGCACTTAAACTTACTGAGGATGAGATCATAGCTGTTGTGAGCCACCATGTGGTTGCTGGGAATTGATCTCAGGACTTTTGGAAGAGCAGTCAGTGCTCTTAACCACCGAGCCATCTCTCCAGCCCTCACAGCTGTTGTAAAGACCTATAATCAGACTTGTATCTTGGTAGACCACACTGAAGTATAGACCACTATTCTTGCCAATCATTATTATAGAATCATCTGTCACCTGATATAATTCAGTATTCTGAAACCTTCGAACATTGCATCTGTCTGGCTTTATATTTCCAGTAATTGTTAGTGACTATTTGCATCTTTTGGGTTTCTCATCCCACCTCACCCCTGCAACCCCTTGTCTCAAGCCCAGCTGGCCTTGAACTTCTGAGCCTCTTTTCTACACCTGAATGCTGGGATTACAGGCCAGTCATGTCTTGGTTTGTAACTTTTTTTTTTTTTTTAACTTTGTATCTAAAGCATTTTTAATTGTGTGAGAGAGAGCAAGCACACCCCAATGTATGAAAGTGGAGGTTAGAGGCAACTTTTAAGGGTTGGTTCTCTACTGTGTAGGTATGTCTCTGGGTTTGCCTTTACCTATTGAGCCATCTCACTGACTTGGTTCAGAAGCTTTGTAATATGTTAAAACATGTTGATTGACTTTACTCTTTGAGACAGCCTAACTGTGTAGCTCAGGTTGGCCTCAAACTCAACATCAGTCTTTCTAATGAGTCCTCTCAAGTGTTAGGATTGAAGGTGAGAGATATTGCATACAGGTTTTATATGTTCTTATTAAATGATTAGGGTGGAAATTACCATACTTGCCCAGCATTGTGGCAAATGCCTTTACACAGAACATTCAGGAGGCGGGTGGATGGAGTGCGTTTGAGGCCAGCCTGCTCTCAGTGACTTTCAGGATGGCCAGGGCTACATAGTGAAACTTTGTCTTAAAAAAAAAAAAAAAAAGAAAAGAAAGAAAAAAGAAAAATACTGTACTTACTGTTGGTTTCCATTTATTCCTTAACACTTTGAAGTTCCCTCTTTAGACCCACCGAATGGACATCCAGTTCTATTTGTGGGTGTATTTGTATATTCAACACATGTGGAAGTCAGAAAACAGCTTGTGGGAGTTGGTTGTCTTTTTCCACTGTCTGAGAGTGTAGCTCTGTTGGTAAAATGCTTGCTCAGATTGCACAAAATTCTGGGTTCAGCTCCTAGCACTGCATAACGGAGTGGCCCATACCTCTAATTCCAGTATTGGAAGGGTGGAGGCAGGAGGATCAGAAATTCAGAGTTAACCTCTGAGGCTATCCTGGGCCACATGGCACTCTTGATCTAAAGGGAAAAAAGGAATGGAATGTGAGTAAAAATTCTGTGGCTGGAAAGATGGCTCAGTGGTTAAGAGCACTGGCTGGCTGGGCAGTGGTGGTGCATGCTTTTAATCCCAGCACTTGGAGGCAGAGGCAGGTGGATTTCTGAGTTCGAGGCCAGCCTGGTCTACAGAGTGAGTTCCAGGACAGCCAGGGCTACACAGAGAAACCCTGTCATGAAAAACAAAAAACAAAACAAAACAAAACAACAACAACAAAAAAAGCACTGGCTGCTCTTCCAGAGGTCCTGAGTTCAATTCCCAGCAACCACATGGTGGTTCACAACCATCTATAGCAGGATCCCATGCTCTCTTCAGACAAGTGGATATATATGTAATGTATGAGTAGCAGAGCACTCATACATTAAATAAATAAAAATTTAAAAAGAAAACAAAATTCTGCAGGTTCAGCATCTTTGCTACTTTTGTTGGGTTGTTTAGTGGGGGGACGGGCAAGGAGTTCTAGCCGCCTGCTGGAATGGTGTAGGGGCTGCTGCAGCTTTTGAAGCATTGCAGTGACTTCTCCTGCGTTCAAGGGACTGGGTGATAAAGAAAAGGCTTTCCTATTGTTCTTTTATTTTGTTGTCCTTTATTATTTTGTGTTTGTGTACACATGTTGGTTGCATGAACCACAGTGTGTATGTGTAGATCAGGACAGTCTGCTATAGTTCCCTGATACCATTGTGTTTCTCTGGGATCAAACTCAAGTCAGTAGGCTTGGTGGCAAGCACCTTTACTTGCTGAGCCATTGTTGACCTGATTGTCACTCAGAAGGAAAAAAAAAAAAAAACTAATGAGTTAAGGCAAGCAGAGGTGATGCCTATCTGCTTTTCTGTATTCACTATTGACCCTTAAGTCTGCAAATGAGCCAAGAAGAAAAGTATTGAGTGTGGCAGGTTAGATGGTTCCTTTGCCAGAGGTTGACAGTAAAGTTGTTGCTGCCCCCTTCTGGACACAGCTATAGCTCCAACAAAGATAGTGCAAGCATCTGTCTGGGTAATACTTTGCACCCTGCTGAGTAAACAAGCCACAGCAGACCTGATGTTAGGGATAATTAGAACATGAGGTCACTTGAAGTGCTTCACAACAGTGTATGTTAAATTGCTGACACTGGGCCAACAAGATGGCTCAGTGGGTGAAGTGCTGTGTCGGCCTGGCAACCTGAGTTCAATCTGTAGACCCCATGTTTCTGTTGTTTTTTTAAAAGGTGGAACAAAAAAATGTAGAGATGGCTCAGCAGTTAAGAGCATATACTGTACCGCACTTGGCAGGGGACCTGAGTTTATGCTGGGTGGCTGACAAACTCCAATAGCTTCAGCTCAAGGTTAGTGCCTCTGGTCTCCAAGGGCACCTGCATTCACTTGCATAGACATACATAACTAAAAATAAAATAAATCTTTTATTATAAAGTGGAGTGTGATAGAGGAAGATACTTGATGTCCACCTCCAGCAGAGACAAGCACACCTATAACACTCAGCTAGCTGTACATGTGCGTAAAACACAAACATATGGAGGAGGGAACTACCTTTAAAATTTTACCCCTGAGGAGCTAGAGAGATGGCTCAGTGGTTAAGAGCACTGACTGTGCTTCTGAGTTCAATTCCCAGCACCTCCATGGTGGCTCACAACCATCTGTAATGGGATCTGATGGCCTCTTGTGTCTGAAGACTGGGACAGCATACTCACATAAATAAGAATAAATAAATAAATTTTTTAAAGGCTAATCCAAGTTTGAATTGTTGGACATAGAGGAAACTGCTCTTTTCAACTTATTTGCACTTAGTCTGCTCTCTCTAGCTGTGGTTTCTGTATCTGTCAGTTCAGCTGACTGGATTAGAAATACATAAGGTCTGGTAGTCTAACTCAGTAGTAGAGTATTTAGTACATACACCAGGCCCTGAGGTAAGTCTCCTTCACTTGTCATTGTTCCTTAAACACTATAGTATAGTAATTTCTTATAAGACATTTACATTTGATACTATGTCATTTAGGGATAATATAAAGTATAGCAGGGTATGTTGCTTAGTGGTGAAATGTTGGCAGAGCATTTTCAAAGTACCATTCTATCTTTAGCATCACACAAGAAAATTTGTGTTGGTTGTGTGCAAACACTAGCATTTTCTTTATTATCATCGACATTTATACTGTGCCATTTTCTGTGAGGTACTTGAGTATCTCTGGATTTTTTTTAGACAATGGGAGAAATTCCTGGAACTTTCATGGACTTCCAGTTGTAATAATTTTTGAGATAGGATCTCATAGAGCCCAGAACTTGTCAGATAGGCAAGGATGACCTTGAATTTACTATGGCTCTTATACTTTCTGCATGCAGGGATTACAGGCTTGTGCTACCATACCTGATTTTATGTGGTGTTGCAGCTTGAACCCAGCACTATGTGCATACAAACCGAATACTACCAGCCAGCATAGTTATCCCCAGTCCTCTTGTGGGCCTTAACAAACATCAGAAAGTGCTTGCTAAATATACAAATTCAGTCCTATCACTTTTTCATATAAGATTTGACTTCATGTGAATTTATTTATAGATTTATCTATTTTGGAGACACTGGTTTGTTTCTCACTGTTTTGCTAGAATTCTCTGTGTAGATCAGGCTGCCTTCAAACTCACAGGGATCATCTGCCTCTGTCTCCTGAGTGCTGGGTTAAAGGTGTGGGCCACTGCACCCTACATGAACTTTAAAGAAAATATTTATGAAACTGGAAAGATGGTTCAAAAGATTTAAGAACAGATGAGCCAGGTTCAATTTCTATTGACCACATGATAACTCACATTCATCTTAACTCCAGTTCCACAGGACACAAAAGTAAAATAAATAATTAAATAAGTAAATAATTTAAAAAGTACTTAGTTTTCTGTATATCTGAGCCTGAATGTGTCTGTACTGCATACATGCAGGAACCTTGAAGAGGTCAGAAAAGGGGCCAGATCTCCTGGAATTAAGAGTTTGTTTGATGAAAGTTTCAAGGGCTGTGATTTAATGATAGGAAGAGTAAAAAAGAATGCAAACTGCTGAGATGTCACAAGACTGAGTAAAGGCTGTAGTCTACTCCTGGTTTACACACAAACTATAAGGTTATGTCATCTCATTGGCAGCGCCTTAGTTAGAACATAAGTTCAGTTCTTGGGTCATTTAATCAAATTACTTAAGGTCCACCCAGCAAAGGGGTAAGGAGGTGGACGCTGGACAGATGTGGAGAGAGCATCACAGTAGAAATCCTCCTCATCTCCTACAGATACTGATTTAATTTTTTTTTTTTAATTTGAAAAAAGCATTGATGTGTGTGTTTGGAGGAATATACTACACACATGCAGGTCAGAGAACAAGCTTTTGAGGTTGGCTCTTCCTCCACTTTTATGTAGGCTTTGGAGATTGGATTTGGTTGTCAGGCTTTGTTTTGTTTTTGTTTTTCTCTGTGTAGACCTGGCTGGACTTGGACTCAGAGGTCCACCTGCCTCTGCTTCCCAAGTGCTGAGATTAAAGGTGTGCGCCACCACTGCCCAGCAGTTCTTAGAGATTTCTGAAGCAAGGACTTTCACTTGCTGAGCTTGTCTTACGGGTCCTCTTGTGTGTGTGCTTAACCTTTATTTTTATTTTATGTGTATGACTGTTTTGTCTGTGTGTCTGTTTGTGCACCAAGTATGTGCAGTGTCTGTGGAGGATAGAAGAGGGTGTTTGTTAGTCCCTATGGCTCCCGTGTGTCAAACTGCTGAGCAATATTCATTCTCATTCCTATTCTCTCCCCACCTTTCCCTCCCTGCCCCACCCCCACTCTTGGATTATGTAGTCCTGGAACTCACTGGCCAGAACTCTCTGCCTCTGCCTCCTGAGCCCTGGGAAAAGGTGTGCCTTTCACCATACCTGGCTCTTCTGGATCTTGGTATCTTTGAGATAGGGTTTTGTTGTAGTCTATGCTGGGATTACAACCCAGGATAACATTTGAGTTGTTTGAAAGGGTTTAACACTATTTCTATAGCTAGGTCCACAACCTCCAGAGTTACTTAAGTTTTACTAGAGAAAGAAGCATTCTAGGCATTTCTTACAGATTTTTAAATGAAACCCATGTACAGTGATATATATCTGTAGTTCCTGTTCTTCAATGTCTGAGATGCAGATAGAAGGAAGGCTTGAGGTCAGGAGTTTGAGACAAAGCATGGAAAGAGTTGTCTTTCCTCTCCCTCTCTCCTCTCATTGTCTAGGCTGCTCTCAAATGATTATCCTTCTTCAGTCTCCAGAACAAGTGAGGCTGTGTGGGTGGTGCCATTGCCTCTGGCTCTGAAATGTCTCTTAATTAATTTTTTAAAAATGTGTCTGTGTGAGAGATTATATGTCACATGTGTATGAGAGCCTGAAGAAGCCAAAAGGAAGTGTCAGATCTGGATGGAGTTATAAACAGTTTTAAGCCACCCCTATAGGTATTAGGAGCCATCTTTCCAGTGTCTTGTCCCTCTCTTTCATTTGTAAGTTTTAAACTTGAAAATTGAGTGCCCTTAGATATCCTGTGACTTAGATTTATGGCTTTAAAGTTGTAGGGGTGTTCATTTGCTCAAGAAAGGCTTTACTCTAGTTCAACCTAGCCTTTAGTTCACTTTATAGTTTGAGGATGATTTTGAACATACATGATCCTGCCTCCACTTCCAACTACTGGGATTATAGGCTTGTGCCATTGTGCCTTGCCTGATAAAATTTTTTGTGAAATTGTTGCAATTTACATGTAGCTCTTTGTTAGTAGAGGGTCAAGTAATGATTCTGAGAATAGTCAGGCTTGGCAGACAATTTCATTCAGTTTAAAAGTAGTACTTTAAAATTTTACTTTTAATTCCGCTTAAAAAGTTCTACTTTATCAAACACCTCAGAAATTGTCTCCCCCCCTCCCCCCTTTGAGACAAGGTTTCTCTGTGTAGCCCTGGCTGTCCTGGACCTCAACTCTGTAAACCAGGCTGGCCTCGAAATCAGAAATTCACTTGCCTCCGCCTCCCAAATGCTGGGATTAAAGGCGTGCGCCACCACTGCCCCAGCTCCAGAAATTTACTCAGGGACTTGAACAGATTTTGGGCTTTCAAGCTTGTTTCAATTAAATGTTTACAGGCGTTAGACTACCAAATACTAGTCTTGGAAAATGAGATAATAGGAAAGTGAGGGGGTTTATATGTATGTTTTTGTACTATGTTGTTTAGTACAGGCTGGCCTTGAACTCATAGCATTTTTTCCTGCCTTAGCCTCAGAATGCTGAGATTTTAGGTTGAGCCAGCATGCTATAAATAAAAGTTATTAATGGCCGGGCGGTGGTGGCGCATGCCTTTAATCCCAGCACTTGGGAGGCAGAGACAGGTGGATTTCTGAGTTTGAGGCCAGCCTGGTCTACAGAGTGAGTTCCAGGACAGCCAAGGCTACACAGAGAAACCCTGTCTCGAAAAACCAAAAAAAAAAAAAAAAAAAAAAAAAAAAAAAAAAAAAAAAAAAAAAAAAAAAAAAAAAAAAAAGTTATTAATGAATATGTTTATTTCATCCTGGTGTTCCCAGAACTTTAGCCAGTTACATGACTGAAGAGAGGATGGGAGGACAAAAGATATTTTTCATAAGCTATTTCAGCCTTCCTTTAAAGCTGGAAACTGATGAAGCTGTATTCTTTGACCTGTGGAAGGGAAGCTTAGTAGTAGCCTGCCATTCTGTTAGAGTCATCCAGTCAGCACTGCTAGGCTTATTCATTCTCAGCACTTGAGTACAACTTGATTACTATTCAGATTTATTGGGGGGGGGGGGGTGGAAATCACCATTTTAGGGTTAATAAAAGTATATTCAATGAATGTGAATATGACTCAGTTGTGTTTTATGAGCACTTAAAAGTAGAGAGAGGCCTGGTGAGTGTAGATTAGTGGTAGAGCTTGCCTAGCATGTGCAAAGCTTTGGGCTCAATCTCTAGTACCACAAAAAGAAAAGGGCAGAGGAAGAAAGAATAAACAAATACAGAATTGGGAAAGGTAGCACACTGTCTAGGAGGTTGAAACTCTCAGTTTGTGTCACCAACATTGTCTATAAAAATGAAAACTGGGGCTGGAGAGATGTCTTAGCACTTGCTTCTCTTACAGAGGACTGGAATTTGGTTACTAGTAAAAAAAAAGTCAGGCTGCTTATAATTCTAATTTCTGGGGGTCATCCAATGTTCTTTGGACTACACTTGAATGTGTATTTAAAATAATATGAAAACTAAAAGGTGAGAAGAGAGTCTGGAAAGATGGCTCTGTGGTGAAGAGAATGGCTGCTCTTTCAGAGGATCCAAGTTCAAGTTTCAGCACCCACATGGCAGCTCATAACTATCTGTAACTCTATTTCCAGGTGATCCAATGCTTTATTCTGGCCTCTGAAGGCTCCTGATATTCGCATAACACACAGATAAGCAGGCAGATAAAACACCACACAAAGAATACATAGAAAATGAGAGAGAATATTTTGTATGGGTTCGCATGGGTTAGCTTGCTTGCATGTACAGTTGTCAGGTGTCTTCCTCTGTTGATCTTCTTCAGCTTATTTTTGAGAATTAATTTCTCACTGGACCTGGAGTTTAACTGACATGGTCAGTGAGAGCTCTCTGGGATCTGCTTGTCTGTCCTAACTTTTCTTTCCCTCTAGGATTATGGATATGCACCACAATCTTTGCTGGGCTTTTACATGAGTCTTGAGATCTGAGCTCAGGTCTCCATGCTTGTACAGAACTCCATCTGTAGACCAGTCTGGCCTCAAATTCACAAGAGCTCTGCCTGCCTTTGTTTCCCAGAGGCTGGAATGGATTTTACTTTTAAAGAATTGTTTCTGTGACTACACTGTAGCTGTTTTCAGACACACCAGAAGAGGGCATTGGGTCCCTTGTGAGCCACCATGTGGTTACTGGGAATTGGAACTCAGGCCCTCTAGAAGAGAAATCAGTGCTCTTAACTGCTGAGCTATCTCTCCAGCCCATTGAAAGGATATCTTTAAAGAAGAAAGGGTATTAAATTAGAGGCAAGAGTATTGGGCCAATCTTCTAATCTCAGCCTTTAAGAGGCTGAGGCTAAGGCAAAGAGATTTCAGCCATTTTGACACTAACCTAGATGGCAAATTATAATTGTGCAGGCAAACTACCTATACATATAAAAGTAAACGTGTGTGTGTCTGTCCATCCGTCCGTGTCATGGTTGGGCCCGAGCTGCTGTTTGTGGCATCCATTGAGGGTAAGGGACAGGAGAGTTGGGTCTGTTTGTACTTCGAGATTTCATAGAGTAGAATTGAACACTGCGACCTTGTGGTTTTTAGGATCCCTCTACTCGGGCAGAGAGACAAGATTCCTGAAGCAACCTGGCTTGCTACACTTGTCAAACCAGTTCTTATATAGCCACAGTGTTACCCAAATCAGGAACTTATGCATTGGCAATACAGTTTTATTACCCACACACAGCTTTTTGCAGTTGTCTGGCTTTAGCATTGTGACCATGCTGTCTGAGAACACCTTGGTTCAAGCACCCACTGAGTAAATGGCACCACAGGCACTTGGTCACAGTGCCTAGTTCCAATTGTCTTAATGTCATATAGCAATTTTAAGAGCGTTTATGCCATTATTGGGAATTTGGATCATTTCATATAAGGTATAACCTTCCACAGGGTTTCCACTGTACTGTCTTTAGTAGATGTGATGCTGTGTACCTGTAATTTTAGCACGTGGGAGACTGAGGTGAGAGAACTGTAATTTCAAGGCACTTCGGGTTATGTACCTCTGTTAAGGGATTGCAGAGATGGCTCAGCAGTTGAGAGAACTTGCTGAACTTTTTCAGAGGACCTGAGTTGAGTTCTTAGCACCTGTGTTGGGCAGCTCACAAAATACTTTAGCTCTGGCTCCAAGGGGCATGCATATCTATACACACATAAAATAAAATCTTAAAGATTGTATTAAAATCCTGGGTTTTTTTGTTTTGTTTTTTTTTTTTCCACAAGGAGACTATGAGTATCTTGTTTCTTATTAGAGTTTTACCCCTTTAAATACTTATTAATAAATCTTGCCTTGCTCAGATAATAATTAGCTTTGTTAATTTGTGTGTGTTTTGCCTGGATGTGTTTGTGTGTATTGTATATATTTTGACAAAGAGGTCCAAAGAGGGTGTTGGGTTGGATCTCCTGGAACTAGAATTAGAGATTGTTGTGACTGCCTTGTTGGTGCTGGGAATTGAACCCTAGTCCTCTGGGAGAGCAGCTGGTACTCTTAACTACAGAGCCATTTCTCTCTAGCCCCTCAAAACTCTTTTAAAACATAATTTAGTATGTAAGATCTTGTGACTTATTTACTAGTTTCAAAATCATTTACTTTTTAAGATGCTTTGGTGTAAATACTTAAGTATTTACACTTCAGTTTGTTTATAGTCTTCAAGGACTTTGTTGTTATTAGCATTGTCATCATTTTGAAATATATATAAAAACAACTGTGCTTGAAAATAGAACATTTAAGATCGCTCCTTTAATTTTAACATTGAAATGCTAGCCTGGTACTTGAGATCCTATCCTGAGTTCTGATTTTTTTTTCTTTCTAGTATTTTAAATGATTTGTTTTCTGTTTGTATTTTGAAGCAGTGTCTCTTTGTAGCCCTGGCTGTCCTAGAACTCACTATGTAAACAAGGCTGGCTTTAAACTCAGAGAGCTCCATTCCATCTGCCTCTGTCTCACAAGTGCTGGGATTAGAAGTGTGTGTCACATGCTGAGCTTTAAGTGCTGTGACTAAACATGTTGATAAAATTAGATATGTTAGGGTTTGATCTTTTACAGTATAAGGAAAATAGGTTAAAAGACTTTTATGGTACTTGGGGGTGAACTAGTTGTCTAGTTTTTAAAATTCAGGCTGTCCTTGAACTTCTGTGTACCACTGGCTGTTCCTGAATTCCTGGTCCTGTCTTGGCCTCTCCAATGCTGAGATTACAGACATGCACCAGCTGATTTGTTGCTATTGTTAGTGCTGGAGATTGAACCCAGAGCCCTGCCATGCAGTGAAGCATTCTGCCTCTTGAGCTACTTCCCACCTCTGAATAAAAGATGCTATTGAAAGGTTATTTAACTTCAGTATTATTCATGTTTTGAAACAGGGTCACATTCTGATACCTCAGGTTGACCTAAACTCTTGGTGATGTTCCTGGTTGAGCATCCTGAGTGCTAGGATGCTGGGCTTATGCCATTATGCTGACAGTTTCATTTTACTTTTTAAACCAGTTTTCCTACTGTAAGCAATATGTCTGTTTTTATTACCTTTTTTTTCTTGCTGTGGTAAAACACTATGACAAAGAAATTTCTAAAAGAAATTCATTTAATTTAGGTTTCAGAGAGTTAGAGTCCATGGTGGTGGAACAAAGTCACAGTAGTAGGAACAGCTAAGAGCGAATCTTACACACACACAGAAGTAAGTTTCAAAGCCTTCTCCCTCAGTTAACATCTCCAATAAAGCTAACCTCCTAATCCTTTACAAATAGTTCTACCAACTGGGGACCAAGTATTTAAACATGAGCTATGGGGGCTGTTCTCGTGCATGCTGTTAAATATCCATTATTGAAATTTTAGGACAGTTTAATAGAAAACTTGTAGGAACATTAAGAACTTACGATTCTATTACATGGAACTTCTTTTCGTTTTTGAATGGTAGCTGGTTTCTAGAGACTGGAATATGTGGGTTAGTTAAAACATTTATGGGGCTGGAGAGATGGCTCAGAGGTTAAGAGCACTGACTGCTCTTCCAGAGGTCCTGAGTTCAATTCCTAGCAACCACATGGTGGCTCACAACCATCTGTAATGGGATCTGATTCTGGTGTGTCTGAAAACAGTGTACTCATATACATAAAATAAATAGATCTTTTTTAAAAATTTACTGTTGTGATAAGTAGGGCCTCCATGTGACATTTTCATACATGTATATAAGGTACTTTGTATTTAAATTTTAGGTGCATACAGTATGTGGGAGCCAAAAGTGACATGGGTATCTTCTTTGGTTGTTCCCTAATTTATGCATTGAGGCAGGATCTCTGTCTGGTCCTGGAGTTTCCCAGTTCTAGCTTGGCTATCCACTTTGCCCTGAATCCCCTCTCTACCTTCTGAGTAATGGCAAGTAAAGTTGTTTACAATTTCTCTCAAAGATTAACATGTAGGAAGAGAATTGGTACAGTAGCTGCATAGTCCTTGTTATTAATTTTGGTTCTTTTTCATCTTGGGTAGATAGACTCAGGCAGATAAGTAATTTTGAGGTTTAGTTTAAGATGGAAATAATGGTTTGATGTTGTGTGCCCATCAGTATACAGTATCAGTAGTCAGTATACTGAGGGCTGAGTCAGGAGGGAGGATTCCAAGTTGGGACCAGCTTGGGTTGTGACTCTCTTAACAACAACAACAACAACAAAATAAGCCTCAGAAGTAGTTATAGTCTTGAAGTGAAAGTAGGAGATTGTTAATATTTATAGTACCTGGGACATGGAAGTCCAGTTGGGGTTGCTGTAGTTTTTAGAAGATTCATAGAACCTTAGTCGTAAGGTCACTTCTTTATTGTTGTATTTTGAGACAGAGTCTCTCAACACAGCTCTGGCTGGCTCTTCTAGAATTCACTTTTTAGACTACTCAGGCTGGCCTGGAACTCACAGAGATCGTCAGCCTTTGCCTCCTGAGAGCTGGGGTCAAAGATGATGCACCACAGCTGGACAGCCCTTTTCCTCTTAAAAACCTTACAGTTTTGAGTTTGTATGTTTATTATTTCCTTCAGACAAGGTCTTATTTCATAATCCAGACTAGTTTCAAATTTATGATCATTCTTCTGCCTCAGCATTTCCAAATACTGGGATTTTAGGTGTATGCAGTCACACTGGCTATTCATTAAGTTTTGTAAAAATTGTGTATAAAATAACTCAATTTTATTTGTGGTAAGAAGTTGAAGGTTCTAGTCTATAAAGTTTTAATTTAGATAATTTTTAGCTAACTATTTTAACTCTTTCTTCCTTAGGAACGTCAAGGTCGTGGGAAATAGAAAGCGGTTCTTCATAGACTGAAGCAACGGTTGCATCTGCTTATCCTAAGAGGACACGATGACCTGCAAGAAAATTAGGACTTTTTTCTTAATTTCATTGACTTCAGAGACAATTGCAAACTTGCAGTTTAAGTATTGGAATTTCACAAAAGACATAGGACTTAACTGGAAAATGGGGAAGAAAAAAAAAAAAAAGGAAAAAAGAAAAACCTAAACAAAAATTCCCTCTAGGTAGTTTAGGTAAAAAAAAAAAAAAAAGTCCCTTTTATTTTGGCTTTGGTTGTGATTCAAAGCATAATGCCTTTTTTTTTTTTTTTTTTTTTTTTTTTTTTTGGGTCTTTTTACTATATTTTTCGGATTTTTAAGTCCGTAAGTGCATACAATTTTCTCTAATTTTTAAACCCTTTCCTCCTCCCATTTTGACATTTGCACTTGGAGAACACTTGAGTTGCGCAGATTTTGGGTGTCCACCCCAGAAAGTGGGAATTTGATTTTTCCCTTCCGAACTGGAAGAAAATTTTTATGAAGAATTTTTGTCTAGGAAAGTTTAATACCAGTGTTACCCAAGGTTGTGTCTGTAAGGGTGGTTCATTTTCTCTGACCCTTTGTTACTCAAAGTAAAGTACTAGGAGTCCTAAGAAATGTTCTGTTCTTGTATATTATACTGATTAAGTCAGGATTAATTTGATTTCAAAGCTAAGAACAGTGGTAAAAACTTGTTTTCAGAAATGCATTTTGGAAGAGAAAATATTGTAAAACATGTAGTGAATGTTTCTTCAGTTTCTTGTTCAGCCAATGAGGAAAGGGCATTGCCTTTCTTTTTACCATTAATCACTTCTCAATAAACGTGAGATCCTGTTGAGCATCACTTTAGTACCACTTAGTATTATTTGAGTCTGCTATATTTTGGGGAGAGATTTTGGAATATAAGGAGTTTTGAGAGGTGAAATAGCGACTCATTTTAGAAAGTTTGTATTAAAGGCCTTGCATGGTGTTGCATGCCTGTAATCCTTGCACTTAGGAGACGGGAGCAGGATGGATAAGGTCAGAGGTTATCCTCACGATGTAGCAAGTTTAAGGCCAGTTGGGCTACATGAGACCCTGTCAACAAAAAGGTTGTATTGGAAGGACATGGTTTGGGCTTGCTTTGTACCTAAGGACTAGAAATCCTGACTTCTGTAAGCCAGGCTGTGACAATATTCATAATGCTTTGTTTCTGGTTCTCCATAGAGAAAACACAGCACTGCTAAGTCCTTCAACAGTATTTGTGTTTTATGGTGTACGGGTAATTCCCTAGGAACCTCACCCGTGTAAAAAGAGATAGCACCCAGTATCCTAGTATGTAACTGTCTCCAATATAAGGCTAGACAGTATGCCCCAGAGATACAGGACTCAAAAGTGAACTTCTAGTGGTTTGCTCTTGGCAAGCTTTGATCACAGAGGAATTTGTTTTCCCTAAGGTTTAAAAGGCTTTTCTGCGTTAGAAAGTCTTTGCTCTTAAGATGTCTTAATTCTAGAGAGAGTTACATGTTCAAAAACTCTATACTAAGAGATTCTGGAAATAAAGTTTAATACTGTGGACAGTGTTACACTGGAATGCAGGGCCTTGTTCCACACATCCAGGCTGCTAAGTAAGGGAGCTCAGGGATGTCGCTCTGTCAGCTGGTGCTTCCTAGTGCTAGTGAGAGAAATCAGCGTAGGTTTCTAGCATTGTAGTCAACACTCTATATCAAGGGCATAGGAAAGTCTTCTGCATATTTTTTTTCTGCCAAACTTTTATTTATGCATATGAGCATGCTGTCTTCATGCACACCAGAAGAGGGTATCAGATCCTGTTTCAGATGATTGTGAGCCACAATGAGGTTGCTAGGAATTGAATTCAGGACCTCTGGAAGAGCAGTCAGTGCTCTTAGCTGCTAGCCATCTCTCCAGCCACCTCTGCCAAACTTTTTATTATAAAATATATCTTCCCCCATATCGAGTTCTCAGTGTTTTTGTTAGTTTGAATATACAGATTTTTCACATTTAATTTTTAAAAAGTTTTTTTATGGGCATTGGTGTTTGGCCTGCATGTATATTTGTGTAAGAGTGTCAAATCCACTGGAACCTGAGTTGTAGGCAGTTATGAGCTGCCATGTGGGTGCTGGGAATTGAACCCTGGTCCTGTGGAAGAACAGCCAATGCATTCAACCACTGAACCATCTTTCCAGGTTTAACAGGATTCTCATAGGTCATTTTGTTTGGTAGTTTGCCTTTAATTGGAAAAATATCCAGAGAAAAGCAGGTTTACCTGTTTTTTTTTTTCATACTTTATTTAGGTTGGACATGAGATTATTCAAAAAAATTTTTTTGTAATTTAAAATGTTAGCACCATAGGGATTTAAGCTATTTCTTCCCAATCTCTTCATATCACATAGAAATTGTCTCATGGATTTAGGAACAGACCAATAGGAGCAGGAGCTGTAACCTTCCTGAATATTGAGGGGCTCAAGATTGCTGAATGCTAGAGGCATTAAGAATCTTGGATTTGGGGGTTGGTGATTTAGTTCAGTGGTAGAGTTCGTGCTTAGCAAGTGCAAGGTCCTGCATTCGGTCCTCAGCTCTGGAAAAAAAAAAAGAATCTTGGATTTGGTCTATTAAAAAAATTACAAAACCCCCACATTGGCCCTTTTTTAAATGTTAGACTCAGGATGGAGATGTAGCCCAATTGGTACAGTACTAGCCTAGCGTCCACAAAACCCTGCGGTTAATTCCTAATACCACATAAAACAACATGGTAGCAACACCTTGTAATCACAGTGCTGGGGGTGGTGAGGGCAGGAAGTTGGTTTTGGTTCGGTAGTGAGTTCAGGGCCAGCGTGGGCCACGTGAGACCCTGGGGAGCAGGTGATGCTCCTTCCTGTCTGCTGAAGAGTAGTCTGAAAGCTAGTTGAGGGCTGGCCTCAGGTGACAGCCCTGTTCTGAGTAGTCTCACAGCTTGGTTTGTTTTGTCATTTGAGAGTGTCAAACACTGGATAGCAGTGCTTCCTTTCCTGTGTTAAAGTGAGGGGAAACAATCTTATATCGGTGTCAAGAGTTCAGAGAATTTCAAATTTTGAATATTAACAAAGTGCATGAATCTATTCACTTTATTTTTAGTTATTATTTGATTGCTGTCTACTCCCAGCATGTCCTATTTTAAAACTTATTTTTTCAAAAATAATAGAACTTTATTCACTCAGCTTCCCTTTAAATGTTAACAGTCTGCATAACCATAATAAAGTTACCCAAACCAGTAAATATCCATAAAGCACTATCAGCTAATCTACAGACTTAAATTGTGCCTGTTGTCTTTTTTCTGGTTCTGCATACTATCTAGAATCCCACAGTGCGTTCTGCTGCCTCTATGTTTTAGAACATTTAGTTCTCAGTCCTAGCTTTCTCCACAGTGCTGGCGGTTGAACTTGGACCTTCCATGTATAAAGTAGCCTGCCACAGAGTCACGTTTCTGACCTTTATTTGAGGTAGTTGGGCTACAAGTGCAGTCTGACATTGGATTTGTAATCCTGTCAGGCTTCCCCAGTAGCTGGGAGTACACAGATCCGGCAGCACCACACCTGGCTTTAGGCATTATTTCTCAGATTGACACCTTAGGAGTGCTAGCCGCTCACAGAATGCCTTTAGGTTGTATTTATTCACCGGCTAACTCTGCTACTAGTTTGAGGTTATTCTTTGACAAGAGACTCACACAATTCATTGTCTTTCAGTGTATTGTATTCATTATGTGATGCTTCTAAGATTTCCAGTGGCAAACCTACACCACTAGGTTAGAGTGGTGTCTGCCAGACCTCTGTACTGTACATAGTTCTCCCTTTGCAGTCACTTGCAGGGACGGAGAGAATTGAGGCTGTGTTCTCTGACCCTAGTTTCTGCATCTATGGATTACTACTGACTGCAACAAATACTACTGTGGATTTGGTCAAATGTTAATTCACTACCTCTATTCCTTCATCTACTATTTATAATCAGTAAGAAGGATGTGGCGTGTCTCTCCAGTTATTCAGGTATATCATTATGAATTAATACCAGTCTGTAGCTTATATTGTTGGTTGAATTGTCTCAGCTATAATCAATAGAAACATAAGGTGACTCCAGAGTTTTTATTTTTACTTCAGTGTTGGGGATTGAACCCAGAACTTTACACTACGATAGCCCTCTCCTACTGAGACATATTCCTAGCTACCCATGTGTGTTGTGACAGTGCAATGGATACCCCCACACACACCCATAGAGTTTCTTTGTAGCCCCCGGCAGTTCTGGAATTAGCTCTGTAGACCAGGCTGGCCTTGAATGCACAGAGATTCACTTGCCTCTGCCTTCTTCATGCTGTGATTAAAGGTGTGTGCACCACCACCCCTGGCCGGCTAGTTTACACTTTTTTGGTATTTTTTGAGACAAGGTTTCTTTGTTCAGCTCTCACTGTTCTAGAACTCTGTAGACCAGGCTGGCCTCGCTCAGCCCTTTTCTTTTTTTCTTTCTTTTTTAAACATGGTGATTGATCTAGGTAGAGAATTAACTCAGCCTAAGGAAGGCTTGAACATTTCACTTCTCCCCTTCCTAGCTGTGTGACAAGGTCTTTGAATTGAAGGGTACTTTTATTTGTCCTTATTCTAAAATGGGTCATAGGAGACATGGATTGGTTTTCATCCTTTTTTTTTTTTTTTTTTTTTTTTTTTAACCTTTAGCATGTTGCAAGTTTTGGTTTCCATTCCTGCCATGGAAAATGGCAGTGGACTAGTTTTCCATTTCTTCTTGGCACTCAGAACGTGGGAATACAAACACTTTGGTTCTTCAAAAAAAAAAAAAAAAAAATGCCCTGAAGATGAGAGTGTAGGTAATACAGGTCCTCAGATCCGAGGAGTCCATTCCAAGTATCCCCCCCCCCCCATTCGGAGTTGAATCACCACGGGCTCACGGGCTGTGAAACTCCTTAACCCTGAGGCATTAGGAATAGCTGATGCAGGCTTTGCCAGTGCAAAAGGTGCTATTCTGCAAAGGCTAAGGGGGTTGGTGATTGCACCCGTCTGGAGCCTGCTTCTGGAAGACTCTGGAACTACCACCATGTTCTGGTGGCTGCCTCACTGCTGGTCCAGTTCTTGTGTTCCGCACTCTGCCGCTATTTCAGTCTGTTTAACCTCTGGCCAGGACAGTTCTGGGGGGCTCAGCATGTGCTGCTTCTGTGCTTGTGCAGCCTTTCTAGCCAAATGACACCTTGTTTGGAAGGCGAGGATGCTTTTTATCCCTTTGTTTATTGTATGTGTAGATCAATTTGGGGGAGTTGGTTCTTTATTCTACCATGTGAGTCCAGGGACTGACCTGAGGTCATCAATCTTGGCACACCCCTTAACCTCTTGTACCCCCTAAAGATGAGAATTCTCAATGCTGGAAGTTGGGAAGCCCCACCTGCTGGCCGAGTTCTGTAAACGAACAGCATCCTCAGGAAACTCCCAATTTTGCTTCTCTGCCTGGTGTTGCTGTCAACTGTTTCATTTCTTCCTGTATGGAGTCATTCAGCCTGTATTTTGCACACCCCTGTTGCACCTGCTGGGCACAGGGGGAAAGAAGTAAGAAATGAATGCACTAAGGTTATAGAGTTTTAGGAGAGAATGCTGAGAGCAGAAAGTGGTACAGCTCTGGAACCCAGCAGATTGGAAAATGGAGGCAGGCAGATCACAAGTTCAAAGTTTAACATGGGCAACGTCTCAAAATGTAAGAAAGTCCTCAGCAGTAGAACACTTGCCTAGCTTTACAACAAACCAAGATTGAATCCCCAGTGCCGTGCATGTGCCATGTTGGTGAGTCGGATGGTGTCCTACCTACAAAACTGTCACAGTTGGACTTCCCAGTGTGGCTTCTCTTTTGCTTTTTATTTTTCACAGCCTAGCCTTTCTGGGTGTTCTGCTCCATCCTCTCACCCTGTTGTGTGATCCTGGGCAAACCTCTGTGTAAATGTCATTGTTGTAAAAGGAAATGGGTGCTGAAGGCGGTGATATTCTCTTACAGAGCTTTACATTAATCTTAGGGCCTGGAACGATCGTTTCTGTGAATTACTTGATGTGCTGGTGTGAGGACTGAGTTAGAGTCCTGGATCCCTGCTTTGGGCAGCTGAGAGCAGGAGGATTCCTTGGGACTTTTAAAACTTGCTTTTACATGGGGTGGAGAGATGGCTTAATGTTTAAGAGCGCTGACTGCTCTTCAGAGGACCTGAATTCCATTCCTAGCCGACACTCTATTAACTCCAGTTCCAGGGGATCCAGCAGTGCCCTCTTCTGGCTTCTGCCCATACTACATGCAAACAGTCCAAACATTCTTTTTTAAAATTATATTTGTCAGCAGGGTGGTGGGGCCACATGCCTTTAATCTCAGCACTCGGGAGGCAGAAGCAGGTAGAGTCTACCCAATGAGTTTCAGACTCAGTACATATAGAAACCCCGTCTTGAAAAGCCAAAATAAATAAATGGATAAATTATAAATAAATATATAAATATTACATTTATTGATTTGGTATATGTGTGTGTAGAGAACAACCTGCAAAAGTTGTTTCTGTTCATCATGTGGGTCCCAGGTATCCATCTCAGGCAGGCAGGCAGGCTTGCTGGCAAGCACTTTTACTCACCCATCTTGCCAGCCTGGGTTACCTTGTCTTAAGAATAAAGTGTAGCTGGGACTTAGGTGGCGTGCTACAGTCTCGTGCTACAGTCTCCCTTACTTATTTACTCACCTCGTTCTTTGCTCTTATTCACTGTCTCCTCTCCTGTTCTCTCTGACCCCTCAAATCAGCTCTCCGGCTCCTCCTAGTGCCGGTTCCCAGTCTGCTGGCTTGGCCTGGCTGCAGCAGATGATGTTGCTGGTGCGTTGATCCTTTGTGTACTTGAACCCTGGCAAGGCATCTATCTTGACATGGAGGGCACTGTAGCCCTAGTACTTGGGAGATGTAAGCAGAGGGATCATAGATTTGACTGAAACCAGCCTGGGCTACATGGTTACATAATGAAGACTTGTGCTTATCCCCCCCCCCCCAAAAAAAAAAAAAAAAAAAAGAGGCCCAGACCAGGGCAGTGGCAAGATGGTTCAGCAGATAAGGGTGCTGGCTACCAAATTTGATGACCTAAGTGCCATGCTGGAACCTACGTGGTAGAAGAGACCTGACTCCTAAAGGTTATCCTCTGACCTCCACATGCACACTGTGGCACAATGTGTGTGCAGCACACACAGAAAATAAAGATAAACCACAGCCCAAGGCAATTTCACCTAGACTTGGGTCATGTCTTAGAGTTTTCCTGCTATAAACAGACACCATGACCAAGGCAGCTCTTATAAGGACAATATTTAATTGGGGCTGGCTTACAGGTTCAGAGGTTCAGTCCATTATCATCAAAGCAGGAATATGGCAGCATCCAGGCAGGCATGGTGCAGGAGGAGCTGAGAGCTCTACATCTTCATCTGAAGGCTGCTAGGAGAAAATTGATTTCCAGGCAGCTCGGACAAGCCCATGTTCACAGTGTCACACTTTCTCCAACAAGGCCACACGTAATAATGTCAATCCCTGGGCCAAGCATATATGAGCCATCACAGATCAATACATATAGACAGACCAAATTTGTCTCCTGAACGCTGCAGTGTCCTGTCAGCATGGCTGTATCATTACCTATTTTATCCATGTTTGTGGCCCAAACTCAAACTTTTCCCTGATCTGTTCCACCTCATTAATAAACAATTTGTCCTTTCACTTCTATGTTGCTGGTTTTATGCCAGCTCGACACAAGCTAGAGTCATCTGAGAAACTCTACTGATAAACAGTGCTCCAGCTGTAGGCAAGCCTACAAGGCATTTTTCTTAACTAGTGATTGATGGAGGAGGGCCCAGTTCATTGTGGGTGACGGCATCCCTAGGCTGGTGGTCCTGGGTTCTATTCTGCATCAGTTCCTGCCTCCAGGTTCTCGCCCTGTTTGAGTTTCTGCCCTGACTTCCATCAATGATGAACTGTGATGTAAGCCTCTCTGTCTTAGGGTTTTATTGCTGTGAACAGACACCATGACCATGGCAACCCTTCTAATGGAAAACATTTAATGGGGGCTGCCTTACAACTGGAGAGCTTTAACGAATTACACTCCTGGCAGGAAGGCAGATGTGATGCTGGAGAAGTAGCTGAGAGTTCTACATCTGGATCTGGCAGCAGAAAGAGAGACAAACACTGAGTCTGGCTTGAGCCTCTGAAACCTCAAAGCCCCTTCCTCCAAAAAGGCCACACCTCCTAATAATGCCACTCCCTGTGGGCCTATGAAGACAGTTTTCACGCAAACACCACAGTCCCCAAGTTGCTTTGGTCACAGCACTTGACGACAGTAATAGCAACCCCGACTAGGACAGCTTCCTTAGGCTACATGTGCTGGATGATACGCCTCTTCTACTACCCTGGACTATGTTACTTTGCACATTTTGGCTGGTCACAGCTGGCCATAGTTTCTGTATTCCCTCACTCCGGGGACCGCAGTAACCTCTCGGCTAGTGTCCACTTCTCTTTTTGCCTGCCGTAGGCCCTGCTCCTTCCACACAGCAGCAGAAGGGTCCTTTGAGTGTGGACATCAGAGGATGTTTCTTAATTCACCTTTCCCATGCTCTCAGTACAAGCCACAGCCTGAAACGGTAGCCACAAGCTTTAAGCTATCCACCCTCATTCCCACTCTCCCCTCAGTATTTGGGTGAAGTGAAGGAAGGCCTGAGGGTCAGAGTTCAGTTATCCTCAGATTTATAGCTCTTTCAAGGCCAACCTGGGCATTGTGAGAGAGACTGTCTCGAAGGCGAGAAACGAGATTGAGGTGGGGCTGGCCGGGTTAGCTCAATTAGTAAATATCTTACTTTCCCTATGGCTGTGCTGAAACACCCAGCAAAGGGGGCTGGAGGGGGTCGTTATTGTGGCTCACCATTTCAGGATACAATCCACCATGGTGGAAAGTCTGGGCCACAGAAACTTGAGGCAGCTGGCTGGCTACAGTGCAGGAGGCAGAGAGTAACGACTGACCGCTGGTGGTCGGCCCCTCCCTCTTGTTAATAGTCTCGGAGCCCGGCACAAGGAATGGTGCTGTTCACCGTGGGTGGAATCTCACTTCAATTACCCTAATCAGAGTAGTCCCCCATAGTCATCCCAGAGGTCTCTAATCAAAATGATGGTAGATCTCAGCAAGTTGACAACTGACGTTATCCATCGTACTGTGCAGGTGTGGGGCTCTGAGTTCCAATTTCAGCGCCTGTGTAAAAGACCAGACATGGTCCAATGTGCTTTAATCTAGTGTTGGAGAGGCAGAGACAGATGGCTCTCTCATCTTGCTGACCAGCCTAGCCAAACTGGTAAGCCACAGGCAGGTCCCAGTGAGAGACTATCAAAGTGGGGCCAGCAGTTTGGCTAAAGGTCCTTGTAGCCTGACATTTCTGGCAAATCTGATGACCAGAGTTTAATTCCCAGAAACACATAAGGTATCTCTGTGTCTGCCTCTGTCTCTGTATTTTACACACACACACACACACACACACACACACACACACACACACACACACACACACACACGGGATGGGAGGAGATTTTGAGTTTCCTGAATTGAAACTAAGAACTGTCATACTACACTATGCCAGTAGGTGACACTAAAGTAGCATTTCTGAGCCGGCCTCTCAGCCTAGACTTTGCAGTCTGAGGTGTATGTAGCTTGACCAGTGAAGATGGTGTTGCTTAAGAAAATTTTCATTTATTGACATCATTATTGTGTATTGTGCCCATGAGTGCAGGTATGCAATATTTTTGTGTGTGTCGGGGGGGGGGTGTCTCTCTTCGACCATGGGATCCAGGCATGTAATTCAGGGAGTCAAGGGCAAGTGTTTTTAACCACTGAATCATGCAAATCCTCAGCCCCCTTTCAGGGACTGTTTGTTTTTTGAGACAGAGTTTCTCTTTGTAGCTCTGTCTGTTCAGGAACTCTCTCTGTAGACCAGGATGGCCTCGAACTTGCCTCTGCCTCCCAAGTGCTGGGATTAAGCGTGTGCCACCACCTCAGGGACTTTAAAGAAGAGACACAGATGGGTCAGGAAGACTGTAACCCCAAAGGGAGATCAACTGTCTATAAAAAAAACCACATGCTATTCTGCCATTGGGAGCTGGAGAAAGGCAGATTCCACTTGCCTGAGGCAGTTGGGGGAGGTTCACAGAAGTGACCTTTGAACTGGACCTAAAATGGGTTAGGGATGGGGCATAGTGCTTAAGAGGCTTAGAATTTGGGAGGCCTTATCAGATTGGGAGGGATATTGTAGGTTGTGGGAACATACTCACAGAAACTGGGGTAACTGGTTTAGCCTGTATTTGGTGACAGAGAAAGTGGAATGGAGAAAAAGCCCTGCCGGTGAGAATTTATTGCGCGTGCATGTGTGTTATGTGCACTTGTGTGTGTGCGTGCACATGCGTGTGTGCTTGAACGATGTGCATACCCATGTGTGCTCATGGAACAGAGTAGGGCACTGGGTGTCCTGCTCCGTCACACTCTGTCTTATTTCGCCTTATTTCTTTGAGACAGGGTATCTCACTTGGAGCTAGTGAGCCTCAATGGTCCAAGCTGGCCCCCACCCACATCAGGCAATCCTCCTGCCCCAGTCCTGAGCACTGCGCTACTACACAGTTCATTTTTATGGTGCTTTAGAATGGACAGAAGCAATCTGTGGTGACAGAGGATGGAAGATTGACTCCAGCCAGACAATGAGTGGGGGTGGAGCAGAGGGACCTCTCTGGGGTCTTGATCTGAGACAGCACCTGAACATATGTAAAGCATGGGCAATTGTACCTAGCATATGCTTCAAGCTGTGGGTTCAATCCTTATCATTTGGAGGGAGAAAAAAAAAGTTTGTTCAAGATGTATGTAATTGACTGTTTGGAAATTATGTTGGGGGCGGGGGGAGAATGCTAGAGAAGTTTCTAGAAAGGGGAGATTTCTTCTAGCTCAAAAATAAGAATGACAGGGCAGATCCATAGCGGGGGAAGGAACTGCAGGGAACCGATAGGGGCGAAGGAGCTAACGGTGTGCGTGTTTAAATGCCCTGGAATCGAGGCAGGAGTCATCAGTAAATGGCTTTGGAGTGTATTTGCTGTCTGTTTACAATGCAGAAAAAAAAGTCGACAACGTTGGGATTACATAATGGCCCGGGTCGTGGTGAGTGAGGTGATTAACCGTGTACTGTGAGTGCTCTATTTAGGGGCCTTACCGCTGGCTCTCTGGCCCTTCAGCCCCTTCAGCTAATGGGATTGCGAGATGTTTTGCTGGTTCCTTTCTGTGGGAGGTGGCTGGATGATGGAGGGGGGGGGACACCAACGGGGAGATGTTGAGTGGAACGATGAATCACTCCTCTGCGGGCCTATCGGGTTCACAGAGCATCCTGTGCACGGACCTCACGGGTAGCAAGTGGGAGGGAGGCGAGGCAGACGTCGGGGCCACCAGCATGATGGCTACAGCATAAACGGTTCACTGATTCACTGACTGAGCCTGAGGAGGGAGGTTGTCATACAGATCACAAAATCAAAGAGAAACTGGAGTGTGTCCAAAGAACAGGCTTCTCTAAGTCCCTGTACCATAGGGGGTGTTTCTGCAGCACTTACCTGATTGATTGATTGATTGATTGATTATTATGTATCTATCTATCCCACCCCTGCAAGACAGGGTTTGTATGCACAGCCCTGGCTGTCCTGGATTTGCTTTGTAGACCAGACTGACCTTGAACTCACAGAGATCCACCCGTCTCTGCCTCCTTAGGTCTGGGATTAAAGGCATATTGCCATCATGCCTGGCTAAGATTTGTTTTTTTTTTATTATTATTATATTTTATATGTATGTGTACTATGTATGCAGGAACCTGCAGAGGCCAGAAGAGAGTCTCTCATCTCCAGAATTGGAGTTACAGATGGTTGTGAGCCACTATATAGGTGCTGGGAACTGAGCCCGGGTTCTCTGAGACAGCAGCTAGTGCTCTTACCTTTAAGCCAGCTCTCCAGCCTTAATTTTATATTCTCTGATATTAGAAATGAAACCTAGGGCCTTGTGTATACAAGTGTAAGCAAGTGCTCTGTTACTGTGCCCTGCTCCCACCCCCAAATTACCTATTTTACAGTTACATTTGAGCATGATCGTGACTTTTAATGTTTTAAAGATTTGTTTATTTGTATGTGTGTTTTGTCTGCCTGTATAACTATGTACCAGAAGAGGACATCAGATCTCATGGGACTCCAGTTATAGACTATTGTGAGATTCCACGTAGGTGCTAGGAATTGAACCCAGGACCTGTAGAAGAATATCCATCAATTGTATGTATGTATGTGTGTGTGTGTATGTATGTATGTATGTATGCATGTATCTATCTATCTATCTATCTATCTATCTATCTATCTATCTATCTATCATCTCCTGGTACCATGCCTTGAGGGGCTCAGGTGTGAGGCTACAGTGGTGTCCTGAACACAGCCACTTTCTGTGCCTTACAAAAACCAGCATGCCTGTCCGCTGCACACTCTCCCCCTCTAAGGCCACCAGTCACTTTTAGACCTGCAGGTGAGCCAGGTGGTCTATACCACCCTTCTATACCGCTATAATCATCTATCTATCATCTATCTACTCATCTACCTACTTACTATCTGCCTGCCTAAGTGAGTACATGTGCATATGTGTATGTATCTGTATGTATGTGTGTGTATGTATATCTACCTAAGTGAGTAGGTGTGAATATATGCGTGTATGTATGTATGTATGTATGTATATATGTATGTATCTGGACTCCATACATGGAGTCCAGAGGAGAGTGTCAGGTGTCTTCTTCTACCAGTGCCTATTCCTGTGAGGCAGGGGCTTTCCCTGAGCCTAGCACTAGGTGCTCTACCTGCGTGTATGTCTGTGTGAGGGTGTCAGATCCCCTGGCCCTGGAATTACAGACAGTTGTGAGCTGCTATGTGGTTGCTGGGAATTGAACCCAGGTCCTTCAGAAGGACAGCCTGTGCTCTTAACCACTGAGCTATCTCTCCAACCCCCTATGCATGTGTTTTTAATCCCTGAACTTGAACCATCGATAGACAGAACACCTTCCTCCTTTTTTGTTGTTTGTTGGAGACAGGGTTTCTCTGTGTAGCCCTGGCTGTCCTGGAACTCACTCTGTAGACCAGGCCAGCCTCGAACTCAGAGATCCGCCTGCCTGTGCCTCCCCAGTGTTGGGATTAAAGTGTGTGCCACCACCATCTGGCCACCATTACATGTTTTTAATCTCTGAGCTATTTCTCCAGCCCCTAAATTAATTTTTTTAATGATCTCATTCTGTAGCTTAGGTTGGCCAGGAACTATAGCACAGGCTAGCCTCAAATAAATTTGACATCCTTTTGCCTCAGCCTCCTGAGTGATAGATTACAGTTGTGTGCCACGGCCACCGAGTCACTCTCGGGAACCGATGATTTTGTATGTGTCAGTTGCTCCTGAGAGACTCAGGAATAAGTGACTGGTCATCCATGGACGAAGCTGCTGTGAGGTCTCTGGTCATCCACATTGGAGTGTGTCTGGCTACAGCCCATTTGCAAGTGCTAGAGACCGAGTGGGTAGCGTAAAGCAGAATTCCAGGGAGATGAGACCAAGGTGTCAAAGACAAGCTCACCCTGTCACCTGTGGCCTGTTACTGCCCTTCTCCTTCTTGGCTCCTTGCCTCTGGCATGGAGCTGAACTCTGTAGGGGGAGCCATCTCCCCAGGCCTGTTCTTCAGCCTGACACTGAAGCTTAGCTCTGAAAAGACATTAGTGTGAAGGAGAAAGGCTGGAGAGATGGCTGTACAGTTAAGAGCACTGGCTGCTCTTTCAAAGGACCCAGGTTCAGTTCCCAGTACCCACAGGACAGCTCACAGCCATCTGTAACTCCAATGCCAGGGATTCCAATGCCCTCTTCTGGCCTTCATGAGTACCAGGCATGGATGTGGTGCACAGGTATACATACATACATACATACATACATACATACATACACACACACATACATACATACATACATACTTACATACATACATACTTACATAGCAACCATACACATAACATCTTTATTCTATCTATCTATCTATCTATCTATCTATCTATCTATCTATCTATCTATAGAGTTATGGTTTCTCTGTGTAGCCCTGGCTGTCCTGAAACTCACTCTGTAGACCAGGCTGGCCTTAAACACAGAGAGGCTCTGCCTGACTCTGCCTCCTGAATGTGAAAGAAGAGGCTCTGGGCAGGAGAAGGGTTAACAAGGACCCACAGCCAGTAACACTAAGTTCCCTTTTTATGATCCAGGGGATTTCATGCTGACTTTGCAGGAGACACACCTCTTCTGAGACCCAATCCCTGACTCAGGCCCTCAGTTGGTTGACTTACAGTGCAGTAATGTGTTTACATTCTGTTGTATTATGTATTCATTGGCTGATTCTATTTTATCCATTTTTTATCCTTTTTGGCTTGCAATGCAAGTACCCCTGGTACGAGCAGCCCCCAGCTACCCCCCAACACTCTCCTTGTGACAGATTTTAAGTTCTTCAGTTGGCAAGTTGGAAGAGACCGGCAGAGTTCTGCCTTAGCCTTGGCATTTCCTGAGCCTTTCAGAGAGCTCTGCTGGAGGGATTGCTTGGTCCTCGATGAAGCCTGCACAGAGCAGGGCAGGAGTCTGGGGTGCTCTGCTGTCACTTAAAGGTGGCCCTTTAGTGACCCTGTGTCTGACCCTGCAGGTACTGCAGTGCTCAGCAGAGGACCACTACTCTGGGAAAGCACAAAGCAAAGATGCTGACACAGTTTGTCCCTGTGGGTCCTTGCATCTCTCTAGAATTCCTGCTCAGCCTGCAGCTGGCTGGCTATCTAGCTCTTGAAGATCCTGTGAATGCATCCTCCCACAACCCCCTCCCCATTCCCAGACTGCCTGAAGCCAGAGTACCACACCTGATGCGTACTGGTTTTTGTTTTCCCTAATACGTAAGTACCAGTGGAGGCTGAACTGATAAATTAGTAACTCGGAAAGTACCAAGAAGAGCTTAGCACCTCTGGGGCACTGAGAACTGCCTGCCTGGCAAAGCAATGCCTCCGGCCGCAGCCCTGGCTGGCGTTTGTGTGCTGCCTAGACTTCACAATTCCCGTTTGCTCACACTGTAGCAGGGAAGGAGCTTCAGTCTGGATATGGTTTGAGTGTGTCCCTCAAGGATTCATGAGTTGAAAATTAATTCCCATTGTGTGGGAGTAGGAATCAAATATGAATGTGGGCTTCAAAGCCGTGGCCTTGGGAGATGAGAGGAATTATACATGGCTGTGGGGGTGGGGCCTGTGATTGATCCTGGTGATCCTGATAGAGGGGCCAGAACACACACACACACACACACACACACACACACACACACACACACACACACACCCGTGCATCTTTTACATAATGCCTTGCACAGCACACAGAGGCTGCAGGTAGGCTGGCAAGATGGAGTTTGATTCCCTAAAACCCAAGCAAAGCTGGAAGCAGCATCAGGATCCATTGCATGTGGAATCCTAGGATTCCTCCTGGAAGATGAGAGGCGGAGACATGAGACCTGGAGACCAGCTGGCCTGGCATCTGCAGTGGGGAAAATCAAGCCTTTGAGCTTAGGCACAGGGTCAGAAGACCAGTCCCAAATAAGGTAGTTTGTGAGGACTGACACCTAAGGTTGTCTCCTGACTTCCATGTGCGTACCCTGGCACTTGTGTGCACACTCAAGCACAGATATAAAGATAAAAACTCTGATAACGAAGCCAGTGAACATGAAGGCCACCACCAGACGCAGCTTCTCAATCTCACACATTCAGAACTGTGAGGCAAAATAAACCTTTTCTCAAAAACCCACCCGTCTGCTACTGCATTATTGGCAACAGACAACGGACTAATGCAGACAGGAAGAGCACGACTCTGAAGGTGCCTGACGTGGTAAATCCTACATATAGTTGACCTTAAAAAAGAAGCGTCTGTGACACTCAGATGACTCAGAGGCTCCGAGGTTAACTGGCTGCTCTTCCAGAGGATCCTGGTTCAATTCCTAGCACCCACATGGCAGCTCACAGCTGCCTGTAACTCCAGTGCCAGGGGATCTGATGCCCTCACACAGACATACATGCAGGTAAAACACCAATGCACATGAAATAAATTTTTTTTTTTTTTTTTTGGTTTTTCGAGACAAGGTTTCTCTGTGTAGCCCTGGATGTCCTGGAACTCACTCTGTAGACCAGGCTGGCCTCGAACTCAGAAATCCGCCTGCCTCTGCCTCCCAAGTGCTGGGATTAAAGGCATGTGCCACCACGCCAGGCATAAAAATAAATTTAAAGCAGAAGAAGAAGGGGGAGGAGGAGAGGGAGGGGGAGGGGGAGGGAAAGAAGAACAAGAGGAACAAGAAGGACAACAACAACAACAACAAAGGATGTGGTGGTGTAGCTCTTTAGACACACACAGCACTTGGGAAGCAGAGGCTAGCCTGGTCTACAGAATTCAAGGACAGCTGGGACTCCAGGACTACACAAAGAAACTCTGTCTTAAAAAAACAAACAAAGAAAGAAAAAAAAAACAAACCAAAAAAAAAAAAAAAAAAAAAGGAAGGAAGGAAGAGGAAAAGGAGGAAAAGAAAAAGGAGGAGGAGGGAGAGGAAGAAGAGGAGCAGGAAGAGGGCTCTGCCAGCACCCTTTACAGCAGGTAGCTACTTGTGCAAGGAGCCTGTTTTTCCCAGACTACACACCTACCTGGGCTCTGGTTATGCAAAGCAAGTATAAAAAAAAAAAAGATCACTAGGGAGTGGACACCAGAAATCCAAGATCTTGGGGCTGAAGAGGTGGCTGTGCACAGTGGCAGGACACCTGACTGTGGCTGGGACCTTGCCAAAGGTCAGGCTGGTGTCCCCAGGAGGGAGGCTTCTCTGTCCTCCCTGAACTCAAGACCCAGGGTCAGCAAAGATTACTGGAGGGGTGAGAGGAGCCCAGACCTGCGCGTGGAGCTGCGATTTTATTAATTTGCCTGGCCTTGAGGGCAGGCTCAGGCAGCTCGGAGCCTTGCCATAAAGTTAGCTTTGTGGAGGGGAGGACTGGGCAATCTGTGTTCTGTTCTCAACTGGAGAGACACAAGGGAAGAGATGAGCAAGCAGTGAGCCTCCTTGGGAGCCTGCTTTTCTTTTTCAGAGAAGTCTGAAGAAATGAGTCACACTTCCAAATCCAGGAAGGACAGCAGCCCAGCCTCTGCTCAGCCCTTCTGCCATCTGCCACCTGCTATGTGGTACCTCTATTTCAGGGGGGAGGGGGGGAGAGTTTGTAGGAGCAAAGGAAAACATATTAGAGAGATGGTTCATGGATTGCACTTCTGTACAATCATGAGGACCAGAATTCAGAATTCAGAGGCCAGCCTCCACACTTTTTTTTTTTGGTTTTTCGAGACAGGGTTTCTCTGTGTAGCCCTGGCTGTCCTGGAACTCACTTTGTAGACCAGGCTGGCCTCGAACTCAGAAATCCGCCTGCCTCTGCCTCCCGAGTGCTGGGATTAAAGGCGTGCGCCACCACCGCCCGGCCCCCACGTCCTCTTGCCTCTGTAGGTGCATCAGCACACACAGATATATACATACTAGAGCACACACATGCACACTTACTCAAGCACATATATGCACATACACCCAAGCATATACAAGCACTTACGTCAAGCACACACACACACACTCACACACACACACACACTCAAGCATACACATGCACACCTATGCACATATACTCCAGCATACATACACACAAATAAAAATACATTTTAATATAGATGAGAAAAGACAAAGAAAAAATATAAATAAGACATGAAAGCAGGCCCCCAAGGAGGCTCACTCACAGTTTGCTCATCCCTTCTGTTTCCCCAGTGAGAACAGAATGCAGACTGCCCAGTCTTCCTTCACAGAGCTAACTCCACTGCAAGGCTCAGACACAGTAACAAGATCCCAGCTCCATACCCAAGCCTGGGCTCCTCCCACCCCTCCAGTAATCTTTGCTGACCCTGGGTCCTGAGTTTAGGGAGGACAGAGAAACCTCCTTTTTGGGGACACCAGCCTGACCCAGAGGGTAAAAGTGCTGGACAATCTGACAACTTGAGTTCATTCCCAGGGACTCACATGGTGGAAGGAGGGAACGGACTTCTGAGGAGTGCAGGCACAAAGTTTGCAGCCTATTTTAATAGACGTTCAACCTCTCCTCTAGCCCACCGCCCACCAGAGGTAGTGGAAGATAAAAATTATTATTAGGACACAGGGGAAGTAGACATGTTTAAAAATAATTCTTTGGAGGCCAGTCCAATCTTCATTGTCAGGATATCAGCAGTTCAGTCCCATAGAAACATCAAATACAAACCAGCAGACACCACACATGAACCAGCAGCTGCAGTCCAGTCCTGCAGAAACTACAAGGCTCACCAACCTGCCCAAGACCGTGGAAGCAGCAAAAAGCTGCAGGAACCTCACGAGGAGTTCTTTGTTGAGTTTCTCTCTGGCACCCACACAAGCGGAGCTCAGCAAAACAATGTAAGGCGAACCAATACACGTGTGTAGTTAGCGAAGGTTAGCGAAGCGGATCAAAGCAAACCAAAGCTTGTCTCCCATTGCCTGTGGAGTCCTGTTTATGTTCCTTCTGAGCATCACGTGTCCTTTCATGTGTTTGCACATGTGTTTCATGTTTCATGTGTTGCAAAACATCCTTTCACCTGTATCTGCTTCAGGAAAACTTCATTTGACATAGCTGACTTTGCAAAGAAACCACAAGTTTCCACATCAGGGGAGCTGTCCTCTCACCTCTATGTGTGTGCCATGACATGCTAGGGGGGCGGTTGGGGTTAGGGAATACTGCACATACTCCCAGCCCCCTACAATAAATGAATTTTTAAAAATGTAAGTCCCCAGGTTCTTTCAGCTCACCAGGCACACCCTTTCCATATTTATTGGCGTTTGTGCGTTTATGTCAGTGCTGGGGATGGAACCTAGCCTGCAGTATGCTAAGCAGGTTTCTACCACTCAGCTCCTTCCTTCCATGCACAACTTTTTTTTTTTTTTTTTCCAAGACAGGGTCTTATGTAGACTAGATTGGACTTGACTCTTGACAGGATAACCTTGAAATTGTGACTATCCCTGTCTCTACCTCCCAAGCTCTGGAATTACTGGAGGCTGCTTCCAGACCCAGTTTACGTGGTGCTTGGGATTGAACCCTGGGCTTTGTGCACATGGTAAGTGGTCTACCAACTGAGCTAAATCTTTGGTCCTCCCTACCCCTTCTTTATTTTAGACAAAAATGGGCTCATCCCATCCTCTCTCAGTGACAATGGAGGTCATATTCTTTTTCTCTATTTTAAGAAGGAAAAAACTGAGCCAGGCGGTGCTGGTGTAGGCCTTTAATCCCAGCATTTGAGAGGCAGAGACAAGTGTGAGTTCAAAGCCAGCCTGGTCTACAGAGTGAGTTTTGGGACAGCCAAGGTGACACAGGGAGATCCTGTCTCCAGAAAAACAATGAGAAGAAGAAGAAGAAGAAGAAGAAGAAGAAGAAGAAGAAGAAGAAGAAGAAGAAGAAGAAGAAGAAGAAGAAGAAGAAGAAGAGGGGGAGGGGGAGGGGGAGGGGGGAGGGGGAGGGGGAGGGGGGGAGGGGGAGGGGGGAGGGGGAGGGGGAGGGGGAGGGGAAAGAAGAAACTGAATCAAAAGTCCTAGGTTTTCCTCAAGGCCTCCCTGCCCAGTTCCTTTTCCCCAGCTTCAGTTCAGTCAAAGCCACCCCACAGCATGCTTGCCGACAATCATCACTAGTGTGTTGACTGTGGGATCGCTCACATCTGTCATGCTTGCTGCCCTGTCTTGGCAACTGAGTGCATAGTAAATTCCTTCAGGCATGGCTTCCCAGAAAGACAGAAGTGCTCAGGGGGCTGGAAAGATGGCTCAGTGGTTAAGAGCACTTGCTGTTCTTTCAGAGGACCTGGGTTCAGTTCCCAGCACTTTTTTGGAGGCTCACAACCTTCTGTAACTGCATGTTTAGGAGACCTGACACTCTCTTCTGGCCTCCACGGACTCTGCATACATGTGGTGCACATATACCCATGTAAACACCACATACACATAATACATCTTTTTTAAAAAATTGACCCATGAGATCAAGGAGTCTGGCAAAACCCAAATATGTGAGGTAGCCCAGAAGTCTACTGTCTTTCTGGGGTTCACATTATAATCTTGGGGAAACAGTTGAAACTAGTAAGTGACCAGGGTAATCTCAGAGAGTGACTCATATTGGGAAGGAAACCACAGAGAAAAGAAGACAGCTCAGAGCTCAGTGGGTGGGATTTAGTTTGGACCCTGGTTTACTGAAGTGGCTGTTCAAATGGTTCTGGTTGTCAGACCCATCATCCATCACAATGTCGACAGTGTGGAGGGGCTGGGCTGTGGAAAGGGTGCCGTCAGGTAGAACTGGTGGATGGGCAGGTGAGTAGCTGGGAGCCTGCCCCTTGGACAATTTTCTTGCTCTTCTTTGTTCTGGGTCTGTATCCCTGCTGGCAATTCATAGACATCCTTGCTCCCTTACAATAAACACATCCCCCTTGTCTGTTTAAATTAGCTGTGTGGATTTCTGGTTTTTGTAACCAAGTCCCAGATAACAATAGCCATAAATATCTGGAATCCAGGAAGTATGTGCCTGCCCAGAGGCATCTGCAGTGGGGTACATCTGTGACTTAAGGATCAATTTACTTCTCACTTGGCTCACCCCCAGGCAACCTCCCTAAAACTGACGCAATCCATGGTCTGTTTCAGTCTCTTGAGTTCCAGTGGCTTTTACAAGGGGTCTCCTAATACAACTGCCATATCTTGTCTTCCAGGTGACATAGATCCATGCATGGTTCACTACAGTGGTCTTCATGGTGTCTAACATACCCTTTTTACAGGGAGTGCTAAAGTCAGTCATTCTGCTCATATAAATGGTTCTTCACACCTGAGGGTAGTAAAACTTCTTACTAAGCAACAAGAACCTCTCTCACACAAAGCCTTCTCAAACTATTATCTACTGGATATCTAATTCTTCAGAATTTGGATTTCAGTAATCATAATACCAGATCTTTTCTTTTGTCCATATTTTCCGTGCTGGGTGCAGAGGGCGGGAGCTTTCTCGAGGTTCGAAGAAAGTGATTTGCTCAAGCTGCCCCCACCGCCTTATTCTCATCTTCTGGACCAGCCTGGGGATGTATCCTGACACTCTTTCGAGAGGGCAGGCCGTGGGTGGTGACATGCTTTGTCAGTCTGGACAAGTCAGGCAAATTCCACTCCCTGGAGTTGCTGTGGTTGCCATGGCACCTTCCTGGGCTCTTCTCTGTGTAAACCTGGGGGCGAGCTGTTTGGAAGCAAACTGGAAAACAGGAAAATTCTCCCACTGATGCTGGCTACCAGCAGCATACACCAGCTTCTTCTTAAATCTCTCCCAAAGCTTGGGGGCCTGAGGTCCAGATGCTGTCATTTCTCACATGAGGAAGATAAGGCCCAGGTAGTCAATATTTCTCTAAGTGGTTTATGCTTTGGCCAAGAGGATCTATGGAGTTAGAGATCTGAGTTCTAATCCAGCCCTTGTAGGAGTCATGTGACATGGGACCAAGCCCATTGGAAGCCCTCAGTTCAACTATTGTATGCTTACACACACACACACACACACACACACACACACACACACACACACAGCATTCTTTGGATGTATTGAGGACTTTTTCACTCTTGTGTGGTGCTGCAGAGCAAAAAGAAGTTTGAAGCTCTGAGTCCAGGATTCCTCCTTTCTAATCGAGGACCATGTTCTTTGCAGAGTGCCTGCAGCTTTGTCACCTCACCCAGCTGTCACCAAATGCCATTGGACTCAGGGGACTTGGCTTCCATATTCCGTTAATTCCCTGTGTACTGTATCCCTCTACCAGCCTGGACCTCAGCCCCTTTTTCTGTAAGCTGAAGGAATATGGGGCTGGATGGTGTCTGAGCTCACTTCCTGATGCCGCTGTCATTCCATGTGTTTGTGGCAGGCTGCAAATCCCAGGGTTCCAAGTACTGTGGTTATTGTAACTTTAATTTTTTTTCAAACCATATTTTTTTTATTATTTTGTGAAGGCTTATTTATTTATCTTATGCAGTAAGTACACAGTCACTGCCTAGAAGAGGGCAGCGGATCCCATTACAGATGGTTGTGAGCCACCATGTGGTTGTTGGGAATTGAACTCAGGACCTCTGGAAAAGCAGTCAGTGTTTTTAACTGCTGAGCCATCTCTCCAACCCTCAAACCATATTTTTAAGGAAACACGTTACCTTTCCTTGTAGCCCACCACCCACCAGAGGTAGTGGGAAAGAAAGGATCCAGCAGTTCAGTTCACAGGTTAGCAGGCATTGGCAGCTCAATCCACTCAAAAACACTTCAGATACACCAGCAGTCCAGTGGGCTAGCAACAGTGGTAACACGACCTAGCAGAGACAGCCAGGCCTCAACCTCAGATTGAGTCAGCAGGAGAAACTAACAGGAACACCAGGAGAAGTTCTCAGCTGTGCCTCTCTCAGGGACACAAAGATCAGAGAAGATGAGAGACCCATAAGCCTTGCACAGCTAGCTGTACCAGCAAGCCAAGCTCTGTGTCCAGCACTCTGTGGAGTCCTATTTATACCCTCCAAACATCGCATGTCCTCCACGTGCCTTGCCTCGGCACACGTATCCAATCAGCCCGAGTCCTTGGAAATAGCAAGAAACTGCAGCACACCACCAGAAGTTTTTTGGTGCTTTTCTCTTTATGGGGTCCTGACAAATGGAGCTCAACTACACAGTGTAAGGCAGACCAATACATGTGTGTTGTTAGCAAAGACTCCTTCATCATGTGTCCTTTCACGTGTTTGCTTTAGCAGAACATCCTCTGTCCTGTGTCTGCTTCAGCAAAACGTTCCTTCATGAGTCTACCTCAGCTTTTCACTTGTGTCCACTTTAACAAAATGTTCCTTCATGTGTTTGCCACAGCAAAACACCATCCAACCGATTTTCCCAAAGAGCCTTTAAGTTTTCACTTCAACACACCACCCTGGCTCACTGCCAGACAGGGACAGGGAGAAACTGAGCAAAGGCCAGAACTTAACTTGGGGCATCATTTAGCTCTTCCGTGTTTCTGTCGAGCCTACGGTCCTGAGCATGCTCTGTTGGGAGGGACTGAGGAAGAAAGGAAAGAAGGGAAGAAGAGCACCTTGGGAGCACCTTGGCTGACAAGTTCAGCAGCCATAACTTTCTGCATACCTTGGGCATGAGAGGGTGGACGTCAGAGGTTGAGTACATTCTACTCTGCTCTGGTTGGACGAAGGAAAGGAAGAGGGAAGTGGCTTGCCTGTAGGACTCCAACAGAGGAAACAGGAATCCCCAAGTATGCCAGGGAGGGTGGTGAAGCCAAAGGGGAACAAGAAAGAAGAAAGAGCCCAGAAAGGGAAAGTGTTGAGGGTTGGTCTTGGCTATGTCTCCTCATGTTAAATACTGGCCCCAAGGCCTGGTTGCGTACACAAAGTGATGCTATGTGACTTTGCTCCTTAATTTGAAACTATTGGTTGAATAAAGGTGCAGACAGCCTATCGCTGGGCAGAAGAGAGGTAGGTAGAGTTTTGGTTCCCAGCTTTGGGTCTGAGGCAGGAGACCACAAGGGAGAAAGAGAGAAGGTAGAGAGGGGAGAAGACACCATGGAGTAAGAATCTTGAAAACATGGCCACGAGGGCTGGCCAATTGGAGTTAAGAGCCGCCCAGATGGAACATGGCAAGTCATAACTCAGGGTTATTGATTGGGAAGTAGATAGTAATGGCTTAGAGGGTAGAGATCTGCCCAGGTCTAGTGTATTAAAGGTTTATTATAAATATAAAGGTTTTGTGTCTTTTATCTGGGAACTGAATGATGGGGGGGGGGGTGTAGAAGGCCCTGACTGATTAAATAAATACAGGAGAGAACTTATTTCTATTGGAGAAAAACACAACAGATTGGTCATAAAGCCAGATGGAGGGTTTCTAACCACCACCATCAGACTGCTGCCTCAGGGGGCTGTTAGCTGGAGGGTTGTTAGCAGGACTTGGTATACTGTGTCAATGGAGAAATCTAGAGAAGACTCTTCTCCCCACCCCTGGCAGCCTGCATTGAGGGGCTCAAGCTCAGGGTTCCTTACTTTCTGTACACAGCACCCAGGCCTCCATCCCTAGAGCCCCAGTGAGTCATAGGGCTGGCAGGTCTGAAACTGTCTGACTGTCCCAGTCCCAGACCGTCCCTTCCTTGCAAGCTCGATCACCTCTGCCCTAAACAAATGAGCGAACAATCCTAAATCTTGGTCACTGTAAAGGTGATTGCTGCCAAGCCTAATGATATGGTTCTGATCCCTGGGACCCAGAAGAACGTCAGCTTCTCATCTCCACACTGCACTGTGGCAACTCCTCTCCAAGGTTATATGAGAAGGGGGAACCTGAGAGTAGAGCCTTGGGAGATGCTCTCTGACCTATTGAGCTGCCTGAAATCATGCAAAGAGCTGCAACTGTCATTCATGCTGGGTTGCCTTTCAGTGATGCATCTGCCTCAGAAGTTAACCTCCTGTAAGTAACCCTTCAACCATATTCCTATTAGTAACCCCAATAAACTCACTGGTTCATCCAGATGGGCTTCCGTTGTACGGTTTTGTTTTTAATATAGTATTTTTATTAATACTTCAAGGATTTCATACGTACATACAGTGGATCTTGTTCATATTCTCTTCCTGAGTCTCAAAGCCTACTGTCAGCAACCAGATGGTGGGCACCAATCTTACATTTTTCTCTCGTTTGTTGAATGTTCTTCCAGTCTCATCCCGGCTCTGAAGATGTCGGCCTTTCTGGCTATGAGATGAAATGAGGACATCTTACCTCGGTGTCAGGGATGGTATCAGGAGAAGCAGCTAAAGTGCAAGTGCTCTGGGAAGCCAAAAGTGCTTTGCAAGTGAAAGTGGTTATTATTTTATGGTCATCTTCACATTCCTCTTCCCTCCAGGGGCTCACAGATGGAGCTGGACTGAAAGGCAGCCCAGGGGAGCTTCCAAGAGGCAAGCCAGCTGCTGTGTTTTGCAGCAGGCAGATCTGTCTTTCTGGCAGGTGGGAGCCACATTCCCACGTACTAAATTGCTAATAGCTTCCCCTGGGAGTTTCCTTTCAGTTCTGACTCCTGCAGTGATTTCTGTTGCTCCCGTGGTTGTGGCTGACGCCTTCTGATGCCCTGGGCTGGCCCCGGATTTCCCATCCAGTTTTGGGTTTTGCCCCTGAAGTCAGGGATGGTATTAAATACCAAGCCCAACCAAAAGTTTTCAGTTAGATTTGGAGGGCTTTTGTCTGCTCTGTACTGTGCAGAGGTGGAGGTGCGATGTTCATGCCTAAAATCCCAGCACTTGGGAGGCAAAGGCAGGGGGAGTGTGAGTCCCGAGGCCAGCCCTGGCTACATAGTCAGAACTCCCCACCCCAAAACAAAAGAGTGGGGAAAAACACAAGGATTTTCTGATTTCCAAGGGAGTGATCCCCTACATACTGGGGAGAGAGGGTGGTCAGAGGCAGTTGCTCTGGGAGGTAGAAGCCTAGGTGTTGGGTCACACACATCTGACACCTCTGCCAAGAGCTGAGCTGAGATTCCAGTCAACCTGTTAAGACCAAAACCCTCATAGCCATTTCAGGTAGACCTGGAGATGAGAAGAGTTCACTCATTCCTTCCCCCTCTTCATCTTCCTCCTTTTTCTCCTTTTCCTCCTCCTTTTCCTCCTCTTCTTCATCAGCTTCCTCTTCCTCTTTCTCCTCCTCCTTTTGGTACAAGAGATTGAACTCAGGGCCTGATGAAAGCCAGGCAGGTGCTATGTCAGTGACTTGGGAGCATGCAATCTATAGTAGTTGGCTTGGGCAGGCAGAAGACCCAACCTCTGTCAAAAGGGATGATAGTAGCAGCATGCCCATGCCTACAGCACTGACTGGCTTCAACCCCACACCTGGTGGAAAGGTTTGTTTATTTCAGCTTCTGGTTTCAGAAGGTCCTATCCTATCACCAGTGACAGAGCATGGTGGTGGGCGTGTGTGCGGAGCAAAGCTGCTCGCCTCAGGGTAGCTGGGATGCAGAAAGAAAAAAGCTAAGTAGGCTGGGATAAAAATCTCTCCTTTGCTGGGCAAAGGAAATTACTGTACACCTATAATCCCAGCACTGCTGGGGTCCAGCCCAGCATCCAGTTCGGGTACCTGGGGAAGGTAGCTAGGTGGGGCATTAGTGATCAGGGCCAAAGCTGTTGACTTTTGGAGATTAACTGTCTCTATCTCTAATGCCAGAAGCTGATGACTTCTGGCAATTTAACTCTTTCTTGCTATTCTAGAGCCCAAAGCAGCTGACTTCTGGTGATAGTAGCAGGGGAAAATAGTTAGTTTCTTGAGTTCTCTCTCTTTGACTGAGGTACCTCACTGGCCAGGCAAGAGGCTTGGAGTTCCTTAACTCTTTGTGAACCAGAGAGAAAAGAAAAGAAAGGAAAAAAGAGAAAGTTCAGGCACACACAGACACACACGCACACACACACACACTGGATGAAGCTGATGGCTGCACCCTTCTCCTGCTTCATTATAGTTTTTAGTTTTTATACTTTCTCAGGATAATTGATCACGTGGTTTTCTAAAAATGTTTACATTCTATAAGTTCATAGTAAGTTTAAGACAATAGTTCATGTCATAGATTGATAAAACTTATGGAGTTACAGTAGAATTGTTTACATGTCTTTCCAATAAGACTAGTGTCTGGCTAAATATTCCGTATTTGTTACTAGCTCCATTAGTTCATTATAAGTTTAAGGCAATAATTTCTATGTCATAAGTTAGCACAGTTTTGACAAGAGACAAATCATCTGCTTTGTGTCTTATTATTTTGAAGTCTTGTCCACTCTGCCACAGGAAACAGCCGCTTAGGGAGGTAGAATATGGTGCTGGGCCATAGGGAAGTGCCAAGGTACTGACTGCTCAGGGTGGGAAAGTGCAGTCTAAGGTGTGGGGCAGCCTGAGCTGGCTCCGAGTCCCGGGTCTGTGAAGAGGCCGGGGCCAAGGAGTTCCCAGGCTCTTGGACACCCAGGGGCCGCTGGAAGTTGCAGAAGAGCTGAGAATGGAATCTGGGCCCAAGGGCTGGATCTAGCCCAGGGTGGGGGAATGGGAGGTTGGGAAGGAGGGCTCCAACTTGTGGCTGGGAGTGCAGAGAGGCCTTCTATGGGAGATTAGATGGCTCTGTAGGTAAAGATTTTCTTCATGGCTCCCCATGGCAGATCCCAATGAAAAGAGACAGTCTCTGGTTCCAAATCATTTATTGTCATGGTGGAAAGTAGATGTAAAACCATACCCCACTTCTCAAGGTGGGCTTGAGATTAAATACCTTTTGCAGGGAGGAATGTCTGGGAAGGAAAATTTATTGGCTATGCCCTCCAGGCCTCTATGCACCTCATTAGAATGTAGATCTCTGTCTTGAGCCTATGTGACCATAGGTCACATCTCTTTTCCTATTGTCTTGGTCTGAGATGTTATGGTGCCTCATCTACATGTGGAAGGACTTAGGGCACTGCCCTTATGTGACTGATGGCCACAAATCTATGGGTGGCTGTGGCTAGTGACAGGTGCCTGGAGCCTAGAAGCAGGCAAAGGTCCCTGCTCCCTTCAAGGTCCCCAGGGCTTCAAAGCCTTTAGCTCAACTGAGGACCAGGCTACCTCTCATTGCCCCACAGTATTGTATGGATAAACTAGTCCATCATTTATTTTCTGTACCTTGCACCTACAATTAATTGTCCATCCCCAGTTCATTTACTTATTTTTTAAATATTCATTTATTTTATTTTTATGAGTACACTGTTGCTTTTCTTCAGACACACTAGAAGAAGGCATCAGATCCCATTACAGACCGTGTGGTTGCTGGGAATTGAACTCAGGACCTCTGGAAGAGCTCTTAACCACTAAGCCATCTTTCCAGCCCCCATTCCCAGTTTACAACCTTTAGTTACCAGATAGTAGCCTCATTCCTAATGTAGAAGGAATGTTTTCCTTGATTGTAACTTTGTTCCGAGCCTGGTTTTTTTCCCTAGTGCAATTATCCCAAGACACATGAAGGTTCACAGAGTTCTAACTGCAACTTTCATTTTATAGGAGACTTAAAACTACTTGTATCAATTTAGGAGTTCTATAAAATCATTATCAGAAATTTTGAAATCATGAATTCTTCTTCTACACAGCATTACTATATGAAAGTACACCTTCATATTGATTCTGCAGGAGACCTGCCCAATAAGGTGAGCTGATGCCCAGGGATCATTAGACTATGTAATAATGGTAGGAAGAGCTTATCAGCAGTGAGAAGCAGTCCTGGGATGAAGTCCGTGGGGCTGTGCTTCTCCAGAGTGCACCCACTGCAGCCATGCAAGACGTGGACCATCTCCAGAAAACTCGCTTGCTTGCTATAGCCTTTCCTAGATAGATTCTGACAGCACTCAAGAGGCAGAGGCAGGAAGATCTCTGTGAGTTCAAGTCTAGCCTGGTCTACATAGAGAACATTCCAGTGTAGTAAGAGCTACACAAAGAAACCCTGCACAGAAAAACCAAATAAAATAAAATAAAATAAAATAAAATAAAATAAAATAAAAGTATCTCCTTCATGGACACATCTCTAATGACTCCTTCCTCTCACTAGGCCTTGAGTCTAAGGTCTCCACCACCCCTGAATAGCCTGTCATGCTAGAACTTTGCCATGGATGCAGCGACTTATGATCCAATCACCCCGGAGGCCTCACTAGTGAACATTTCCTCCAAACCATAAACTTTCATAAGTAAATATCTTTAGGTACAACTGTAACTTCTGCTTTCCTCCTGATTGACTGGTGGTTGTTAGAGAATGACCTGGAGACCAGTGCTAGGTACAGGCCTGGTGGTACAACTTTAGGTTAGGTTCTCTAAGATGGAGCCTGAATCCAAGATGGAGTTGGTTTTGTCTCTCACAAGGCAACTGAGCTGTCAACACACGGGCTTTCGGAGGACAGTCCAATCTGTAATACAGAGTCTACTGAGCAGAAGGTTTTGGTTGCTGAGAAGTCTCAGGTCTGCATTAATCTATATCTGCTTTGTCCAAACAGTTTCATCTGTTTGGACAAATTAGGAGAGTACCTAAGAGTTGGGCATGCCAAGGTAGAAGGACAGCCATATGAGCCGAGCAAGGTGTATGCTATAATCCCAGTCTGTAGGAGGAGGCTGCTGCAAGAAGATCATAAGTTCAAGGCTAGGTAAAACTATACTTCAAACTTTGGGCCAGCCTGGGCTACACTGTAAGAGCTGTTAAGGTGCTACACAATGCTTTGTTGGCAATGCTGACAACAAAGAAAGACATGGGAAGCCCATGCCTCTGATCCCAGTGCTTGAGAGGCAGAGACAGGCAGATCTCTGTGAGTGTGAGAGCAGCCTGCTCTACAAATTGAGTCTAGGACAGCCAGGACCGTTACATAGAGAAACCCTGTCTCAAAAAAAAAAAAAAAAAAAAAAAAAAAAGCAAGAAAAAGAGGAGGAGGAAGAGGAAGAGGAAATGCACAAAACTTACAGGAAGAAGAGGTGAGGGATGCTAGGGCAGACAGCAAGGCCTGTGTGATGTTAGTGCTGTCAGCTTGACACACCCTGACAATTTATCAAGCTCTGGAGTCATCCGGAGAAAGAGTCTCAGTGGGGAATTGTCCTGTGGAGGAGTGTCTTGTTGCCTTAATCGATGAGGGAAGTCCCACTCTAAATGTGAGTGGGGTCTTCTGACAGCGTCCAGATACAAGGACACAGAAGGAAAAAAAGCTTTGCTCACATGGCCTTCACTCTCCCTGGCAAGCTCATTCTATCCTGTTGCTAACGCAACTGCCACCTTCACCGACAATGGAGCCAGCTGCTTCTTCATGCTTTCTACGTGGACTGAAGGCCAGCAGGTCTTCAGGACTCCACCATCGGCACCAGATGAGGACTCCTCAGCCTTATTCACTGAGCAAGTGCCTCATTCATTGATCTTGGTCTTACTGGTGTGAAACAGACATTATTGGAGTACTGAAGCCTTATAGGGTTAGCCAATTGGTGTGTGTGTGTGTGTGTGTGTGTGTGTGTGTGTGTGTGTGCATGTTTTGAGTCTGTGTGGCTGTCCTGAAACTCACTTCGTAGACCAGGCTGGCCTTGAACTCAGAGATCCATCTGCCTTTGTATCTGGAGTGCTGGGATTAAAGCTATGTGCCACCACTCCCGGCTCAGTCTCCTTTTAATACTTCATCCTTTTGTTGGTTTTCTTCCTCTAGAGAACCTGACTAATAAAGCCTGACCTAGTTGGGACTCATGTGGGTGTGAGGGTGTCAGTAAAGAGTTTACAAAGGAGCTTGGATTATTAATTTATTTAGCTTGATAGACTAGAGGTCAAACCATGGGGCACACCTGATAAGCAAGCATTCTTATAGACCCTGACTCAGAAACCAAACAGTTAACAAATTACACATTGTCTTAGTTAGGGTGTTACTGCTGTGCACAGACACCATGACCAAGAACTCTTCTGATAAAGACAACATTTAATTGGGGCTGGCTTACAGCTTCAGAGGTTCAGTCCATTATCATCAAGGTAGGAGCATGGCAGCATCCAGGCAGGCATGGTTCAGGAGGAGCTGAGAGTTCTACATCTTCATCTGAAGGCTGCTAGCAGAATACTGACTTCCAAGCAGCTAGGATGAGGGTCTTAAAACCCACACCCACAGTGACACACCTACTCCAACATGGCCACATCTTTTAATAGTACCACTTGCTGGGCCAAGCATATACAAACCATCACACACATTAAAAATGGATATTAAGAACCTTAGGGTAGTGACTTAACCTTTCGAGTAGAAGGAGAAGAATTTCTAAAAGTTCTAATGTAGGAGAGGGGGGAAAGGTAGGTTTAGTTGAATTGGTTGGGAGGAGTCCAGAAGCCAGAAGAGCCCCTTTTCTCTCCCAGTTTCTCCCTTTGTACCAAAGCCTCTTAGTACTTCAGACCATTTGAGATGGGGGAGGCATCTAGCAGCATATATGATCACAATAAGAAATCTTGTTTCACAAGACCTCAGATGATTGAGTGGAAGAGCCTGGAGTGGTGGGTGGGGGAGGGGTTCTCTAGCTGATGGAGGAGCTGAGGTGGCTGCTGGGTGTGAACGGGGAGAGTGAATGAGAAGGAGAATGGGCTGGGGGGTCTTCTGGGAGTGCTCTTTTAAAAAGTTATGAGAAACGCTTGTGTGTGCGCATATGTTTGTGGGCGTGCGCGCGCGCGCGCGCGCGCGCACACACACACACACACACACACACACACACACACCCGGGCATACTCACGAACAGGAGGGCAGGTGCTGGAGGCAGACGGAGGTGTCTGATCCCCCTGGACTGGATCTACAGGCAGTTGTGGACGTCCCAACATGGATACTAGGAACCAAATTTGGGTCTTTCGCAAGAACAATACTGGCTTTTGACTGCTGTGCCATTTCTCTAGCCCCCGGCTCTGTTCTTTCTGGGAAAGAATTAATGTGTTGATACATGACTCATGCTGGGGGGTCGGGAGGGGGTTTTCCTCGCCAGTCTATTCTCAGAACCCAGGTCATTACCCAAGAGCACAGAACTGAGGAGTACCAATATGGTCTTATTCCAATCCGCCTTGGGATCTTTATTATTTCAAATGACATGCCCTGAGTACCCAGTGTGACCAGGCCTCTCCTGGCTTCAAGGGTCAGTCAGACCTGGTCTCTTTATGATGGTGAAAATATTATATATGAATAGCTAACATATGGGATATAATTTAGTGCCAACCCTCAGTTTTCTTTTCTTTCTTTTTTCTTTCCTTTCTTTCCTTCTTCCTTTCTTTTTTTTTCTTTCTTTTTTTTTTTTTTTTTTTTTGAGACAGGGTTTCTCTGTATAGCCCTGGCTGTCCTGGAACTCACTCTGTAGACCTGGCCTCGAACTCAGAAATCTGCCTGCTTCTGCCTCCCAAGTGCTGGGATTAAAGGCATGCACCACCACTGCCTGGCTCTCAGTTTTCTCATCTGTAAAGTGGGACAATAAAAAGATTATGCTGTTAAATGGTGATCTGTGGATAAAATACTCACCACAGTGCCTGGAGCACAACAACGCTTATGCTGTGTCTTAGCCACTGTTCTGTTGCTGTGAAGAGACACCACGACCACATCAGTTCTTATAAAGGAGGCATTTAATTGGGGCTGGATTATAGTTCAGAGGTTTAGTCCATTATTGTCATGGTGGGAAACATGGTGGCATGCAGGTAGACAAGATCATGGGGAAGTAGCTCGTAGTTGTACATCTGGATCTGCAGGCAGCAGGAAGAGAGAGAGAGAGAGAGAGAGAGAGAGAGAGAGAGAGAGAGAGAGAGAGAGAGACACTGGGTCTGGCTTTGGCTTCTAAAACCTCAGAGCCCACCCCTAGTGATACACTTCCTCCAACAAGGCCACACCTACTCCAACAAAAAGGCCACACCTCCTAATCCTTCCAAGTAGTGCTACTCCCTCATAACCGAGCATTCGAATATTTGAGCCTATGAGAGCCATTCTTCTTCAACCACCACAGGTTGTATATCTGTTTCCTCCTTCAAACATCCTGTTGACTGCCAGGCATGGTGGCTCCTGTCTGTAACTCCAGCAATCGGAGGGAGGCACAGTCAAGAGGATCACCACAGGTTTGAGGCTAACCTAGTCTACATAGTGAGTCCCAGGGCTGTACAGTGGGACCTTATTTAGAAAGAAAAAAACTACCCTTTGGAGGGATTGAGTGGGAAGGCTTGTGAACTTACAAACAATAAGACATTAGGAAGCTCGGCAAACTCACCACAGACTCTAAGCTTCCTGGCCCAGGTCACATGAATAGCAAAGAGTTGCTGTGGGGAGGGGACTTTGCAGTGTTGGAGATTCCCCCTAAATTGTCACCCACGAGTGGGTGGGACTTTTTGGTGACCCTAGACTTTCACACCCCTGAAGGTAACCCTGCACCTGTAAATAAAGTAAATAATCAAACCAGACTTGGATAGGTTTTTTTTCTTCCATCCTTGTCCTCTATATCTGACTAGACATAGACTTCCCAGGCATGCATGATAGAATGTTCTGGAACAGTTGGGGACCTTAAGGAAAAGGATGGCTCAGATCGTGGCTGGAGAATGAGTGTAGGAAGGGAGACCCAGTCATATACTCTCCCTTCATTTGCTATTTTAACAGCACAACTGGGCCATAAGGTGGCCTTGGTTTTTAATTTAATTTATTATTATTATTTTTGAGACAAGGTCTCACTATGTAGGCCTGACTGGCTTGGAACTGGCTATGTAGACTAGGCTGGCTTGGAACTCACAGAGCTCCACCTATCTCTGCCTCCCGAGTGCTAGGATTAAAGGTTTGCACCACCATGCCTGACTGTTGTTAAATTTTTACTGTATGTGTGTCTGCCTGCGTGAATGTCTGTGCACCATGTGTATGTAGTGCCCATGGAGGCCAGAAGAGGGCGTCAGAGGCCCTAGAACCAGGGTACAGCATGTGGGTGCTGGGAGCTGAACTCCAGACCTCTGCAAGAGCAGCAAGTACTCTTTAACCACTGAGCCATCTCTCCAGCCCTGCTTAAGCTGCTTGTCTTAGTTAGGGCTTCTATTGCAGTGATAAACCACCAGGATCAAAAGCAACTAGGGAGGAAACGGTTTATTTGACTTACACTTCCACATCACAGCCTGTCCTCTAAGGAACTCCGGGAAAAACTACTACAGCAGAAGCCATGGAGGAACACTGCTTATGGGTCTGCTCAGCTTGCTTTCTTATACAACCCAGGATCACTTGCCTAGGGGTGGCACCACCCTCAGTGGGCTCGGTGCTCCTTCCCATCAATCATCGATCAAGAAAATGGCGCACAGACTTGCCTATGGGTAAATCTTATGGGGCATTTTCTCAGTTAAGATTTCCCTCTTCCCAGGTATGTTTAGTCAAGGTGAGGGAAACAGACAAGCCCACCACGGTAATACCTGCCCACCACGGTAATACCTGATGTCATTCCTGGCTGCCTTCAGTCCCTTTGACTTGTAGGGTCTTTATATATGTTTTTTCTTTTTTCTTTTTTTCTAGAATGCTCTTCCTATTTCTTTCCTAAAGTAGCCTCTCCTAAATCCACACAACATCTCAAGTATCATTTTCTTTAGGAATGCTATCCTGATGCCGCGGTTTCGTAGATACCCCCTACCCCACATAGGGCCTCATTGTGATTTTTAGAATCGATGTATATCTCTTCCTCTCTGAGCTGTAAGCCCCTGGGAGCCGGGCCTTCATCTGATTGTGCACGCCAATGTACCTGTCTCTTATGTTAGGCACCCTCAGAGTGATCGTGGAGCTAATGAATGGGGCACAGAAAAGCATGACTGATAACGGATGTTTGTGGTTTTACTTATTGCTGAAGCAGCCTGCTAGCTCAGAGCATAGATCCAGACAGGAAAGTTGTGTCTCTAGTAACACACATGAATCTGCCCAGGTAGTTGTGACCTTTTCGGCTTGATGTGCTGAGATGGTTAGTGTCCTTGATGTCCGTTTATGTCTGCCGTCCCTGTGCCAAGCCATACAGACCCAGGTGGGTTTATTTCCAGTGTCTCCCGCTGGGGTTGTAGCTGATCGTATTACCAGTTTTTATTGGGATCCTTCGGGGGAACCGGACGATTTTGTTTTTGTTTCTTGGCCAGGAATCACTTGACAGTTCTAGAAGACACGGCGAGGAGCAGAGCGCACACAACACGGAGTCACAGGGGAAAAAACAAAAAAATCTGAGTTCTTTACTCCGTTGTCTTCATCTCCCCCAAACCCTCTGAAGGCGGCAGGAGATTTTCTTCATCTTGCAGACACAGAGAATGAACTTGAGAGTGCTTAAGCGGCTCGCTCAAGGTTACTCTCGTCGTCCGTGAAGAGGCGGGAGGCGGGATTCGCATCCAGGTTCTTCTGACTCCGAAGTGGTACGGGGGTGGGGCGAGAGGCCGGGCCGGGCTGGGGGCGCCTGGAGTCAGCGGAGCCCAGGCAGGGAGCACGCGGGAGGCCTCTCCGGCCCAGCGCGGAGCCCGGTGGTGCAGCGCCCGCCCCCGATCGCCGGCGCAGACTGGCGGCCGCCTCCGGACCACGTGGTGCGCGCGGCGGCTCCGGGCTCCCCGGGCTTGGGCGAGCGCTGCTGGCGGCCGACCGGGCGGAGGAGGCGGGAGCCAGCGCTGCAGTCTGCGGCGTCGGGGCCGTAGCCTCCGTTTTCCGCGCGCCACTCGCTGGGTCCCTGCGCCCAGGGCGCACGGTGGAGACGGACACGGCGGCGCCATGGAGCCGGTGCCCTCTGCCCGTGTGGAGCTGCAGTCCTCGCTCCTCGTCAACGTCTCGGACGCCTTCCCCAGCGCCTTCCCCAGCGCGGGTGCCAATGCGTCGGGGTCGCCGGGCTCTCGGAGTGCCTCGTCCCTCGCCCTGGCCATCGCCATCACCGCGCTCTACTCGGCTGTGTGCGCCGTGGGGCTGCTGGGCAACGTGCTCGTCATGTTTGGCATCGTCCGGTGAGTCAAGTCGGCCGAGGGCGTCGGGGGGTTTGATCCTAGGGTCAGAGTGGACACTACGGTTTGTAGACCAGGATACCCAACCCAAGAACTCCCCGGGTTCTTGAATGCTCTGCATAGGGGCTAGGCCCTCTGAGATGATGAAGACGGGGGCTCTCGTGTGTGTGTGTGTGTGTGTTTGTGTGTGTGTGTGTGTGGTGTTTGTGTGTGCGCGCGCGCAGGCGCGCACCCTTACACTAGCCTAACTACATAACATTTAATCATCCTTGACATCTCTTTGCTTCTGCATCAGGGAGGTGGGACAGTTTGGCAACACTTTGTGTATCTGCCACGCACACAGTTTGTGATTGGGCAGTTTGACAGTAGCATGTGTGTTTGGTCCTCTGAAACCTTACAGGGGTGAGATGAGGTACACAATTACCTAGGTCTTTGGGGCATATAAATGGAATAGGCTGTCTGCTCCGGGCTGTGGGGACACTCCCCAAATCACATTTAGTAGTCATCTTCTGTGGTTGCTCTGTGTGTGCTTGGCCCAAACCATCGGTTTGTAATTCTGTATGAGACTGAGAATGTGTTTGCATTGTTTCTTGTCAAACCTCTAGAGGTCCTAGGTAAGGGAGACATCCAGGACGGCTTTAAACACCAGTCTTTGTGCTGCTTGGTCTTTGATGGAGAGCCCCATAGTTTCTGTGGACTGGCCATGGGTTCTCTCTTCTCTTCTCCAGGAGCTATATGGTCAGGAATTCGGGATATGATTCAAGGCAGGCTTATCCTCCTTGAGGCCTGGGCTACAGAGCAAGTTTAAGGCCAGCTAGAGAACATACCAAGACCCCTGCTTGGAGTAAGAGAGAAGAGGGAGAGAAAGGAAGAAAGAAAGATAAACAGATAGATAGAGAGATAAAATGAGATTATTAATAGGGGCTTTAGGGGGTCACAGGATGCAGCTTAGTTGATAGCTTGTGCATGCATGAATCCCTGGGTTCAGTCCCTAGCACACCATATAAACTGGACATGGTGGTCCATAGCTGTAATCCCAGCCCTAGAAGTGTTGAAGGAGAACACTCAGAAGTTCAAAGTCATGTCTGGTTACATAGAGAATTTGAGGCCAGTCTAGGATAAATGGCTTGGGATATAGTTAAACGGTAGAGCACTTACCTCCTAAGGTGCAGGGCTGAGGACTGCTTAAATTAACAAAGCAAGATGTCTCCAACTCATCTGTACCTGTGGGCACACTGATGTAAATAAAGCATCCCCTCCAGACTCCATGCCGAGGTACGGGCTCATAGCAGGCTCCACATTATAAAGTATGCAAATGAAAGGTTTTGGTTTTTCCCTCTGTCTGCAGCCAAGGTGCCAGGGGCCCGCTGAGATGAGTTCTCAAGCCAGACCTTTGAGATTTGGGAGCGCTAAGACCCTGTCTTGTTTAGACAGCATGTGTCTCTTGCCTCTGTCCCCTCTCTTGCTCGGATTAGCAGTTCAGGTCCTAGACTCACATCCAGAAGACATTCTATAAAGATGGCACAGTGCAGAGATAAAGGTCACGGCCATGGAGCAGGTGGTGCCGGGTTTCTGTCCCAACTTCAACATGTCCTAACAATGTGGCTCTGGCCAAACAGTTCAACTTCCCCAAGCCTCAGTTACCTCATTTGAATAGTCTGTTGGGGCCAGGCAGTGGTGGCGTGCCTTTAATCCCAGCACTCGGGAGCAAAGGCAGGCAGATCTCTGTGAGTAGTCCAAGATCAGCCTGGTCTATAGAGCGAGTTCCAGAACAGCCAAGGTTACACAGAGAAAACAACCCTTCCCAACCCCCCTGTCACCCCCCCCCAAAAAAAACCCCACAATAGGCTGTTGGGAAGATTAAACGGAGTCATGCAGGTAGTGGCCTAGTAGGCACCTGGAGGCATCCTAGGCCTCTGGTGTGTGTTGGAGTCCGGATTAACCAGCACACCTGCAGCTGCTGCAGGTGTGCAGCGTGGGCAGCTGGGGCCTGGTTGTCTGTCTGTAGTTTCCACAGTGGACCCTGTCTCCTGTCCTGCAAGGGCACACATTTTGTCAGACAACAAATATAACAATAATAATTGTTGGAGCTAATCATCACCAGCCTCAGGTTGGTTTCTTTTTTCTTTCTTCTTTTTTTTTTTTGGGGGGGGGGGGAGGGGGGCGGAGTAAAGCCTTGGCTGTATTTGCTATGTAGAACCAGGCTGGCCTTGAAGTCACCTCATAGAGATCCACCTACCTTGCCCCTCCCATCTCCCTCCCCACCCCTAGTACTGAAATTAAAGGCATGTACCTCCACACCTAGGCATGAGAGCCCTGATGCCCAGACTCTGAGCACAAACCTCACGTGGCCTCTGTTAGGGAACAGCCATGCTTCAGAGACCCAAGGGTAGTTGCGACTCTAGGACCAACTGCAGCTTCCTAGGGCTGTAAGATCTAGGGCAGGGACTTGATTTAGCCAGAAGAGGTGATGCCTGGACTGAGAGGTGTCCCAGATGCTGCAGTTGGCTGTATGGAGAGGTGGGGTGGGGCATCTCAGACTGTGAGAGGTCCAGCAGGGAGCAGAGGGTTTCACCTGGGGCCTGGGTGGCCATGAAGGCAGAAAGGCTGCAGGACAAAGTCATGAAAACCATAAATGTGGTGTCCTTCTCCTGGGGGTTATCAGGATCTTCAGAAGCGGAAGGGTTGTTGGGATTGCTGGAAGCAGAGGCGTCTGCTGTGTTCTGAGCTTCAGTAATGCCTGGAGTCAGTTTGAGCCTACTGTCTTAGTCTCTGCCGGTCACAATTCCCAAGAAGTTGCAGATATTGGAGGAGTGTCACAGAGCATAGAGACTAGGGGGAGATCAGGGCAAAAGGAGTGAGACCCTGAGGGGAGGCTTGGAGACAGGCCAGGGTGTCGGGACAGGCGGTGTGCAGGGCCTCTGGCTGCTAGTCTGGATGTGGAATTGGAGTCTGGACAGGTTCTTGGTCCCAAGCTTGGGCCAGCCATGCTGGGATAGCCAAGGGGCTTTGAGTGTCAGGGGTGTCAGGAGAGCCATCTGTGAAGAATGGTGGTTAAGAGGATGGGTCTGGTGAAGGGGTGGACTGGGCAGGCAGAAAGCAGGTGTCACAGAATCAGAGGCTAGTGCCAAGAGATAGGAGGAGACCTAGACTGGTAACCGAAACCCCTGTCTCCAGCCTCCTTAACCTCTCTCTGAAACCCAAGCCTGTTAGACCTAACAAGAAGGTGGAAACTGGCCCAATGACTTTGGATGAAGCAAAACAGGAAGAGTGGAGAGTGAGCTGAGGTCTTGCCCAGAATCTGCCGTTTCCTAGGTCTTAGGATCATTCCCTGAGGAGTGCATGAGTCACAGACCACAGTAGAGTGAGTGGGAGGAGTCACCAAGGACACCGAATCTCTCCGAGCTTCTCCTGGGATCTAAGGATTCTCTAACTTGCACTTCAGTCTGACAGTGAGACCTTCTCTTCTCATTCATAGACTAGGACACGAGCTCAGAGGTAGCAAGTGCCTCTCACCGCGAAGGAGTCACAAACTCAGCTTTTGTTCTGAGACAGGGTCTCCTGTAGCCAAGGCTGGTCCCAACTTGCTACATCGTTGAGGATGAATGTTAACTTCCCTTCTTCCCTTCTCATCTACCACTCAAGTAATAGGGTTACAGACACACACCACCATGCCCATCTTAGACTTGGTCTTTCTGAGTCCCCAAACCACACCTTAACCACTCTGCCCGTGCTAGGCTTGAGATGCACGGAGAGAGGAGGCTAGGGTTATGCACATCTCAAGGCCTCAGTATTTGATACCAGCAGCTGTAAACCTGGACATTAGAGCCACACAGGGGCCATAACACTGTGTCCATCACACAGTGACCATCACATGGTGAACAATCATACAGTGGCCATTACACAATGACCATCGAATAGTGACCATCATCAGACAGTGGCATTTTCTAAGAGAGTGAGCTTAAACAATACATGTATTATCTCTCTGTGCCTCAGTATTTTGCTCTGTGGAATGGGAGGCTGGTAGACACTTACCGGGTGAGAGTGAGGAAGTCATGAGGTGTGAACCAGCTCCAGGTGTGTTTATTAGCTGTTCAGAAGCAGTATGTGTAAAGCTGGCCCTGTAGGGGAGGGGTAAGGTCCCCCCTCATTCACTCAGTCAACATTTATTAAGCTGTGGAGAAGCTCTGGCTGGATGCTACAGGGAAACTTTATCAGGTCGCTGTTAGAAGCTTTCTTTTATAATAAAGATAACTAGAGAGTTATTTCAGGACCTAAGAAGACCTCTCGGGAGAGGTTGATGTTATCCATAATCCTATGACAGAGAAAAGCTTAGTCATTTATGTGCATTTCTTTTCCATCTATGCTTCTACACACACACACACACACACACACGCACGCACGCACGCACGCACGCACGCACACACACACACACACATTTGTCTTCATGAAATTAGAATTGCATAGGGAAATCAGGATCCAGTCATAAGGATTTTGCAAAATTGTGTGAATGACAATAATAGGGAGATTTTACTCGGTAGCCCACACTGGGCTTGAGTTTCTGATCATCCTGCCTTCTAAGCTAGCCTGAGCTGCAAAATTGAAACCTTGTTTTAAAATAATGAAACCAAAGGGATAAGGGAAACCGGGTTTTTTTGTTTGTTTGTTTGTTTGTTTTTTGTTTTTGTTTTTGTTTTAAAGCTGGTTTAGGGTTAGAGAGAGGGCTCAGGTGTAGACAGTGCTTTCGTCTCTTCCAGAGGACCCAGGTTCAAACCCCAGCACAGACAGGTATGGCAGCTTAACCTTCTGTAACTCCAGGCCGATGCCCTCTTCTGGCTTCTGCAGGCACTGCATGAGTATGGTGCACAGACAAACTAGCTGGCAATGCACTCACACACATAAAATAAAAATAAATATTTTTAAAAGTCCATGGATTTTGATAGCTATATTGTGAGTGTATTTATCTATTTGAGCAACTTGGATTTTTTTTTAAAAAAATGCTACTTTTATTTTTTAGAGATCTATTTATTTTATTTAAATATTTTGCCTTCATGTATGTATGTGCACCATGTGCGTGTCTGAGGTCCAAGCTGGTCAGAAGAGGGCATCAAATCTCTTGGAACTGGAGTTATGGATGGTTGTGAACCTTCATGTAGATGCTGGGAATCGAACCTGGGTTCTCAGCAACACCAACAAGTATCCCTAACCTTGGAGTCATTTTTCCATGCCTGTCATCGTCCTTTTCTTTTAATTTTTAAATTAGATTTACTTATTTAATTTTATTTAATTTATTTTTTAATGAAAACTGATAACTTTATTAAAACAGAAACATGCACAGGGCAGGAACTGAATAAGCAGCACAAGCAGTCAATTCTGAATCCCGGACTCACAGCCCCTCAGAAAGAGCCAAGCGCAGAACATAGGGGTCAACCAACCTGACTTGGTGGCACACTTCTAGTGTCCCCACCTGCAACTAGGGCAGAACTGGGGAAGGACCAGTGACCCATCCCCCATAATACATAATAGCCTTCCCCCTGCACACAAAGCTGGGCCTATTCTTCCAAACACTGAACAGTCACTAAGGACAACTAAACTAGGCTTCCCTGAGGCCTCAACCCCAGGCTGATCCAGAACTTCCCCTCAAGATGATGGATATTTTCCACAACCTGTGGCTGAGAGGCTCTTCACAGGCCCTGGGGGTGGTACAAGCATCAGTCCCTTAGTTGTGTGGATCAGGGGAAGGGGAACAGAAGCAGGGCAACTCCCTCAGAGATACAACTTCTGTGATAAGGAGCCTCTCCCCAGGCTCCCTGCTCCAGGCCTCTGGGGTGCTATTGTGCCAGGGCAAGTAAGAGTGAACCTTGAAGCCTCCCTTCCGCAGGCTGCAGTCAGCAGGGACCAGCTCCACCCCCAGCTCTGAGGACTCCAGGATGCTCAGCTTCCAGCAGTGCAGGTCCTGCTGTTCAGGTGCATTCTGCAGCTGGGCCACTCTCACCTCACCTGGGTCCAGCAACACCTGCCAGTGCTGGACACGGGTTCTCACGGCCCAGCAGGGAGTCATTGACAGCATGTAGCAGATGGCATCAAAGCCACCCAAAAGGAAAACGAACTTCAGGTCTATCAACCAAGCTTTTGCTTCCAACGGGTCCATGGGCCAGGTGGGGCTCAACTCCAATAATATAGGTTGCCCAGGAGATGGACTTACATTGAAAATATCCCACCAGGACAGAGGAGGGATGAGCCAGTGGGAGCAGGGAGAAAGGCCATCAAATCTCCAGGGAAGGGCCTGGGTCCACTCAGCATCCTCAAGACCCAGATCCAGGGGTACAGCTTCCTGAGGCCCCAGCTCAGTGGGCACGGGCTGGGGTCCCAGCCCTATCCCCTCTGCCCCTACAAGACCTGGTGCCACAGCCCCAGAATCTGCTGAGACAGAGATGCCATGTGGCAGATGACCTTGGGCCTCTCCCCAGCTAAGCCCGGGCCATTCCTCAGGCTCAGACCCTGTCTCTGAGAGCTCCATGGGTTCAGAATCCCACACTTCCTTTTCCCAGTCTCCCATCTCCAGCATGTTCTTAACGACCAGGAAAGCTGCCTTGAAGCAAGCAAAGCAGATCTTCATCTGTTCTCCATGGACAAGCTGGTACAGCCAGGCTCGATAGAGGGAGGACATGCCCCTGGCCCCATGGCGAACACTGACTGGGGGACACATGGCTAGAAAGTCTCTCTGCAGCTAAGTGGACACACAGAGGAAGACTTGCTCGATGGGTCTCTGGAGGTCAGGTCAACAGGACCATAGACGCTCTCAGGAGAAGCAGGCAGGCCTGAGCTTCTAGAAAGTTCCTCAGCTTCACGCTTGCTACAATGTCTGGCGAGCTCTCTGACCGAGCTCCCAGGTAGCCAGCTAATGGATGCCAAACCAACGTTCTCTGCCACTTATTTAATTTTATGTGTGAGTGTTTTACTTGCATGTTTATACATGTACCACATGCATGCCTGGTTCTTGTGGAGACCAGAAGAGGGCATCACATCCCATGAAACTGGAGCTACAGGTGGTTGAGAACCACCCAGTGGGTGCTGGGGATTGAGCCTGGAGCCTCTGGAGGAACTATTGTGCTCTTAAATGCTGAGGCATCTCTTCAGTGTAGAGTGGGCTCCTTGGGGTATTCTTTCTTGTTGGGGGAGGACATTCAAGACAAGGTTTCTATGTGTATCCCTGGCTGTCCTGGGACTCACTCTGTAGACCATGCTAGCCTCAAACTTGGAGAACTGCCTGCCTCTGCCTGAGTGCTGAGACTGAAGGTGTGTGCCACCCTGCCTGGCTTCTAGGACTGTTTTGAACATTTGTGGTTGTAGATTCCTTCCATCATTTCTGTATAGACTTTTCCCTTTTCCTGCAGTCAGACAGACCTCTTTAAGGAAGAACTGGCTGCTGTCCTGTATGGAGAGCTTCCTGTGGCTGAAGAGATAAAGCAGACACTAGAAAGCCACCAGTTGAAGTTTGGTGCCAGAGATTCAGATAGATGGAGAAAAGATAAGACAGGTAAAAATTCAGGCTTCCTCACCCAGCTGGGATCACAAGAATAAGTCTCAGGCGTTGTGACCCAAGGACTCATCCCCTGCGCACACACCCCTGCCAGATGTCTAGACTTTGAGAGGCAAGGGAAGGCATGATTTCATTAAACTCAGGATCCTGGGACTTTGAAATCAAATTGGCCACCCAGAATATCCTCACATGCACAGGAAGGGGGGGTAATCGCAGGGTAGAACAGAAAGCCCGGCTTAAATTAGCAAGTTACCAACATGCAGGCTGATGCAGCCCAGTTTCCAGTTGCGGGCTGCAGGGTGCGGTGGGGTGTCTGGCTGTGCTCTACTGATGTATAGCTTCCAGCACAGCTGCAGAAATCAGTGGCTTTGTCTCAGGCCTGGAAGAGCGTGTAAAGAAGCTCATCCTCCACCACTTTCCTAGCCTCTGTGATGAGTGACAAGGCAGAGCTTCAACTTCAAAGTCCGGCGAGGTCAGAAGAATTCCTACTCTGGAAATGCCAGGGGCTCAGTATTAAGAACGCTTGTAGCGGGGGCAGTGTGTATGTGTGTGTGTGTGGGGGGGGGGGAGCTGGGGCCTGGAGAGATGGCTCAGAGGTTAAGAGCAGTGGCTGCTCTTCCAGAGGTCTTGAGTTCAATTCCCATCAACCACATGGTGGCTCACAACCATGTGCAATGAGTTCTGATGCCCTCACCTGGCATGAAGGCATACATGCAGACAGAGCACTCATATATAAAATAAATTAAAAAAAAAAAATAGAACCCTTGAAATTCTTCTGGAGAATACCAGTTTAATCCTCAGGTCCCAACTCGGGAGTTTCCAGTTCCCTGTAACTCCAGCCCCTGGGACCTGACACACTCTTCTGGCCTCTGTAGGCACTTATACACATGTGTGAGCACACACAGGTACATACACACAAATAACCTTTTAAAGATTTATTATTTTTATTTATGTGGACAGATATTTGTTTTTCATGTGTGTCTATATCACATACGTGGTTGGTCCTATCAGAACTCAGAAGAGCATCAGATCTTCTGAAACTGGAATCACAAATGGTTGTGAGCCACCATGTGGTTGCTGGGAATCAAACTCAGGCCCTCTGGAAGAGCAGCCACTGCTCTTAACCACTGAGCTATCTCTCCAGTCCCAACCCTTTTATATAAAAAAATCTTAAAAGCAACAAAACCCTCAGCTGCATTTATACCTTTGAACCCAGAATTTGGGAGACAGAAGCAGGCAGATTTCTGTGAGTTCCAGGCCAGCCAGGACTACAGAGTATGACTCTGTCTCACAATAGAACCCAAACCAACTGCAGCAAAGAAACCCTGAGCCTCTTTCCTCCTCAGGAGTAACACTGTTACCAAGTGCAAGGACTTGAAACATTGAACATTTACTTAATTAATAAAAACCATTAAGGATTACATTCATTTAGAGGTTGGAGAGACGGCTCAGTGTTTAGGAATACTTACTGCTCTTGTAGAAGACTCAGGTTCTGTTCCTAGCGCTCACATGGGGATCATAACTTCCTGTAAATTCAGTTCCAAGGGACCTGACGCCCTCTCAGACTTCCAATGGGCTGCTGCACACCCATGGTGCACATAAATTCACATAGACAAAACATATACATACACACACAAAAACAAACATTTTTAAAAATATATTTTTTTATTTTTATTTATTTATTTTTTTTGCGTGTGGGGTAGCGTGTTAAGGTTTGGTCTTGGCTATGTTTCCTAATGCTAAATACTGGCCCCAAGGCCTGGTTGTGTACACAAAGTGATGCTATGTGACTTTGCTCCTTAATTTAAAACTATTGGTTGAATACAGATACAGGCAGTCTATCGCTGGGCAGAAGAGAGGTAGGTAGAGTTTTGGTTCCCAGCTTTAGATCTGAGGCAGGATCACAAGACAGACAGAGAAGAAAATGGAGAGAGAAGACCCCATGGGGTAAGAATCTTGAAAACATGGCCATGGGGGCTGGCCAATTGGAGTTAAGAGCCGCCCAGATGGAACATGGCAAGTCATAACTCAGGGTTATTGATTGGGAAGTAGATAGTAATGGCTTAGAGGGTAGAGATCTGCCCAGGTCTAGCTCTTTAAAGGTTTATTATAAATATAAATGTTGTTATATGTCTTTTATCTGGGAACTGAAGGACCAAAGGCAGGATAGAGAGCCCAGATTGAGATTAAATATTTACTACAACAGTAGCGTGCATGAAAAAAGAAAGTGGAGGCGGAGTGAGAGGAGGCGGAGCAAGAGGGGGCGGAGCAAGAGGGGGTGCCCTTGGGATGGAGATGGCTCAATAGTTCAGGGAATCAACTGTTCTTCCAGAGAACCTGGGTTCAATTCCCAGCACCCACAGTTGGCTCACGGTTGTTTGTAACTCTAATTCCAGGAGATCGGATACCCTCTTTTGGCCTCCATGGGCACCAGGAATGCACGTGGAATAGACATACATGTAGGCCACTTGATATACACACTAGGCAGTGGTGGCACACGCCTTAATCCCAGCAGCACTCGGGAGGCAGAGGCAGGTGGATCTCTGTGAGTTTCAAGCCAGCCTGGTCTACAGAATGAGTTCCAGGGCATGCAGAGAAACCCTGTCTTGGAAAACCAACCAACTAACCAACCAATCAACCAACCAATCAACCAACCAAACTAAAACCCTACCTACACACAAAATAAAAATAATTGAGTTAACTTCTAAAACAACCACAAAAAGATTTAAAGAGTAAAAGGAATGGGTTCTTTTTAAAATTTACTTGAGACAGAGTCACTTAGGTCAGACAGTAGCCTGACTCTCTGTGTAACAGGATGATTACAGTGATGTCCCACCCCTCCCCATAGTACAACTCCCCTGTTGTACATAGGGCAGTTCTGGGGACCTCTGACACTGTCATCCAGACCTACAGAACCCCAGATTTCCTAGGGCAGTGCCAGCCGCTGGAGAGGTGGCTGAATGGATTCAGGTCCAAGTCTCTTGCTGAGCCTGTTTTTTTATCCGTGAACTGAGTGAGGCAGTAAATTACTGCATATGCAGTGGGTGGCATCCTCCTGTCGGCAGCTTTTCCAGAGTTTGAGACACACTTCCAGAAACTGTAACAAAGCAAGGGCAGAGACACAGTTCCTGCCCTCTGAGAGCTGCCATTTTAACAGAGAAAAGATAGACAATAGAAAACACATGGTTAGGGGCGTGGTTCAGTTGAAGGAGCGGCTTGCTTAACCTGCCGGGAGGCCCTGTGTTCAATTCCCAGTCCCATACCACCTATGAGTGGTGTTGTACAATTGAAGTTTCAGCTTTTGGGAGTTGGAGGTTCAGAAATTCAAGGGGGGGGGGGCGGCTAAAGAAACCACACACCCTCCACAGGCAATCAAGAAAACTAAAACAGGCAAAGAAGATGGGGTGGAGGGAATACCTCTGTATGTGGGAAGTGACAGTTGAGCAGAGGCGGGCTTGGGAGGAAGAGCATTTTAGGCAGAAGTCGATGCCTGTGTGCCCTGATGAGGCTTGTGTGGCCCTCAGCCTGACTCCTACAAGAAGGGTTGGTGCTATGATGCTTGTGACCTGACTGCCTAGCACTTGGGACCCAGGGACAAAGGTTAAGTCAGGAGAGATAAGCCAGATAACCCTGCAGGACCTGAAGAGGAGCATCTGCTTCCCTTGGTTACAAATCTGTATCCTGCCAGAGTGCCCAGAGTGCCTGGTGATTTTCCATCACTCCTTGGGGGAGCAAGCAGAGCTGCTGGTTGGGCAGGTAGCCACGAGGCACTCCTGCTTCCTTAGGCCTGGTCACCCCACATCACCCAGGGCAGCTTAGCAGAGCCTAGTATGTGAACTTGGCCAAAACCATCACCATTAAAGGCAGACCAGCCATGCTATCCTGCTCATGGCTTAGAAGATCCAAGACACAAAGTCTGACTTAATCTTCACAACCTGCCTGAAAGCAGGATTTTTTCCCCCTTTTTTTCAAGACAGGGTTTCTCTGTGTAGCCCTGGCTGTCCTGGAACTCGCTCTGTAGACCAGGCTGGCTTCAAACTCACAGAATTTGCCTGCCCCTGTCCCCCCCTCCCCACCCAGGGCCGGGATTAATGATGTGCAACACCACTGCCCAGCCACGATGCCTTATAAAAGTTTATAAAACCTTGACCCTCATGATACAGCCTATTGCTCACATCCTTTTCTGGGTGAGGGGTGAAGAGACCCTTATTCACTGGCCCTGAGCCTAGCATGAGTCTTTATTAATTCTTCTTTTATCATTGAAAAAGAGCCAGTGGGCTTTTCTGGGGGGGGGGGAGCTTCTGTAGTTATGGGTAAGTCTGATATTCGTACAAGAGTCTCCAGGTTGGAAACTGTCTTAGTCAGGGTTTGTATTCCTGTACAAAACATCATGACCAAGAAGCAAGTTGGGGAGGAAAGGGTTTATTCAGCTCACACTTCCACATTGCTGTTCATCACCAAAGGAAGTCAGGACTGGAACTCACACAGGGCAGGAATTTGGAGGCAGGAGCTGATGCAGAGGCCATAGAAGGGTGCTGCTTACTGGCTTGCTTCCCCTGGCTTGCTCAGCTTGCTTTCTTATAGAACCCAAGACTACCAGCCCAGGGATGGCACCACCCACAATGGGTCCTCCCCACTTGATCACTGGCTGAGAAAATGTCTTACAGCTGGATCTCATGGAGGCATTTCCTCAAAGGAGGCTCCTTTCTCTGTGATAACTCCAGCTTGTTTCAAGTTGACACACAGAACCAGCCAGTCCAGAAGCCCTCCATTAAAGCTGTTGCCGCATTCCGCAGGAGACCAATTCTTCTTCCAGGGGAAGGTCTCAGTATTCTAAAGTAATACTTCATTCAGCTTAGCTTCTTGGGGGGTGGCACATTCCACAGCGTGAGTCAGAGGACAACTTGGTGGAATCACTTCTCTCCTTCCACCTTTATCTGAATTCCAAGAGTCAAATTCAGGTTGCCAGGCTTGCGTTGTTGGGTGGCAGTCACCTTTGCCCTCTGAGCCATCTCAGAGGCCCTCGGGGTTGTTCTGAAGGCCTATCGACTGCTTCGGATAGGGCTCCCACAGATGATCAAGGTTAGTCTCCTTCATTTAAACTCAGCTGATTATAAAACTCCTTCCCAGCCATACCTGACTTTGATCGCTGGATACTGTTGTTTAGCTGAACTGACGTACAAAAGTAAAGGTTAGACAGGGTTGTGTGGCCTCTTTTGACTCTCTGAGCCTTACTTTTCCCAGCTGTCTAGTTCTGGGGCCGTATTCAGGGTCATTGCTTGCTGATTCTTGTCAGGATTAAGTGCGATGACATTATTCAAGTGCCTCCTAGCTCCCATCACTTAGCGGAGGGGGGCTGGGTGACAAAGAGTGTTAAAGAACTTTCTAGTTTTGTCAGACCAGACTGCAGCCATCCATGTTGATGCCCGAGAAGAGCTGCATTGCGTTGAAGAACTCTGCCCCCTTTATAAGAGGTTCAGAATTTGTAGTTTATTAGCACTTTAGTGTGGTGGGTGCCAGGCGAAGACTTCCTTCCAGGGACCTTCCGAAAGGCCTTTATCAGTTGGGACTTGTTCCTAAGGTTGTGTCATGGAACAAGACTCCTAGTTTACCCAAGACTTCTAGGAAGGAAACCCATTCAGGTGTGAGCAGCCATCCATGCCGTATAAATGGCAAATCTCCACACATTTATCGATGAACTTTTTATTTGGGGGGGGGGATGTTAGTAGCCAAGACAGAGGCTCAAATGCCCACACACGCAGAGCAGGCAGACAACAGTGTACTCAGCTTTCATATCAAGATATATCTATATATCTTCTCAAGTCTCCAGGCTCCAGGAGAGGTTTTTTTGGAGCTATTTCTACTGGTACCTTACCTACAAGGTCCCCAGTATGTCCGTGATTGCCTGCTTCTGGAGACTTTGCCTGATGTCATGCTGGCCACAGCCATCCTGAGACCAGAGCCAAGATTGGGCCTGGGTGAGCTATCAAATTCCAGGTCAGACAGAGATTCAACCATGGATGTCATCAACCACCTCAATAAAATGAGAGGATATTGTTTTGTGTTGAATAGACTTGTAGCCAAAAACAAAAACAAAAAAACCAAAAACCAACAACAGCAAAAAACCAAAACCTTAAAAAAAAAAAAAAAAAAAAAAAAGACAGGATAGTAGCCTTGGTTGCCCTAAAACTTGCCATGTATACCAGGATAGCTTCAAACTCATCTGCCTCTGCCTCCTGAGAGCTGGGATTAAAGGCGTGTGCCATCACAGCTGACTGGCTTTACACTCTTCTTGGACTATAGGTGGGTGCCACATGGCTCCATCTTGGGAGCTCCTCCTGGCTTTATCTAACCCTGTTCACTACTTAAAGCCCCTCCCCCAACCCCATATTTGGCTGTTTCCTCTTTCTACCTCACTCACTGTGGGAATTTTGAGATCCCTTCAAATGATAGCAGAGACACAGACAAAAATCTGGGCATGTCAGGTTGGGGAAATGGTTCAGAACCCCCACAGAAACTTGTAACAGCATGCCTTTGTGACCCCAGTGCTAGGCAGAGGCAGGGGGCAGAGGCAGGGGGCAGGGTCAGGGTCAGGGTCAGGGGTCAGGGGTCAGGGGCAGAGGCAGGGGGCAGGGGGCAGGGGCAGGAGCAGGGGGCAGGGGGCAGGGGACAGGGGCAGGAGCAGGGGGCAGGGGGCAGGGGCAGGGGCAGGAGCAGAGGCAGAAAGGCAGAGAGGCAGAGAGGCAGAGAGGCAGAGAGGCAGAGAGGCAGAGAGGCAGAGAGGCAGAGAGGCAGAGAGGCAGAGAGGCAGAGAGGCAGAGAGGCAGAGAGGCAGAGAGGCAGAGAGGCAGAGAGGCAGAGAGAGAGGCAGAGAGAGAGGCAGAGGCAGGCAGATCCCACGAGCTCACAGGCCAGCAAGCCTAGCTGAAAGGTGAACTCCAGGCTCCTTGAGAGATCTTGTCTCAAAAAATAAGGTGGACAATCGATAGAGGAAGATCCTGGAAGCTGACCTCTGACCTCTGCACAAGCATCTTGGCACACACAGAGATGGTCTGTAAGTGAGGCTTTATGGTGATGGTCACTGTCTTCCCTCTATTGGGCTTCTTCTCACGGGCTTTTCCCTATCTCTCTGGCTTCTCCCCCATTTCTGGCTCCTCCTCTGTTTCTGGCTTCTCTTAGAGCAGAAACTGTATTTCCTTCATCCTTTACCCTGTTCCTAGCTCGCTCGGGCCCTGGTTCTTAGAAGCCATCACCAAATAGTTCTTAAATCTCTAACGGGCACTACAGTAAAAGTTACGGGGCTCTACAATAGAAACCCACCAGCCACTAGATAAAAGGGACAGGAGTGGTGCTAGAACGGCAGGCCACCACCCCTCCAGGGCAACCACTGTCTTTTCACTTACTTTACTTCACTTTACTTTGTTACTTAAGTAACGCTCTCCTTCAGGGAGCTTTTCTCTGATGGTTGGCAGCAGTGACTCCTGGTGTCCCCATCAAAGCAGGGACCGGATGCTGTTCTCCACCCCCTCTCTATCCCTTCCTTCTGTGTGCTGTCTATCTAACCCTGGGCAGCGTATGTACTAAGCAGCTGTCCTACCACTGACCACACCCGAACCTCCATGTTCTATTTCAAACACTCGACTACTCATCTCTCTGTGTGTTCCTATGAGTAGGTGGGGTGGGGGAGTCTGGCACATATGGTTTGTAGGAGGGTCATGCCCTGTTTCTGGAAACCCAGGCACTGATTTCCACACTGAAGGACTCTCTTTGACTCTCTCTCTCTTCATCCCCCACCCCCACAGACATACACACACACACACACACACACACACACACACACACACACACACAGACACACTCAGGTACACACACAGACATACACACACAGACACATAGACACATACACACAGACACCCACACCCACACAAACACACACAGACAACACAGACACACACACACCTAGTATCAGCCTCAGAGTGTCATGCCTCAGGAACTAACCACCTTGTTTTATTGAGATAGGCTTGCTTACTGGATCCTGAGACGCAAAGCCTTGGCTCGGGCAGGCTGGTACTTAGCCAGTAAGTCCCAGCAAATCTGTCTGTCTTGTGTCTCTGCACCACCACACCTGGCTTGTTTCTGTGGCTCCTGGGGATTGAATTCAGGTCCCCATGCTTACACAGAACACACTTTACTAACTGAGCCATCTCTCCAGCCCCAGATTCTGCTCTCTTGGAGCTTCCATGGTATCTGAATACAGTTCACCTCACAATCCAGCCATCCGTAAGCCTGGTCAGGGTCAGGGAAGGGAGAACTCTTTGAATGTGCTCTGGGTTTCCAATGGAAGCTAGGCCTTTGGCCTGGTTATTGCTAAGTGTAGCCTGGCAGGTCTCTCCACTCACGTTCCACTCGGGGGCCTTTTGCTTCTGCGTCCTAACCATAATCTTCCCCTTGATAAGCTCGCTGGGCTTCATTATAATTAAGCACTTTCCTTCCCCCAGTTCTGCCAAAACTGAGACAGCTAATTAATTTCTGGCCAAGTGCCATCCCTCTTAAGTGGTGGGCAGGGACTCGGCTTGCAGTCCTCGCAGTCCTCGCAGTCCTTGCTGCCCGGCCAGGCTTGTTTTGTCCTTTGGGGGAGCAATCACCCTTTGTGTGCAAATAGAGGGAGCTTCAGCTGGACCCCTGACTGCTGGCACTGGCTTTGTTGACTCCTCTCTGTTCCCTCTCGGTATACCCAGCCTCTGGGGTCACTGCTGTAGCACATTTGTAAAACAAAGGGGTTGAACTTTACCCCTGGGAGAACCTTAGGGCAGTGGCTAGGAATCTGAGTTTAGAATCCCAAGAACCCTCCAGAGACCTAATTTAAGGCCTGCTAGTCAGTTTCACTTCTCCACCCCTCAACCTTCTCCACACGTAAAAGGGAGGTAACATGCTCCTCTTACGATGGTTCAGCTGGAGAATGAGTGATCTGTGCTCCCAGCACGTAAGCCATCCACAAGTGGCTGGGTCATTGTGCTGCCCACCTTTAATCCCAGCTGAGGCAGGTAGATCTCTTGAGTTCAAGGCCAGCCTGCTCTACAGAGTGAATTCCAGGACAGCCAGAGCTACACAGAGAAAAATCTGTCTCGAAGAACCAAGGCAAAACACACCAAACCAAACAGAGAGTCTGCACATGAGACACGCAGCCAACTCCCTTTCCTTTCAGCGTCAGTAATCTGTATGCACAGGTCTATCCTCACAGTACTCTGGAGGACTACACGGTCAAGGGTAACCTGGGCTACAGGGTAAAACCCTGTTTCAGGCAGCAACAGCATGTCCCTGTGCCTGTTTTTAAACAAACAAACAAACAAACAAACAAACAAACAAGCAAACAAAAAAACAAAACTCACCTCCAGAAGCTTCTAGAATTTCTTCTTTCGGAAGGCTAGAGGCTTAAACTCAAGGTGTGGTCAGGCTCTGAGAGGAATCCTCCCTTTGCTGACCTGGGGCTCAGCAGTACTCATCACCCTTGGCCTCTGTCCTCATAAGGGCTTGTTCTTTACTCCCTCATGTTCATCTCTGTGTGTGCATCCTCTCTTCGACTTATAAGAGAGGTGGGGCGTGGCTGAGCTGGTGAAGGGACTCACTGCTAAACCTGATGATGCTGAGTCCAAAAGATGGAAGGAGAAAAGTCACTCCTAAGAGCTGTCCTCGGACCTCCATGTGCACAATATGCCATTCACTGCCCCACTCCCACCCCAAATAAATAAATAAACATTTAAAAAAAAAAAAAAACCCAGGGAGGCTGGAGAGACAGCTCAATGGTAAAGGTTGAACATGGTCAAGGTCTTGGGTTTAATCCCAGGGTCACAAAGAAACAAAACTTTAAATAGGAATAGAACTTAGACAGGAGATAGCTCAGTGCTTTTCTGTACCCAAGGCCCTAGTCTCAATATCAGTGTTGTGGGGAGGGGCTTAGGACCCAACCTAACCTAGTATGGTCATTGTCTCCCCACATTGCCAGGTCACGAGTGTTGGCATGGAATCCTGGGCATGGTATTTAATTCAACCTCCACACCGAGGCTGACCTTCCTCCACAGTTAGGGAAGTGTGACAGTGATTTCACAGGGTTGAGCAAATGAGACAATCTATGTCAATATCATGATCTAGCCTGATGGAATGCATCAGGTACATGTCACTGTCACAGCACAGTGGAGGTGGCAATGGCTGTTACAGATTGCCGTCCGTGGAACTACCCTGGGTTGCTCAATGACCAGACCTGGGAGCCCTTGGGAACTGACTGGGTTGACACCTGAGAGCCTGGAACTTGCTGGAGGCCCTGGAGGGCTGGACAAGACCTTGGATTTCTGCAGAGTCTTAGCCTCCAGGCTCAGAGAAGGAGAAAGCTCAAAGCCTCCCAGAGGTCAGGAGACCGGATTCTGTTTGGCCTTGTGCAGCTTCTCCAGGCCTCACTTCCATTATTTGTAAAGTAGGTGTGGTCTGACCTCCCTGAGATCAGAACCTCTTCCAGTCTGAAGGTCAGACACCAGGCTCTGTGTTCTGAAATCCCAAGTTCAGAGTAAAGGTACTGACAGAGCTGTATCCCTCTCCCCAAACCCCATCCATTGGGAGGGGTCTTTCCTTGCCTTTTCCTTGGGAAAAGGTTCCTGGAACCTCAGAACCAGAAGGAATGTTTAAAGTGGGGGAGTACTTGTGGTTCCAGACAATTCCCATCTGGGAACAGGGGCCTCCAGCTCCTGGAAGCTCCAGGCTTTGTCTGCAAATGCCCTTTTCCCAATCGCCTCACATTGCAGGGGACACTCCTGCAATGAATCTCACTATGGGGGAGGGAGTGTCCACCTCAGTCCTCAGCCTGCATCATGGAAGGACAGGGAACAGGGAATTTCTGGACTCTTAAGTATAAATTTAAACCGAGATCCCATGATCCCATGAGCAGAGCCAGGCAGAGTATTGGCAGGTGAGGAGAGATTGTTTGCTTGATTTCCTTCTTCCATGGTACTGGGGGAGGGGGCATTCAGGCTGGAGGAGGGGCTGCCTTTGAGACATGCAGTTGCAAGGTCATAAGAGAGAACTAACTTGGATGTTCTGTGAGGTGCCCTGACAGTGGGATGAAGCGTTCCCCCCCATTTCCCCCTTTCCCCCACCTTCCCCGCCACAGACCGCCTTCCTGGACAGAACTTGTCTGGCGCACCTGCTAATCCCACTTTGAATATTCCTCTGGCTCTGAGGCTCCAGGAATTTTATCCCAAGGATCTCATCAGTTAGTCGTGCCTGCAGAGATTTGATCACAGTCTTATTTATGATAGCAGGAGAGTGGAAAGGGCCTTCACATCCTTCTGCGGAGGATTTCCAGTTGACTTTATTTGGGATTCATAGGTGAGAGTAATTTATCCCAGTCTAGTCGGTTTGTCTGTCTTCATTTATTGAGGCAGCATCTTCTGCATCTTATCAGTCTCAAACTCTCTGTGCATCCGAGGATGACTCTGCTTCCTGAGTGCTGGGACTACAGGCCTGTGTCACCACTCCTGGCTCACTCAGTCTCAGGGTTTGAACCCAAGACTTCGGCACGCCAGGCAAACACTCTCCCAGCCTACACCTTTCTGAGACAGGGTCTCACTATGCAGCCTCACTCTGCGCTTGAACTCATGACCTTCTTGCTTCAGCTTTAAGTGTTGGGCTTACAGGCCTGTCCTGCCAGGCGTGGACCACTGTCTGTGTTTTGTATGGTCCTTGAGCTAAAATTTTCTTTTTTATGTCTTTGCATAACTGGAGGCTGGAGAGATGGCTCAGCAGTTAAGAGCACTGGCTTCTCTTCCAGAGGACCCAGGTTCTATTTCTAATGCCCACACGGTGCCTCACAAATGACTGTAACTCCAGTTCTGGGAATGTGATGGCCTTTTCTTGGACTCTTCAGGTACCAGGCCCACCAGTGGTACACAGACATACATGCAGGCAAAATCCACTCATACACATAAAAAAAGGAGGAGGAGGAGGAGGAGGAAGAGGAGAAGGAAGAAGAGGAGGAAGAGGAGAAGTATATAAGCCAGAGACCTAATGGGCTTTCAATAATGACTATTATTTATCTAATATTTACTCTCTGGTCCTGTGCAGAAAATGCCTGGTAACCTCTGAACTGTAAAGCAACCATCAAAAATTATATTACTTCATATATGAATACGGAAAAATGGCCACAACATTTTACTAAGCGATTATGGCAGTCTTTGAGCATTCTATGACGATCTGACACTGATTTTACACCTTCCTCCATTCTGTGTTTGAATATTCTCCAGTAAACAGCTGTTACCTTTCAGAGTCGAAAAGGCATTTAGGAAGAATATTAATTGTAAATACTTTAGTGATCCACAGTAGGTTTGGTTGGGGACCAAAAATGTTTTTTGTGCAGGCTGAAGCCGCCGTGTTAAGTTTGCATCCTGGGGTCCCACAAGGTCGATTGGGCTGTCTCTCCTGCCGCCCTGCTGCCGCTGCTGCTGCTGCTGCTGCTGCTGCCACTGCGGTTGATTTTAGGTCTCACACCCCTGTTTTGGAGAAAAACAACATCATTACCACCCCCATTTAGTTAAAATCAAATTAGCTCCCTTGGATAAATGAGCAAAGATTTCTCTCACCACCTGCAGGGCTGATTCACTTCAGATTCAGGGCAAAGAGGACCAGGCCCTGGCATCCTTCCGGGGACCTGGGAAGGGCCAAGAGGAGGGAGGAGGGAGAAGGGAGGGATGATGAAGAACAGATGCCCTGATCTGAGCTCTTTGGTCTGTGGCTCCTTACTTCTGAAGATTAGGTACCTCGATACCATCCACTGGCACCAACAGTGAATCCCATGTGCCCCGTCTACCTGTCCTTACCCAGACTGCTGGGAGTGGGAGAGAAAAGGTCACAGTCCCTTCCTGATGTGGAAGACACAAATCTTTATATACATCCACAGACGCGTCCTGGGTACCTGTTCTGTGCTTGGTTCTGCTGTTGGTGCCAGGCTTTTAGGAGAGTGAGACAAATGCCATCCTTGCTCTTGGGATCTTGTATTTGTCAAGGAGTGTGTGAGGGACACACACATCCCACTGCATGCACAGGGGAAAGGCTAAAGCCAGAGTCCAGAGGAAATGGCGGCTTTCAGGGTAGACCACTAGGATCTCGCCACGCCTCCCCCTGACTGCGATCTCGACAAGTTCATTACCACACTTGATAAATTGAGGTCTATAATTGCTATCTACCCCGTGGAGTGCTGTGGAGATTAAATGATGTAAATGGCTATTCTGTGTGCCTGTGCACAGTAAATGTCCAATAGATGTTTATCATCTGTGGAAACAAACTGAAGCAGAGACACTCTGACTGTCCAGAAAGCCTAGACAGAGGAGAGCATTTTATGAGTAGGCCTTCTCCACCTTGTCCCCTGAGCCTGTCACTATGACTGTGATGTTATTAATAAGTCTGGTCATACCCAAACCATGAGCAGGTTGTCTCCCTATTACCCAGAGGGACCTGGAACTTATAAAAACCAGCTGAGTGCTGTGGCCTCCTGTCTGGACCCATCACCAGGGCAGGGAGAGCCCAGGTGACAGAGTGAACAACAGGGGACAATACTGGAGCAATGGGGCCATGGCTCTGAGCTCTGGGAGCTGTTAGATCTGAGTCTGAATTCTCTTGCTATCTCGTTCTCAGCCACACATCTTTGAGATCAACAGAAAGAGAGTTTTCTTTCTTTCCGTCCCCACCCACATTCCCTTTGGACAGGGTTTTACTCCGTAGCCGAGGCTGGCCTTGAACTCTTGCCAATCCTCCTGCTTCAGTCATCCAAGTGCTGAATCCATGTACTGCCAACCCAGTAGGATGGTACCAACCCAAAGTTGCGGTGTGGATGAACAGAGATGATGCTTTTGGCATAGTGCCTGGCTCATGAAAGACAAGATACTCCAAGAATTGTATTTACTTACTTATTTATTTATTTATTTATTTATATTTATTTATTTATTTATTTAGGAGACAAGGTCTTGCTAATGTAGCCTTGGCTCACTGGAACTTGCTTTGTAGATCAGACTGTTCTCAAATTTATCGAGATCTACCTGCATCTCCCTCTGAAATGCTAGGATCAAAGGCACGCACTACCATGGCCCAGTCACTCTAAGAATGTTGCTTCCAGAAAGTGCGGAGCATTGGAGACACATGCTTTTAATCCCAGCACTTGGGAGGCAGAGGCCAGCCTGGTCTACACAGTAAGCACTAGGACAGCCAGGGGTATACACAGAGAAACCCTTTCTTGAAAATCGAACAAAACCCAACTACAAACAACCGAAACAAGACAGCAAATAAACAACTAAACAGACTAGTTCCAAGAATACCTTGTACAAAAGATGGAAAGTTTTGACCATTTTTGGGCCCCCAGGATCACGTGCTCTGAATTTGTCTGGGGAGCAAATCCTTTAGATTTAGTGTACGTGAGGGCAGGTTTGAGCTGAGGAAACCCCATTCCCAGAGCCCTGGACCTCGTATGGATTCATCATGGTTCTGGTTGTACCCTGGGATTGCCTCACAGAGCACACTCAAGGAAGAAAGAGGAATAGAAGTGGTACCCACCCTACAAAATCAGGACTGACTGGTCTCATAGAAGACCTAGCGAGTTTTGGGCTCAGAAGAGAAGTTTCTAGAGGTCTCTCCCGCTGGTTATGTGAACTTTTGCTTGTCAGGATCCTGGCTACAGAGTTGGAGAAGGGGCTTCTGGGACCCTCTCCTTTTTCACTTGAGTTTTGTTGTACTCCTTTCTGTGCTGGTTGACCCTGGACCAGAGGGCTTTCAGTAAAAGCCCTGATACCTTACAGATTGGAGGTATAATCACAGGCCTGTGCAGGGTGTGTGGGTGGGGGTGGGACTGAAGGTCTCACTATTACCTCAGTTGACAGTCATCCTCCTGCCTTGTTGGTCCCACCTTTCACTCTGTTACATCTCTCTCAATTACTTCAAATCTTCTAAAATGTGTGTTGACCTCTTCTAGAGAAGAAAAACTGAAGCATAGAGGTGAAATGACTTTTCCTGATTGTGTAGCTAGCAAGCATATCACGAGGGCAGCCACTTTGCTACACCACCCCCTCCTGTCCCATATTATAAACCGAAGTCTATCTGTTTATCTACCTGGGTTTAAAAGAGAAAAAGATTTATTTTCATTTCTGTGCAGGTGTATATATGCTACAGAGTGCAGTGTCTAAGGAGGCCAGAAGAGGGTGCCAGATCCCCTATAGCTGGGGTTACAGGCAGCTTCGAGGCTTAGGGACTGGACTTGGGTCTGAACCAGCTGCCCAGGCTTTTCCATGTGGTTTCAAGGGCTCTGAGTCAGGGCTAGAAGAGTAATTAAAAAAATAAATAAATAAAAGGGAAAAATAAAAAGGAGAAGCTGGGTGGTGGTGGTGCACACCTTTAATTCCAGCACTTGGGAGGCCGAAGCAGGTGGGTCTTTGAGAGTTCCAGGCCAGTCTGGTCTAGAGAATGAGTTACAGGACAGCTAGGGCTACACAGAGAAACCTGACTTTAAAAACAACAACAACAAAAATTAAAAATCTGTTTTTTTTTCCTTTGAGACAGGGAGGGTCTCATGTAGCCCAGGTTTGCCTCATCCTCACTATATAGCAGAGAATGGCCCTGAACTCCTGATCTTTCTGCCTCCACCTCCAAAATATAAGTATTACAGTCTTCTATACCCAGCTCTAGAAACTGATATTACATTTTCTCAGTGTGAAAGTCCCTTATAGCAAATCCTCTCCCCCCACTAGTTGTCAGGACCCTCATGTGGATCCTCACGTACACAGCTACCAGCCCATTATTCACACCTTACCTTAAAGACTGAATGTTAGTCACGTCTCACATCTTTAGTTGAAGGTACTCTTCAGGATAAAAGAGAGAGGCCAAAGCAGACAGACTAGCCAAGATAGTGAAGCCTGTTGACAGTACAGAGCAGAAAAAAATATAAAACAAACATGACTAGTGTCCTCAGAGTCAAGAGCTGACACTGGAACCATGAAACAAGCTGTAGCTTTCAGAGAAGGATGCGTGGGAGAAGAAAGCCTTGGGAAAACAAATCACAAGAGTCTAAGTAAGTTTTAAAAATTAAACAGAGGGGTTGGGGATTTAGCTCAGTGGTAGAGCGCTTGCCTAGCAAGCGCAAGGTCCTGGGTTCGGTCCTCAGCTCTGAAAAAAAGAAAAACAACAAAATATTATGAAATTATTATTATATCAAAAAGACATATCATATCAGAAAATCAGAGGCCTGGGGTTAGTCATCTGGATGAATGGGTAGCAGTGTTAGCTGCATATGCTGGAGGACCTGAGTTTGGATCTTGGGCACTCAGGTAAAAGCAGAGTGCTGTGGCAAGTACACTTAGGGAGGAGGGAGGAGGGAGGAGGGAGGAGGGAGGAGGGAGGAGGGAGGAGGGAGGAGGGAGGTAGGGGCAAGCAGGTTCCAGGGGCTCCTCTGGACAGCTTGTCTAGCTGAAGCTCTGGGTTCAGTGAGAAAACCTGTCTCAAAACCAAACTAAACCAAACCAAAATCCTCAAAGATGGAGAATGATGGAGAAGGTCACCTGAGTATCAACCTGTGGTCTCTACAGACATGTATATGTGAGCACACCTTGCACTAAAATACATAAGGAGCAAAAGACACCAGAAGGTGTCCAGAAGGCCTGTTCTGTACAGAAGAATCGAGCTGGCAAACTGCAAATGAAAAAGTCACCCCAGAGTGCAGTGTCACCAAATGTCATCTAAGCATAAAGGAAAAATTCTAGGGGCTTAAGGGTGAGGGGGACAGATTGCATCAGGAATCAGAATTGGTTCTGGTACCTCTAGGTGCTGCCAGGCAGGCGATGAGAGGACATGTCCTCAAAGTTCTGATGGGAAATTATTTCCACCCATGATCCTATTCACTGTCAAAGGAATCAGAAGTTAGAATAAAGACATTTTCAGCGAAGGTGATAAAAACTTTACTCCCATAAGCCTTTTCTCAGGAAGTGGCTACAGGGTATAATGGCTTCACCAAAATGAGGGTATAAACCCAGATACAAGGAGACTCTGAAGCCAGGAAACAGGAGAGCCGAGCAGCTGGCCTGAAATAGCATCCAGCCCCAGATGCAAATGGAAGAAGGGAAGCTCTGGAAGGGAGATCTCTAGAAAAACAGAGGACCACACAAATAATGTGGCTAAATTGAAAAGCATTTTAAAGGTCTGATGAAGTTTAGCAATACGTACATACAAATATGCAAATGAAAAGGGGGGGGGGTACTGGAGGCCAGGAGTGGAGGTGCACACCTAAAATCCCAGACTCAGGAAACGGAGGCAGGAGCTCACCCTCAGTTACATCGAGTCCCACCCCCAGCCTAGACCAAAATGTGCTATCAAAAATTCAAACCAACCAACCAAAGAGCATGCAGGAGCTGGATGTAGTCCTCCCCCCACATCTGTAGCAGATGTGCAGCCTGGTCATCATGCTGGTCCCCTAACAACTGGCGTGGGGGTTATCTCTGACTCTGTTGTCTGTCTGTGGATCTTCCTCCCCACATGGACTTCCGGGTGGGGCCTCAGATGGAAGGGAAGATGTCCCAGGGTGGGGTGATAATGCAAAGAAGGGGAAAGGTAATGTGGGTAGGAATTTGCAAGGGTGGGACTGAGAGGAGAGGAGAGGAGGGAGGGGGCTGCGATTGGAATGTAAAGTGAATAAAAAAAATTAACGGAAAGAAAAAAGTCCATGAGAGCTCATGAGTCTTGGAATAATATATCACTGTGGCACATGTCAAAGGGAACCCATTGTTTATGGGGAGGAACAAGATGGTCACAGAGCCCTCTAACTCAGGGAGCATACAGGGGCCAGAGTCCTGGGAGAAAGTGAGTCCCCTCAGTGAGAACACGAGGCAGTGGCCTGTGCTTAGAGACAGAGAAGCGGCCTGAGAGAGAGTGATCAGAGAGGGCCTCTTGGAAGAGATGATGTCTGAATAGAGCCCTGGTTAAGTGAAGTCGCAAGTCATGGCAAATTTGGGGGTTGAGAGTGGCAGTAAGTCCAGAAGTCCTGAGGAGGGCTGGGCTTCACGTGTTTAAGGAATAGCAGAAAGGCCGGGTATCCTGAAGGACATTAGTCAAAGAGTTGGTTTGAAGAGCCTGGATCCCAGAGGTGGCCAGAGCCATCTTAGGGAACATAGAGGGTTCTTTGGAGAAGTCCTGGGGGTTGAGAGCAGAATGGGTGTGTGGTTTGTCTTGCAGCTGGAGCGCAGGGGACCTGAGGAGGACGGCAGGACAGAGTATGGCTATGGAGGGCAAGAGAGCCCCTCAGCCCAACACAGACCAGCCCCAGAAGCCTCAGCTCCCACTCAGCATCAGCCTGGCTCCCTCTTGGGATGGAAGGAGTTGTCACAAATCAAAATAGCAGGCAAAGAACAGCCTCAAATTGTTCTGTGTGAGAGCAGAGAAATTAGACGAGTCAGCTGTGAGCTTGAGCCTGCCTCCCACACAGCTGCAATCCACGCCCGCTGAAGACGCACTTCCGAGACTCTCACAATTCTGGCTCCAAGCAAAACTTTTGCTCCTAGTTATTTTGGGAGGAAGTGAGACAGATGCTGGTCTTGAAGGACAATGAGGGAGTCTTCTTCCTCTTCTTCTTCTCCTCCTTTTCCATTTCCTCTTCCTCCTCCTCTTCTTCTTTTCTAACAAACAAACCACAAAACCCCCAAACCTCTGATCCACACTGGAGGAAAAGCTTTAATTGATAGTTTGGTCAGCTGGCTTCATGGAAACAGGAACACCTTTAATCCCAGCACTTGGGAGGCAGAGGCAGGCAGATCTCTGTAAGTTAGAGGTTAGCCTGGTCTACATAGTGAATTCTAGGACAGCCAGAGCTATGTAGAGGATCCTTTCTCAAAAGCAAACAGTTTGCCGTCATCTTTGGCAGTGTGATGAGCTTGAGGCCAATCAGAATTATCTCACAACCTTCTGCCCCCCCCCCCCAAAAGAAAAAGGAAATTGAGATGACGGACTTCCTTCTCAATTTCATGAGGAATCTAGACTCCTGACTCCCACCCTTGATCTGTTGGTTTTTTCCTGGGCTGGGATCCAACCAGGTGCTGTACTAGTAAGCTGTGCCTGCAGCTCAGATCTGCTAAGTCTGAATGTCTGGATTTGGGGTTTTTACTCTCCATCCGGTGGGGATAGGAAAGTGGAAGAGAAACAGCACACCATGGTGCAGAGCCAAGGAGAGAAGGAAGACAGGCTTTCTGTGTAGTCCTGGCTGTCCTAGAACTCACTCTGTGGACCAGGCTGCCCTGGATCTCAGAGATCCACCTGTCTGTTTCCCTAGCATTGAGGTTAAAGGCGTGTACCACCACAGCCCCACTTCAATGCTGTTTTTAAAATTTTGTTTTGTTGGGAGAGGGTCTCATGTAGCCTAGGCTGACCTTGAACTCTTACTCTTTCTACTGCTGTCAGGTGCTGGAATTACAGGTGTGCACCACCATACCCAAAGATTTATTTGTCTTTCCAAGACAGGGTCTCAATATGAAGCTGGGGCTAGCCTCAAATTTGTAATGTCCCTGCCTCAGCTTCCTGAGTGCTAGGTTTATGATTATGGGTGCACACTTTCCCGTCCACACCCTGCAGTCAGTCTCTGCCTTCAGAAAGTCACTTTCTCCACCCTCAGAGCTCTTCAGCTATAATGATACAGCAGAAATTCCTCCTGCCCGCCTGCCCTTCTCTGGTCTTGATTGGTTGGTTGGTTATTTGGTTGCTTTTTATTTAGATTTATTTTATGTTGTGTGTATGAGGGCTTTGCCTGCATGTAATCTGTTTGCTATATAGATTTGTGGTGCCTGTGGAAGTAGTGAACCTCCATACAAGTACTGGGAATCGAACCCAGGTCCTTTTGCAAGAACAACAAGCACTCTCAACCTCCGAGCCAACTCTCCAGCTCCATAAGCATCAGACTTGTTTGTTTGCTTTGTTTGAGATAGGGTTCCTCTGTGTAACAACCCTGACTGTTGTGGAACTCATTTTGTAGACCAGACTGGCCTCTTCTCTGGACTTTCTTACCAATCCAGGATGTGAGAAAGAACCTTACCAGTGTGGCTGTGTCTTTATGATGAAGACTCTGCTCTGGGACAGTCACTGGGCCCCCTGATCAGCCCAGGCCCTGTACAGAAGGGACCACGGCTATATGTGCTAGCCATGCAAGCTGTGCTGTAGATGGCTGTGTGCAGCACAGAGCGTGGAGGCTGCTGGGAGTGTTAGGTTTGGTTGCATACGTCTAGCCTGATACCCCGGGTCATACCCAAAGTGTGACTGTGAATGTGCCTCACCTTCCTCACAGCATGGGGACAGGAAGAGGAAGGAACTATGGCTTCCACAGAGGGATGGGTCTAGTTATGTGGGGATTCGGAGGCCTGGATGGAACCAAACACAACCAGATCCCAACCCGTTGCTACCACAGAGGACACTTCAGAAAGCGTAAGGTCCTAGCAGAGCCTGTCACTTAGAGCTGACCAATCATATTCCCCAAAGGCCAGGTAAATGGTCTAGCTCCCAGCTTCGTTCTGTATAGATGAAGTACAGTCATCTGGGGCTGGTGAGAATGGACCCCCACAAGTTGTCTCTGACCTCTGCTGGGCAAGCCCTCTGGCAGCTGAACTTATGCCTGCCTTTGTCCTGAGTGTTAGTTACATAATTACTGGGATCAGGGCTACATTTTATATAAGTTATGTTCCCATGACTCTTTTTTTTTTTTTTTTTTTTTTTTTTTGGACAAGGTGTCATTATGTAGCTAAGACTGGTTTTAAACTCATGCTCTTCCTACTTCTGCCTCCCTGATGCTGGGCTTTTAGGCTCCAGAGAGATCCTTCCCTTTCAGGGAGAAGTGGTGGTTTGGGGATTCAGGGATCCAATCCCAACCTTTTTACTTTGTTCTTTTGAGGAAAGGCCCCATGTAGCTCAGGCTGGTCCTGAATTCCCAGCCTTCCTGGGTTAGCTTTCTGAGTGCTGGGATTGCAGGCATGTGACACCACATTGGTGGTCCTGCCCTTCGTAGATCTTTGAGCAAATCCCCTCACTCTCCCAGTTTAATGGGAACTGAAATCAGTGAAATGGGTAGTTACCTGTGTTCTTCCTTCCAAGGTACACCAAGTTGAAGACTGCCACCAACATCTACATCTTCAATCTGGCCTTGGCTGATGCACTGGCCACCAGCACACTGCCCTTCCAGAGTGCCAAGTACTTGATGGAGACGTGGCCGTTCGGAGAGCTGCTGTGTAAGGCCGTGCTCTCCATCGACTACTACAACATGTTTACTAGTATCTTCACACTCACGATGATGAGCGTGGACCGCTACATTGCCGTCTGCCATCCAGTCAAGGCCCTGGACTTCCGGACACCAGCCAAGGCCAAGCTGATCAACATATGCATCTGGGTCTTGGCTTCGGGTGTCGGGGTCCCCATCATGGTCATGGCAGTGACCCAACCCCGGGGTGAGTGAGAGAGAGAGAGCTGAATGCAGCATGGGTCTCTGACCACAGGAGGATCCGGCCACCTGGGGGCCTCTGTGGATTTCCAAAGCATTTTATTTGGGCAAGTGGGAGTGGTTGCCAGTAGGGTTGTGGGTTCCAGAGCAATGAAAGGTGAGGCTTGGCCAATGGGGTGGGAAGTCAGCCAGTGGGGGATGTGAATGTGGATGTCCACTGCCATGAGGGTCCATGACTGGCTGATAGGTTGCTGGCCAAAAGGAATTTATAATAGGGTTGTGGACTGGCTGGCCAGGACCATGTAGATTACAGGAAGATGGACAAATGGCCAAGGTGTGATTGTCACTGACCAGTGAGCAGAAGAGGTTACAGGATCTGAAGACCCATCCCAAACTCCCCTTTATCCCACTTGAAAACCACTGGAGGGGCTGGAGAGATGGTCCAGTGGTTAAGAGAACATACCACCACTCATCCTGAGGATGCAATTATGTTGGTAGAGTGCTTACCCAGCATGCACAGAGCTCTGGGATCAATCCCCAGCACCTCATAAATCAGGTGTGCTACTGCACATCTATAAGCCCTGCAAGAGGATCGGGAGTTCAAAGCTAGCTTTAGCTTGATAATGAGTTTGAGGCCAAGAACCATGAAACCACGTCTTAAAAACAAACAAACAAAAAACAAAAAACAAAAAAAAAAAAAAAAGAAAGAAAGAAAGAAAGAAAAGAAAAGAAAAGAAAAGAAAGAAAGATAAGGAGAAAAAATTTACCACTGGCTAAATGACCAAAGCGAGGCCCAGACAATGGCCTGAGGGGCGTGGCAGACACATTTCCCAGGGCATCTTTATTAGTCAGGGAAGCCGCTACACCAAACATCCTCAGAGTTCAGGGGCTTAAAATAGAAGTTTATATGTCTCATTACACTACAACCTATTGGGTAGGAGGATAGTTTGGGGGTACCAGGCTCCCAGAGGAAGTGCCCCGAAATCATCCACTATTGGCATCTGGCCAGCACATAAACACAGAAAGGAAGTTGAGAGAAATCATAACCACTGTTCAATGTTACTGCTTTCCCTGCCTAGTGTCAACTGTTCACACATCTTTACCTTGATGTAAAGAAGTGTGGAAGGGTGCCTATATATTAGTAACCAAGGAGACTGGGACGGAAGGATCTTGAATTCAAGGCTGCTCTGTATTCTATATTCAGATCTTATCAGAAATAAAAAAGAAAACAGAATCAAGTCAGGTGGTTTAGTTCCAGCCTCACCGGCAGGCATTTGATGGAACTTGGCCTTCGACTCAAGGCTCCTGCCTTTAGGTCTCTCCATCCTTTTGGCTCCTGGGTAGAAGTCTGTAGAGGCTTGATGCTCTGTGTAGCAAAAGGGAAGATGATTGATAGGAAACGTCTTAGACACCTTGACCCTCAAGGGCAGAACCCCAGGGCCATTATACAAACTTTGAGCAATTGGTTTTGACTGAGCAGCAGGGCCCCATAGCTCACCATCAGCCTTGAGTTCAGGAGTCATTAACTGCTGGGAGCTGAGCCAAATGGGCTTCCTCCCTCCTCCCTCCTCCCTCCTCCCCCCTCCCCCCTCCCCCCTCCCCCCTCCCCCCTCCCCCCTCCCTCCTCCCTCCTCCCTCCTCCCCCCTCCCCCTCCCTCCTCCCTCCTACCCCTCCCCCTCCCCCTCCCTCCTCCCTCTCCCTCCTCCCTCCTCCCTCCTCCCTCCTCCCCCTCCCTCCTCCCTCCTCCCCCTCCCTCTCCCTCCTCCCTCCTCCCCCTCCCTCCTCCCCCTCCCCCTCCCTCCTCCCCCCTCCCTCCTCCCTCCTCCCCCCTCCCTCCTCCCTCCTCCCTCTCTGAGCACCACCACCCATACACACACTGATCCTCAGTCATCCTCAGGGGTCCTGCCAACTAGAACTACCCCAGATGCTTTGTGGCTCTGCAGTGCGTTTCTCATGACTCTTAGGCTGCAAGTCTACTGTGTGGCCCCTGGAGATCTTGAACATTCCTGGGCCAGCTTCCAGCCTGCACCAGAGCCCTACAATACTCTCTGAGATGCTCATCTGGTCCAAGCCTGTTCTCCAGGACAGGAAGCTCCTCTTCCTTTCCTACAGGGTTGGCTGTTGGGAAGGGCTTTTTTTTTTTTTTTTTTTTTTTAGTTTATTTTTGGATCTAGTCTCGATATATAATTTTGTCTAGCCTTACACTTGAGAGCCTCTTACCTCAGTCTCCTGAATGGTGGGGTTATAGGTGTGTGGTACCTCACCTGGTACCTCTTCTTTCCTGTGAGTGCATCAACCATTTGAACTCCACTGAGCTAAATACCTTATGTATCTGAGTGTATTTCACAACTGTCTTAAGAAGTGTCCTTGGGGCAGGTAGGGCTGGCTAGATGGCTCAGAGGTGCTTGCCACCAAGCCTGACAGTCTTGAGTTTGATCCCTGGGACAGGAATGGTGGGAGGAGAGAATGGACAACTGTATATTGTCCTTTAACCTCAACACAGACTCCTGTGTGTTGTTCTTTAACCTTCACATGTATGTATGGCACGTGTGTATGTACACACACACACACACACACACACACACACACACACACGGCAAATAAATCTAAATGTAACTAAAGAAATGTGGATAGACTACTAGCCCCATCATAAGGAAAATATGAAGACAGTGAGTAATTTGCCCAAGGCCACACACACTTGGGCTGGAGTCAGACTTCTTCCACCTCCTCCTTCTCTTCCGCCTCTTCTGACTCCTTTTCTTTAGGATAGGATTTCATATAGCTCAGGCTAGGCTAGAAGTTAATGTAGCCAAAGATGACCTTGAACTTCTGCTCCTCCTTGCCTCCGTCACCTGAGTGCTTGGGTTACATACATATGCCATCAGGCCCAAGTTTACACGGTGCTGGGAATTGAACCATGGTCACTCCAGCAACTGAATTATATCGCCAGTCCTAACTTACCGTTTAAATCAATCTTCAGTACTGATCAATCCACTGGAACATTCTGGAAACCGGTAGAGAGAGGGTCTGTTAAGTTAACACACAATGACTGTCATTACTGGGCCAGGATAAATTATTACTGTCACTTATGGCTTACAAAGGACCTGGCAGAGAACACAGAAGGGGACCTCCCCCAGATGAGGACCAATTCTGGGGTCTTTAAGCATAAGAAGGAGTTCACCAAGTAAAGGTCCATCCTAGACATCAGAATCTTCTCAACCTAGCTAGTCATTTTGAAGGGGGACAAGCAGACAGGGCCCCTTAGGCACACAGACCTCTGACCCCTGTCTTTTCTTGTTTCCCCGGACTCAGATGGAGCAGTGGTATGCATGCTCCAGTTCCCCAGCCCCAGCTGGTACTGGGACACTGTGACCAAGATCTGTGTGTTCCTCTTCGCCTTCGTGGTGCCGATCCTCATCATCACGGTGTGCTATGGGCTCATGCTGCTGCGCCTGCGCAGTGTGCGCCTGCTGTCCGGCTCCAAGGAGAAGGACCGCAGCCTGCGGCGCATCACGCGCATGGTGCTGGTGGTGGTGGGCGCCTTCGTGGTGTGCTGGGCGCCCATCCACATCTTCGTCATCGTCTGGACGCTGGTGGACATCAATCGGCGCGACCCACTTGTGGTGGCCGCGCTGCACCTGTGCATTGCGCTGGGCTACGCCAACAGCAGCCTCAACCCGGTTCTCTACGCCTTCCTGGACGAGAACTTCAAGCGCTGCTTCCGCCAGCTCTGTCGCTCACCCTGTGGCCGTCAAGAACCCGGCAGCCTCCGCCGTCCCCGCCAGGCCACCACTCGTGAACGTGTCACCGCCTGCACCCCCTCCGACGGCCCGGGTGGTGGCGCTGCCGCCTGACCTACCCGGCCCTCCCCTTAAGCGCCCCTCCCAAATGAAATGATCCAGCGGCCACACCGAGCTCCCTGGGAAGCCCTGGCCACCATAGGGACAGCTAGAATAGGGCCTGCACACAGGGGAGGCCTCCCTTAGGGGCGGGACCTGAGGGATCAAAGGCTTCCTGTTGGAAGGGTGAGGGTTGGGGCGGGGGAGGGGGGGGCCAGAGCTGGTGACGGCAGACAATGACACCTGGACATTAGTAAGGCCTCTCCAATGGGACAAAGATAACATCTTGGGATAGCACCGGGGTCTGGCCTTTTGAGCACCCAGCTCCAGTCCAAGACCCGGGGATTTCAGCTCCAGGAACCAGGAGGGGCAGTGATGGGGTCGATGACTTGGTCTGGCTGGGGAGGTGAGGGGACAGGGCAGTCGGGCAAGGCAGCTTGGGGTTGGGTCAAGAGATGAGCGCCCTCTTCCCCTGGGGGGTGGTGCGGGGGACGGTCAACTCTGGAGAAGAGTCAAAGTTCTAACCACATTCTAACTACCTAACTACCATACTCGCTGAGGCTAGGTCCAATGTGACTTCTCTGTAGAGAGAACACAAGTTCTGCTTGATGGGGCAGGCCTGTGTTATCCCAGTCCTGCTGGAAGCCAAGGCTGGAAAGTTAAGGACCAGCAGCCTGGGCAACTTAGTGTCTCAAAATAAAATGTAAAGAGGGCTGGACTGTAGCTCAGTGGTAGGGTGTTTGCGTGAGGTTCTGGGATCAATAACACAAACCAAGCAACCAACCAACCAAAAACCTTCCAAACGACAAAACCAAACCCCCAAACCATAAAAACTGATATGGATGTCTCTGAGTCTGACTTGAATAGTGCCTGCATCCCTGCATCCCTGTATCCCTGTGGGGCTGGGGACAGTGGGCAGAAGCAGAGGCTCCATGGATACTGAACAAAGGCCCCAAAAGCAAGTTCTAAAGGGATCCCCGAGGCTCAGGAAGGAGTGAGAAGATTCCAGAGCTCCAAAACCAAGTAAGCCTTTGTCTCAAGAAGTGGAAGTAGAACCAGAGCGATGGCTCAGTGGTTGAGGCCACATGTCTCTCTTGTAGAGGACATAGGTTCTATTCCCAGCACCCACATGTTGGCTCACAATTATTCGTAACCCCAACCCCAGTCAATCCAATACCTTCCAACAACTGTGGACACCAGGCATGAACATGGTACACATACATACATGCAGGCGAAACACTCAGACACATAAAATAATAAGTCTTTAAAAAGTGGTGGTGCATGTCTTCAATCCCAGTATCTGGGAGGCAGAGGCAAGCCTGGTCTACATCCAGCCTAGTCTACATATTGAGTTCTAGGGCTACATGATGAGACCCTGTCTCAACAAAGGTGTGTTTTGGGAGAGTAAATTGTAAGGCAGGGGCCGAGGCTTCTGCTTAAGGTTAAATCCCAAAGCCTGAGCGTGGATGCTTTTGGAGTCCCTGGGGTACTAGTGTATGTGGCTCAGCACTAAAGCACAGAGACACTTTGAGCAGCCCATATGTGGTAACGAGAGTGAAGATTATCACCAAATACTTGGACCCTTGATTAAAACCTGAAAGAAGTCTCTTCCCCCTTCTCCCAGCATCTGGCTGCTCACCAGATGTCTGGGGTCCGTGATACTCAGGGACTGGACCCCACTTTGAAGGCACTGAGGGAAGAAGGCTTTTATAGCAACGATGTCGGTGTGTCCCTTTGGTCTCTCCCATTGTCCCTGGGTCTCTCATCTGTTCTCACTGCAGAGGGTAGACACAGAAACTGGTCCAGGCACTCCTAGATCCCAGCTTCCCTGGATGTCATTGTTTGCCCCATCCCGGTGCCTCCCCCACTGCTGAACAACCTGCCCCTGACTCCCTATTGAAGCAGCCTGCTGACATCCTTGTAAAAACAAATTTAATTCTCTTCCTTTTTTGGGACAGATGGAAAGAAATTGACGCCTTTGTCTCAAACCAAAAAAGAAAGGAGCGAGAGAGACAATATACCTCTTTTCTTTTTGACAGCCATTTCTTTGGAACAAAAGCTGCAGGCTGTCACTCCAGCAGGGACCTAACCAGCCTTCAGGGAGGCAGGATCTAGACTAGTGAGCAGAAAGGGTTTCTTTGACGGACAAAGCACAGTCTCTTTCTCTGTGTGAAGTCCTTAAAAGCCTAGGACCTTGGAATCTCTGTACCCTGGGGTACAGTGTGATGGTCACCGCCGACATCAGGCCTGCCCAGCCACCGTAGCCTGGAACCTAGCCTCTTAGCTGACCTTCACCACCGAAATGGACACTATGGAGACACCATGGAGATTTCTGTAGAGTGTGGTGGTGGTGAGCTGGTCACCATGCTGAAGACACCCCTAGGCACTTGTCACTCAAGAGTCCTGCTACTCTGGTAGGGAGGTAGAGAATGAGGGCAGACTCCTGAAGCAGGTGACATGGGACTTAGGGCTGTGTGTTTCCCCTTATAAGGACCATGGTCTTATGCCCCCCACCCTCCAGGGCAGAGCTGTCTTAGAGTGACCTGGTCCTCTTTTGTAGGAACGAGAACTGGCTTTTTTTTTTTTTTTTTTTTGAGATAGCGTCTCATGGAGTCCAGGCTGGCCTTAAACTCCTGACCTTCCAGTTGGGAGCCTCCTGAGTGTTGATATTACAGGTGTGGTTTCAAAATTGTTTAAATGTTGATTGATTTTGGGTTGAATGGTGCATGCTCCTGCCACTGTGCACATGTGGAGATCAGGGAAGAGTTTGGGAGAGGTGGTTCTCTTCTTCTGCCTTGTGAGTTTATAGGGAATGAACTCACGTCAGCAGGTTTGACGGCAAGGACCTTTATCCACCAAGCCCAATTAAAAGAAATGGTTATTTATTTGTTTGTCTGTGTGTGTACATTGGCATGCCATGGTACCTCCCATGGGCATGCATTACCACATCCAGCATGATCTGACAGATTTTTTTAACCCTTTCTCATACTGATAGATGTCTGTCCTGGGTTCAGCCTCAGCTGATCATATACACAAATCATATACATACACATATAACATACAAACATAGGTGACTGCATGCCAATGTGACAGATACAGTGACAGAAAGCCCTAGGGAGGATGTCCCAGAAGTACTGTTTAATTAAAAATATGTTTGCAGCAATTCTATAAGAGGTGGCAAAGGGCCAGGCAGTGGTGGCGCACGCCTTTAATCCCAGCACTTGGGAAGCAGAGGCAGGTGGATTTCTGAGTTTGAGGCCAGCCTAGTCTACAGAGTGAGTTCCAGGACAGCCAGGGCTACACAGGGAAACCCTGTCTCAAAAAACAAAACAAAACAAGCAAAGAAACAAACAAAAAAAGAGGTGACAAAGGGCCCAGGGGTTTTAAAGGATGCGTAGGAGTTGGCTACTTGGGAGGCAGAATAGTGTGTAGAAAAGTGTGAGTATGTCCAAGAGCATGGCAAACACAAAAGTCATGAGCAGTAGAGACATGGAGCTTAACTGAGTACTATGGTGTACGAGGCTCGTTTCCTTAGTTCATCCTCTCAGCAGCCACGGGGGCTGAAGGCTGAAGTAGCTGTCTGTCTGTCTGTCTGTCATCTAAATATTTTGATCTACCTATCTATCTATTTTCTGTCTGTCTGTCTATCTATCTATCTATCTATCTATCTATCTATCTATCTTGATCTATCTATCTATCATCTATCTATTTATTTTTGAGACAATGTCTCACTATGTAGTTCTAACTGACTGGAAACTTGCTATATAGACCAGGCTCATCTTGAACTCAGAGATCAGTCTGCCTCTGCCTCCTGAGTGCTGGGATTAAAGGTGTGCCACACCTGCCATTTTATTTTAGTATGTACGTGTGTGTGTGTGTGTGTGTGTGTGTGTGTGTGTGTGTATGTATGTGTGTATGTATGTATGTGTGTATGTATGTATGTATGTATGTATGTATGTATGTATATATTATGTATATTTGTTTGGAGGGGCAGAGTTTCTTTAAGCCCTGGTTGTCCTGGAACTTGCTCTGCAGATTAGGCTGGCCTCGAATCCACAAACATCCACCTGTCTCTGCCTTCCGAGTGCTGGGGTTAAAGGCGTGTGCCGTGCCTGGCCAGTGTCTGCATTTCAGAAGTGAATGCTGAGCTCAGAGGTTAAGCCGCTTCTCCCCGAGTTACAGACCTTGTCGGGAATGGCAGAACTCAGGACAGAGGAACTCTAGAGAAAATTCCCAGGTCCACAGTTACTGTGAGTTCTGGGCATCTCACATCACGTGAAGCAGAAGGACATCCCAGCTGCTGCTGGGTTCCTGGGATGAGGCTTCTGAAGACTTAACAGAATGGGAGAAAAGGGCAATTTTCCGTGAACTTTTGTTCCTCCTTAAGTTCTCCAAATCTTTGCCTTTCAAAATGTACTGTGCATTTTGCACGGTGCATTTTTAAAGCTCTGAATTGACAGCGTAATTCTAGACTATCACAGGTCTCTCTTCCTCCCCAAAATTTCCATTCCTTTTTCTCTACGAGGTGGGAGGGAAGATTGTGCCTTTGGTTTAAAAATGCCCTACAGTTTCCAATCTCTTCTTAGTGTCCTAGAGCTCTGGAAGAATGCTAGAATATGACGTGGGCTTCCTTTCTCGGATTCTCAGTTTCCCTTCTTGTAGAGTGGACTTTCTTCGTAGAATGGCTGTGGGGATTAATTAGGTAATGTATGTGTAGACATAGGTTCTGCCACTCAGCAAGTAGCTGTGACTGAAAAACAGCCAGAGTGCAAAGTCAGAGCCCCACACCCAGAGGGAAATGTGCATAGGCTTCTGGAGTGCAATGAGAAGAGAAGAGTCTGGGAATCTGACCTGGGACTCCCTTGTTTCCTCAGTTCAAAAGCCACCATGGAGCAGCAGGAGGAAGAAGAGGAGAATGTGCTGTTATGGAAACAGGAGGAGGGGGGCGTTCCCAGGGAGAGGGAGTGATGGATAATGTCAAGTATAATAGAGAGGATGGAGGTGCACAGGGCAGGAGGGCAGTGAGAGCAAACCAGAGACCTCAAGTGTAGTCTCCTACATACTCTGAGAGACCCCAAACCTGGCTTCAAGTCTCACTCTGAAGTTAAATAGGCACATGAACTACCAAAGGATTTTTCCCTCACCAAACTCTGTCTCCTCCCAGATGTAAGATGAGAGTGGGTAGTCTCTAATACAACAACCAATGTCTAATCAGGTTCTTGAGTTGAGGGGACTCATGGCCACTTAGCAGCTGGATCTTAGGCAAGTCATGGCACCCCAAGAGTCCCCTCAGAGCATGCAGATAAGTCAAATGCCTACAGAAATTCTGGCACATAGCGGGCCCCAATACAGGGTTCTTCCCTAGTAACTATGTGGGTTCCAAAGCTGGCTGTTGTAAGGAAGTTGCTTGGCTTGGAATCTGAAGTGCTGGGTACATTGGGAGATGGGCATTTGGTGGGTTGCTGGGGGAGCAAGGGCCCTGACTCAGCACCCACCCGTCCAAAGGCCAGCCTCCAACTCTCTGTATCTGCAACGGATCCTGAACTTAGAACTGCAGAGCCACACGAAGCCATCTCTGGAGACTCTAAACCCTAGACAGTGATGCTCCCTGTTAGGTCCCAGCTTCGGTACTCATATACAAACCATGTGTGGGACAGAGCCTGGAGTGTGGCTCAGCAGTTAAGAGCAGGAACCGCTCTTCCCAAGAACCTGAGCTCAGTTCCCAGAACCCAAATCAGGCAGGTTATGACTACTTGTAGTTAGTTTTAGGAAATCTCACCCCTCTGTCCTCTACAGGTACCCCCAGATGTGTCAGGATCTCATGTAGCCCAGGCTAGCATCAAGCTCACAATGTAGCCAATGATGTCCTTTAACTTCCAACCCTCCTTTCTCCACCTCCCAAGCCCTAGAATTATGTGCACCACCACACTGGATCTCACTCATTAGTTCTCTGTCTATTCCTTCATGTTACTTCTGGCACTAGGTGTCGAGTGCTCGTTGCTAGGAGCAATGCAAACACAGTCAGGACCTGGTCTCTTACTCTGAGCTTGTGGACAGGCTCTGGAGACCAGGACAGTGGGTTTGAGGCTCCGGATGCAGGCAGCTTGGGAGTTCAAACTGGAGCTATCAGAAGCTGAGGGACCTCAGGATGGGCATACTGAAGACGCTGTCAGTCACATCCAAGCTTTGACATTGCATTGTGATGGTGCTATCTATGAAGTTCATTCTGGAGAGCTGATCAATCCAGTACAAAAAAAAAAAAAAAAAAAAAAGTTAGGCAGGGGATGGTGGTAGTACATGTCTTTATTCCCAGCACGGGGGAGGCAAAGACAGACAGATCTCTTGAGTCTGAGGCCAGCCTGGTCTACAGAGTGAGTTCCAGGACAGCTAGAACTTCATAGAGAAACCCTGTTCAAAAACAAAAATAAAACACTTAAGTGAATTTATGACTTTTGTTTTGGGCTATGTGTGGTTCACAGGCAGCCCTAGGAGGCAATGTCCGGGATCTAGTCCCAGCATCAACACCAGGAGGAGCCATGATGCACAACTAACAAGCACCTCTCACTTGTACCAGCTTCATAACTGCTTCCAAACTGACTAGGAGGAAGGCATTATTATGAGGTTCAGGGGAGAGGATGGCCTCTCTGTGATTGTTCCAGGAAGACCCATCTTACGTCTATTTCTTCCCAACAGGCAACACCAATTACTCAGAGAGACCTCAGTGGTGTTTCCTGTGCCCGGGTCTGTGCCTTTTATCATTGGTATCACATATAAACCACCTAAAACCCTACCGTGATGTTGGCAGGCCTATGTCACATCTATCTCTTCCCGCCTTGAAGACCGACTGGTCTGTGATACTTTGACTACCTGTCAGGTCTTCTTACATAATCTTGGGAAAGAGTCTTAGCCCGATGGCTTTAGACTTTAGAGGCTGGATGGGCGGGATGGTGCAAGCAAAAAGTTGAGGCAGGAGGATGTCTCATTCAAGAATAGCCTGGGCTCCATGGTGTGATACTGTCTTAAGAACCCAGAGAAAGAAAGAGACTCAAGACACAGACAGACAGACAGACAGACAGACAGACAGGGAAAAGAAGCTGGATGTAGTGTTTCATGCCTGTAATCCTAGCATTTACTGAAGCAGGAGAATTACCATGAGTTTGAGGCCAGCCTATGCTCCAGAATGAGCCCACAAATAGACAATAAAAAGATAAAGCTTATTTGGTGGGAAACTGAGAAGAGTTAGGAAGAAGCTGAGAATGAGGGCTCTTGCATGGTTTGGTCATGGAAGCTTCCAGTTCTCACAAGTAACAAATGTTCAACAAATGGGAGTCTTATTGCCCTGTGTTTAAGGTTTTCGGTATCAACCCTTGCTCCTTTCTTTCTCATTCCCCATCCCTTCTGTTTTTTGATGAGGTCTCTGTGTAGCTCAGGCTGGCCAGAATTCAAGATCCTCCCGGCTCTTCCTCCCAAATGCTAGGATCACTGGCATAAGCCACCACACCCTGCCACCTCTGTTTCCTCATGCTTTGGGTTCGTCAGCCGTAAAGGACTTTTTCTCGTAACTATGCTCTCGGGTTTGAGAAAGCAATTTTCAAAAGGATTTTCTCTCCTTCATTTCTTACAGGGAGCTGTCCTCTTTTGTCCCTCCCTGGGACCCAAGAATGGGGGCCAACCTAGGAGGCAAGAGAGGTCAGTGGTGGCCTTTGTCTAAACAACTTAGTCATAGAGATGGAATCTCTGTATAGGTGGCTATGCAGGTAACATCCACCTGAGACTCGGCTTCTAGTGTCTCTAGTGTCTCCTCTTCAGTCCCAAGATGGAGACAGGGAACACACATGGCTTTGATATCTTGTCCTCTATGTTCAGTGTCTAACCCTCTCTTCATGATGGAGGGACAGAGGTAGGTGTTAATGGCTTCCGAGGTATCTGCCATCCTTAAGGAGAAATGAGATTTTTTTTCTTCTGTTCCTTGACCCTCCCCAAAACAGACATCTAATGGTAAAAATCCACGGCATACTTCTCCAGAGATGGAAGACTATGTGTGGGGGTGGGGCGAGGAGGGGTGGGGTGATGTTTGTCATTGGTGTTGTCCTGTTTGGGGGATGAAAGAGGCAGACATAGCCCAATGGAACCTGCCTCACACACTTGGTTTTTTGGTCCACCCCAGATCCCATCCTGGTACTAATATCCAACTTCTTATTTTTAAATAAAGTGAGCTTGATTCTCCATACTTGCATCTCTGGATCTTTCCTTTCTTCCTTCTCTCTCTCTCTCTCTCTCTCTCTGTGTGTGTGTGTGTGTGTGTGTGTGTGTGTGTGTATGTGTGTGTGTGTGTGTGAGTGTGTGTGTGTGAAACAAGGTCTCACTATGTAGCCCTATCTGGACTTGAATTCATAGTTACCTGCCAGTCTCTGCCTCCTTTTCTTATTCTTTTTTCTGGTTAATTATCTATTAGTAGTGTTTATGTATGGAGGGGGGGAGCACTTGTACCATGGCACACATGTAGAGATCAGGGGACAACTTTGTGGAGTTTCTCACTTTCTACCTTTACATGGTGTTAGTTTTGGTCAACTTGACACAAGCCAGAGTCACATGGGAAAAGAGAACCTCAAGTGAGAAATGTCTCCATCAGATTGGCCTGTAGGCAAGTCTGAGGGGGCATTTCCTTGATGTGGGAGGGCCCAGCCTACTGTGGGTGGTATCACCTCTTGGCAGGTGGTCCTGGGTTTTATAAGAATGCAGGCTGAGCAAGCAAGTCACAGGGAGCAAGCCAGTCAGTATCATCCTCTGCTCCAGTCCCTGCCTCTAGATCCAACTCTGACTCCTCTTAGTGATGGGGTGTGACCTGGAGCTTGTAAGGGAAGGAAGAAAGGAAGGAAGGGAGGAAGGAAGGAAGGAAGGGAGGGAGGGAGGAAGGAAGGAAGGAAGGAAGGAAGGAAGGAAAAAGAAAAGAAGGAAACGCTTTTTTCTCCAAGCTGCTTTTGATCATGGTTTTATCACAGTGAATGAAAGCAAAATAGGACACATGGGCTCCAGGAATTGAACTCAGGTTGTCAATGTGGAGAGGACTCTCGATGGCCTCCACTGACTCTTTTGTTCTTCCATGATCCCTTTATGACCAGGCCTCAGATGGGAGCTGTCAGATCAGCTGGCAGAGAAGTAGCCTGCAGGAACTTAGCCTGATAGAAAAGTCAGACACAGCCAGGCTCTCTGTAGGCTCTCCCAGGAATCTGACCCCAATCCCCTTCCCTTCCCCAGATCCTCCTCTTTCTAATCTAGATCTCTTTCCTTAGAGCCCTGCCCGGTCCTCATGCTTCAGGGCTTCTCTTCTCCCATACTCCTCCCTCTTCCTCCTGTCCTCCTATCCTTCTGTCCCCTGGCCACAGCATCCTCTGCATTCAAGGGCAGGGCAGTGTGGGCACCAGAAACATTAAACTTGAATCTGCTAGGAGAAAGACCAAATCCACAACTGGGGCCCAAATATTTTGATTGATAAGAAAACTATCGGGGAGCTGATGAAGGGAGAGAGCCATCTCAGCCAGAATTGCCATTTGACTTGTGCCCGAGAGATTTTATTTCCTATGAAAGTCATTGATTTGGTTATCAATGTTGTGGGAGAAATCTGATACATTAAAACAACACATTGCAGCAAACTGTTGACATCCAAGATTATGTTCGAGCAATAGAAACTCTACGGTAGCTCTCCTTTTTAAGACCGTTGCTCTTAATTCTCCCATTTCTGGATTAAAATATCTTTGCTGTAGCGTCAGCAGCTTTAGCTATCAAGCAGGTTAGATTAGAAATCTCTTCTTGCAGCTCCACAATGAATCCCGGGACAGAAAATACAAAGGCAGCTGTGACTGCTACTGTGGTGGGGTCTAAGAGATGTAGGGAGGCATCATGGTGTTCAAGGGGGGGGAGACCTTGAAATCCTGTTAAGAGACTCTAGTGCTTATTAAATAAAATAGGTGTGATGAATCTTGTCCTACAATGCCCATATACCCTTGGGAGGGCAGAATGAGTGTTATTCCCGCAGAATTGGGTTGGGGGTGGGGGGGATGTGAAACCAAACAGGAGCTACATTGTTGTTAAAGGAGACACATTGTTATACATTGTTACTAAGTCTCCATTCCTTACAAGAACAAATCTCTGTTTCCTAACCCATCCCAGGGGTAATAGTTTTCCTTTGGAAATGTTTATGAGGGCACGTTCTACTGAGGCCCCAGTTGGTATAATGTTTAAATGTGATCCCTGTTCCACAGAAGTTACCCCCACCCCCAGCCCAGGAATTGAAGAACCTGAAACAAAAGGAAGGTGTCTGTCTGCTGTTGGACGCTAGGTGGAGCCAAAGATTGGTATCAAATCTATTAGCTACAAGACAGTGGCATTTTAGGTTATGTTTAGGTTATGTTAACTTCAATGGAAACACCTAAGGAGTTCTGTTTTTCCCTCTACCATTTTAATACATTTGTAATTTCCATTGTCAGAATTTTGTTAAAGAATGTTTAATTATGCTGAAGTCCGCATTGTTCACTTGGGACTGGTCAGTCAGATTAATCCATCTCAGTTGTCTGGTTCATTTGGGTAGAAATGATTTGGTTTTCTTCAATCAAATAATGGGACCTGGTGGGTGGGAACAGTCTCTGGCCTTACAACGTAATATGAAGCTATTTCCTTCTATTCCCCCAGTTAAAAGACAGTCAGGATCAGATCTTAAGGCAAATTGGAACGTAATTGTTCATTAGAGAGCAATCATAGTAAACAATCTTAAATTCTAGAAAGCTCAACTTTTAAGGGGCCACGCTCAGTAGTAATCCATCCTTCCTCACATTCTCCTTCCCGTCTCCTTGGTCCTCCAGTGCCTTCTTAAGGTGAGAGTGATGAATCCAGGCAGGGATACTGGTGACGTTGACAGCAGTGGGAGTCTGGAGAATTATAATGTAAAGTCTCTTCCACCTGGTTCAATCCCATCAGCTTTGTTTGTTTGTTTTAGAATTATTTATTTTATGTACATGAGTCCACTGTAGCTGTCTTCAGAAGAGGGCATTGGATCCCATTACAGATGGTTGTGAGTCACCATGTGGTTGCTGGGAATTGAACTCAGGACCTCTGGAAGTCAGTGCTCTTAAACCACTGAGCCATCTCTCCAGTCCCAAGTCCATCAAATTTGAAGCGGGATCAACACAGCATCTTTGAGCTGGAACAAGTGATGGGGGTGTGAGGGGGCTGGTACTCAACAGGTTGACTGCCTGGGGGGGCGGGGCATGGAGGAATTTTAGCCAAAGTTAGTTGCAGTCCTTACAAGGACTCAGAGATTAGAACGGGACAATCTGATAACAGTCCAGCATGCACCCAAGGGACCATGGGGATTGGCTTTCCATAGACTATCTCATACGGGGCAAACTTTTCTGAATAGAGAGCTCAGTGGACCCTGAGAAGGTCATAAGGCAAGGGATCAGCCTGGTTACCATCAGTCTCTAGAGTTATATGTAGTTAAAATCTCCTTTGAAGTCCTATTCATCTTTTCTACCTCCCCTGAATTCTGAGGTGATACATGTAACAAAGTGTCTGATCTACATTAAGAGTCTTAGAGAGTAACTGACACAACCTGGCCGTGAAGGTCAGGTCATTGTCAGACTCCAGAAGACAGAGGGAGGCTAAATCTGGGGATAATCTCTCTTACTAATTTCTTGGCTACTATTGGGCTATTTTGTCTGAGGCAGAAAGGCCTCTACCCAGTCAGTGACGTTATCAACAAGGACCAGCAGATACTTGTAACCATATAGTCCTGGCATGACTTCTGTGAAATCTAATTCCCAAATTTATCAGGTACCATACCTTGACTCCATTGTCCTGGGGGAAGAATATCCTTTTTTTTTTGTGTGTTTACCCGAGTGCGATCAGGCAATAGTCTGAAATGCTTCAAAGTATTTCTTTTGGTCTGGCAAGAACCGCCATCCACACAGTTTTCCTTGGGCCCCCAAATCAGAATATGGCTTGACTTCTCCTAGATCATACTTAGGGACGTCGTCATTGAAGTTGAGTGGTGCTCGGGAACAGCAGCTAACTGTAGGATGTTTTGGGGGGACTGAGTTCCCCAAGTACAGCCTCTTGGCAACCTGGTCTGAATAGTTGTTACTTTGAGTTTGGGGCTTTTGTCTTTTTGGTGTCCTGGCCAGTGTATTATGACCAGTTCAGCTGGCAGCCAGATGGCCTCCACCAGCGGAGCGATTTCATGTTTATTTTTAATAGTCTTTCATTCTGAAGTGAGTGGGTCCTTCTGTCTAGAAATCTGTCAGTGAACATAAGCCGTTAGCAAAGGCATACCGGCTGTCAGTGTGAGTGATCACCCTTCTCTCCTTAGTCTGTCTTAAGACTTCTGTGAGAGCAATTAGTTCTGCTCTTATGGCAAATGTGACTCCAGGCAGGGCTTGTGCTCAGATGACTTTCTTTTGACCTGAGACTACCACCATCCCGGATACTTGGACCCCAAATACCTGTTTCCTTTCTGGATGAAGTTCCTGTCATCTGTATAGAGATCTGCATGTCTGGTGGTGAGAGGGATGTCTGTCAGGTCAGGTTGTGTACTTTGGATGGTGTCCAGCATTCCTAGGCAGCCATGATCTGGGTCATCATCTGGCAGCAGGTTGGCAGGGTAAATGGCCAAGGATTTATCAAAGGTCAGTCTGTCCTTATGTAGGGGAAGGGCCCGATACTGAGTCAGCTGCACATTTGACATCCACCAGCTGATAGCTGTCTCTCAGCAAGGTTTCCACAGCTTGTGGAGCTGTTATCACCAGAGTCTATTCTAATGTGAGGTTGTCATTCTCCTTTCCAAGGACTGCAGTGGCTTTGATAGCTCTCAAACAGGGCCACAAGGTTCAGGCTCTGAGAAGATACAGGTCACTGGTCTCTTCCAAGGATGCAGTGTCTGTGTCAGGATCTCCATGGCGATGCCCTTCTTCCACAAACATAGAGGTGAAGGGACTTGGAAACATCAGGGAGACTCAAGGTGGGGACCTGTTTTAAGTTCAGGTTCCTCAGTCTGCTTTAAGAGGGTGTTACTCTTGGCTGTTGCAGAGTTCTAAGGTTTAGCAATCTCAGCAAACCCAGGTATCCAGAGGAGGTAATATCCAACAGTCCCCACAAATTCTCTGACTTGTTTTTTGGTGGTTGAATCATTATAGCTGCTATGCAGGCTTGGGACAGCAATCTTTTTCCTCCTTTTAACTCATACCCCAAGCAGGTAACCTGAAATTAGCATATTTGTGCTTTATTGGAAACCTGTAGCCTAATTGGGCCAGAGTCTCCAAAAGGCCTGGGTGGCTCTTAAACAGTCTCCCATGCTTTTGGCTGCTAACAGTATACCATTCATGTATAGGAGCAAGGTTACCTCAGGGCACTTACTATGGAAGAGGCTTACATCCTGACTGAGTGCCTCCTTGAAAGATGATAGACATCTTGAATCCTTGAGGCAATATGGTTCATATTAGTTGTTTGACGTTCCTAATTCAGGGTCAGCCCATTCAAACGTGAAAGTGGCTTGACTTAACTTTGACAGGGGGATCTTTGACAAAGATCCAGAAACCTAAAGATCCGTAAACATTATGCTCTGGTGGTAATAGACTGAGCAGAGCGCATGGGTTCAGAGTGGTTGGGTGAATAGCCTCCACCCATTTTTGACTTCCCTGTCACTGTATTCCCACCATGTGGCTCGCTCTCTCTCTCTCTCTCTCTCTCTCTCTCTCTCTCTCTCTCTGCTTCACCTCCCTGCTCTTCTCCTGTCCTGCCTCTTGGTTTCTCTGCCTCTCTCCTCCAGCCCCAACTCCAGCTCTGTATTCCTCAAATGCCACGCTCCTTTCTCATAAAGAAGCTATCAGTACAGTAGGAAAGCTTCCATGGCTACTCGTTCTGAGCCAATCAGCAGGCAGACTATGTTCCTAGTGTTGCCCTTTGGCAAGACTGAAGGCTTCATGACCTCCCCCAAGGCAGCTTGCCTTTCCTTCTTGGACAGGCAAAGAAGCAACAAATACTTACATATCCTGCCAGCCTGGAGCTGCTGTTGGCACAGCAATTAACAAGGACAATACAGGCCACACCTTCATAGCCAGTTAATACAATATGTGTTCAGGTTACCCCAACACCTGGCTTCTGAGCTGTTAGGTACTGCTTGACTCAAATGGGCATAGCCCCATAGGTAACCTGCACTATGGCAGGTGACACATGTTTTGCCAAACCAGGAGGATTGTCCTCTGCCCATACTGTGGGAACTTCTTGGATTGACAAAGCCTTCCATTTCCCTTCTGGAGGATGAGTGTGACTTCGGAGGAGCAGATAGTCTTCACTTAGTGGGCAGGTTAATAGGTAAGACTTTCGCAGTTTCTTCTAACTGTAACTTGAAAGTGTCCCCTCAGAATGGAATTGTAGCCTGAAGTCTGCTTAGAAGATCTCACCCCATGCTGGACAGTAGTGGTGCATGCCTTTAATCCCAGCACTTGGGAGGCAGAGGCAGGTGGATTTCTGAGTTGGAGGCCAGCCTGGTCTACAGAGTGAGTTCCAGGACAGCCAGGACTACACAGAGAAACCCTGTTTCGAAAAACAAAAACAAAAAACAACAAAGAAAAAGATCTCACCCCAATTATGAGAAGGGACATTTAGAGGTGACATTAAAGGAGTGGGTTACAGTCTCTTGACCCAAGCCAACAGTCTGGTCAGTGGTATATTTGTAGTGTCTTATATCTCCCATTATGCCTTGTATCTTGTGAGAGGTCCCAGGGGCTCCTGCAGCTCTAAGTGGCCCCACTGTCAACCAGGAAGTCTATATGTTTGGCCCCGACATTAACAATTACCAGGGACCATTTGATCTTTGTGGTAGTTTAAATGTAACTGGCCTTGATAGGCCCATAGGGAGTGGCACTATTAGGAGGTGTGGCCTTACTGGAGGAAATGTGCCATTGTGGGGGTGGGCTTTGAAGTCTCATATGTTCAAGGCCAGTGTGGCCCACAGTCCCCTTCTGCTGTCTGCAGAGCAAGATGTAGAACTCTCAGCTCCTTCTCCAGCACCATGCCTGCCTGCACGCTGCCACGCTTCCTGGTATGAAGATAACGGACTCAGCCTCTGAAACTGTAAACCAGACCCAATTAAATGTTTTCCTTATAAGAGCCGCAGTGGCCATGGTTATTATGAAATATAATGCAGTGCAGGGGTACCCGCCAGGCCTGTGCCAAGTTATGTCCCTGAGTAATTATGCCATGCATTATGCCATTATGATATAAAGGGAGTTTGCTGGGGGAAGGGAGAGGACTGAGGGCCTGGAGAGGGGACAAGTGGACATGTAGACGGACGGACAGACAGGAGCAGAACCAAGAGGGCAGAGAAGGGTGGGACAAAGAACAAAGAAAGACAGAAAGGGAGAGAAAGAGACCAGCCTGAGAGATGGGGGGGGGGGGCGTTGGGGGGGGGATGGTGTCTAACGCGCGCCTCCCGTGTCGCCCCACGCCCATGGACGAAAAACACGAGAGACAGTATTCGGGTAGTTACTGCAAAACGAGGACTTTACTCTGTAACACACACGTGGAAAACGCGGAAGGACGCAGAAGGGGCCTAGCTTAAATACAGCCTAGAGTGACGTATTCACTTCTAATTGGCTGTTCGCTCACCACCCAATATTATGCCTTGGGATTGGCAGTGACTTTGGCGCGCCTTTTGCCTTTGCAGCTGCGCAGATAATTGTTTACTTCTGGAGAAGACACAAGGCCAGCGCCATCTAGGGATGGCAGATTATACCACCGTTAACAGCGGCTTCCTACATCTCTCCCTGTTTAAATTATTAATATGAAACAGCCTTTTGCCTATCAAACGCAGTACCAATCAAGATTCGAACTCAAACCCGATCAAGCAAACTCCATCTTGGGGGAATAAGCGATCAAGAGCTTATAGCCCGAAGATTTTCCCTTACCCTTCCAGGTGCGATGGAAACAAGTCCTCTGGGTGCAAGGGCTAAGGGGATGTAAAGAGGAATTGACACCCGTCCCTGTGCAATGGAGTATAGCTCCCAGGAGTGCAAGGGCTGTCAACCTACTATTCAGGTACCACAGCTATTTAGGCAAGGGCTGGCTGGACTTAGACCTCTCATTGACCCAGTGCAATGGGCTGAACCCTTGGGGTGCATCGACTGAGGGTCTCAGTCAATCGGCTACTTTCTCAGCCTAGATAGTCAAATTTCAGGGAGAGATGCTTGCTCCAAGGCTGCGAGTGCTTGGGCTTAAAGCGGCCTTGTCACGTTTTTATTGGGCTCTGAGCTTACAGACCAACCCTCCATGAACACGAATCCACATCATAGGGCTGTATCAAAACAGGCCTACCTTCCCTTTTAGAAAGAAAGAAAGAAAGAAAAGGCAGAAGAAATTCAAGAAGTAAAATCTCCAGGGGTAACAGGTTCCACTCGTGTTCCAACAAGGCTCGAAATCCGGATCTGCAATTGGTGTTGCACCTGGTCCAACTTCCCATTCCACTTTCCTTTTAAATAAGCAGAAAGATTATGGCTTTAAATAAATGTATCATTCACAAATCTCAGAGGTGTAATACCTGGATGTGGGGTTGCCGACACTCGGCTTATTTGAACCACATCCGTGAGCTGCTCCACATGGGCTTGGAGCAAATCAACTCTCTGATTGACCAAAGTCTCTTTTAAGTCTCAATAATGATGTACTGGGATGGGCACAAAGGTAGGCACATGCACAACCAAGGCTAGGTCTAGTGATCCATTCCAGCATTGTGCTAAAAATCATGTAACATTCTTACAATCCAAGACATCAGAATTATTCTGAAAGTTGGACAACATAAAGAAAAATGGAGGGTCTACACACACCAACACCAGTTGTGCAGATGCATTCTTAAACACCTTATTAATTTTAATGTTATTCAAATGGCTAGAGATATTAAATCTTGTAGCCAAAACATTCTGCACTTTATGAAATATATCATTCAATAAGACAAAGGCAGATACACCCTTTTTTTTTTTAACATTTTAAACAGTGGCTGCAACACATAATTTAATTGTGTTGAAGCAGGGTAAATTCAAGAAAATATACATATGATTTAATTTAGGACTTGCATCCCTTTGAAAACATCAAACAGACGTTTAAATCCTCCTATGGTAAGCTTAAGATGAGGTTTTAGCCAAATGTATCTCTTAACAACTTTTAAAAATCACTAAGAGCAAATCAAGATTAAAAGTAAACTATTTTCCTTTGTAAGTACACTCACAAGCCAGAAGATGGCGTTAGATCCCCACCACAAATGGTTGTGAGCTACCATGTGGTTGCTGGGAGTTCAGCTTTTATATTTTAAATTAAGTCCAGCCTTAAACGGCTGAGCCCTTTTTCTAACCCCAGCTTGTCTCAAATATTGAAAGACACTGTCTTTGAATCCTTTTTTGGAGTAACAAGTACTCTAAAAAAATTTTAAAGCTCGTTATATTGAAGCAATGGCTTGCAGAAAAAACTTCTTTAGAGAAATCCACTAATAAAGTATCACACAATGAATAATACACACCAAAAGATTTAACCTCTTAATTTTTTGTATTAAAGCAATAACAATATTTATATATATATAATGTAAAGCAATTAACCATTTTCTGAAGCAATTATTTCTAACAAATATCGCTTCATGGTCTCTTAAAAATTATGAGTAAATTTACTACCTGTAAACCTTTCACCTTTACCAGAAATGTAAAGAGATGGTATAAAAACATTTTTTATATCTATAAAATTCTATGAGCATTTATTAAAATGGCAGCTGGAATAGACAAGTTAGGCTGTATAAATCTTAAATTTGAACTTTATTTTGGATTAATTTAATAACCAATCTTTTTAGTCCCATGAGAATATCGGATAAAAGCCAATCTTATTCTCTAACAATTGTTATACACATTAAAGGAATCCAAAGCATCTCATCCTCAACAACTCCAAATACAGAGGAATTAAAACAACCTGAACCATACTCTATCAACAGGCACAGCTATACTCATGGAGGGAAGCAGGCATAATTTTAATTTTTGCAGCACAATCATAACCTTTAGCCCACAGACTGTTGTAAAATCTTTGAGTCTTAGATTTATCTCTCTTCTCACAAGAAACACAGAAATCTCAGTAAGCACATTTCTAGGATCTGGTCTGAAGACTCAGAACAAAAGGAGCTTAGCACCTGGGCTTCTGTAGTTCAGTCTGCATTTCTTAATTCAAATGTAAATGCACTTAACCTCCCTCTGCCTGCTCTGAGGCTTGGCTACGCTGAATTGTGTGGTTTTGGTTTTAGCTTAAAACCTTAAATTTAAACTGTAAACCTTAAAAGACACATGCTGTATCTTTTCTCTATAAACATAGACAAATTAAAAATTTTCAAACTCTCGGTTGAGCTACCAACTGTAGCCAATGGAATATTGGCAGTTTAACTATGTTTTAAAGCCTCTAGAACAGTTCAAGATCTGACCATGGCCCACAGCGGTATACTTATCGCCAAATGGAACTTCCGTGTCAGGAGACTCAGAGCTGTAATCTTGCAACCTAGCTTCATTCTTTACGATCCTCAGACAGCTCCAGCTCCAGCTCCACCAGCTGCGCCTGCACCTCGGGGGACAGCGCGGCCACCGTGGCCGGCGACGGCTCCAGGCCTTGCTCCGCCATCGCGGCTGCACCAGCCACACTCCGGAAGATGAGAGGGGGCTGAAGGAGGGACGAACTGATGCGGGCCCACACCCGGGCTACAGGATCCGGCTCCAGCCTCCGAGAGCCGCCACTGCCACTGCCGCCGCCACCGCCATGAGCCAGGGACCCAAATTAAATTGTTTTCACCTGTGGAATAAGCACAAACAGCCTCCTTTCCTGGGCCACAGCAGGCCCTTAGCCAACCTTGTAGCCTCCTGTTCTTACGAGGAACAATGGCTGCACGGCATTCAGCCGCAGCATCCTCAAAAATCATCCGTTCCATCACTGGCATTGCCTGCTCTAAGCTCGCGGGGCACTCCCCGTGTGCCCGCTGCACTTTCCAGGGCAGACTATCTCTCTCCTCTGTCTGCCTTTCGCGACATGCTCCCTTGTTCTGGCTCTGCCTTGTTGCAAGCCGCCACCGGTAGCAGAGCACAGACGCTTCTGCAACCGGTCTGACCCAGGCGCCGCAGCGTCTCTGTTCCCACAGCCCGAGCCGAGCTCTCCCCTTAAGCTTAATGGACTCTGCAGTAGCCCTTGTTCCTTTCGAGTACTCTATATCTCCAGGTTCTCTGACCTGACCTCCAGACCCCTTGGCCTAACGCCAGCAATCACACCCTGGTTCTGGTATGCTAGAGTGGCCCCTTTTCTCACAACACACATAAGTTAAAAACAAATGCAATGCAAGCAAGAGGCTAGCTAGTGGAGCGGCAGCGGTGAGTTTAAATCCACTTGCCACAAACGCCACCCCAGGCATATCTTCCAAAGGTGTACCTCGAAAACCTGCAGTCTTTTAACCCTCTTCGAGTCTCCGGGGCCTTCCGCATGCCTTGAAATTCCCGGGTTTCGGCACCAGATGTAACGCATGCCTCCCGTGTTGCCCCACGCCCATGGACGAAAAACATGAGAGACAGTATTCGGGTAGTTACTGCAAAATGAGGACTTTACTCTATAACACACACGTGGAAAACGTGGAAGGACGCGGAAGGGGCCTAGCTTAAATACAGCCTAGAGTGACATATTCACTTCTGATTGGCTGTTCGCTCACCACCCAATATTATGCCTCAGGATTGGCAGTGACTTTGGCGCGCCTTTTGCCTTTGCAGCTGCGCAGATAATTGTTTGCTTCTGGAGAAGACACGAGGCCAGCGCCATCTTGGGATGGCAGATTATACCACCGTTAACAGCGGCTTCCTACAATGGTGGGCAAACCTTTTATACCCACACCTAGAGCACCTGGTGGTAGTGGTGGCCTATGATGATGTAAGCAATTACAAGTTTCCTGAGGGTGGCCTAGTGGAATCACCCATAAGCTAACATTCCTCCTTTCTTGTTAAATTAAAAATGAGGAACCAGGAAGGGGTGAAGGTGGGACAGGAGTGTGGGCATTATGCCCTTTAGACTGCTTTCTGTTTGTTGAACTTGTGTGACTATGAACGGTGTCACTTCACAGCAATAAAAACCCTTAACTAAGACAGTCTTCTTTACTGCCTCAGTTGTCAAAGAGCTTTCGGGCTATTTATAACAGCTCTCACCTATTCTTCCTTGCAAAATTTTCTATCTTTTGAATTTTCCTACATATATCAGGGGCCGACTGGGCAACAAAGGCCAAGTTAATCGCGTTGTGATTTGCTGTGTCCTCCGAATCTATAGGAGTATATGGCGGCTACGCTTCCAGGAGGCGCTCGCTCTAGGAGAGCTGAAGGCAGTTCTGGGCCCTGCTGTAGCTGCCTTAGACAGGTTAGTCACCCTGCCCCTTTCATCCTCCTCGCAGAGCCTGGAGGTATCAAGGTGGGACCCCCTACTTCCCTCAGTGAATTTGTTAAGCACTGAGGCTCTTCCAGGGATTGCCTCAGAGGTCTTTGTGATAATCTGTAGAGTGTCACCCCAAATGGGGGAGGTTAATGAAAAAGAATTTGAGAAATCAGGGAGTCGTGGCTGACACAGACACAGAAAGTGGGGTTCTGGTTTTTCCAGTTGTAGAAGTCTGAATGGGATCCGATGTATCTGAAGACAGAGACAATGTACTCATATACATAAAGTAAAAAAATAAATCTTTTTTTTTCCCATGAAACTCGGGCAGAATCACATGGGGAAAGCGGGATTCAAACCGGGAGAGAGAGAGCAAAGGGCACGGGCCTGCCCTATGCAGGCGGCTACCTTAGCCGCTCTGCCACTGCTGGCTTGCTTAAATAAATCTTTTTTTAAAAAAAGAAAGAAAAAAATACAATGAAAGGTAAAAATAAAATAAAAAATATATATCATGTGGAAGAGGAGTCATACATTGTGGACAGGTGGTCACCAGTATGGATCAAGATATCTTGAAGACATTTTTCTTTTGTTTTTAAAAATATTTATGCTGCTTCTTCTTCCTCTTCCTCCTCCTTCTCTTCTTCTTCTTCTGGAAAACACCAAACGGCGGATGATGCCAAGTCCTTGGAGGAGATCTACCTGTTCTCCCTGCCCATTAAGGAGTCTAAGATCATTGACCTTTTCCTAGGTGCATCCCCTAAAGAATGAGGTTCTGAAAATCATGCCAGTGCAGAAGCAGACTCGTTCTGGCCAGCGGACCAGGTTCAAGGCTTTTGCCGCTTTTGCCGCTATTGGGGACTACAATGGTCACGTTGGTCTTGGTGTTAATTGCTTCAAGGAGGTTGCCACTGCCATCCAAGGGGCCATCGTCTTGGCCAAGCTCTCCATCGTCTCTGTGTGGAGAGACTACTGGGGGAACAAGATTGGCAAGCCCCACACTGTTCCATGCAAGGTGACAGGCCGCTGTGGCTCTGTGCTGGTTTGTCTCATCCTTGCCCCCAGAGGCACTGGCATTGTCTCTGCTCCTGTGCCCAAGAAGCTACTGATGATGGCCGGTATTGATGATAGCTGCACATCAGCCAGGGGCCAAACTGCCACCCTGGGCAACTCTGCCAACGCCACCTTTGATGCCATCTCCAAGACCTGCAGTTACCTGACCCGGACATTTGGAAAGAGACTGTGTTCACAAAGTCTCCTTATCAGGAATTCCCTCTCATCTTGTGAAAACCCACACCAGAGTCTCTGCTCAGAGGACCCAGACTCCAGCTGTGGCTGCCACATAGGTTTTTTATACAAGAAAAATAAATAAGTTAAGTCTGTTAAAAATATTTACTTTTTTAAAACATTTATTTATTTATTTTATGTATGTGAGTACACTGTCACTGTCTTCAGACACACCAGAAGAAGGCTTCGAATCCCATTACAGATGGTTGTGAGCCACCAAGTGGTTGCTGGGAATTGAACTCAGGACCTCTGGAAGAGCAGTCAGTGCTCTTAACCGCTGAGCCATCTCTTCAGCTCCCTATTTTTAATTTTTTAAATGATGGAAACAAAAATACATCTAAAAGCAAAGCTTCTAGAAAAAACATTTGTTATTCCCCGACTTGAATCTTTTCTCAAACTTGACCTTGGCCTCCCCCCTGGCCCTGCGTTTGGAGCTGAGTCTCTGAAGACCTCCTTGTTGACTCTGGATTTATCCAAGGGGAAATCCACAGAGTATCTTGTGGGCAGGAGGTAATTGTAGTTATAAACTTTCAACAAAGGACCTGATCTTTGATATCTTGGTGGTTTTCTTTTTGCCCATGGCACTTGTCACTCTTCGGGGATGGCAGTCAATTCCAGCCACCAGGGCATTGCTGTAGGGTTTGAGGTGCCATCATCAATGTTCTTCATGGTGACAGTTTGCCTTCAGAGTAGCATCCAGCCAGGACCAGCACCACTTTACCGGGTTTTATGAATATGCCCATTTCAACAGCAAGCAGCTAGCTTTTTTTTTTTTTTTTTTTTTAATTTAATGTTGTTAAGGGTGTTTTGCCTGCATGTATATCTGTACATAGTATGCTGGGTTCCAGAGAAGGCCAGAAGAGGGCTCCAGATCTCCTGGGACTGGAGTAACAGACAGTTGTGAACTACCGTGTGGATGCTGGGAATCAAACTTGGGTTCTCTAAAGGAGAAGCCAGTATGCTTAACTACCGAGTTGTCTCTCCAGTCTGTGAAAACATTTTTTTGTAAGACAAAAAGAAATCATACATCATGCATCATGTGGTCATGATGAGTTCGGCAAGGCAAAGGGTGGCTGTACATTAACGGGGTCCTAAGTTCAGTGCAGGTTGGAAGGCATGGTTTGCAGGATGCATTAAGTTTAGGAAACAAGCTTTTTCTTGATAGGTATGGAGACTTAGTAACAATGTAGCTCCTGTTCTGATTTGACAGAGGGGGGGGGGAGCAATTCTACTTCCTCTGCCCCATCCAATCTCCTGGAGTTCTTGCTAACCCCTCTGGCTACTAAGTAACTCTGGGAAAGACTCCCTCCTTGATCCAGATCTGCCTCTCCACCACTCATGACTCAGCCTTAGGGGTCTGGGAGATGAGCTTCCAGGCAGACGGCAAGAGCCCTCAGTGCAGACTGTAGGAGGGCCAGGCCAGGATGGGGTGGGGCTGTTTCCTTGGCCTCACCCTGCACACTCTGACTAAGCAGATGTCACAGGGGCCTGTTAGCTCTTTCTGGAGGCAGTCGTTTCCCATCAAGGCTGGGAAGGATGACTCTGAAGGTACATGTGAATCAGTGCACGTTTGTACAGCGGGTGTGAGAATGTGTGCCGGTTCAAGCAAACATGTGTGTACAGTAATTTCTTAAGTGTGCCCTGAGTAAGATGTCTGAGTCTGAGCCTGTTTCTCTTTCGTAAAATTGAATAAATAACTATTATGAGGAAGCCTCTGCTGTGCCCGCAATGAGACAGCAGCTGTTCATGATACCGGAGGTGCATTGTCTTTAACAGTGACCTCATAGGCCTTTTGGGGATGGGTGAGCTCTAGAGATCTAAATTTGAAGCTGTCTGCCTGCATCCTCAGGCTTACATGGGGGGACTCACTGTAGGAAGAGGACTGCAAACCCTGCTCAGAGAAGTGGAACAGGGCATGCAGACCCCTGCCTTAAGCCAACTTACTGCCGTCTGAAGTCACCTGCACCACCCTGCTGTCAGGGTTCCCACCTGACCTCCTGACCAGCACTAGGAACAAGCTGCTTGTTTTTACCAAGAGAAAAAGGAAACTGGGTGCCCTTAATCCCAGAACTTGGGAGAGAGAGGCAGGTGGATCTCTGAGTTCCAGGCTGGTCTGATCTACAGAGCGAGTTCCAGGATAGCCAGGGCTACACAGAGAAACCTTGTCCCAAAATACTAGAGTGACACACACACACACACACACACACACACACACACACACTCAGAGAGAGAAACAGACAGAGACAGAGAGAGAGCAGAGACAGACAAAGGCAGACAAGTGAGAAGAGACTCTAGGGCTTATTTCTTCTTGAATAAACATATGTCAAATTCTGTGGTTCCATTTTAAAGTAATTTGTGTTTGGGCCAGACACAGTGGCATGTACTTGTTATTCCAGCATATAGAGGACTGAGAGGCAGGTCAAGCCAGCATAGGCTGCATAGTGAGATTATATCTCAACACCACCACCCCCGCCCCTCCCCCCCACAGAGGCACATACACACACACACACACACACACACACACACACAGAGGCAGGCACACATGCACACAGGGGCTGGGGGCTGGTGTAGTAGTCCAGCTACCACATCTAAAACCTGATTTAATCCCTGGGATTTGCATGGCAGTAAGAATTGACTCTCACAAGTTGTCTTTTGACATCCATTCACGTACCTGTATGCCCTGTCCTCACAAGTAAATAAATAAATAAAATATAAGCACAAGAGGATCTGGAGAGATGGTCCAGTGCTTTAGAGCAATTGTTGCTTTTGCAGAGGACCTGGGTTGAGTTCCCAGCACCATGTGGTGGTTCATAACCATCCATAACTCCAGTTTTAGGGGAACTGACTACCTCTTCTGGCCTCCTCAGTCAACAAACACACATGTGGTGTACAAACAAACATATTGGCAAAACATTCATACATATAAAGTTAATCTTAAAATTTTTAAATTAGCCGGGTGGTGGTGACACACGCCTTTAATCCCAGCACTTGGGAGGCAGAGACAGGCAGATTTCTGAGTTCAAGGCCAGCCTGGTCTACAGAGTGAGTGCCAGGACAGCCAGGACTACACAGAGAAACCCTGTCTCGAAAAACCAATAAATAAATAAATAAATAAATAAATAAATAAATAAAACATGTACATAGACTTTCTAAAAGATTTAAAGCTAGGTATAGTGGCACATGCCTTTAATCTCAGCAACTGGGAGGCACAGGCAGAGGCAGAGGTAGAGACACAGGCAGAGGCAGGCAGATCTCTGTGAGTTCAAGGCTAGCCTAGCTTACATAGTGAGTTCCAGAACAGCCAGAGGTGCATAGTGAAAAGTGAAACTCTGTCTTAAATACTATTTATCTATCTATCTATCATCTATCTATCATCTATCATCTATCTATCTATCATCTATCTTTAGTGGGCTGGAGAAATGGCTTAGCAGTTAAAAGCTTTAGTTCCTCTTACAGAGAAGTTGGGTTCAATTCCCAGAACCCACCTAGTGGCTCATGGCCGTCTGTAACTCCTGTTTCAGGAGATCTGATTCCCTCTTCTGACCTCCACAGGAACCAGGCACACATGTGTCAAACAGGCAGACATGTAAGGCCAAACATTCATCTAAATTTAAATATATACATACATACACACACACACACACACACACACACGTATATGTGCAATGTGCTCATTATAAAAATGAGAAACCTGATAAAAATTAAAACTAAAGAGAGGGATCTAAAAGTCATTCAGTAGTCCATTAACATTTGGGTATGTTCCACTCAGGTGTCTCCAGGGCAAACTAGAACCCTCTGGAATGTGTCACTAACTGCATCTTCCCGCAGGATCATGAACCTTCATCACATGTTCCAAAGTTGCAGGAATCAAAAAAATCCAAGAGGTGCCACACCATAAAATCACATAAAAATATAGACACACTAGCGCACACACAGTCCAGACTATGCACATACGTTCCCCATACTTTGGGTACATTCTGTTCTCTTATATTTTTGGTTGTGAGCCTAGCCTTTAACGGCTGAGCCATCTCTCCAGCCCACATTCTGTTCTCAAGCAAACATTCACTCTTGGCTCCAGGATATGTTTTTTCTCCTTTACATCTGCCCACATGTGTCGATGCTATAGACATGTATACGCACTCTGTACATCACTTCTCCCCAGGTGCCTGTTGGTACACTCAAACTATCCAACAGCTTCTCTTGAAATTCAGGAGGAGCTGCCGCACGGTGCCTAACTTCGCAGACACTGCTGCCATCTACAGGCCATATCATGCACTTGCACCCCTTTTTAGCTTTTCCATTCTGTCCACTCTTGAGCCCCCTTCCCAGGCTATCTCTGGAGCTGTTGGCTCCTAATACACATGTTAATTCAATGAACTAAAAACACTTTAGTTTTTCCCTGTTCTTTTGGTGATAGGGTCTCATGTGTCTCAAGCTGTCCTCCAATTAATTCGACATCTAGCCAAGACTAACCTTGAACTTCTGATCCTCCTGCATCCCAAGTACTGGGGTTATAAACATGAGCCACCATCCTCAGCAAATCACTGTTTTAAAATTGTCTGCCTATCTATCTATCATCTATCTATCTATCTATACATCCATCTATCATCTTCCTACCTAATTGATGTGTCTATCTAATCTATGTATCTATTTATCTATTATGTATAAATATCTATCTATCGATCGATCTATCAGTCATGTTCATGGATCAAACCTAGAGCTGTGCACACACCTGGCAGGTATTCTCTCTGTGAACTATTATACCGTCAGCCCTAAAAATACTTTAAAATGGGTGTTCTGTTGTTTTTGTTTGTTTTAAAGCAGAAACCATGTTGTTCAAGCTTACTAGGAACCTGGACTCCAAAGTTCCTCCCCCCTCAGAGTCCTGCCTCCCGCCCAGTTACTAAAGTAGGGTTGCTGGCAGGCTAATTGGGTTGCACCTGAAGTGGATATTCTTATAGTGGGAGGGAGGAGGCTAGAAGGAGAGTAAGAGGCGGTGATGGGGATGTGATTATGAATATATTACAGGACACATGCATGTGAAAATGTCATAATGACTTCCACCTATGTTTGAGCTTTCTACTGTAGCATCTTATGTAGCCCAGGTTGGCCTCAAATTTTATGTAGCTGAGGGTAGCCTTGACTTTCGGATCTTCCTGCATCCACATCTAGGGTGCTGGGTCACAAGCAAGAACCATCGTACCAGGCTGGTGCAGACCCACGGCTTCTGCTCCAGAGGCACGCCTTCTGCCTATTGAGCTATGCTCCCGCCCTGGAGTCTGCTGTTTTATTTTTTTTTATTTTATGTGTATGGTTGTGTCTTTTTTTTTTTTTTTTTTTTTTTTTGCCTGTGTGTGTGTCTGCACACCATGCCTTTGGAAAACGGAGAGGACATCAGATCCCCTGAATTTGGAGTTATAGATGGTTATGAGCCCCAAGTGGGTGCTGGGAATTGAGCCCAAGTCCTCTGGAAGAGTAGTTGGTACTTTTAACAGCTGATCTGCCTCTCCAGCCCCCAAAGCTCATTGTTTTGTATTCTTCTGTATATGGAAATTTTAAAGGCAAAAAGTGGGGGTTTATTTATTTATTTATTCATTCATTTACTTTACATCCCAATATCAGCCCCCCTTTCCTCCCAGTACCCCCTCATGCAGATCTTCTCCCCATTCCACCCTCCCCTACTCTTTTAAGAATGGGGAGTCCCTCTCTGGGTGTCTTCCCCCTTTCTCCATCCCCACCCCCTGCATATCAAGTCATTGCCAGACCAGGTACATCCTGAGGAAGACCAGGAAAGATAGTCCTCCACATACTGGAGCAGGAGCCACATTGTTGTTGGTTTTGAGACAAGGTCTTATGTATCCCAGCTCAGCCTCCAGCTTGCTAAGTAGCTGAGGATGGCCCAGAAGTGCTGATCCTCCTGCCTTATCTCCTTAATGCTAAGATTATGGGCGAATATCACCATGCCTGGTTTTATTTGACACTGGTGATTAATCATGAAGTATTGCTTTCTAGGTAAGCATTCTACTAACTGGGCTATATTTCCAGCCCCAAAGTGAGTATTTGTAACAAATGGGGAGATGGAGGAAGCAAGGAGGGGAAGCAACTTGCCCAGAGTCACGCAGCTGCTTCTGATTCAATGGTGCTCTGACAGAAAGAGGCCAAGCTGAGAACTTTTACTGAGACTCTCATGAAGAACAACCAAGATCTCTCTCCTAGAAGGCCAGGAGACACACCCACAGGAGGATGAGAGTAACCAGGAGGGATGATTTCCCAACAGGGCCTCCTTCTCCTAGATGACTTCCTCCAATTTATTCATTCAACCATGGGCATAGCTTATGGTGCACTAGACTGTTCGCAGACTAAAGAGAAGCAGCGAACAAACCGATGAAGCCATGCCCCTGTCCTCCAGCCAATGTTAGGGCTGCAGATGGTCCCCTTCCTCGGTGCCCTACTCCCAAGGGCTTTTGGGACCCCTTGGATTATTCTTTACCACCTGGCTTTGCAGAGGGGGTGGAGGGTCCGGATGAAAGAGTCGGGAGAGATGGACTAGGGATGGGCAGCTATGGTTCAGTCCCTGACAACCTGCATGAAAACTGAGCAAAGAAGAAACCTCAGACCTGAAGTCCAGCAGACTGAATGCAGCCTTGGTCACAACATAATCTGTGAGCTTGGTCCAGTTTTCTTCTCTGGCCTGCCTTTACTTTTCTCATTAAAATTTTTTTAGAGCTGGAGAGATGTCTCAGTGGTTAAGAGCACTGACTACTCTTCCAGAGGTCCTGAGTTCAATTCCCAGCAAACACATGGTGGCTCACAACCATAGGTAATGGGATCTGATGCCTTCTGTTGTGTCTGAAGACAGCGACAGTGTAGTCACATATATAAAGTAAATAAATCTTAGAATTTTAAAAAATGACTTATTTATTTATTTATTTATTTATTTATCTATTTAATGAGACAGTTTCTCTGTGTAGCCCTGGCTGTCCTGGAACTTATTCTGTAGACCAGGCTAGCCTCTAACTTAAAGATTTTCCTGTCTCTGCCTCCTGAGAGCTGGGATCACCACTGGGATTTTTAATTTGATTTTTTTTTTTTTTGTGCATCATATGTGCACTTGGCCCATAAGGACATCAGATCTCTGGGAGCTGGAGTTACAGATGGCTTTGGATCACCATGAGGGTGCTGTGAATTGAACCTGGGTCTGATGTAAGAACAACAGGTACTCTCAATCACTGAGCCTTCTCTCCAGCCTACTTTTCTCAATTGTTAAAGCAAAGAGCCGGGCCTGGAGCAGTAGTCCCAGCTTCTATTTCTCTGGAGGGGCAGGAGAGAAGAAAGGGGCAGGTAGAGCACACAGACTCCTTTCTACCCACCCCTGTGTGCCTGCATACCTGCTGCTTCATGCAGAACAGACTGCTTCCCATTTCCTGCTCAGGGCTTTGGTGGTTTAGAATTTGACAGGCTGGGCCAGTAAGATGGCTCAGTGGATCAGCAGGCTGAGGTGGTGCACACCTTTAATCCTAGCTGAGGCAGGCAGAACTCAGTTCAAAGCCAGCATGGTCTGCAGAGTGAGTTCTAGGACAGCCAGGGCTACACAGAGAAACCCCATTTCCAACCAGCCTTGAAGTTCCAGCTTGGCATCCAGTTCTCCGAGGAAGGCAGGAGGGCTGTGTGGGCAGTGTGGGGGGCAAAAGTTGTTTACTCTTAGTAATTTTTCTCCTTCTTTAACTCTTTGTTATTCTGTGGCCAAAAGCCACAGGCTTCTGGCAATTAACTCCTGCTGGTAACAACAGGGGATTAAGAAAAGAAGTTGAGCTCTTTTCTCTCTGTCTCAAGGGCCTCTAGCTGATCAGGCAAGAGGCTCAGAGTTCATTAACTCTTCATGAGCCAGAGAGAAAAGAAAAGGAAGAAGAAAGTCACACACACACACACACACACACTGACCACCTGTTTTATCAATTTCACAAGTGTTCGTGTATGCATGCATATGTACACACACCTGCATATGTACACACACACGCATATGTACACACACACGCACATGCACACACGCGTGCGCGCGCACACACACATGTATGTACAGACAGACAGACATATATATATATTTATGAATATATATTTATATTTATATTTATATTTATATTTATATTTATATTTATATTTGGTGGATAGGGCAAAGCCCCAAATGTCACATTTATTTTTTCTCTCTGGCAATTTATACCTTCTTAGACAAAAGTTTCTCATAGATAAAATGTTATATAAAAGAGGAGTTAGTTCAAGTGTTTTATTCCATAAGCTCATTATAAGTTCACAGCAGCAGTTTCACACGGCCTTGCTTTTTCCTGGTGCACACCTGTGGCTTCATCCTTAGGCCTGACCTAGGATGAATGTTTTTCCTTGATCACAAATCTGTCGCAAGCCTATTTCTCTTAGTGCAATTTATGAAATCTCATTGTATTCCTTATTATGCAGCCTTTTCTTACTATTATATGGGGGGGGGCACATTCTATTCTATTATTGATTCTTTATTACATCTTTCTGGCAAAACAATTAAGACCATCTTCTTAAATTTTTCTTCTTACAATTATCTGGATCAAATCAGGAAGGCTATAATCAATTCATCTAACATAAATTTATGAAAGTTCTTCTTCATGTTAATCTGCAGGAAATTTGCCCAATAGAGTGGGCTGATGTCCAGGAATCATTAAACTATGTAATAGTGACAGGAAAAGCATATTAGCAGTGAAGCGCCATCCTAGGGTGAAGTCTCTTGGCGCTGTGCCTTTAAGAGCTCACCCATTGCTGCCATGCAAAACAGTGGGCCATCTTCAGAATACTTGCTTGCCATAGCCTTTCCTAGATGGCTTCTGACAACCACCCACTGTAGCTCTTCCTGTCTGGCACTTGCTAACCTGGCTCTAAGCATATGACCACACCAAAGAAGCCAGGAATTGGGTCTGGGGAAGCCCTGCCTGGGGGAGTGGCAGCAAAACCCAGACCTATTTCCTGCTCTGGCTTCCAAATCTCTTCAATACTTTGCCTACAGGTCCAGAGTGGCCTCACCTTTTCTGGGTCCCAGGAAGGAGCTTAGCTTCAGGTCTGAGATCTGCTGGGGTTTTTTGTTTGTTTGTTTGTTTTGTTTTTTTAGATTGATTTATTTATTTCATGTATACTAGTGCTCTACTTTTAAGCACACCAGAAGAAGGAATCAGATCCCATTATAGATGGTTGTGAGCCTCCATGTGGTTGCTGGGAAATGAACTCAGGACCTCTGGAAGAGCAGTCAGTGCTCTCAACTGCTGAGCCATCTCTCCAGTCCTATGTCCAGATTTTAAAAATCCCTGTAACTCCAGCTCCAGGGGGATCCTGAAGCTCCAGTGCTTCTGGCTTCCACACGTACACACATACATGTAGAGGTCAGAAGTCAAGTTCAGGTGTTGTTCCTTGGGAGCCATTCGACTTGTTGTTTTTTTTTAAAAATTATTTTTAAATGTATTACCATTCGTGCTTGTGCTGTGATACACGTGTGGAGGTCAGAAGACAACTTCAATTTCTTTTTTTTTTTTTTTAAGATTTATTTATTTATTTATTTAACGTATATGAGCATACTGTTGCTGTCCTCAGACACATCAGAAGAGGGCATCAGACCCCCATTGCAGATGGTTGTGAGCCATCATGTGGCTGCTGGGAATTGAACTCAGGACCTCCGGAAGAGCAGAAGAGCTCTTAACCGATGAGCCATCTCCACAGCCCAGAAGACAACTTCTTGAAGTTGGTTTTCTCCTTCCCTCTTTATCTGAGTACCAGAGAATCAGGCTGGCATGCTTGCATGAACCACTTCACTGGCCCCATCTTGTTGGTTTTTTTTTTTTTTTTTTTTGACAGGGGTCTCCTCCTGGGACCAAGGACTTGCTGGTTTCGGTCAGGCTGGCCATAGAGCTCCAGGGATCTGTCAATCTCTGCTTTCCCAGTTCTGGGGTATCTACACTTATGTCACCTTCCCAGCTTTTTATATAGGAACCTGGGAAGAAAACTTGGCCACCAAGTGGTAGTGGTGAAGGCCTTTAATCCCAGCACTTAGGAGGCAGAGGTAGGCAGATCTCTGAGTTCAAGGCCAGCCTGGTCTACAGAGACAGTTCCAGGACAGCCAGGGCTACACAGAGAAACCCATCTTGAAACAGCAGCAGCAGCAGCAGCCCTTGAGTTTTGTCGCTCAGCAGGTAAGAGCACTGTCTGCTCTTGCAGAAGACTCAGGTTCATTTCCCAGCATGCTCTTGTACTTTCTCTTCTGGATTTTGCTCGCACCCTGACATACAAATACACACATAATTTAAAATAATAAAAGTAAGTATTTTTAATGGCTTAGTGTTTAGTATTTTATTATAGACTTCTTTGGAAGGTATTAGTGTCTCTCTTAAAGCTATACCCTTTCTTAGTAGTTACAATAACATCAACAACTGATTGTTTTTCGTGTACTCTGAGCCATGTATGTTAAAGACTTTTATTTATCTCTTATAACCTTTATAATTTTAGAAGCATTCTTTTTAAAGATTTATTTTATAATGCATGAGTGTTTTGTTTGCATGTATGCATGGTGCCTTCGGAATTCAGAAGAGGGAGTTGGACTTCCTGCAACTGTAGTTACTGATGGCTGTGAGTCACCATTAGTTAGGAATTGAGCACAGGTCTGCTGCAAGAAGAAGAAATGCTCTTAACCACCGAGTAGTCTCTCCAGCCCAATAAAAATAAATGATAACAAAACCCCTCAGGTTCTAAACTTGTAAGACAAAGCTTCCTATAGACTATGCCATCTCTCAGTACCCCTCCTCCCACTTTAGGACAGAATCTTACTCTGTAGCCTAAGCTGACCTCAAGATCTTCCTGCCTCAGTGTTCTGGGTGCAAAGAAATACAGGTCTGAAGCCACCGCGTCCAGTTGCACTCTTTCTTAGGGAGAGGAAGTGCAGGGGTCCAGAGTGTAGTTTAGACTGATGTTAACTTCATGGCAGTCCTCCTGACTCTGCATCCACAGGTGCTGAGATTACAGGCCTGAGACACTGTGCTTGGCTTAATTTTGTTTCCTTTGTCTTTGTTTGAGACAGAGACTCATTGTAGTCCTGTCTGAGCTGGAACTCACTGGGTAGACCAGGCTGGGTTTGAACTTGCAGTGATCCTCCTGCCTCTGCCTCCTGAGTACTGGGATTACAAGAGTGTGCTATTGCACCTGGCCACATTCTTTCTCTTAAACAGGCCCCTAAACAAGCTGCCTATCCTACAGTCTGGACTTTGCCTAACTGATCATTTCCCCAGACCATCTCGTCCCACTTCTTCCTGTCTCTCTAGTGTTGTGATACTGGATGAAGCCCAAACTTAAAGCCTCTTCCTTGCCAACCATGCATATGCTGTCACTGAACTAACGCCTCCAAGGGCACTTAGGGAGGAGCTAAGGAATAGGGTAATGACCTTTTTTGGTGACTCTTAGCGAGTCGTGTGACCTAGCTATGCAATCCAGGACAATCTTGCCTGAAAGTCCCCTTCTCATAAATCCTACCCAGAAACTACTGGGATGAGATGCTGGCAGGCCGCTAATCCCTGGCAGCCGATACGGCTCAACTCAGTGCCTCGGCCCCCTCAGCTCTATAACACTAGGTGGCGCCAAACACCGTCTTTCCTTCTCAATGGATTTTTGAGTTTTATAATCTCAGCTCTTTCCCTAACACGATCAAATCTTTCCTGTTCTCCCAGCAAATTAAGGTGGTGTCTTCCAGTCCTGCTCAGACTGCTTAGGGACTGTATTCGTGAGCAGGTCACTGAGCTCCATTGTATTCCTCTATAAAGCAAGGAAATAGGGGACGAGGCGCTAGGCATCTCCCAACACCCAGGACTCTTCCTCGGGCAGAGATTGGCAGCAGCCCCACACTTCAGCAAAACCAGAGGAACTCTTGGGCAGTGGAGCCTTTCAGAACTCTTCAGCGTTTGGTGATGGGTTACAGATACACTAAACACGATTTGTCTGGGGATACCACCACTCTCTCATTCACACCCCCCACCCCCAATCACAATTGTAGCCTGGGGCAAAAGTCACTTAACATTTTTCTCTATTTATGTCAACTCCCACCTGATCATTCTGGAGATTTGTCCTATGTCCCCAGTGTGTCCTTCTGAGATAGCTGACCCCTTACCCACCACGAAGCCTCTTTCCCCAAATGGCTGGCACACCCCCATACACTATGCAGGGTCCCGATCCCCACCCCCATCTCCAAATCTGTCTTTCTGTGCCTGGACTTGGCATCCGAGAACTTCAATACATTGGGTCTCACGGCTCTCTCTGTTTTAAAGCTGCACCAGCCAGTGTGTTCTGCTCCTGGAATGCATATTTTTACTATTTTCCTATCTTTGAGGTTTTACCCAGGCTGCTTCTCCATGTGGAATGTACTTTTCCACCCCTATGTAGTAAATTCATCCTACAAAATCTAGCTGGAAGGTTACCTCCTCCAGAAAACGTTCTTCATGCTGCCGATGGAGCCATCTGAGTACACATTAGTTCAGGCTGTCCTCATAAGAGCCATGAATCACAGCAGGGGTGTGCCCCCCATCCCCGCCTCCCCCTTAGAGAGTAACATACAAATGCTTTCTCTTCCAGTGGCTCCAGTGGGAAAGAGAGACAGGGTGTGAGAGCCATTACATCATTTGACTGCTGAAGAAACAGGCTAAGATTCCTGAGAGAGCCAGAGGCAGGATTCAAACTGCAACTGATTAGGGATGCCTGGCTGCCTCGGGCTTGTGTTTCCTCTTTCCCACCATGCCTTTGGCCTTGTTGAGTTTCTCTTTCTATCTCTGGACTTAGCTGGGTATTGGTCAATATTTCTGTTTGTTGAACTAGTGGGTTTTAGTGCTTTTGGAGACAGGGATTTGCGGAAGCTGCTCGGCTTCATCTTGAATTCAATGTGTAGCCAAGGATGACCTTGAGCCTGATCCTTCTGCCTCCACCTTCCAAGTGCTAGGTTTTTAGGTGTACACCACTACATCTGGCAAGTTTTTAATATAAAAATATTTTTACCCTCACCCCTGTGTGTAGGTCAGAAGTCAACTTGTGGGGGTTGGATCTCTCCACCGTGTAGGGCCTGGGGATCTAACTCAGGCTTGGCTGCTGGAGCCACTACCCAACGAGCCATCTTGCCAGCCCACCTGGCAGGTTACACATTTTATTTATTTAGGTTGTGTTTTGCTTTTTAAATTTTGTTTATTTTGAGACAGGGTAGCAGAGGCTATGAAAGTTCTCTTAAACAATTTTCTTGCTTCAGCCTCCTGAGATATTATGACTAGAGACCCAGGGTACTGAGGATCCCCTCCCCCCTTCCCCCCCTTCTCTCTTGGAGGCATTAACTTTTTGTTTGTTTTGTTTTTGAGACAGGATTTCATGTGCCCTGGCTGGCCTTGGACAGATTCTCCTGCCTCAACCTCTGGAGTACTGGTGGTGTGGACATGCTAGCAACTCCCCCCCCCCCTTTTTTTTTTGAGGGGAGGGGCGTTAACTTCCACTAAATCCTAAATGAAGTTCTGTTGAAGAAACAGATGTTTCCACATATGTACACCCACATGTCACCCACATGTCACCCCCTCCCATCTATTCCCTGGGCACTTTATCGATCAGCTCACGCCCACTTGAAGCTGAGGACAGCACCCAGGCTCTGACAGGATAAGGAGGCTCAGACATTCTCAGAAGGGGAGGGTGGCTGACACAAACAGGTCCCTTCCCCTCCCTCCCCAGTTTATCAGTTGCCCACAGGCCCCAGAAAACTGAGCCTTCGGCCTCCAGAAGAAGAAAGCTGTGTCCTGCCTGTCACCCTCAAAGTTATTTCAGAACTGTGTGGCTGACATATCAGCTCTCTGAGTGTCATGAATTTCTGACTGGAAGAATTTAATGATACAAAAAATGAGCAGATTGGATACAAAATACTAGTGGAGAGTAAACGTGAACTGTCCCTTCAGGACGTCACCTCTCCCAGGGAACTTCTCAGGTAGGGCCCGAGGGGGACACTAAGAATTCCCCTGGCAGAGGTAGTGACCTATATGCCTCCGCAGGGATCCCGAGAAGGCATTGGTTGTCCACACAGTGCTTCAACAGGAAACACACACAGGTGTCTGTGCACAGAGGTTCCAGGAGCAGGACAAAATTCCCCAGGTGCAGATAGCTCAGGGCCAGGCAATCTGATTCTAGGGCACAAAAGGTCATCCTCCGTATGTAAACTCACACCCACCCTTCCCCAGCCCAACCTCCAGTCCCAGTATGCTGACAGCCCACACAGAAGTTCACAAACACTTTCTCAGATGTATTCCCAAGTACAAACTCACACATAGGCACACAGGCTTATCAGGCAGGGCCAGGCGCTGGCGTTGCTGAGTCACTAGCAGCAAAACCCAACAGAGCTGGAGCCTCATGCAGGAGCTGAAAGGTGGGGCCTCTTCAGCACTTTAGAATAACTCTGTCCAACCCAGGGCTGGGGTTTTCCTCTTGGCAGCCCTTAGAGTCTGGGGAGGCAGTTGGCAGGGGAATCCTTTATTTACTGAAGTCAAATTAAAGAATTCACAGTCTGCTCTCTCCGGCACGCATGATTGGGCACATGTGAGAGCAATTAAAAAATAATACTGGATCCATGATTGAATATTTGCATTTGTCGTTTCCACTAATCAGTACAGTAATTCTACATAAGGTTGGTGCAAAGTCGTATTTTACCCCCAGGGAAACAAGTTTACCCACAGGATCAAACCTGAGTTAATTTAAGCAGTCTACATTCGAGTTTTTAGCTTTGACCAATGGTTGGGTTGGGAGCCTGGAGGTATGTCCCAGGTTTTTGTACTGGGTTCATATAGCTAGTCCTGAAACATCCAGATTTCTGGTTAAAGTAGTCAAAAGGCTTCTCTGGTGCCCCCACTCCCACCCCCCAGTGACCTCATACCCTCCATGACAAAAATGCAGGTCACCAAAACTCAGGAAGTTATTTGCCCTCAGTGATCCTCAGTTTCCCCATTTGTCCAAACAAGAGATTCACTCTCCAGGGCTCCCTGGCATGGTGAATATTCCATGGTTTTACAATTTGACTTTCTGATTCCTCTGCATAAAAGGGGGATTATGTTCGTCCTCTGTGTGTGGGAATCCTAAGGCAGATTTGGCCTTAATCTCATGAAGAGCTTTTGCAATTGTGGGGTAGTTTAGTTAGGATGAGTCCATGCTGGGAGACAGCCAGCTTCCTGACCTTGGCACTATGTGAGCAAGGGCAGGTCTGAAATGAGAGGAAGAGTCTTGAGGGGTCACAGGCCAGTGACTACGCATACCTCTTCCAGGGTTGATGGGGGCAGATCATTAGGAGAGAGGAAGCCACTGAGAAGAGGGACAAAGCAGGCATAAGAGAAACAAGAACTCCAGTTAATGGACACCTTTTTGGGTTTCAGACTTCCGGCTGATGTTTAATAAATGTCACTTAGCCTCAAGAAAACATCAGAGGATTTCTAGTTGGGGACATTCCGATTCCGAAGTGGGTTGCTCAAGGTCACACAGAACTAATGATCCAGACAGGTGATTCAGGTAAGTCTACATCGTCAAGGTCACTTCCCTAACTCCCCTAGAACAACCCCCATCCCAACCTAACGCCTTAGGGTCAGCCACCACGTGGCAAATTGCTTTATACTTTTCCAACATGACGTCAGCGACCATACCAGCCAATCCAGGAACTCCATGTTTTCCCTCCCCTGACCGCTCTGGGTCTATCAGGAGCTGCTCTAGGCTGAGCGTCCCAGCCTGGCCGCACCTGCAGCCCCCGCCCCTTCCCGGTTGCGACAGGCGGGCTGCTGTGCCTGGTCCTGCCCGCCGCCCCAAAGATTGGCAGTTGTCTGCACCAATTAGAGGACCTCCCGAGGGGAGGGCGGGGCCTTGCATCAGAGTTGCCCTGTCAGTGCAGGTGGAGGCCCCCGGCGGGGCAAAGTGGCAGGAACCTCTTAAAGGGAGAGAGCCGCGGAGAGCGAGGACGCGGCCCGGCCCGGCCCGGCCAGGTCCCTGCCAGGTCCCTGTCCTGTGCAGCCCAGGTGAGCCTGGACCGCCTTAGGGGGTGGCCTCGGTGCCTGGGAGGGACAAGGTGCAGGACCCAGAAGCCCGCTCCCAAGGACCCGGGCTGTCCCGGGAGCTGCGAACCGAGGGTCACAGGATCCCCAGCAAGGGTGCTGAAGGTCCTGAGCTGCATGCTCCAAACTTGAGGTCCCCAGGGGTTCTGGAGTCTCAAAGTCGAAGGTGTGCGGAGCTCGGGAGACGGCGTGCAGTAGCTCGCTCCGGACCTGGAGTCCTGTGGGTGTTCGTCCGCAGCGGGTCTCTGCGCCGCGGCGCAGCCCCAGGCCGACCCGCCAGCCCCACCCTGCGCGCCCGCGTGCTCTTGGGGACCCAGAGGGTGGTGGGAGGGGGACCCCTGGATCCCAGCTCGAGTCCTTACGTAACTGACTCTGAGTTTCCGGACCCGGGACCCGCGAGCTGCGGCCCTGGCTCTGCGGGTCAGGGTGGCTCTTGAGTCACCGCCCGGACGCACGCACTCGCGTCCAGGCTGGGACTTCCTCTGCCTCAGGTCTCCTGGATCTGCTCGGCGTCAGGCTCCTTCTCTGTCGTCTCTGAGTTCCCTGTCTCACGTATTTCCCTGTATGCCCTCAGTGTTTCCTCAAGAGTTGTCTTGGTCTTCAAGCTGCACTTTGCTGGGGGCCCCACCTCTTTGGGGGAGGACCGGACCTCTGCAGCCTTGCAGGCTGGAGGCAGAGACTTATTCCGCTGGACCCCAGGCCGAATCTGCCCCGAAAGGACAGGGGAGCACTCTCCCCCAAGGGTTGTGTACAGTTATTTTAGGGCTCTCGGGTTCCCCTGGGAGACAATGGCTGCATTTAACTGACCCCTTAAATTCCTGCAGCAGGGGGAAGGCAGCCCCTTATATTCCCTGGGAGCCTTCTAAACGTAGAGGTTCTAGGAGAATGGCTGGTTCTCGGTGGGCTTTAAAGCAGCTGGGACTTCCAGGGTGCCGAGTCAGGGTCGGGTTCTCAGCTACTGAAGGGGCTAGGGAGAGGCCAGAGCACTGTCGCAGAACCTCTCCTCCCCCACACTTTAGTAAGCTCTTGTCCACTTGTAGTTGTCACCCAAGTCACAGGCCTGGACGGAGGTCCATGCTGGCAGGAGGCTGGGGTGAGGAAGGGAGGCCAGGGAGACTTGCTTGGGAATGGAAGAAGAAGAGAAAGAGATAGAAACACTTGCTGGGGTGACTCCTTCCTATCAAGGCCCTCCTAAGGCAGACACCTCAGAAATTTCAGTGGCAGCCTGTGGTACCTGCTGCTGTTAGGTGGATGGAAGCAAGATGTTACTGCAGTTGTGGAGTGGGAATTAGTAACTGGGAATGGGGGAGGGAGGCTGCAGAAGGAGACTGGCAAGAGCGGGAGTGGGAGAGCAGTATCGGGTACCACACTGATTTTGCACTCAGAAGAACTAGGTTTGAGTCCCAGCCCAGCTGTTACTGTGTGACCTTACCTGACTCACTTCACCTCTCCCAAGCCCCCCCTGGCTAATAATCTGGACCTTATAGGCGTTAGCAGAATCAAATGAAGCATTAAGTATGCAATGGCCAGATTGGTAGCTTGTGTGAGATTATGCCTGTATGGGGTGTTTTAAGAAGAAAATGGAGTGGGGGAACCCCAAGGTTTCCCTATGTGTATAGGAGATTCAGCCAAGGCCTGTCAGGTTCCAGCAGCCTGGTGCTTGGGTGGACTGGCTAGATGAGTGGGTGGCACCCCACACCGCACTGTCTCCTGATCAACACATAGTCACACTGTCTAGATCAAGCTGGCTTTCCTCTGTAGACTCTGGGTGCCAATAGAAGCTCCCAGGACTCCCAGGTTGCCTGCCCCACCTATAGGCCAGAGGGGATAAGGCTCAGGCTGAGCCAGCACCTTCTCTGCAGAGTGGACACTGGCCAGGAGCCTGGCTGGCTGCATTGAACAGGAATATCCCGGGCTGGCTGAGAAGATGCTGACACAGGGGTAGGCCCAGCATTCTGTGAGCTGGAGCTAGGCCCAGATGTTAGGACCTGGGCACAGGGTGAGACAGACACTAGGGTGGGAGTTAGGAGGGAAGATAAAAGGAGAGGCCTAGAGGGGACCCTTAGGCCGGAGCCAGAAAACCTCATTTGGTTATTTCTTAAGCCTCCTGAGCATCTACTATGTGACATAAAGGTTTCCCAGGAACAGAACTGGAGAGGATGCTCACGTAGGTCTCATTGCCAAGGTCGTGGTGGCTGAGATCTGTTGGGTTTGCAGAGTGGGTTTATAATACAGGTAGGTGTGTGTGTGCACATGGGTGTGTGTGTGCGTGCATAGGTATGTGTGTGCATGGGTGTGTGTGCATAGGTGTGTGTATGTGTGTGTGCATGGGTGAGTGCGTGCATGGGTGTGTGTGCATAGGTGTGTATGTGTGTATGTGCATGGGTGTGTGTGTGCATGGGTGTGTGCATGCATGGGTGTGTGTATATGTATGTGTGTGTGCACATGTGCATGTGTGTATCCATGTGTGTGTGTGCGCATGTGCATGTGTGTATGCATGGGTGTATGTGTATGCATGTGGGGGTATGTGTACATGGGTGTGTGTGCACGCGCGCGCGTGTGTGTGTGTGTGTGTGTGTGTGTGTGTGCACGCACATTCAGAATTTTCCTAGTGCCTAGGGTTTATCACAGGGCAGGACTCAACCCTTTGACAGTCTGTGGGCCAGGTACTTTTCCTTCTGGATTTCAATTTGCCTCTATAATATCAAGAGGGAAATGAGCCCTGAGTCTGTGTCTCCAGCACCCATTGTCCTTGTTTCCTGTATTGGTGACCTTTGACAGCAGAAACGGATCATACTCATGGCCTGGTTTAGAACAGACTCATACTGTGTGAGGAGCTAGAACCCGCTTAGGTTGCGGGTGCCTGTTGTGAGCTCGCAGACCGCTTTCGGCCTTGTTCTCTGATTAGTTAGAGCCCTTGCCTGTTTGGGGTTCTAAGGTGAAGTGGGGCGTTGACTCAGTTAATCTTCAGCGCCTCACCTCGTGAAGCATCTCCCTTATTTCAGAGGCATTCATGGGGCAGACTGAGTCGACCAAAGTCACACAGCTGTGAAGTGGCTAACTTGGGATTTGAACCTAGAGCCAACTCTGAAGCCCCATCTTCCCTAAGACATGAAGCCTTCATTTCCCAATACTCCACCCATCCCGAGTGCTCATCCCCTAGTCCTAACCTGTAGAGATGCCTCATGACTTCTGGATTGAGCTCTGATTTTTGGGATACTTAATCCGGAAGCTGGAAACAGGCTGGAGAAAGAAATAGGGGACACCTGGAGCTGAGGGCCCACTGGTGTTTATTCAGAGGGCCATACTTACTAAAGTGTCCAGGTCCAAGAGCTGGGCATTAAAAGGTAATATTGAGTCCACTTTGGGCCTTGGTTTCCTCATCTATAAAAGGTAGATTTGTGTGAATGCAGATGTCCCTGGATGTTTGAGTGATTAGTGGCTGAGGTCAGCTATAGGAATAGACCAGGGGTCAAGGTGCCAGTGAGTGAGCCAGGAGAGGTAGCTTCAGGAACAGCTTGCACCCTAAGCTGGCTGTTTGACAATAAGAGTTTTAGATGAAAGTATTCAAAGTCTTTTTGGGGCAGTGCAGCTACTACTACAGAGACCAGGGGGAAGAAATGAAGGGAAGTTTAGAGAACGGAATTCAAGCAGACATGAGCTTTGATCACTTCACTTGACTTGGAGATCCATATGCTACCACCAAGGACACAGAAGGGAGTCCCTTCACCCCCTGCCCTTGTTTGTAAAATGGGAACAGAAACAATTTCACCTTCACAGAGTTCGGGTGACTGTGAAGAACAAGCTGGAACATCTGTACAATTGGGAGAATATGGTGGCTGGCCATTATTCAATCCCAAGCCGCAGTACAGGGTGTGTGTGTGGGGGGGGCGAGGGGCATTTGCATAGCCCTGATGAGACTCTGCATGGTGAGGATGTGCTGGGGGACACCCCAAGGTCACAGCAGTGCTTACAGACTCATCGAAGTGACCAGGCACTCTGCTGGGACTTCGCTTTTCATTATCTGCCTTGGTCCCAACAGCAGTGTTCTTGTTGAGAAGATAGATGGTCATCTCACCCAGACCAGGTCCCTCCAAAGTCCCCGTTCACAGCCCCACAGCCCCCTGTAGTCATAGTAGTTATAAATTATGAACAAACTATATGCCAACTGCTGTTCAACAAGTCTTACATATGAGAACTCTTAGACTCCTACGTAGCCCTAAGTGGCGGATCTGAATGCTGCCCTCCATGTTACAGGTAAGTAAAGGAAGCACAGAAGGAGAAGCTAGAAAAATCACCTGAGTGGCACCAGTGATAGAGCCGTAAGTGGAGGCAGGATTGGATCCCAGGTACCTAAGGTCTCCTTGATGCATGCATCACAGAAATAATTCAGTAAATTTACCCCACTGCCTCCATGCTGCACTGTAGGCTCACCTGGGTAAGGCCCTGTCTGACTCAGACGGCATCCTCAGTACCTGGTACCTGGTGCTGCTATGACTGCTCATAGGAGACTGGGCCCAGGGCAGCCCGCTGAGCTCAGGGTGGATTTTCAGATGATAGCTGCTGGATGGTATCTGGTTGTCAAAGTGCCAGAGGGACTCTGGGTGGGAGTGAGGGTGGAGGAGGGGACAGGTTCCCCACTGGCTCAGGACCTGGGAGTTTGATAGCTGTGCTGTGTCTCACTTCTGTCCTTTGCTTCCATGTGCCACTGTGACGATGGCTGCACACTCTCTCCCTGACTGGCTGTGTGACCACAATGGCTACATCTGGGTGAGTACTGCTTTGATGATGTAACTGGCTATACCATGTCATTCTGAAGGGTATATGTGCCTCTGAAGTCACTGGGAGTCACAAGGGAACAGGGCATCTGGAGTTAAGATGCTGATTCAGTTTTTTCTTGATATTTGACATGATGGGTACTGATTTCGGGCTGAGCTAACAAAGGCCCAGAGGTCTTTAGGACAGATGGCTTAGAATAGAATCTTTCCTCGGCTACTCACAAATGGGTGCCTCTTTGTATCTCACACTTTCACTTCTGCAAAATGAGAATATTGATACTTTCTAGGTGTATGTATTTGCTCCTCTACACAGGCCCCACAGAGGGCAAGGGCTTTTGTTTAATCTGTTCCGGCTATGTCTCTAAGCACCGAGGATAGAATGGTATGCAGTAGTGCCCAGATGTTTCTGAATGAAGATGTTTGTTGAGGATCTACTCGGTACCCAGCCATGTGCTTTGTGTTGGACTAAATAGTTCATGGAGACAAAGTAACCACTATCTATCATTGAGGTTCAGAAAGGGTTCTCAGATATAGCCACATTCCTAATGGTGTGATCTTGGACAAGTGGTAAACTTCTCTGGATCTTGTGACCTTCCTTGTGACATCCTCATCACAGGACCTTCCTCTAGCCCTGGGCCCCTTCTGGAAGAGGGTTCAGGAAAGTTTTTTTTTTTTTTTTTTTTTTTTTTTTTTTTTTGGCTTCTTTCTCCTAATTTTAACTCTTATTAGCCAGAACTAGAATACAGGCATCAGGAGCCCCTGAGCACCCCACCCCAGCACTGGGATACAGACTGGCTCCGGCCAGTGTGATTTGCTGTGTGACTTGGCTCAGTCACTCTTCTTAGTCTTGGTTGTCTGACTTGTGGACTAGGGTTAATAAAGGGCCCTTCCCTTGGAGACTTGTTTAACTCAAACAGGTAGGTAAGCATTAAATTAGCATCATTGGTCACTTGACTTTAGCTGGGAGAAGGACCCTGGAGAATTTTGTCCTCTTAGGTGTAGGTGACCTGAGAAGTTCGTGTCATACGTATTACTGCCATTTAACTTGTTTTCCATAGTCTGCTTGTCCGCTGTTCTATTTTAATCCGTTTAACTTATTTTTTAAATTTTTATTTCTAAGTTTTAAATTGTATTCTTATTATTTTAGATGTATTTATTTATTTTCGGTATATGAGTACACTGTCGCTGTCTTCAGACACACTGGAGGAGGGCATCCGATCCCATTACAGATGGTTGTGAGCCACCATATCGTTGCTGAGAATTGAACTCAGGACCTCGGGAAGAGCAGTCAGTGCTCTTAACCGCTGAGCCATCTCTCCAGCCTTAAATTGTATCGTTGTTGTTAATATTATTATTATTATTATTATTATTATTATTATTATTATTATTTGTGTGTGTATGTGTCAGATAGATAGGTAGGTAGATATTGAATAGATTGGATGCTTCTGTAACACTGCACACATTGGGAAATTAGAAGACAAGTTTTGGGAGTTGCTTCTTTTCCCTGTGTATTAAGCCCAAGTCCTTGTCAAGACTTCCCCACTGAGCTGTCTCTTACATTAGCCCTGTATATTCTTCCAGACACATTATTTCTTGTCTCCCTCCCAGTGACCTTCTGAACAATGACCTGTTTCCTACACAAAGTGTTTGTTTTTATTTTATATGTATGGGTGTTTTGCTTGCATGTGTGTCTAAGCACAACATGTGTACCTGCTACCCTCCGAAGCCAGGAGAGGGTGTCAGATCCTCTGGAACTGGAGTTCCAGACTGTTGAGCATCATGTGGTTGCTCTTAACCCTTGAGCCACCCTAAAACAGCAGGATGGGGTCAGTGTCCTCTCTGTCCATCTTTGATACCCAGCTCCAGGCTGCTGGGGGCAGTTGCTCTAAACTCTGAGAGGTGAGATTATAGAAAGCAGGAAGCAGCTGGGCCACAGGGTGGCTTGCAGGTCAGGCAGACCTGGCTGTGACCCCCTGCGCTGTTTGCTCACTAATTGTGTGACCTTAGGCCAGATAGCTTCTTGGGGCCTCAATTTCCTTATCTTTAAAATAAGGACAATAAAGAAATTTCCTTCCCTCCTAGAGTTCTTGTGAGGATTAAATCACCGGGCACACAACGAACACCCAATAAATGTTGGTGATGGTTGTTATTACCCTAATTATGATTATGGACATCATTCTGAGGATGTAAAGATGTCTCTCTTGTGACAGTGGAAAACAGGTGTGGGAGGGCACTGCTGGGAGCAGGTGAATAGCAGATCTAGTTTGACAGGTTCCAAAAGGCACTTGTAGGGTAAAGGGACCGAGGTGGTTTCATGCAAGTAAGAATGCACCTCCATTCTGTAGCCAGCTGCTTTCCTGGTGCCTGTGCTGTGCCAGGCTCTATGCTGGCACAGGGCTCGAGCTAACTCTATGGGCCCTTTCCTCTGCCCCTGGGACTGCTCAGTATCTAATTGGACTGCAGGGCTCTGAACCCACTTGGACTGAGATTGAAGTGTGAATAGGTGTTCTTAGGCAGAGACTAAGAGAAAGGTCATCCCTACTGGGAGGAATTGTATATTCCAAGGTGTAGAGCCAGGGCCAGTACCTGGGAAATGTGCCTGCCAAGACAGGGTCAGGAAAATTTGAGGCCTGACCCCAGGGCAGCAGAGAGCTATTGCATGTTACATAGCGGAAGCAGGGCCACCTGTTTAGGGGAAGGATGCTGAGATTTTGGGCCAGGAACTGTGCCATGCAGCAGTGGGAGATGTTAGGTCTGTGTCTGAGGCAGGGCCACATAATGATGGACTGCAGTGGACAGGTGAGAGAGGACCGAGGTAAGAGTGAAGCCTTGGGGGATGGGGATGACTGGATCCAGTGGATACTTGGGCTGAGGGGTACACCTGAGCAGAGGAGACAGAGCAGTGTGGGAAAGGAACCCACTTATCTGTGTCTCACTAACTTCCTTCTTCAACTGCTGTGTCTGAGCTGGACATGGAGGCTTTCTGTTTATGGCCACCAGGACTCCTTCTCCTAACTTAGGGATTCCTTTGTGTGACTTTGGTGGGTCTGGCAGGGATAAGCACTCTTTGGTGTTGGTGTCTAGCAAGGTTTGTGTGGTTCAGAGAAACTCTGGCTTCTGGGCTTGTCGATGTCACCCCTCTCTTACCCTTCCTTTTCTTGAACACACAGATAGAAAAACTCATTTTGCCTGTCTCTCATATTCAGTGATGAAAGACAACTAGACAATACATGTCAATGAAGCATGGGCTTGGGTTAGATTCTAGGGGCACAGGTGACTCCCACGGGTTCCTGTCCCTCAGGTGCACAGTGAGCCCAGAGCATCAGGGCAATTCCTAGGAGTCAGAGGAAAGGACAAAGAGCCAGACGATGAGTTCTCTTGGTGCGCAGTGGAGGGAACAACCTTTTAGGCGTTGGTCACAGCATATGCAAAAAGCTTCAGCCCATGTAATATGCTCAGGGTGGATAACCACTGTGGTGTGGCTGGGGCAGAAAGGGAGGGATAGAGATGGGAGATGAAGCCAGATGGGAGTGGGGTCACACTATGTGGAGTTTGGGGACTGACTTCTGACTCCACACATCTTCCTGAACCCCCTCACTTGTTTGCTGTGCTCCTTGAGACGGCCTGGGCCTTTTGGACACTGTTCCTTCATTTCTCTGTCTTTTCCCTTCTCATCCCCACCCCAGGTGACCCTTTTAGAGGCCAATGTTGGGTCCTCTGCCAGCTCTGTCACTGACAAGCTACATGGCCTTCAGGCACTGCTGCTCTCCCTGTCCCTTAGTTTCCACCTCAGGGGGATGGGGGAGGCACGCTGGCTTTCCTCAGAGGCATCAGTGATGTGATTCCCTGGAACTGGCCCAGTGCCTACACTGTACATACACACACAGAAGCTCTAATGAGATAAACATGAAACCTCTCCACCTCCTTGTCCCCGCCCAAGGTTCCCCTGCCTGTCCTGGTAGCCACACGGGTTGCAAAGGAAGGAAAAGAGTAAGAAACAAGCTTAAGTCTCCAGGGGGTTCCTGGCATTCTGCTTAACTAGCTCGCCTCCTGCCCCTTGACCCCTTTGGCCTCAGGCCCATGGACTCTTAGTCCTGAGGCCTAGGCACCCTCTGTCCCCTACCCTAGATGACTCTAGGGTTGAAGGTCAAAGCCAACAGTGGTCCGGAAACAAAGACAAACATTTG